>NC_092521.1:27282897-27882897 GCF_037038585.1 Patagioenas fasciata
GAACAGTAAACTCAGGCTTTGAGGTTTACCCACCTTGATGCAGCTGCTTTCCTGTTCCTGTAGCTCCCTTAGGTTTCTCTATTGGTTATTCCAGCTCACAGACTGTGGATTCATGTGATGAATGTGCCACGTTTAGAGCTGAATTTTCCCACATGTATTGGGCACAGCAGTAGGAACGAACAGCAACCACTGAATCACTGGGTTTTCCTTTACATGGCATACAAGGTCAATGTCAATATTGAGCTCAAGACAAGGCAGAGAGCACTTCCCCCATTGCACCCAACCAGGGCACTCATCCCTGCCATGCAGTGCCCAACCCAGGCAGAGAGAGGCCATTTCCAAGTAAGTCAACACTGGCAGTGGATTTTGTTGTTCCCTTTATATAGCCACAGCAACGTCGTGTGAAGGGAGACAGAGCCAGCTGAGTGTTGATCCTGTTCACATCCTATTCTCAGAAAGGCTTTCCCTCCACCTTCTACCCACATCTTCTCCTCACCAGTCTTGTTCACAGGACTTTATCATCTGACCTAGCTCTCCTCCAGTGGTGCGCACAGAGCAGATGAGACAACACATCTGCCCTAGTTGCTTCACTCCTTGTTATACTAAATTGAATAGGTAAGGACTTTCTATTTCTGCAGATCCCTTGCTGTGCTGTCCCTGCTTTCTGCCTCCCTGACCATAATGCACCACAAGGCTTGGTTTTGGAGGGAAAGACAGACCTACTGAGGCATGGATGGCTGGAAGAGGAAGAGGTGCTGCACTTCAATAGGTGGGCTTGAAACAGGCTGAGCTAAAATTGAGCTGGTAAGAGGAGACTTGTTTTTTTTTTTTCCTGGCTGTTTCTGCCACCACTGATTTGCCCTGCAGGTCTGAGCACTGTGCTGCCATGTTTCCATCCATAAAATGGGGTTAATAGTGCTTCCATCTCTGCAAAAGCATGCTGAGGCCACCAGAGGAAAGCACAATGCACAAGGTGAGTATTTATTCTAACAGCAAGACACCTATGTTGGGGGCACTTGAAAAAAAGAGGCTAGATAGAGCAGAGGCATGTAAACACATTGGCTTTGAAGACTAAGGCCTTCTTGTTTAGTCTAGATCAAAAACCAGCTCCCAGGCATGGGCATGAACCCAAAGAGTACACAAGGTGCATACACAGTTCAGTGAGCACACTGGCGTCCCTGGGCTCCACTGGGCAGACACTAACGACAAAGGAGGAATTAAACACCGGAATGCAGTGACAGAGTTATGTTTCCTTAGAAATCATTAAACCCAAAGGCAAGTTGTTTTATAAAGGAAACACCCTGTGTAAAGTGCAAGAGATGAGAAATGACAAGGAATTGGCTCCCAACCATACTACGCACTTGGAAAAATCAGCAGATGTAGATTTGTGCAATTTTCTAGCATTCAATTTGTTTTTACATTATGTACAACTTGAGGTAAAATACACTGAGACCCCATCCCATAGCTCTTGAGTTCAACAGGCAGGCAGCATGGCTGTGTGAAGGCAGTTACTCCCTCCATCTCCCTCCCGTAGAGCTGGCTCCTCTCAGGAGCTGGCATTGTGTGTCTGAGAAAGAAATGCACTGGGACCTGGTTTCATTACTGACTGCAGCAGCTCAGAGCCCAATAGCTCCTGCAGGGCCACAGCCAGCCCAGAAATGGGGGCTGTGAAGAGCACATGCATTCAAGCTACACCATAGAGATGCTTATTTTCCTCTTTTTACTATGATAAGAACGACCCATGCTTTAAAGGAGCCTGGCTCTCTCCTCTACTCCCAAGTAGGCAACAAAACAAGGAGCCGTGCAGGCTGCTGCGTCCCACTCTGTGATGCTGTCATGGCAGCAGATAAATCCGGCTTTTGTAGGACACTTGGAAGAAAAATCTGTTTGCATCTTTTCGTCTTTGTATTTTACAAAGACCAAATGGATGCTTTGAGTCTTTTTTTTTTTTTTTTTGTTCTTATTTTTGGACAGGAGAAACCACAAGAAAGACTGACATTAAAGTTTCTCTGGATGCCCCTTCTGTGTGCACGTACGTCCAGACTCGCATACTGAGACAACACTGGTTACCCTCGGCACAAAAGGTCTGCCACCCATCTGAGCTCGTGCACTGCAGTTTGTGTGTGCTCCCAATAGCTGCTCCCAAAGCAGCCATTTATGTCCAGTGTTAAAGCTCTTTACATTTGGTGTTTTAACATTTTCTAAAACTTTTTCACTTTTTTTTTTTTTTGACTAATATAAAAAACATTTCTTGAAGCCTGACGTCAGCTGTGGTTGATGGTCTTTGTTTATTCATGCCAGTTAATGGGCTAAATAGAGGTCTACTGTACTTTTGTGAGCAGTCTTAATCCCTTTGAATGAATAACATGAAGAAAAAGATGGGTTGACAGAGGCAGTTAGCAGAGATCATACTTACACATGTTTGTTTTCAGTAATTAGTCACAGTGTTAATAGAAACATCCACTTTAAGCAAAGACTGCTGATTTGCAGAAACAGAGGGCCATATGCTCTGGTGGGTGTGGAAGGGGGTTGATAAAACTAAAAACTTTTCAGGAATTTTTATATGTGAAAATTTGCTATTCTATTTATTCATTTATTTATCCAGTTTAATTATTTTCACACCAGTTAGGTTGTGCAATATTTTCCGCTTGAAAATGTCAGAATAAAAACACAGGGTTCCATCTTTACCTTCTCTTACTCTCTCTTTCTCACACACACACACAGAAAAAGCGAGTTTTAAAGTGGCTGTCTATTGCTAAGGGCTTACATATGGATAGCATATGAAAATGAACTAGGCTGTAGGTGTTTTAACAATGTAATTTAGGGCACATTGCCTTTTTCATTTTTCCAATAGTACCAGATGGGGTTTGCCACTGGACTATGAAAGCAACTGCTGCCTTTTACAAAGATTTATTATTTTTTAGTGATATGATAGACTAATACTAGTTCCAAAGGGGGAGATATGCTGAGTTGTTAACATACCCCTTTGATTCCAGCCTATTCTATTCCTGTCAAGTGTAATAGGGAAACTTCCTATATGTTATGAAATGCTATGCAGTTGCACCTTTCTCCAGTTTTTTTCTTTATTATTCTTCTTTTTTTTTTAATAATAAAGGTAATAATTGTTTTAACTTCAAACAAAAGTCTTTTTTCTTGGACAAAATCATAACTGCTTGCATAAGGAGCTCATGATCAGGATAGGTCTCAAGAGAAAGGAAACTGAGTTTGCGTGTTTGCTTTTGTTCATTATTGTGTTTTTAAGCATGTTTATAATTTACTCAGCGTAGTGCTTTTGACTTTGCTTGTGTGAAGCATTAGATATCTTGCAATTCATCCACTTGCAACGGGCCCAGATGCTCCAAGCAGTAACTGGGACACCCGAATGACAAGCCCCAGCCCGGGGTGCATTCCTGCTTAATTATGAAGAGGTGCCAATAGGGACAAGAACTTTCCTTCTCTGCAGTTCCTCTGCACCTGGTTTCTACCACCTATCCTCAGTGGGGCCCTAACACTTCCTAGGTAATTTGTTGATTTCTAAATCACAGTGGTCAAGTTACAAAGCAATTTACCACTGAATCTACTGCCTGATGCAAAATATTATTCTCTGTTTTATTTACATGAATACTTTAGAGAAACAAGTGCATATCCATTTGCAAATCTTTTGGAGTGATGGAAATGAATTCACCATTTGTATAACCTGAAAACCCAGGCCCAAATCTGCCAGGTACACACAGATACAAAGGCTATGACAGAAATAGTTCTGGTGTGTTGGACACCTAGGGCATCTTAGACTGCCTTTCAGTGGCCTCTTTGGTCATCCATGTCTTCGGTACTATTGTTAAAGTTTGTCCCACAAGTTGCACATTTTCTCTCTGCCAATGAACTGGCCGTGTAGAGGTCAAGTCTAAAGTAAATGGGCTAAGGAAGACAACTGCTGGCAATGCTCACATATTTCAGCATAAGGGAAGGGAAAACTGATGGGAAAACATGGTTGTAGCACATAAAAAGCTGCCACAAAACAAAAAGAACAATCTGTTTCCCATATCCATGAGTGAGAGGAAAGGAAACAGTGGGCTGAAATTATAGCAATACTTTAGGTTAGATGTTGGGAAAAGCTTTTTCCTGGGAAGGATGTTGGAGCCCTATGAAACAGTAGCTGGGAGTGTGTGAAATCCCTATGACAAGAGGGATGTTAGGGTCAGACTGTACATACATCTGCCTGACTGATTAGATGTAACTGATTCTACCTTGGGACTGGGATGAACTGGATGAGTCCCAAGGTCCTGAAAGGACCTACTTTCCTGGTTACTGCAGTAAACCACAGTGTCACCCTGCATTGCCCTTCATTCCAAAGACTTTAATGTGTAGCCATGGCAGATTAGAAGCCTTTAGTTGCCTCCTTTTTCAGCTGTTTCTGTGATGGTGTTGCCATGGCTGGCTGCTGTTGGCCTAAGATTGCGTGGCATTGATATGTCCTTCCACTCCTTTCATAGAGCATCAGAGCTAAGGGCTTTGGTCATACATCAGTGATGAGTAAAGGAGGATAAATAGATGAGCCACGTTGGCTATGATAGAGCTGTTGCTTTGCAGGAAGCCAGCAGCTCGTGTGATTTGAGTAAGTTTCTGTCTTTGTCTTTACTAATTTGTTTGGCTTTCCTTGCGGATGGCTTGGTGTTTTGAGCCTTGGGTTGTGCATGTGGTACCAAGGAGGGGATGTGCTGTGGACAGAGGTGAGAGCTGTAGACAGGGTGGCAGACTTTGATCAGAAACTCTGGAGTCAAAGCCAGGCTGCTTTTGGCTCTCTTTTCATCCCAGGGTAGTGGCCTCCCAGCAGTTTGGCTTGAAGTCACTGTGGTAATTCATGGTTTAAATCGTCATTCTTGGCACATGGACCAGAGATTAAAAGAAAAAAACTCCTCTCCGAATGACAGATTTACATACCAGGAGGAAAAAACTCCACATAAAAATCTGATTTGAGGAACACAATTATAATATTTTACCCTCATTTCACTAACCATTTTATTGACTGAAAAAGGAGCTACCTCAAGACTACAGATCTAAAGTGCTAACAAATTAAAACCATCCCTGAAGGAGAAAGACCGCTAATTTGAAGCATGCCTCCCAAAAGAATTTCCGAATATCTATAAATGCCATATGCTGAATAGACAGTATTTCTTTTAAGGTACAAGCATTATTTTTTTTCCTGAGTGACTGACCAAACACAGTCAAAAAGGGAAGGAAAAAAGACAAAGGACACCACATAAGAAAAACAAGAATGCTATACCAGCACGAAATACCAGCCAACACGCATATGGGAACACTTATTTGATCATCTAAATATGCTTATTTTATACAGTGTATGTCCAAAAGTGATTGCATTTGCACTGATTCACTTAGTGTAAGAAGTAAAGTTGGCCCCATATCCATATTCCATAAACAGAGGTAATAAATTAAACAAGCTGAGGCTCTTCTTGCTGCCAAAGCACATTTAAAATATGAGGCAGAAACAGAACACAGCTAAGAAGTTTTGGAGAAATGCAGAGAAAAAAAAAAAAAAAAGCTGTTATTTTGTAAATATAATTACTCTTTGAAATATAGGAATAGGACAGTAAGTGAAGACTGTGCAGTACTCTGGATGCCTTGGCAGTGTTTCCCCTACCAGGTTCAGGGAGTGATGGTGACTTTCTCCTGGCTGGGACACCTGTCCCTCGCTCCTGCTCACCCATACCTGCAGGTCTCCCAGGCTGGGGAGATGAAGCTGTACACTGTTGTGGTGTGCCTGCAGGGTCACGTCTCATGCTGGGAGTCCTTCCACATCCTTAATATCTTGATACTACACTTCACACTGTAATGAAACACATGCACTTATGTTATGAAATACATAAATATAAACTGACAATACATATGTGCTTTAATATAAGCCAGAGAATATATAGTATGTTCTTAGTGGCCATTCAACCCCTGGAGATAAACACCGTCATTACAGCTCTGCGAGCAGCCAGCCAGTCCCAGGGAACAGCGAGGGAGAATATCACCAACTCAGCAGAATCCTCTTTTACATGAACTAGGCTTTTGGTAATTTCATATGATGAATGACAGACCTCCAGGAAAGCTCTCCTGAAAAGCTTCAAGGACCCAGAAAGAGATGTGAAAATGTCAGGTATACCTTGGCATTTGCATAAATGTAGTCACTTGCTGCTCTCTCCTCTCTGTGAACAGCTAAACCAATATTATTATGTGCTGAAACTCCATATAGGTCACTCAGTGTTTTTCAGCCATGCATATTACCCTGCACAGCTTAATACAAGATGAGTTGTCAGATGGGCTACCTCCATTTACACCTAGCTGTCTTCATTTTGGCTATATGTGCTGTGGAAGACAAGAGAGTTTCTTTCCAACAGCTAAATTTCAGTTTTCATGTGTTCAAGACAAAATGTCTCTGCCCCGTTATTTTTGGAGGAACCTTCTGATTTGACAGGACTAGCATAAAAGCATTCAGAGGAATGGGTCCTTGCTTTTCCAAAGCACTGCCTGGGAGCACAGTTCACTCATGTGCATGGCTGACAGAGCCAACCCTATACTGGCTGATCTCCTGAATGTTACTTTGATAATTCTTTGCAGCTCAGCGGTGGCTGAAGGGGGAGAGCACTCTCCTGCACTGCAAACTGGTGTAGAGATGGTGTCTTGCAGATATGTTCTAGATGAGCTTGTGATCAGGTGGGACGAGGCACCACCATCCGCTGTGCTGTGCCGAAGTGAGCCAGGAGCTGCCAAGCCAGCAGGAGCGGAGGACTTGGCTCCAGAGGGCTCACAGATGGATCCAGGTGAAGGGACAGCTGGTAGCAGGCATGGGCACTGCTTGCACCTTGAAACTGGGGTACAGAACTTGCTGGGGAAGCAAATCATTCCTGGATGACATCCACTTGGAAACTCTTCCTCAGCAGAAGGCAGAGGTTTCCACTCAGCAGACTGCTCAGGAAGGCTTTCATCCCTTTCTTTTTTTTCAGTCATTTCTCCATCCTGGTACCAAGCGCTAGCCCCCAACCGGCTTTGCCTTGTGTAAGCCATGTGGGCTGGAGAGCTGTACTGCTGCAGAGACCATGGGAACCATGTCTAAGTGCATTGTACATATTTGTCACTCTTCAGACAATAAACTTCCCAAGGAGTCTCATTTTTCATGTTAATATGGAAATGGAAAATTACAGGAACTCCTAACTGAAATGATGGTGTTACCTTATTTCTTGTGTAACATGAATTGACATGTACATATGCTGCTGACATGTTAGAAGAGCAGCTATCTGCTCTCAAACTTGCTGAGGCCCACTCATAGGACACAGATCCAGACTGAGTGAAAAAGAGAGTTGTTACTGTGAAAAGTCAAAGTGTTCCAGGGTACATTTCCCAAAGGCAAGTCACTTACTTCATTCCAAGTTTAAGAAAAATACAACCTGTAAATAACTTAGAGTGATTAAGAGGTGGTATCTAACTAGAGTTCACTGAGGGAAGCTCATTAAAATGCATTGTGTCCTTAAAAAGAAAGCACTTTGTGAGTGACAGACACAATGCATACTAAAAATCAATAGCGTTTTTGTCTGTCTCTTATACATGCCTCTAAGGATAAGTTATCCCATTTTTCTTGTCACTTCACACTGGGATAACAGCAAATACTGAAACAAGCACCTATCAACATCTTCTTGCTCATTTTATCTTTCATCTTCATGCACATGTCATCTATAAGCTTTTTTGTCCTATTTGAAGCCAAACCACAAGTATTTCAAATCTCAAATGTTTACTGCAAATTAATTGACCGAACCAAATTTCTGGCCATCCTCATTAAAAAGTTTCATTTTAACAATTTCAGAACTTATTAATTCTGTCTTAAATATTTATATTTTAAACTCAGTTAAGAATATAAATTAACTGGCCTTTTGAAATCAGGGGTTCATCTCAAATTCTCAAGCCATTTTGTTTTGAACAGATGTGGTGTGAGCTGTTGCTTGCTGTTGCTTACTGTTGCTTAAAGCCATTGCGGAAATGAGATTCAACAAAACTGACTTTTTCCTGCAGGTAGATTCTAGGTCTGGTGACCTACTATCCATGAAGAAAAAAGTCACAGATGTTTTATTCGACAATTCCCTTTAGCTGTCTTAGGTAGTACCATTAACTTGTATTTTGTAACAAATATTGTTCTTTACTGCCATATGAGTGCAAGGGTATGCCTGCAAATGTCACCTGAGAAGAAGATGGTTCCAAAATTTCTCACTTTTACTCTTGGGCAAGGGCAGCAGCACTGCCACAAAATCTGATCATGTAGCTGACTTTTCCATAGATTTAACAGTGAAACCTAAATAAAAAGTTCCTTTCTTGCTTTTCTGGGAAAACAA
The DNA here is from genome assembly GCF_037038585.1 of Patagioenas fasciata. NCBI lineage: Eukaryota > Metazoa > Chordata > Aves > Columbiformes > Columbidae > Patagioenas > Patagioenas fasciata. The sequence goes on from NC_092521.1 coordinate 27,291,282, forward strand.
GCCATGCTTTTGAGCAGTACCTAACCTATGAAAGAAGTTGTTCATATTGTTCACATTTGCTGATGGAAAGTTGGTACCGCTGATGACCCCAGACAAATTGGAGGGGGAGGACAAAGGGAAGAGGTGTCAAGCAGGCACTGGACAAGGGCACAGATGATACAGTCAACCCATGGAAATGTGCTGCTGTTGCAGGAGTGCCTCATAATAGGCTTGTGTCTAAATAATCAGTCAATTCAAAAGGGTTTCAAGCTTGCTTAATAGTTGTTTTACCAGCATCACTAAGATTTACCTTAAGCTCATGCAAGGGCTGTTTAAGAAATACCGCCTTCAAGACATACTGTTTTAAAACCTCCCCCCCAGCTAATTTTATTGCAGAATTTCCTGACTGTATTTTGAGGAATGCAAAGTTACACAGACCTTCTCTTACAGGACCAGGACAACTATTTCAGTTGCATGGGGTGTGATATATCATTATTCTGGCAGATAAAGTTATACATTTGAAAGAACCGAGAAAAAGAAAGGGACATAAAGCTCCTTAAAACTGTGATTAAACCACAGAGATAAGGAAAGCAACAAAATCAGGGATAAAAAAAAAAAAAAGGATAGCTGTGTTTGTATACTACCAGTAACTGGTATTATACAGATAGAATTTGGTGTAACAATAAGTTATAATAAGTTATATATTGTCTACTCAAGTTTCTAACAAACTCCCCTCCCTGCGAAAGTTTTTCACTGGAACCGTTTTGTGCTGTTAGACTGAATTCTGCAACAGATTCCTTCTAATTGTAACAGAAATACCTCAGTGAAAATGAAATTCTGTCTTTACTGAGAAATGAATGTAACCTGGTAGAGAGCTTTGGGGGCAGACTTTATTTTCAGTGAAATGAGAAAAAAAAAGAAAAAAAGAAAAATAAGTTGTTACTCTTGCTGATGGTTTTTCCTGTTAATGAAGTTTGAGGAAACTTCATTATATTTTGTATTAAAAGATCAAATTCTGCTTTCCATTGTAATACACTCGAATGCTGCATGTGCTTTCCTGTTATCTTCAACAACCTAAAGCCATCGCCATCTATTTACTCCAGAGTGAGAACAGAATCTGGCTACAGAGTCAAAGGATCCAATTCTTCCCTGAAGCCTAATTTGTCCTTTTTAAAAAGTGACCTAAATACAGCATTGATGCCACCAGAACAGCAGGTTTCGAATAAGGCTCAGACACCATTTTCGGTTTGACTGTCCCTCATCTGTAAGGCAGAGCTGCATATGTGGGATTGTAGCATGACCAGCAGCTCCACTGTCACCAAGTCTGAAAAAACTCTGCAATTTAAGGGTCTACTCTTCCAAATGCTCTAAAATCCCTAAAACTAGTTTGTTTGTCCTGAAATTGGGTGTGCCTAGCAGGGGTAGGGATCGGGGTAGTGTTCAGCATTTGGGGAGGTTTGAGTGAGCCGTTCCGTGTAGCAACCTCTACAGGAGAACCAAGCAAACCTGGTTTGGGGGCTGCACAGTTTTACTGGAGGTTTGCAGTCAACTGTTATTTGCCCTGTCTAATGCACAGGATTGGAGAGTAAAACCTGGAACACCAGTCGAGAAAGAAACAGGCTGTTTCAGGAGATGCAGGCTTTGGAATTAAAGAAGTCACAGAATCATGCAGAATCACAGAATGGCTGAGGTTGGAAGGGTTCTCTGGTGGTGATCTTGTCCAACCACCCTGCCCAAGCAGGGCCACCTAAAGCCAGTTGCCCAGGACCATGTCCAGACAGACTCACTCAACTATTAAACAAATTAAATCTCTGCTGGAATAGGAGTCATACACCACTGACCTCCAGACCAGTTCAGAGTCAACCATGAACAGCTATTTCTTCTTGCATATAAACATAATTTATCACAGTCTAAATGTAATTTATCACAGTCTCTCTCAAGCAAGAGTGTGTGCCAAAGGAGGCAGACAGAGTTATTTTGGAGTTTTGTGTTCCGAGGACAGCATGAAATTCAGAAATCTCAAGTTTTTCCTTCGGTGAGCTGGCAAATGTGAATGCTTGCTGTGAGCAGAGGCTGTTGGGGGAAAGACGAATGAGGAATAAAGAATGAGGAGTTTGGAGCTAACACAAGAGCTCGTTGAGGGCAGACTGGGTCAGCTGATGTCGGAGGAGGACAGACACAGAGTGGAAAAGTAAAATCCTGGGAGAGGTGATCAGTTTAACAACAGCTGGGGGGGGTCATTGTCAGCTACCCATTCTCTTTCTCCCTGGGTTTATGGGCTTTGCAGAGCCCTTGGCTCTCCAAAGATGTCTGAGCTATACTTTCTCCATAATTATGTGAACAACTCCTGTCCTCCCCTTTATATGCAAACTAGAAAATCAGCTATTTGAACAGCACATCTCAAGTCCTTCTCTATGCCACCTCTGACTGCAGGGGTGTCAGTACCACCAACCAAAACCAGATGAAGCTGGAGTCAAGCCCAATGCTGAGGTTTCTGGGGAAGAGCTGAGGACTGTCATGCTTGCTCCAGATCACAGGAGAGGAATGCTGATGGAGACAGGTTTCTGACCCTATCCACATTGGCAGAGTACTTCCATCTCAGCTGAAAAAAAAACACATTAAGGTAAATGCTCTACTTAACTCTTCTCTTTTCTGTTTAAAGGTCAGGTATTTCCTAAGCACTTTAAAAGCAGATCATTTCTGACAACATCGTTTCTGTTTGATATGTCTCATAAGGATACTGGGAAAGTCCATTAATCCAAATTTGGAATCATACACATCAAGGGGTCAACATAAAGATTCCTTCTTTACCTATTCCCCCACTCTGGCTTTGGTTTGACAGATTTGTGCTGTTTTCCTGGGTCCAGGGAATCAAACAGGGTGTGGGTCCAGCCCTGGAGATCTCAGTGACTCGGGCTGTGCTCAGGTCACTGCCAGGTGACCTCTGCCTGCTCTGCGTGGCATGTCTGAGCCTTGGCCTTGGGGTGGACTAGGGAGGGAAGACAGATCTGTGTCTTGATCCTCCAGTTCCTCTTTGTCAGTGGGAAATTAGAGATTTCTGTCTTTCAGGGAAGGGGGAGAAAGGTCGTAAGAGCTCAGCCTGCACTTTCTCCCATGTGGCGCACAGCAACTTGCCAGCCTGTTGCCCTGCTTCTTGCTCCTTCATATGGTTTAAGTTCCAGCCCCTCTCATACCACTGGGTTTAGAATCCAGGGCTGCCCTGAAAAGCACCTAAATTTAAACTTCTGAAAACACAGAGATACAAGATGACTGCAGATGCAACCCTAATGTGTGCCAGAGGAACTCTAAGTGGAGCTTTACTCCTTTTTCAGTGTAATATATAAGATTGCAAAGAAATCAGGATAGTAATCAAACTGTGTGTCAAATGGTTCAAACCAAAAGTACACAGCATTTTCAGGGAGGGAGACTCTTGAATAATTAGAACCAGAGAAAAACAGGCCTCGAAGGGACTTCAGAAGGTCATGTAGTCACTTCCCTGACCTGCAGCCAGGTTGGTTATATGCATGTTGTTCCCGACAGATGTTAGCCTAAATTGTTGAGACCGCCAATGATGGAGACTCCACAACTTCCCCAGGCAATCTATTCTAGTACTTCTCTAATTGTACTATTAGAAAGTTTTCCCTAATGCCTCAGAAAATTTTTATACACTTCCTTTGCGGCAGTTGAACTCCACTGCTTTGTGACCTATCCCCTGTGTATGCAAAGGGCAGGTTATGCCTTTCCTCTTCACAGCAGCCTTTATGTACTAAGAGGACTGTTACCATCCCTTCCCCCATTTACTTTTCTTGAGACCACACCAAGCTAATTCCTTCATTATTTCCTCCAAGGTCATGCTTTTTTAGACCTCTTGTTGCTTTCCTTTGGACATTCTCAAATTTGTCCACATACATCTCAAATTACAGCCATATCTATGCCAAAGAACAAATAAATAGTATTTCTCCAAGTATCTCTCTGTGACACTGCTTTTTAGACACCCCGCAAAATGTTTGCCTTGTTCATGACACAAATTTGCAACTTAATTTTGGTTTCACAAACTTCAGTTCGTGATCAATCCTGTCAAAGTGTGACACCTTGCATTTTCACCACAGAAATTTATCCTGTGTGTTTTCCAGGCCATTTCACTAGTTTCCCAAGGGTGCTTTGAATTCTAATGCACTCCTGAAATATATTTGCAGCTCCTCCCAAAAATATCATCTGCTAGTTTATCTAGCATGTCTCCTTCTCCATTGTCCAGACTATTAGTGATAGCATTGGGCAAAACTGCCTCTAGCACTCCACACTACCCCATCCAAGGCACCCTTTCATTTTGAGGGGAAACCTTTGCCAACCACTCAGTGGATACAGGTACCAGAACAGCTTGCAAATGGACTATAGACTGTACTGCTTGCTTATGGGATTGTGAGCTGTGTGCAGCTGTCAAAACCTGATTAAAGCAAAGATAGCTGCTACCCACTACTTCTCCCCTTATTTCGAATGATTTGCACTTGGTAGATCCAAGCTGGATGCTAACCTTTTCACCTTCCAGTTCCTCCCAAGAAGTTTGTTTGCTTATTTGTGAAGATTTTTCCAGAGACTGAATTTCAGCTGACAGCTCTGTGATCCTCTGACTTTGCTTCCTCGATTTTTTTTATTGCCCCTTCCTTTCCCCTGATCTTTTCCAGACTCCTGGTACCCCAGCTGCTCCCTGCAAGGCCTCAGCAATCACCGCTGACAAGGTAGAGGTATCCTCTGCTCGCTCCCCTTCTGTCAGAGGAGGAAGCTCAGCCAGCTGAAAATGCAAGCCTGATTCCTCTCTGGCTTATTCTTTTCCTATTACGGTCTTTTATCCTTGGAATCAACACTGTTAACCACCTGATCACTGCTATAGGGACAATAGATAAAAAAAAAGTAGACTTTACATACTTTGACCTTTATCTGTAATGTTTCCCTCTTCACCAGTCTTTTCCTTAGAAATGTACTTGTAGAGTGATTTTTTTCTTGTCCTTGATCTTATTCATGGTCTTACATGCTTGTGTTATTATTTTATACCCACCTTTAGTAATCTCACCTGCTATTTACTTCCTATATTTCCTCTTGGGTTTGAGATCAATGAAGCGCTCATGACTTTGCTAATTTTGTCTCTCTTTATAGCTGATTTCTTCCTCTGTTTCTTTGAGTACAGCTAACTTGTTTCATCTTTTCCTTAAATTGCCTTCCACAAGACTTTTCCTATCAGTCCTTTGTGGTTACTGATGTTTGCTTTCTTGCATTTCTTTTTTTTCAATTCTCTTTATGAAGATCATAAGCTTCGTGATTTCATGTTCACCCTCACACAAATTGCTTTTTACCTTTATATCCTCAAACCCTCCTTCTCTATTGGTTAGAATCAAAACTAGAAAAAGATTTTACTGTCTCATCTTCCTTATCAAAAATTGTCTTCTAAGGAGTGGCTGAACAGTCTGGGTTTTGCTATATTATTTCCCTTTTGTGTAGTTAAAATCCCTCACTATTCCCAAACCTTACTTAGTGTGATTCTGTTAATAAAAGCTTATAAGAGTGTCTCGTTAATCTGATCAGCTCTAGAGGTCTCCCTTTTCATTGCAAGGTGGCAAGCCCCCTTCTTTTCTTCCTTAATCATTTTAAGAGACTGCCAGAGGTCTAACTCCCTCTACTTCATAGTTAATTTAGGAGCCAAGGGTATGTAAATCAATAGCTTCTCTCTTTCCCATGACTGTGTTTCCAGAATGATTTATAAATTATGTTAATATTCAGATCTTTTTAGATAATCAGCTTCTTTTTTGTTGTGGTGACAGTACCATTTTCTTGATTATATATTAAGATTTCCATCTCAGTTTCAAAATAATAATGTTATACTTGATCAACTGAAATGCAACCATTAGTTATCCAGCACAGGAAGCTTCATGATAGAAATGAAACATTAAAACAGTAACCTCAGGCTAGAGCCACAGCCTCACTTAGTATTTCACTCTAGATTTTTAGGGCCAGATTCTGAGACTTCCCTCCCAGATTGAACTTCATGTCCAGGAAACGGACTCACAGATGTCCAGGTGCAAGGCAGTGATCTGCCTACATGAAGTAACCATGTGTTTTTCCAAGGAAGTATCCCTGGAGAGAGTGGATGCTGAATCCCAGATGTTGAAGAGTACTGAGGATTCACAGACACAACTTGTCAAGAGCGAAATGCTTAAACCAGCTCTTTCACATGGAGGATATGGATGGGGAGCCCCCCCATCAGTAACTGGTGAAACATCAACCTCTGCCTATGCAAACTTGTGTCCCCATTGCCTGGCCAGTGAGCTGAACATGCTGAAACACTGAGTTAGGGGCATCACATGCCTCTAGGGTGAGTGAGCAGCTAAATGGGAGGATCCAGAGGTCAACATTATGTCTTAAAATGCCCCATAATGCCATTTAGAGACAGCAGTCCTGGATCTCACCCCTCCCTCCTTAAGCAACTCAACAGGGAGAGTTCAGCTTCTGCTCAAGTGATTTTCCCGTTACTCAAACATACTCTCTCCCATGAACAAAAATAAAACAATCTGCTCATGTGGCATTCCAAGGCTGCAGTCTCAAGGCTATATTATTACATGTACACATAGCTGCCATTAGCTCTAATAATGTGTGCATTGTTCAGGGTGCAAATCGAGACCTCTGCTGCCATCACCCATTACAGCAAGTAGTGCTTTCTGACTTCAGTGGTCCCATCGACAGCCTGAGGAACCACAGCTTGCCAAAATTTGTATTGAATGTTTGTATTTTTTAAAGCACAGAGTTGCTCAGTTCTGGGGAGCTTCTGCAGACTTAGGTAGTGGGTAGGATGACAGAAGTTGTCTTGATCTGATGACAGTGTCCGGCTGGTCAGTCAGAGTGATGCAGAAGTGCCAAAGAAAAGCACTATTTCTTTCTCAGAAAAGACATGTGGTACAGCTGCCTGCATAGCAAGGAAAGATCTGGCTGGCTAAGTGAGGCTGGGTGGAACATCTGTTTTGTGTTTCCCAGGCTTTTGACAGCAAAACAGAGTTATTTTGGGGTTTTTACAACTCTTGCAGTCATTTTAAACAATGTTTTTCCAAAGTTTTCCACTTTTGCTGAATAAGATTGGTCTTGATATCAAGATGTGACTTGACTTCAGAAAAAAAAAAAGTCATAAGTGTCTGCCATTATCTACATTCCCTCCTTTTACTTTTTTTTTTTTTCTTTCGTGGCCCAGCTTTTAAATATCCATTCCAGAACCTGGTGAGAATTTTTGCTGGTGATACAAGGAGAAAGATTTCTTTCATGAACAAATGAATGGTTTCTCTTAGAAGAGATTTACATATGCTGCTGCCTTATTTTTTCCCCTCCCCCTCCAACTCTTGGTTTCCAGATGTAGCAAAAGCTGGTTTGAGCAGAAGAACATATGTTTTCAGCATGAATTCTGTTGGCAGAGTCCTGCTGCACAGTACTGCAGAATTGCTGCAAGCCATCCCTGACCAGCATACATGTATAACGTGCTCTAGAGATTACCTTGCTCCATTTTTATCCTCCTTCCCCTCCCTTCAGCAAGTTTCACTTTAATACAACACTCTAGACCTTGTGCTCTGTTTCACTGCTGAACACCTGAGTGCTCCTACCAATAAAAATGTTACAAACTGAGCTCTCCCAGACACAGAGAAAAGGCAGCTAACTTTAATCCATGCCTTCAGCATCCCACTCTTTGATCTGCATCTGAGCCATGTGGTCATACATATTTGTTAATTAAAAAAATACATTATGTTGTCCAGTGCTCCAGTTTTAGGCTGAAAAAAGTCATAACAAAGGAATAACCTTACATGTGGTCCTCAGTGTTTATGGATATCTTCCTCTCTGTGTATTAAAAATTAATAGGATCCTTTATATCTGTTCAATGATATTTTGCTCCAGTCAACTTTGAACCAGTTTCTGGCTCGCTTGCTCATTTTGAATAGTCTCTTGCTCCAGGAGGAGTAGATTTATTTGGGGGTGAAGTACAATTCTGCAAGAGCAAGTGTGCCAAAATCTAGTCCTGTAGTAGCATCACAGGGAAACTGTACTATGTCTTATCTTAGCAAGCAATATATCAGAATGATAATGTTTCCATTAAATATATTTTCAATGACAGAAGGTTAGAATCACACTTTGTTCAGTCATAGATGCTTGGCTGAGTCATCTGCTAACTTGCTGCTTGCCTTACTCCTGTCATATATTATCCATGAATGAACACAGCAATTTCCATCCCTATTGTTCTTTGGGTCCAGTCATTTAGTGCACTTCACAAGGCAGCTATGAGGCCACCTTTCTGTCATAACCTCTATTACTTCAGCTGCTAGCGAATTATCAAACCAGCAAACCATAAAGCCCTTAGAGCTCCTATTAATTATCAGAAACTGATGAGATAGAAGTACATTAATTGATTCCTTTCATATGCATGCTTTTAAATACAAAAACAGCCCAGATAGGAACTTTTCTGAGATTTGCTGTTATGTATATTATGCTAGACTGTGGAAATGAAGGTGTTTGCTAAACAACTATTATTTCACTTGGCTTAATTTGTCACATAGTATAAATAACAGTAGACTCTGTATGTACATTCCAAGACAACACTGTTTCATTAGTTTCCTCAAAGTATTTTGTGTCCCTTGAATAATAGATGGGGAAACACAGTGTTATCCTTTTGAAACTGAGGACTATACAAAGATTTTGTATGGCGGAGTGTGGTGTATAAAATGAGGAAGGAGTAATATAGTGTATGGTGACAGACGTGGAATGGCATAAACTGTTACCATCTCTGATTTGAGATGTGAGCATGTGGATCCATTTCCTCTACTGTAATATAAAAACAAGACAGATGAGCTGAAAGAACTTCAGAAAACTATCCTGGAAGTCAGTGCTTCTTTTAAACCCAAGTACTGATTTATAACAGGAATATGATGTTTAGTTTGCCCAATTTTCCTGAAACTAAACATGAAAATGTTTGCAGCTGACTCCAAACCTGTTTCTGCCAGCAAGTTGCACTCATGGTTTGGGCCAGCAGGAGAGGTAAATGGGTAAAGTAGGACATATGTAGGATCTGGAGGCCCAGAATTTAAAGTTGGAACCCAGAAACCACAGTATTAGGCTGCTCGCTGATCCTATAGACACAGATACTCCATAGGGACTTGGCATTCTGCATGAAGGCTATTTTCTTAATGTTAAGTCAGGACAGTTAGCTGCTTTGCTCACTCCTCAAACCAGTCACGAGTGACTCACCGAGGAAGAGGCAAGTAGGAAACTAAGCATTCTTGAAGTGTGTCTCTTGTTCACCAACAAATTCATGATGTAAAAATCATGGGGGACACCCTGACTATACTTTAAAGACCACAGTTCTCTGGCTTTGTGGCCCTTTACCTTTCTAGAACGGCCAAGGAGGTAGGACAGTCTTCCATGAAAAGGGAGACATGACTTCATTTCCCTCCTCAGCTTGCATGAGGACAATCTTAACACTGTCTCTTAGAGAGGAGACAACATAAACATTAAGCCATAGGGTGTTGAAGAGGAATTTTTCCAACTCTTATGCTGAAGCTGTGCCACCATGCAGCAGAGAAGCCTTGTTTCTGTGGGATGGATTAGGAAAGCACAAAAAGTGAGACTGCAGCCTACTGCTTAGACCAGTCTCGGGGAGCAGGGGTGGCCTGAAATTTTTAAGTGACTGCTAATTTGAGATGTAGAAATGGAGTTTACAACAAGGATGAATAAAGGTATGATGTTTAAAAAAATGTGTAAGCTCTGAAACATCAGAAAGATCCTCTGAAAGAGGATGAATAGCTACCTATACATACTTCCAACTTCAAGAGAGCCACTACATCCTGGAGAGCTGGCTTAGATGGCTCCTCTGCTCAACACGGGGATAAGGCTTGTACAGAGCCTGTAACAGACCAAACTTTGAAGACTGGAAATAGTTTCTAGCGAAGTTAATCATGCTAAAATACACCAGCTGCTTTACTTTCTTCTCATATACCCCAGGCAGTCAGATGAGCCACCCTCTGGTGCTGGTAAGGTTGTCTCCGGGCCCCTGGAGGCTCAGCAGGCTGCAGAGGGGATAGGAAAACATGCCACTTGCACTGGGAAAAGGGCATCCAGCCTCCCCGTGCAGACCTGTGTGGCCTGGGGAAACTGAGAACCTGCTTTTAAGGCTCAAAGCTTCATAGGAAGCCAGAAATAATGAATATCCAAGGAGATCTCACAGCAGCTGAATTATTCTCTGAGATGTTTGGAGTATTTTCCCCCAAGGAAAAGAGAAAGGCTCTGCTGCCCAAAGACCATGTGGAAAATTTCTTTTTCAGGGTTCCACTGATGTTAGAGTAGCCCTGGGGAAAGCCTGGGACTGAAGCCTAAACCTATGGGGCAGATTTGGGACCTTGTAGGTGGGAGAGAACTTTAATATTATTCCTGGAAAAAAACCTCAATTTTTGCCTTTATACCTGCATCCTCCTGTCCTTGCACAGGGGACAGTCCATTGGACTAAGACAAACAGCAGCTGCAGTTAACTCCACAAAAATGAAAAACATGACTGTATCTACATCCCAGATTACTGGGTATCCACTTATGGCTGGGCCAGTCCTTTGGTGCACCTCTTGAATGTACATCTGCAAACTGCAGCAAGATACCACATCTATTAATATCAACATGGGTGATCCATTGTGGCAAAGGCAAGTAAGAATCTGAGACTCCACAAAATGCATTGAAATACGAACAATGACTTTTTTGGGGGTCTCTGAGGTTGTACTTGTTCTGGTACAGAATTAAAAGAGGCACTACAGGCACCAATGGATTTGCATTGGCAAGCAGGCATTTGTGTGATTCACAGAATCAGGAGCCAGAATTAGGCCCAGAACAATGAGTCGTCTCAGGATCTAATATTTATTCATAACTTCTGTTTAAAATATTCTCAAATCAACCCAAATGTATTTCTTCACCTGTCCCAAGTCCTGAGGTCATTTGGCTGTGAGAAGAAGAGCTGAGATGTTGTTATGACACAAAGTTGGATAAGAGTCACAGCCTCGTAATTTCTTCTGCTGTGAACATGATGAAGAAAAACTGCATTTGCTTCTTGGTAGTCTGTTTTCATATGTGAAATAGCTTTGCATTTGAAAAATGGGCACTGAATTGTATTAATCAGAGGAAAAATAAAATATGATTGAGTCATTCGGTCCTGCTGTTTGTCTTCAGACCCAGTCGTGACATTTGCAGAGACAGCAGGTTGTGACAGCAGTCTCCTGACATGACCAAGATTGTTGCTATTGTAGTGTCAAAAGATGCAGCACACAAAGGCTCTCTCATTTAACAGTAATCTTTTTATGCAGAGAAAGTAAAACGGTGTCCTGTAATGGTGTGCCACAGGTTCCCCAAATCAGCAAGACAGCATAAATAACATCTCATTCTGAAACAGCTGTTCATGTTTGTTACATTGTTGGGTCTTCTTTTTAGCCAATGGTAGGTAGCGATTTCCACTCTTTTGTAAAAAGGTTAGGAGTCTGCCAAGTAATCACCTGCAAAAACACTAGATCTAGAAGAAAAGGATAAATTTCACTGTCATAATGGTTGCAGCCCCTGATACCAGGCCAGATATTACTTGTAGGTGATTAACTTACAGGTGTATTCTACCAGGTAATCTGTATTCTACCAGGTAATCTGTATTCATGGTCGTTTCTTAAGATCAAACAATACCATAGGGAATGGTTCAATGATGGCAGGAGATGGGCCATGAAAATGCACATAATAGCCTACCTTACAAGATAGCTGTGAATAAATTAAGATTGAAAATCAGGAGTTGCCTAAAGTCATAAAGGGAGTTTCGTTCTTAAATAGCCTGAGAGCAGGGCTGAGATAGCCCTGTGAAATGGAGCAGGATGCTGTGATGCAAGTGTGCATGACAGCAGGGGACAACTTGGGGCCCAGGAGTTTCAGAAGCTCATATAGCAAAAATATTAGAAGAAATTGGTTTGCCTGTGTCACATAGAACTTCTCTAACAGTTTTCATTGGATTAGAGCCAAGAGGAACATCCCAGAAATAGTTCACAGTGATATTTCTGGACATTCTATAAGAAGTCATTTGCAGTGAGAATTTGGTATGATGCAAGTTTTCCACTTGTATGACAAACTATTCCTTCATGTCTCGTCACACAAACAATTTTATTTGCATTACGAAGGACCTCAACCAAGATAAGTGCCCCAGAGTTTCAAGCCCACAGGAAGTTCATCATGAGAGATTGTCTCAAAGAAACTACAGTAACCTGAGCTGCAGTAACCTACTGCACACCTCAAACTGCTATTTTGGGATTCACAGGTATAAACATAATGTAAGTCTGAAAGAGAAGGTGTTCCAGCCTCCTAGCTAAGATGGACCAGCAGTTTTAGCCCTAATTCCTGTGGCTATGAGAATGTATAAGACGGCACAGGAGGACAGAAGGAAATGATCCTTTTGAAGAATCTATTCTCTCATTAAGAATGGAGCTACTGTATAGGTAAAGATGTAAACACAAAAGTTAAGCCTGAGTAGCCGATGCCCAACCTGTTGTTGCCAACAGAAAATGTAGTTTCAGCTTGTACTGTTTTATTCCTGTAATGACCTATTCTAATTACTTTTTAGCTCAATGTACTAAGAGCCATTTGCTAACTGGAATTTTAAATATTAATACAAGAGTGTTTAAGATGTGTCCATTAAGGCTGGTAAAGTTGTGTTTGATTAACGGGCTTTTCATAAATCCACTGACACAAACTCTTTTTTTTTTTTTTTTAATTAATTCAGCCTGCAAATGAACATCATCCATTTTGCTATCATATTTTATCAGTCTGTAAAGTGCATTCTCACTTCAATTTTCAGCCCTGAATGCAGAACACTTTGTGAAAAATGACAGAATTTTAATGAGGAAGTGAACAACATGCCATCAACACCCTTTCGCCAGTAAAAATGGAAAAACATCAAGCTTTAAATCATGTTCCCTCCACACCTTTGGACATCTGCGATTCTGTCTGAGTCCTCAAAATCTGCTATATCTATCACCAGGTGCAGCCTTTAAACGCTGAGGAGCTTTCTGCTTCATTGGTTGGCATGGCAACAGTTGTCAAATCATCCCTTGATAATGCTCTTTAATTGATTGTATAAATTATTTCTGAGATATGTGATTGCAAAATGATGTACTGAAGCTCTTAAGTGAACTGATCAGAGTATGTGTGTTTAAAAATGCACGGCATTCACTGACCCTAGCCAAGAACCTGACCCTCTTACAAGCCTGAAATTCTTTAGATGGAGCATAAACACTAAGCATTAAGAAAAAGTTCAAAATTATGGCAAAGGTATATTCTACTCCAAGTGCTGTTAACAGTTATACAGGAAGGGTCACTTATGAAAACATCAACAGCAATAAAGCTATTGTTAATATGTTTGCTTCTGCACAGAGAGCTAAATGGTCAGGGAATGCAGAGATGCTTTCTTATCTGTTATACTTTGAACCATTTTAGATCACCAGTTAATGTAAACTCTGAGGGTAATATTACTCTGGCTTAGAGGAGACATTTGCAGTGCAAAAGCCTATATTTGGGTTGGCTGTCTAGACTTACTTTTATAGCCAGCAGAGAGAAATATGCATTTCTAAGACAGATTAAAAAATGTCTAAAGAAAAACAGAAGATTTGGTAAACTTGAAAGGCCTACTTTCCCTCCATTGACTATAAAGGGCTCTTGGTGTGACTGGCTCGGATGGAGGTACCTACATTCCAGATATGTGACGTTAACTGAGATGATAAATTTTTCTTCTGCTATCATTTCCAACCATTTTTTTTTTCAATGTGAGACTAAAACTTGTTCCGCAATTTATGCGTAACTGATAAAATCTTTTAAGCCCATGCTTGAAACAATCTATTTTTTCAAACTTTGTTTCCATTGTGGTAAAACATCTGAATATTGAGATAAATTTCCTAGCTGGATAAAAATAAAGAGATACTTAGATCAATAGGTATCCACATAACTAAGATGAACATTTAGTTTCCCTGGTGCTTACAAAGAATTGGAAAATTATTAACCTGGTTTTGTCTGTAAGTTTCAATGTCAAAAATACTAATCAGTAATAGACTGTTGGTATCAGTGAATTGCAATTGAACCTTAACACATTGATGGAGCTTTAAATCCTGACTAGCTTTTCAACACATGGATGAGCACAGATAATTATTTATAAAGATATGCAGAATAAAAAGGGCTTTTCTCAGCTGTAAAGCACAAATATTTCACTGACCCTTAAACAGAAATTTGGCCTCTTTCCAAGGGACACCCTCCATCTCCATGAAGCAAAGAAGATGTCTGTTGGTAAGAAAAGGGTAATTTTAAAATAAATCAGTCCTTAACTGAGAATCTGCATGTCTCAGCTTCAGATTTAAAGGATTTTTTTGAGTCAACGAAAAATCCCACATGTACGGAAGCAGAAAAGATCCTGCAGAAGAGAGATCTTTGTGAAGATAAATAGTCACATGTCTGTTGTATACTTATCTTTCCAAAGTGTAGGTCGTAGGACAAGAAGTGTCCCAAAGCATCATTGTGGAACTGGACTCTCCCCATACCAATTAGTCTCTAGTAGACTATGTTTGTCATCCCTATGTCTCAAGTCTGGCATAAAGAGTTCATATGTGTGCACACTTACGCATTTCTCTTCATGCTGATAATTGGAAAATGGCAGAGAAATGGCTCATTCATCTGCTACTTAAAAATATACAAGTTATTCTGTACTAAATGGCTACATTCACAGCCATCTAGGGTTTCCATTGTACTCCATGAATTCACTGTTGTTGTTACACTGAAGTTTCTGCTGCTTCTTGATTCAAGAAGTTATCCTGACTTTGAAGACAAAGAGGGAAGAAGACACTAAAGAGAGTAAATGGTGTCTCTGCTGTCAATCCTGTCTCCTTCCACAGGGAAGATGTCCAGCCCAGAGGATGCAGTTCCTGGGCAGTGACTCCAGAGTGTCCGGCTGCCATCAGGCTGTGCTTTAACAAGCTCAGCAGCCCTCCTTGAGCCAGGTGCAAGTGGCAAAAGATGAGTAACCCCTGGTGCAACGAAAGGCAGGCAGGCACCGATCTTGCATTTATCTTATCTTCAACACAGTATGTTTGGTGCCTGCAGTCTGAGCATTCTGAGAGGCAAAAAGGAATGAACAATTTTCACTTGCATTAAATTATCTATAGAGTAATCGAGATGTTGGTCTCACTTCTGGAAGTTGCAAGTTTTTCTAGCACACACACACAAAAATGAAAGCACAGAATGATCATAAAACAAAAAAACAACCAATAGCATGTATCTTTCTGTATCAAGAAGATAAAATCTACTATCCCAGCTATAACCTAGATGAAGAATTAGATAAATATCCCTTATTCCTGGACAAGGTAAGTATGCTCACTAGATGAGATACAAATAACTAGCTTGACTTGAATGCATCCTCTTCAACCTCAAACTGAAGACCTTCAGGAGCTGTCTTGTGTTTCTTCCTTTCGCTGTTTTTTTAAATTCGGTTTTCATTTCCTAGCTGTTGTCAGGAATATTCTAAATGCAACACAACTCACACATTGTTCACCATCTAACCAGAGAACAGATAAATACATATGTCAGGCCTTGTTAGCAAAACTGTCACTGGCGAATATCTGTTTTCCCTCCCCTTATATCCTACCACATCTCATGCAGCTGATGATCAATGACTGCTGCTGCTTAATGAGCCTGAATCTTCAGCACTGCCCCCTCAGATATGACTTCTGTTGCGACACCTTTGAAAACTTAAGCAAACAAACTGGCTACTTTATACCAGAGGGAAAGGATTTTCTAGAAGGAAGAGTCTGTCCTGGAGGAAGGACCTTCTCATCCTGAGTACTTCTGCTGAACACAGTGCAGGAATATTTCACGTCTGAAAGACATTGCAAAGATGGGAAATCCCCACTGGGGCTCACAGCTGAAAGTCAAACACCCTCAACTCCATCTGGCAGTGGTGGGCAGGCTGTGAAGATGCTGGGAGCCCAGGTCGCACACCCCTGCAAAAACTGACCCACTTAGGTGGCAGCTGGCTGTGTTGGCATTTGCAGTGGTACCACAGGGGTGCAAAACACGATGGATGGTCTTGTGCTGGGGCACCTACTCCTCTTCCTATGGCACCTGGGGCTGGCTCTCCTCTGTCTTCCTGGCATCCGAATCTGTTCCCTCTGTGCCTAGCAGCAATAGGAAGAAATGAAATGAAATTAAATCAAATGAGAAAGATTGGGGCAGATGTTTTAGCAGGGCCTGTTGCAATAGGACAAGGAGTAATGGTTTTAAAATGAAGGAAGGAAGATTCAGGCTGGACATCAGGAAGAAATTTTTTACAATGAGGGTGGTGAAACACTGGCACAGGTTGCCCAGAGATGTGGTAGTTGTCCCATCCCTGAGGATATTCAAGGCCAGGCTGGACGGGGCTCTTAGCAACCTGATCTAGTTGAAGATGTCACTGCTCATGGCATGGGGGTGTGGATTAGATGGCATTTGAAGGTCCCTTCCAACCCAAACTATTCCAAACTATTCTATGATTCAATGATATGTTAAGAATTAGGACTTTTTTTTCTTTTTTTCCTAACCTCTCAGGACCATTACATTTGGAGCTGATTTCTGAAGTCAGTGTTGCATGTCCAGCACTGGAAATCTCCTAAAAGGGGTTAGAAATGGTGGATGTCGCTGCAATACTACTGGTCCTGCGTCTCCATGTCTCCCTGGTTGTAGCAAGTGGGGGTCCTTTCCAGTTTTAGGCAATATCTGTGCAGATTCTTGAAATGTGTATATACACATACATACATACATCCTTATATACACACACACACACTTCAGCTGAGAAACTGCAGATCTCTTTATAAAAGGAGGGATTTAACACACACACCAAAAAAATCTCTGAAGGCTAAAACAATCTGGAAGCAAGCGTTGTTAGGGAGGTCTCCCTCCTTCGTGTGGGTCCCTTAAAGATTTCTGGTTATTCTGAAATCTCATTTCCATGCCAGCATTTTGTCTTGCTTAGAGGCAGCTGTGAAATAGCAGCAGCAGCAGCTGATTAATGCCAGGTGTACACTAAAATCCATGCATCTGTATTTGTTGCTGCAAACTTAAGTAAACAATGACCAAATGTGGCTTTTCTAAGTGCAGTTTGAACTGTGTGTGCATACAGAAAGTTAATCTCTGTCAGCCGCTACACTGCAGGCTCAGAGGACCCTGACTGCAGAGGAGAGCTCAAAGTTCAGAAGGTATGAGCCACTTGACACATCTTCTGTTTTGCACGATATTTTTGAATGACTGGTGAGTGATAATAACTTTTATACTCAAGTCTGCTTTTCCTTTCCGTGGAAGACAGAAAGAGGATTTTTGTTGGTTTTTGATTTTGTTTTGGTTTTTTTTTTTTTTTTTCAGTTTATCTTGGTTTATTGATTTTATAGCCCATATCATCAGCTGAACAAAGCACAGGAGGGGCTGATGCTCCTAAGTCTTGTCTTTAGACTGCAGTGAATGGGACACACCAGGGAAATTCCTCTCATCGAGGAAGATAAATTCACCTTTCATTGTCCCTCTGACTGGGGGCTTCCTGGTGAGTCATTTTAATAGCTTGCTTTGATTAAGACAAAATAGGGAAACAAACAAGGTTATTTTTGGTAAAACAGGACCCAACATTGTACAGTCTGTGACAAAGATGGTGAGGAAAGACTGTCTGAAGTGAAGTCAGTGCTGAAACCCCCAGTGATTTCAACAGATCAGAATTTTATCCAGTGTTTTGTGTGAGTGAGGTATCTGTCTCATCTTCAGGTGTTCAGACAATAGCAATAATAACAAATAAAAAACTTCATCCATCTCAAAACTGCCAGGTTGGATATAAAGGTTCTTATCAAGTAAAATAGTTGTTTATGATGCCCAAAAAAGAAAAATCGAGGGAAAGGACTGAGTACACTGTGAACAAACGTGTGTGAGAGGGAAAGAGGAAGGAGGGAGTGGAAGCTACTTCTGAAGCTGTACTGGTGGAGTTTGCAGACTTGGCAAAACAAGTCACATATGTATGTCATCAGTAACTTGAAGTCTCTGAGTAACATGAAGTTAGAGCAGATGCTGACTAGAAATCTCATTTGTAGCAGGGTTAAATCATGTGTGGGTAATTATTAAATATTAAAAGCACAAGTCAAAAAGATTACCCAAAGAAGGAAAAAATGGAATATTTCATAAAACTTCTTGATGAGGAGGTGCGGATGAATGAAGACAGGCATAGGGATGGATTTAAGTGTCAGACTGAAACATTAGCAATTTTGCATGCCAGGTGTTTGATAAAGGCTACAGAATTCCCACTGTATAGCCCTTGTCTCAGGTATTGCCTTTTCCTGTCCTTAAACTCCATCTTTTCAATCCATTAGGGGGAAGAAAGAGTATGAAAGTAGCACTTCGCACTGGCAAAGGCTTGCTCCTGTTTAACCTCATTTGTCTGTCATGACATAGTGGACAGGAAGAAAAAACCTTGAAAGCTTCTGTCACTTTGAGCTCAACGTAAAGGTGCTCTATTGAGCATAAAACCAGGTTCTTAAGGATCAAGCCAGCTCTTAGACTGTGATTACAACCGTAAGGAGAACGGTGGCACTGAAAGAAGTATGACATTTCTAAAGACTTTGTCGAAGGACTTAATGGAGATGGGTGTGAGACCATCCAGCCTTCTGCTCTGAGTAAATAGGGAATAAGACCACTTGCTTCCCCCAGGATGATTTCTGCTTTTCAGGGGTGAGTCTTTATGCAAAGTCAAGAAAGATGGATGATATAATATTTGATTATAGAAACTAGCAAACAAGCATCAAAATTGCCATAAACGTCCATTCAACTATAAACGCTTTCAGCATTTTTAAGGTAAGGAATTAAGCTATGAAGACCTAGAACAGAACTAAATATTATTGCAAGACTTGATATTTTAAGATGATGTTTATATTTTTAATCTGTCTTACTTTTTTTCCTCACAGACTAGGTGTAAGCAGGAATGCAAAGAAAAGGGAAATAATCCAACTATAAACATCTGAACACTCTTTATTTATCAGGCTCACCCCTATAATTCTTATGGTAGGCCCAAAGTTCCTATTACGAAGTCTCAGTACACCTATAGATTACCAATAACAGAACCGTTTTGTTCAGTATTGGCTTGTTTATTACAGCTTATTGAAATAGAAAAGAAAAGCTGTGTTTGTGCATAGTCTATAAGTTCATAAAGAAGTTAATAAATTGTGACTATTCTAGTTTTTCATAGGTAGATTTTGAGATATGATTTTTTTTTTGTTTTGGTTTGGGGTTCTTTTGTTTGTTTTTCAATTACAAGGGGGCTTGAAAGTTCAGAATCTTACCCAAGTACAGTATTGAACACCTGAATAATTTTCTGCTTGCAGAAGAGCGAATACAGTGGTATCAGCCAGCCAATGATAAATTGCAATGTTTATAAAATATTAGGATTTTATTGTGGCAGCTAATGTCTTTCACGATTCGCAGACTGGTATTCTCCTAATGGTACAGTTAAGTGGGTTTGAGAACAACAGCAGCTTAAAACATCAAAGCTGCCTACATGAGAATATTCTGTAACATAAGCTCTGCTATAGCTCTTCATGTCTTAACTCTCCCTATAAAAATCATTGAAAGTAATACTTCATATTAAAGACAAGGGCAACTCTAGAAAAAAAATGTCCCAAGTTCAGAGAGTGCTCAAACATGGAGCTTGAAAGGGGGTTATGGCAGGGTGGTGTCAGAGACCTCAAGAGCTCAGTTTACCAGGTATGGAGGCTGCCACTTCCATCGATGTCCAAGCTGCTTCTGGCCACTGGCCCCAGCACCTGGACCCATTTGCAGCTGCACAGCCCTCTTGGTCAAATTCTTGGAAAGACAAAGGTCACATTGTGCTCTCTGCTGTAAATACATAGAGGCTGCTGCAGCTGCAGGCATGAAAATGGGAGCAGAAAGAAGCCAGCCAAAGTTGTTGCTATAAAACTGCAAATGGGCATTTGGAAAATAAATTCCCATCAGAAGTTTTCATGAAGGTTTTACTTCAACTGATAGGCTGCCCAATTCAAGAATATAACCCTAGGCTTACGGCTTTCCTTGCTGTTAGTTATATATTAGTGTAACTCCATTAAGTCAGCTGCATTATTTCCAGACTCCCTTGGAGGAAAGAGAACATTTTTATTTATCTGGTACATCTGAGCATAGCAATCCTTCAGCTCAGCCTCTCTGAGTGCTGCCAGAGGAGGAGATTGAAGCTCCTCCTGAACTGGGCAAGCAGACAGGCCACCTCACTGCTCAAGCCACAGCTCAGTGTCATGCTATGCCATAGCAGCATAGAGAAAAAGAAGACTGTGCTTCACAGAGTAAAGATGGCTATACGAAGACTGAATAGCTAGCATAAAATTTGATTATTATTCTATGTTAAGAGCTCTTTAAAGAAAGTACAAGAGTTCTTTAAAGATAGTACAATCCTTTGACGGAACTAGAAAAAATGTATTAATAATACTGAAGTATTTGTACATATGCAAGATAGAAAATTTCACCTTGGAAGCTCATATAATGTCGTGAGATACATTGTTTCAGAAACCTAAAGGTGCCTTGCTGTATCTGACTGGAGGAGCATTTATTCACTTTTCTTCTAATCTTCAGTAAGAATAAGATCACCTCCCCCGATCCGCTCACCCCAAACAGAATCCAGTGCATTTGACTACTGGAAAATTATTCAGGTCTTTTGCTCCTCTCAACCTTTTCTGCTAAGACTGTCCCTTTACCAGACTTATTGGTACAGTCAGGTTACATAATTTTCATTTACAATTGCACCATTCAGCACCACAGGTTGTCATTACTGTTTTATTATCTAGAGAGACCAATGCAAGAGACCACTTCACATCTTATAAGACCACCCTAAGGTTGCCCAATACATATTAAATATGATTCTCATTTGCTTTTATGAGAAGTATACCTTCATTAAGATTTTTCTCAGACCCTTGAATAATTCCTCAAGACTGGTTACATTGTACAGAAACTGCTGAGGTGTGGAAAAAAGAGTTCACAGCTGCATTCCCTTTTGGTGCATTATATCAGTGATGTCTACAGGTGGAGTAGAATTACAAATTTATTGCTGATGAAATACTCTAATGATAGTTTTCATCATTCTCTGTGTTTTCCTTTTCACAGACATACATAAGATTATGTTTTTATCTGTACATTTTGCTAGTCCAATGGGAAATTATTGATAGTCATAGATTCTGTACATGATATTTTTTTGAGTGCAGCTTTTTATTTTCTTTATTTGTTGGATATGGGTTTAATAACTGAGTGGGAGGATAAGGATACTCCTCATGTACAAACAAATAATATTATTCAGCTGGCCTACTTGATATCAAATGTAAAGCTTCTCTGTTAAATGTTAATGTTTGGTGTCTCTGAAGATTCAAAAACTACAGCTGGGTCTGAAATGTTCACCATTCCGTGTTTATTATGAATTATTCTTTGTTTCCACACAGTCCTCATTTAAGTGTTCATCATAGATGCAAATGCATAATGCATTTCTCCTTATTCATCCTAACACAGAATCTGTGATCCCCTGTGAACAATCAGCATGGGGAAGGCTTTGCTGTCTTAACTGATTTCATACACTGTAGCTTTGTGTCTGTTTATTGTGCTCATTGTCCACACTCACTGGAGAATTGAAATGTGGGGTTTTTTAGTCCTTATTTCTGAAGCACCAGATCCAAAGGTGTCCCAACTGATCAAAAAACCCCAAGCCACCCCCCAGTGTGTGAATAGTCTCACAATCTCTAAATAACTCTTGCTTCGTGCATAAGAAAAACAATAACAACTTCTGCAAAATGGAACAGTGTTTTGCCTTGCACTCTCGCATGCTCACACACACGGACAATATCTGGTAGATGCATCCTCCATTTTGCATAACATAATTTTAAGAATGTATAATTGGTTTTCACCATTGTACTTTAACCTTGCAAGTCTTATGTAGTTCAATTAAGTGTAATCACAGAGTTCTACCCGTGTTTATTCCTGTACGTAACAGTGTAACAACACGATTACAAACGTTTGAGGAAGAGAATGGTGATGTGGCCTTTACACATCTGTGAAATGAACTGCTGTCATGTAGAGTGGATAGGATTTCATTGGCAATAGTCTGGGCAGATTTGCACCCAGGAGCCTGTGAAGGAAAAGGTTTAACACCAGACTTAGCATGGCACAACCCCTTTGCTATCAGATGTAGAAACTAACCTGATCCACCAGCAGTGGCCATGCAAAACACCCATCTTAGGTGTGGGCTTCTGGACATCGAGGCTCAGAAGAAGCTGCAGTTCACTAACAATGTTCATGCCAGCCAATTATGATTACTTTCCCTCTTTAATTACTTTTCAACTGAGGTGGAACCCATGATATTATCACTCTCTGCTCCTCTGATTCAGGCAGCCAACATAGGGAGTGTATATCAGGATCTGGGGAACATTCAGAAAGGTGACTAAAGAATGCAGCATGAAAGTACATTTTTTGAAAATTTGATATGGTCTTTGTTGGACATTTCCTCTCCTTATCTGCTTGTATTTTCACTTTCAAGTTGATAACACCCAGGCTGAGTTGAAACACGGTGATATTTCTGCCATTCTCTTCTGAGTTCATTGTGACTTTTTTATCATCAGCAGAAATGGAGGGAGACTGAATTAAACAGGAGCTGCAGAACTTGGAGCTTGCGATAACAATACAAATGGATTTTCTCTAACAGAGGAAAACAGCTGTCTCCATTATTTGAATGCTTCACCTTTCTCCATTCCATTAATTGGGTCTTTGATCACAAGCTGAGGTGGAGAGGCCCTGATAAGGAATAGGTTATTAGTAAAGTAGCCTAAAGGAATGAATTGGGCCTAGCACTTGCTGCAGAAGATGAGATAAACCCATAATGCCTGTGTATGTGAGTGGTAGAGAGTGATAGGGCCCTCAGACTGCCCTGAACTGCTTGCAAGAAGACTAATACTCTAGTGCTATGATAGCTAATGCAGGATATAAATTTAGCTCCCGGGAATGGAATAGGATAAAAATTCCATAAAGAGTTTTCTGTAAATGGCTTACACTTTTATATCAAACTGTGTCAGAGTATTCACAAAAAAAAAAAAAATTTCTTGATCTCACTATATGTTAAACACAACTGGAGGCTTTCAGTATAAGAAGGGGGAAAAATTACTGTTACATTTTTTTCACCAAGACATTAATAAGAGCACCCTTTGAAGTGCGGTAAAGCTAAATTGGAGGAATTAAATTTGATTGAATCTAAGCCTGTTTATTTTTCATTTCTGCAGAGCAGGCGTTGAGTGATTTGTAATACTTCATTGGAAATCTTCAGGAACTTGCTATCATGTAATCCATTTTTTGCTGAAGAATACGACCGCAGGGGACAAGGCCATATTGGTTTGTTGTTAATGTACTGGAAAGAGGTACTATGGAGAAAACAGTTAATATTAAATTACGAACACAAGGTTATCTTCCTGCTGCACATGCTCCACTGCCCTAGGCAGGGGTAATCTGTTAATAGCATTCAGCCAAAATGACACCATTAAGAAACTGAAGCTACACATCTTTTGCAAGCTGAATGATGTATAAAGCTGGTTTTCGATCATCCTAGATGCAATAAATTATCCATGCTGCTAAAAATTGATACAAGACAGAAGTTTGATAGAACTGGCACCCCAACACAAATGGAAGTGCTTCTTGTCAGGAAAGGACACATAGATGCGAGTGCTGCAGGCCTACCTTTTATTTGTCTCTCTCTTTTCCCCTTTCTGATTTTTCACGTTTTAAGTGCCAGTCTGGCATTTTGCCTACAGTGCTATGTAAATGGTGGGAGACCAAATATGGAAAGAGAAAGGCAGAGAATGTATGGCCCATAAAGTAGTGTAGATGAGGAAACACAAAAGATGTGTATCCCTGGTCTACCTTGAATGAATCACTGCTTTTTAGTATCTGTTCTTCATTGCAGATGTTTCTGAAAAAAGTGGAGTATATTAAACAGCTTCTACTTAAGAGCAGCTACCTAAGTACACTGGTTCAGATTTGTTCAGCACCGTCTCATGATACGTGAGACTGAAGCTGCTCCCTGTTGGGTTATAAGGAAAGCTTTTATTATGGCAAAGAGAAGAGCCAAATCAGAGTGTTAGGAGCCCTTTTATCTGTAGGAACTTAGAGGGTAGTTTTCCCTCTTTTAAAAATAATTTCTTTGACTGTATGGATTCACTGTTGGTCCAGATTCTGTCCAGAAGGACCTGGAGTCAAATCCATGAAGATCACAGTGCTCACATCACACTTAACCCCCTAAATAGGGCAAATGTGGTCCTCAAACCCTATGCCCAGTTTTTGCTCATTCTTGGGAAGACTACTGCCTTTATGAAGTCTTTGGTTTGTCACTGAATTAATTTGAAATTGCCCCAAGAGAAGTTAGAGCTCTTGACCCCTGATGGCACTGAGTAGGCGTACATATCCCTGTTCTTCCTCCACTGTTTTTAGAAATGAGTAATTCTTAAGGTGTGTTCAGTAGATTTGGCTCTCAGCTACCTCAGTGGAAGAGGTGTCTCTTCTGATTTGTCCAAGGCTTCAGTGGAGAGCGCAGAGGAGAGGGGTCAGCCCCAGCATGAGCATCATTGATGCTGCTCAGTGATGGATGGCAGCACGCACCATGCTTCCACTGTGGCTATTCAGCTTTGTAGAGAATAAAGAAAAGTTCAACGGAATGGGAAAAAAGCAAAGGGAAGAGGTGTGATATTTCTAGGTCTGTGAGTTAAGCACTTGTGTGAAAGGGATGGAGAAACCAAAGTTTCACTCCCTATGGCAAAACCCGTGTATTTTAGCTTTTTTTGTGCTCCCACTTCCACCCATCTATGGTGAAATGACACATATGAATAATGTGGGCTAACATTTAGGAAAAGCATGGCTGGAGTGAGAAAAGTAGAATCTGTACAATGAAGGGAGCAAGGGACTTCAGTCCGTATACTTTAGGAAGAACATATTTTCTTGAAAAGAGGCCTCTATATTCCTGTTTTGCACTCAGCTGTGACACCTATCTTCTCCTAAAGTAGCACAACCAGTTCAAAGCTGCAGTTTCTGCTGAAACGGAAGATAGTGGCAAGATAATGTGATGGACTACTGACATGAGCTGTCTTCATTCTGCCATCTGAAGGAAAAGACAAGCAAGCCTTGGGAATCCAGCCCTAGTATCAGGATCCGTTTGCCATTAATGTATATTTCTTCAATTTAAGTAGAGTTTTTTAAGTAGAGGGGTTTTTTTGTTTGGTTGGTTGGGGTTTTTTTGTTTGTTTGTTTGTTTGTTTGTTTTTTAAGTAGGGTCTCCACGAGGGCCAAGCCAAAAGCAGCAAGTCTAAGCTGGTCTTGTACAGACTTAGATAAGTTTTCTATGGTTTCACAGCAGTGCAATATGACTGCACAGAAAAATTCAGCCTGCTGAGTACCATTTACTCCCTGTTCACTGCATCTGTAGCAACATCTCTTGCCGGTACCCCAGCAACCTGCATCAGTTAGACCAGGTATCTCCACACACAGGATCAATATGTGTATATAAGTTTTCTTTTGCTTCACTGCTTATATTTTTAAAAGAAATAACAGAAGTAATTCTATCAATCCCCACTCATCATCGGATTACCCCACTCCAAATCATATCCATGAACATGAAGCACACTGGCAGGGTTGCAACAGCCACAAACAAGGGAAGAAGGTGAGTAAAGCACTTCATAACAGATGGGAAGGATGAATATTTTTAAAGCAAGCATGAAGACTCTCAGACATATTAGTTGATACATACTGTCACTTGAAAGATTGAAAAGGAATTATTATGGTATATTAAATCAAGATAGAACAGAGAAAAAAGGGGAGCACAGATGACTTGGAAAGAACAAAAAGTATTTGTAAGGCAACTGTCTAAAGGAACCTCCAAAAACTCATTAAAAATGCCTGGATTCGGAATGATGAAATAAATGAAGCTCTTGAGTTCAACATGGGAGCATAGCTTCTTGTATATCCATTCAGATTGTTAGTTACATAGTATTTATTTATTGAAGTCATATAGGGAATTTATTTTAACCACAGAAAACCAAATTTACAGTCTGAGTTTTGTTTTGTTTTGTTTTTCATTTTGCATGAATTTAAAACTCTCGCTACAAATCTAAAAAGATAATTTGATTCAGTTAAATGATATGATTGCTGATGTAGTTTTTAAATCTCAGGCTAAACTGAGGAACCAATATATGATATATGAATGTAATTTAAGTCAGATCTCTTGAGAGGAACATACTGTAGTCCAACTGTCATTTACTGCTACAGAAAGTAATTGAAAAATGCCGTTAGATTAGAATGGTATCTTTCTCATCTGCCTTGGCACAAGTGTAGGTGGCTGAGGGTCCCTCTAACAAGTTGGTAAAAAAGAGTTTCAGAAAAAGCAATTTTCCCGGTTGTTTCACAGCCAGTGCAACCCCCCCACTAGCTGATCGACTCAGGCTTCTCCTGTGTGCCCTGGGGTGACGAGGTATATGGTGGGATGTCAGATGACCATGTGCAGGCCAGGGTGCCTGTGTGTCTGGCATCACAGGAAGGATGGGGAGATGTGATGAGGAGCTCTTCCAAGCCACCGCAGCCTGAATGGGTGTCAGCCGACTTACTGGTAGTGTTTGCTCCCTACTCTTTCAGAAAGAGCAGAAATGGAAGCAATATTTGCAGCTTGGCAAATTTAGTGATATGCAGACTAAAGTATTGTTCTCAAAACTAAATGCCTGTTTTGTGACTTTGGGAATTTAGATGTAGAATGCAGCTGAGGGGTCTAATCTATCCACAAATAACACCATAGTAACAAAGAGAAACATACAGAAAAGCAAATGTCCATTTCTTCTGCCAGGACAATTCTGGTCCTTTCATTATGCTCCTCAGGGCTGTGCCGAGCAGATCAGTCAGTGCTTGCCTGGTTTTGAACAAAGGAGTTTACCCCACAACCCAGTGATTTCTTTTTCACATAAGACTTCTGATCCTGAAAAGGAATTTGCTTCATTTATGCTTATAATGAAACATTCTTCTGTCTAATTACTTATTTAAGGTACTACTAATGTTATTGAACTGTGGGTAAAATACAGAGAAGTTAGAGCTAACAGAAAAGACATTTGAGCCTTAATAAAATAATATTCATTTGCATGTTATTGAGCTGCATAGGCAAATGCAAATATTACACTAACTACTTTCCTGTAAGATAGTATGTTAGTGTATTAAAAAGTCTGTTGTTAATGGGAGAAAAATTACAGATTATACTTCTTTTACTGTCATTGACAAAAACTGATATGAGCTAAAGTGTCTGACCTTTCAGTGAGATCAAAATTACAGGATCTCAGGGATCTAGAACTAAAGAATACTGACAAGGCAGACACTCTTGTTGACTACAGATCTCTAGAGGAGCGAAGGGGACAGGAACAAGGACCTGAAAAGCCATGTCACTCAAAGTGAAATACTTGGGCAGGAGAAAAGGCAACCTATGGACCAGCACCTGGCTGTGCTGCTGGTGTTGCAAGTAGGGCTTTGATTTGTCTTTCCAACAGACTCTCTTCAAGGAACAAAGATTGCTGTGGAGACACAGGATCCACCTGAAAAATTGAGACAAGAATATATTTGCCAACAGTTCAGAGCCTAACATGCAAGACACTTGCAATGGGATTTGATACTGGGGCTGATATTGCTCCAACACCTTTTTCAGTGCCTTGGGTGACAACCATCACATTTATGGATGACCTCAGACTGGGAGAGAGTTTACAGTATGCTAAGGCAGTGGGTGATGAGCAGCCCAGCTTCAACAAAGCCAAAGGCAAAGTCATCCTCCTGGGATGGAATAGCCCCATAAAACATTCCATGTTGGGGGCTGCATGGTTAGACAACAGGTCTGCAGAGAAAGATCTGCTGGTCTTGGTGGACAACAGGTCACATATAAATCAACAATGAGCCCTTGAGGCTTTGGAGCCTTACCACATCCTGGTCTGCCTTAGTGGACCTTTCTGGTGCCAGAAGATCGAGGGAAATGATCATCTCTCTCTGTTCAGCACTTGTAAGAAGCACTGTGTCCAGTTTTGAACCTTTTAGGACAAAAAAACATCAATAAGCTGAAGCAAGTCAAGTAGAGTCACTAAGGTGGCTGGGGGCTGAAACATGTGTTGTATGACGAAGGACTAAGGATTTGTTTGGTCTAGGGAAGACAAGGCAAAGGATGGATCTAATTATCATATCCCACTACCTAACAGGTGTTTACAGAGAGATGAAGTCAGACTTTACCCAGAAGCACACAACAAAAGGCAAGAAGCAACAGTTACACTTTTTGGCAGGGAAAATGCTGTCTCGACATATACATGTGTGTACATATATACATACATATATATATATATATATATATGCTTTCCATAACAATAGTGGTTAAGCAAAGGGACAGGCTGCCCAGAGAGGTGGTGGAGATGTCCTTGGAGATTTTCAAAACTTGACTAGACAGTGTCCCAAGTAACCTGAGCCAGCTTTGATGTTAGCTCTGCTTTGAGGACATGGGACAAACTGACCTCTAGAGGTCCCTTCCGACCTGAATTATTCTGTGATTCACTACCAATTTTTCAAAGGCGTCTCTTTGAACTCTACAGAAACATCTTCTATGGAGAACAAGCTCTTTCTCCCTAATTTTAACCATCTGAAAAATAGATTGGGGAATTTGAAGAATGTGAAGTTAAATCACAACGTGATCTACAGAACATGGTGTTTGCTTCTGGTTAAGTTGGTGATAGCCAGAAATCATTACACAGGTTGGTGTTGCTGTCATTTTGACAGGAGATCAAAGGATGAAAGGAATAAACTATTACCTCACTCCCAGTTTGTTTAAAGACACCAAGAAAGGATAGGGTGAAGAGAGTGGGATGTATTAAATATGTTTTCAAAAACACTGGATTTTGGTGGTAGCCATTTCAGGACAAAAATTTCAAAACAAGTAACTCCCATTTTAATGAGGAAAATCTGTGTAAAAAACCAGCTTTTGGACATAAATGACAGTGCTTGTGCCTCTAAGTAATGAATCGCTAATGTAAATCAGGTGCTCAGAGGAACAAGTATTCTGGGTCACTTACTGTGGAGGGCAAATTTCGTAGATTCAAAATGGCTCCATACAAATCTCTTTGGAAAATCAGTCCTCACATTCAACATGGCTTTTTATGCTTTGTGGCCTGTGCAATTATACATCTCCTACTGTGTCAGTAAAGTAACTTCTCTAATTACCCCTATTCCACTCTCACTTCCCAAAATGACATTCAAAAATACAGGTGTGCAAAAATCATTAAGGGGAATAATGTTTGCACTACCCTCGTAATGGCTGCTTTAAGTTTTATTCTCAGTACATCAATCCACATGACAACTTCGCAGATGTTAAAAACATATACACTTTATAAATTAATCTATGCCACTTGAGGGAATTGAAGGAAAGAAAGGAAGTTCACATAATTCAGTGTAATGAATTCAGATATCTAGCAGTGTGGCTTTACCACCAGCTTCATTTTCATTTTAAGTGTAGAAACTGGCAATCAAAGTTAGCACAAAAGTGATAGTCTTTTTATAAATGCACATGCTTTGCTGTTTGATGCTTCTTGGTTGATAAGCATGGTTTCTCAAGAGTATTTTCAGTGAAAACCAAAAGGCAATGCTGAATAGTTCAGATGCAAAAACTGAATAGGAAATGATGCTTCAGGCCAACAAAAACCCCCGCTATGCTTATTAATTGATTATAAATCATTTTATCTTGGAAAAAAAGGAAATGATTCTACTTGCAGTTTTAAAAAAGGGGGACAGGGAGCAAGGGGAGGGACAGATGTGAATGAAAGGATACATTGAATATGAGCACCTCTGTGCTGTCTGTGAAAACATAAATTGCAGTAGGTAAGAAGTACAAAGGCAGATTTTCAAAAAGTAGCATAAGGGAGTTTTTTAACTGAGAAAAGATTTTTTATGTGCTACACCCATCACAGACAGTCAATCAAATTACACTTGTAGTGACCCCCACAAACCTGCCTTCATCCATGCACGGATTACTGAGGAAGCATATCAGAAAGGATCCATTTAATAACCTCTTGTTTCTAACTGTTCTGGAAGTCTTTAGGTCTCTCCAGCCCTGCAGACAAGGACTGGAACCAGATGTTTCTCCATTTAGCTGGGGCCAAAATTGTTCCAGCTCAGTTTGAGTTCCCATCAAAAATGCATTCAGCAGAACAGCTCAGATTCTTTTCCAGTGGAAGACAAAAATAGTGGTTCCGTGTGGTTTTCTCTTCTGGCAATGTAGTTCTGTACAACTTCATGCTTCTCTGCCTCTTGGGTAGGATGGAAGGATCAGTGACTGATCTCTGCAAGGAGACAGGGTGGGGCCCTGCTAACATGACACAAAGCAGTGCCACTGCATTTGCAGGACCATCACAAGCTGAACACAGAGGTAGGAATGGGAGCAGCTGTTTGCCAGTATTCAAAAGGCGGTTTGTGGTGTTAGAGTTGGGCAGAGACCTGTGGTTGCCTCTGGAGGTCACCATGTCTTACCTCCTGCCCATAGCAGAGTTAGCATCACAGCTGGGTTTGGTTGCCTAGAGCCTTGTCTAGTCATATTTTGAAGTTCACCAGTAACAAAGATTTCACAGGCTCCCTGTGAACTGTCCAACTTCATCTTCTCTGTAAGCCTGTGTTCGAAGTAATTGAAAAACTTCCCAATTCAGAGACAGTAAAAGGACCCTCAGTACTATACCATCCTTGGGACATGTAGCTCTTTTTCTAATAAGGACACACCAATCCATCCAGGAGCCTGCTTTTAAAAGTTTTTATTTCCACAGGTATTTATCACCAAGTGATAGATACTATTTGTGATCCTCTGACCACATGCTATCCCATTTCCTCAGCATTATGCTGGCTAAACTTTTGGATGGTTAGACCAGGGATTTGGGACCTTGTTATTTTATGCAACATGTGGTGTCTTCCAAATTTGCGGTCATGTGGAGGCTGCTGTGGAGTCAGGATAATTCAGCACTTTAGATGTTCTAATCTTTTTTTTTGTATCCTAATTGTGCATCTACCTCAGAAATTGTAGACTGGAGTTTGAGGACTAATTTTGAGCATGTGGTGACTGGACTTCCATGGACATTGCATATGCACTCATGCGTGGGCATAGACGGTGCAACTGGCTCCAAGGCAAAAAGAAACAAGCCATGACAGAAGATGGTTGTAGCTGTGAGCACAGCGTCCATAGTCCATAGGTGAGCAGAGATCTCTAGGAAGTTCACAGTTAAGCAAGATGACCTGAATGGTACAAGTGAGAGCCTATTGTTGACCTGGTGATGTCTCATGCTCTTAGCTAGCCTAAAAGACCCAACAAGGCATGAATTTGGAACCACTGGCTGAATAAAGCAGTGGCATTGCTAAAGAGGGTTGATTAAACTTGTGAAACAGAAATTTGGAAAAATACATGACTCTTTTTCTGCTGGATAAACAGAGTGAAAAGCTGTGCTGAGGCTGATGGTAAACCACCACACCTGTACCATTTGACAAGACAGAAGAAGCTAGGAAGAAATAGTATTCCCGTCTTGAATAAATATTGTCCTGCATGGTACCCGTTTCCTGATCACATTCAGGTCATCGTCACAAGTGAAAAAAAAAAAAAAGATCATGAGAAGAATACAAGGAAGACCCTCCAATAGACAGACTTTGGAGAAATACTCTCATGACAGTGATTTATGTCTGCACATCCAGCATTAGTGCCTGTTATCATCTGAAATCACTGTCAAGACAGGAATATTGATGAAAATGGGTACTGCCTTGTACAGTAACAAGGAATACACTGTTTATTACTTATTGGAAGAATGCATTAACAGACCGCCTCTTGAGGATGAGCTTCTATTGAGAGAACATACATATTATCAATGTTTGAAAATCCATATGCCTATTTTAGACAACTCCAAATAAGCTTTGAGTAAAGAGATGCCACCAAGTAAGGACTGGTATATTTGAACTAATGTGGTCACAGTAGTCATCTCTGGGATATTATTTCTTCAGTCTCCTCCTCAGTTCCATCTGTGCTGCATATCTGCTGCATTTTCTTTATATAATAACTTCAGGTATCAGACAGACAACAGAAAAATTGCCTGCAGCTTCAGCAGGCAAAGGGAGTGATAAATCTTTCAAGTTATTAAAGATGAGCCCAAAGTTGTCATTTTCCTATCCTGCAAGATTTGTCTGTTTCCATGCTGTTCCTTATTCTTCATTAATAGCATAATATAAACTGACTTATCTTTGGCTTGATGTCCTATTTTATTTCATACTTCGTATCACAGAGTTGTGATAAAGAGTCATCAAAATCATTGTTGCATCATATTTGTACACACAACACTCATTCAGTCTTCTTTTAACTCATAAATGATGCTTTTCTGTAGTTACTTGTATTTCTCCTCATTCGTCATTATGACTCTGTCATTCATTCTAACTTCTTATTCTCTTTTTTGTCTTTTTTTTTTTTTTTTTTGGTCTGGAGAATTTTATTTCCTATGCCCTATAAATATTTTAAACAACATTTTCAAACACTTATGTGAATAGTAACAATAAAATATTAGCAGAGTTCTGTTTTTGACTCAATAGCTATTATTCACCTTCTGCTTAAACACATCGCTTGTTTTCCTGTTCTTTCACTTGAATATTACAAATCACTTCTGAAGCATTATTTGACTGAATCTCAAAATGCTCATTGAAGGAAAAAAATAAAACATCTCTATTTCATAAAAGGAACAAACTGTAAATGTCATCCTGAAGTGACCTGGCCAGCAACCTGGTTCAGGGAGAGGACACAAGAACCTGGACTCTCCACTCCCTGCATTGAGTATAGACGGTATTAGCTGGATGTTTCTCTTTCTGCTCATTAATTTTGTCTTCCTAACAATGCAGTTGTTTTCAAAATAAGGCATGGGAACCTTGAAAGTATTGTACCTTCTTAATCTGCCTTTGAAAACCTTCTTTAAAAAAAGCAGAACCTCAAAGATCCAACATAGAAGCCCATTTTATCATAGGGGACCAAATCAAGTTCTAATGCTTGCAAATTACAGAAAGATACCCATTTTCTGGATGAAATGTGCCATTTAGATCACAGCTGTCAGTTCAAACTCTTTCCTCTTGTACGGAGCCTACATTAGTATTCTCAATTCTCGACATGCAGAAAACATTTTTATTACTATTGTCTTTGAACAACAGTTTTTATTGATGATTTAATGGAATACCAGTACTACTCACAGACCTGTGAATCTTCCAACAATAATACATGACTGCAAACAACTGTTTCTTAGTAAAGAAGAAAGCTGGACCACAGTAGATAAGAGCTAAAATTTTTCTAGTCAAATACTTTATTTTGTGATGGCCTTAGAGAAGATACTTCAATGAAAGTGTAAAAAACTAAAATCCAATGTAAATTCAGGCAAGTAAGAGATAGTATCTGCTCCAATATGTAAGAAAAATATATTTTACAATACATCCTGAGAGTCAACTCATGTTTCAGAGCAATTATGTTGTTAGCAAAAAAACTTTTTTTGCCAAACTTTGGCAATAGTTTGTTGAAGCCAACTACACACAAGATAGAAAAACATTAGCTTTTATTGCTTTTGAATTTCATACTTCTAAATATCACTGAGATACCTTTAAATGCCATTTAAATGTCATTGGTCTTGTGCACAGCCAAGGGAAGATGTAGAAGATATATCAATATAAAACAGAAAAGAACTTTTGGAGTCATGATGGGATATTTTCCATAAAGTGGCAAAAGTTCAGTATAAGACTTACTAGCCTGTTTTCTCCTTTCTTTCCTGCCCCAAATACCCCTTTGTGAAGATGGCTGCATGATCCTAGGGACCTGAAAACCTGCCTTCTTGTCATTTCCATATCAGGCTACTTATTCAGTCTTCTTAATTAGATCCTATTTTTAATTAATTGTTGCTTATCACCCTTTATTGTGAACTTCAAAATATTTCTAGTATCATTAGACAATGCTGGGGAGTGATATGTGAGAGATAAATTGAGTCTAGAAGTATAAAGTATAGAAATCACTCATAACCCAAATTTTTGAGGGATTTGATAGGTATTATGTGCAAATACACACACACTTGTATATGTGTATTTATTTTATCTGGATATGAGCAACTTCTGTATTGGAACAGTGGCAATTAGAATGATTTGTTAAGATGCACTATAACTTAGCTGACATTTTACCCCAGGAGAGAATTTTTGCCTTTTGTATAATGTGTCTTCAGATTCTAAGCTTAGGAAATTCATGTCCACTGAGAATAGTATAGATTTTCAGTGTCAAACCCTGAGTCAGGTTGTGTCATTGATTTTTAAGTAGGACTCCACATGAAAATCAATTTTTCAGAGAGGGAAAAAAATAAAGAAGAAAATATCAATAAAAACATCTCAATTCTCTTCTTAAAGAAGCAACCCATAAAATTAGCAGGAAGGCCAAGTGTTTTCTAAATGCAAATACCATTCTGTAAAAGGAGGGGGTTTAGCTTTGACTTTACCTGAGAAAGCATTCAAAGATCGTAAGAGTGAGACTACATGAAATGGGTAGTGTTTTGATAATAAACTAAAAATATCAAAAGACTGGAAGTCTAGACAGCATGAATCAGGTGTAATTTATAACTGATTTTTTTAGAAATTAAGTTGCAATAACTTGTAAAAACGCCATAAAGTAGAGCAAATTAATTGCGCTAAGAAATTTCTTAAAAATACAGAGATCATCCCTAACTGCACAGAAGGGCAGGGCATAACATTAAGCAATTTTTAAAAATTTCAGGCATTTCAGATCCCTTAAGACTTCAGCAAATTAAACATCTTCATGAAACAAACCCTCCTTTTTAACAAATTATTTCAGTGAAATACAGAATATTTTTCTATGGGTGATGCCTTGTACCAGCCTTTTCAGAAGTTGCTGGTTATGAGGGTTCCACTGCAGGTCCCACTAAAATTAACAGAATGAGTTAACTGAAGCATCAGTACATTAAGAAATAACTGCAGATACCCAAGCCTTTAAAGTCTTGTCCCAGTCAAAACACATTACGAAAGGGTTTCACAATGCACCATGGACACTCTGCAGTCACAGCCCAGTATGAAGGAAATACTATCCTTTCCCATCCAAGGGTAAAGTTCCATTAATAATTACTATGAAGCCCTGTTTGCTACGTCAGGGGTGGTGCCTATGCTTTCTATTCAGAGAAAAATTCAGGTATATACATCTTTAGATGAATTGTTACATTTTAAAATGCATTTATATTTTCATTTAAAAGATTTGCAGCTTTCTTAGGTGATCTATAACCTGCTGTCTTGACCAGAACAATTCAACCATTTATATAGCTTTCTTAAATACAGACTTGCTAGGATAGGTCTACTGGGTTATTTTCTGAATATTTTCTGAATATACGTCCCAAATAATAATTTATTAGCATGCTTATCTGTAATAATTTGCTTCTTACATTATCTTGTAATCACTAGTCTTTTTAAGAGCAATTTGAAAAGTGTTAGCAAATCTTACATGACATTTTAAGCATCTATTTCATATCTGAAATTCCAATTGTTACTACACTGCAAAAGACCAGGGAGACAAAAACAATATACTAAAGGAAAATAAAGAAACACAACAGATATTTATCATCTGGTAAAAAATAAGGAAAATGTCTTAATAAACTAGGACTTTAATTATAAAAATATGGTAGGGTAATACTAATTCTTAAAAAAAATCTTCCATTTACGAAGACATTTTAATAATAGTAAAATTTAGCATATTTCAGTGCAATATTCTTGCTTTATTTAAAATATTTAAATAATAAATATATGAAATCTTTCCTAAGCACTGATTTTACAAGAGTGGCCTGCAATTCAATATTAAAACTCACAGGAGTAATATGGGACGTAGAAGCAGTGAATTTGACCTCACATAAATTTTAGTCATTTCATAGTGAGTTCAGGGCCTGGATCAAATATTTTAAAGTTTTGAGTCTCTCTTGGTGTTTGACTGCATTGAATCAGACTATTCCACTTTCACCTGCGATTACTTTCAAATCCACATGTAGTTTTAACATTATAATTGCAAATTATTTGGCTAATTATTTATGAATTTATACCTTGAAGTTATGACAAATCTATTTTTGAAAAGCAGTGTGTTTCCAGCTGTTCTTTGATCCAAAACCTTTTTCTTTTGTTCTGTGGTGTTGGCAGTGGGCAGAATAAAGAGAACTAATCTCTATAGCTGAATCGTCTTAACGTGTGAGAAGCCCATTCTGCATTGCACCATCACTCTCCTGAGGCCCAGGATGCTCTGAACAAATATGTAGCTTCAAGTCATACAAAACCCAGTTGGCAATTCCTTGCTTTGGGGTTAAATTTAGACCTGTGCACTTTTAAGTGTTACTGGTTTTGCCTTTTGGTGCTAAATCTGCTTGATCAGATTTTCGAGTATGAATTCAAGCACTTTGCAAAACCAAGGAGTTGTTTTCAAGATGTTTTAAGGCTTAAGAACAAATAACAACTGCACAGAAAAACAGTATTACACTAAGTTTAGATGAAAACCTAAACCAGGTTAACACTAAGGACTCCAGAAGACAAAGAGAGAAAACCGCAGTACATTTCGCTGAACCATACTGGTGGGCAGAGCCAGGGCCAGCCCTGGCAGCTGTGATTTTCGGTACCACAGCCCAAAAGGTCTTGAAAAATCAATCATTTTCTATGCTATCACGTCCCTTAAAGAAAAATTAACACTTTTTCTGAGCCTCTAGTACGGCTTCTGCAGGGTCTTCCAATGCAGTAATCAGATGTACAGACTAATTCAGATCAGTTGGTGACCTGGGTTCATTTGAACAATGTGGATTTTAACACAGCCTAATGCATATAGGTCTGCAAAATGAAGTAAAATGTTTATGTGTCCTGTTGCTGTTAAGCAATGCTGAATTATTCTGTTCCACTTCTAAGGTATTGTGATGTGTTCATGAGTTATGCCAGGGGCACTTAGATCACAGCCTTGCTACAATAAAAATATATAATAAGTGAGGGATGTGAACTGAACTTCTCTGCTCTATTGAAGGCACAGTTTCTAGTCTCCACTATGCTACAAGTGGTAATAATTACTAAAGAATGCATAACAATAAGAAGGCACTATCTTTTAAGTTATAACCCAAGGAGAAAGAGTTATAGTTTACTTAATTTTGTTCTCTTTTAGAAACTCAAATAAGAGCCCATCCCATACTCTGGGGCTCCCCAACAATAGTTCAGTTTTCATAATGGAGTAAAACAATGGACAGCTCGTCCTTCTCCAAAAATAAATGCACAAACAAACAGAGTAATCAAATAAAACGCTCTCACAGCAGGCAAAAATCTCAAAGTCAGGCTTTCAGCTTAACTCTGCATCTCCTGTTTTCTGAGTGCTTGAGTTCTCAGCTTTGTACTGAACACATACAAAAACCCCATGTTAGACAAACAAAGTTGTGTGTAGATCAACATCCCCCACAACCCATTTTCTCTAAGTTTCTCAGAGAGAATGTCTCACAATCACAGAATCTGCATGAGAGAAATATAATCCTATGGAGAAGATGAGTCAAATGATCAGATTTTTCTGGAAAAAACGGGTAGCTTTCATGCATTACTGGTAAATATAAAGATTTTCCAAAAGAAAATTTAAAGCAATAAAGTTAGCATTGCAAATTTCCAAAAAGAAGCTATATTTGATTAGGCGCAGCTGTGAGAGAAAGATCCCCATTTTTCTTCATGGACCATATTGAGAAAACTAGAGAAATTCTGATCATGTTGATCTCTAAGGAGCAAACTCCACTATGGAGTAACATCCCCAGGAGAAGGAGGAGTTAAATGTACATAAACCAATGTAACGGTGAAACAAAGGTGATAAATGTTCCAGAAAAGAAAAATTTTTTTTCAAGGACTGGAAACACATAGGATACTAACTATAATTAAAAGAGTTTTGAGAATACAGTAGAAGCCCATGTTAATATAAGATAAAAAATTAGATAAAGAGAAAGCAGAACTAAGGATAAAGAGGAAAAAAAAACCAAAGAGCAAAGCATGAATATCACAGAGAATAATATTGAGATTTGGTCACTTGTCAAAAAAAACAGAACACAGAAAAGGTCAAAGACCAGGGTTTGATGTTCCACGTGTATATTTGCCCAAGAAAAGTAGATGTCCATGCCAAGTTCTAGCAAGGAGTTGTTTGCATGAAGTAGAAAGCTGTCATGTTGTTTCTGTATATTTTCCAATTCCCCAGCAACAGTGTTATTACACAATGCAACTACCAAGTACATGATCTTCCACACAAAAACTATTTTCGTTAAGATAGATATATAAAATAGGCAGGATTAATCCCCCTTGGACATGCCTTGGTCTCTCATTATAACAGAACTCTACGTAAGTGGGTTGGACTAAATGTCTAGCTTAAAAATAGCTAAAATTGAGATAAATCCAAACTACTTGGAAAATAATACAACTATTTTTAAGTCTTATAAGCAACCCTAGTATATGTTAAGCAAATCTGTTATGGGGCACATGAACTAGAATCATATCATGTAATGGCAGAATGTCTGACGTTTCTTGGAGTGAAAAACAAGACATAGGCCTCCAAGATCTGAAACCAAGTGTCTTCTCCAGAAATGCTTAAACAGAGCAACATGAAGCCCTGAAGCATCCTACTGTATGCTTCTGACAAACATGTGATTTTAGAAAATGGTGTAGAGTTTTATGAGTGTATGGGTCATGTTATCAGTACGCATTGTGTTTTTTCCACTGAATAGGGGAGAGGGGCTTTCAGAGGCCTGGAATAGCTGTCTCCCTCCTTCCTTCTCTCATCACTTTCCACCTCCAAAACTCCCGCCTCTTACATTTATTGGGTCATTTGATCTTATGTTCCAGACTCATCATAGCAATTGACTGACTCAGAATTGTCATGAATCACTATTTGAGAGCATTACAGTGTTTTTGGAAACTGGAGTAAATGGGAAGGTTGTGAGAGACTAGACATGATAATTTCTTTTCTTTCCTACCCTGCTAGCAATCACAAATATGCCTCCTCTTCTCCTCCCCACAAGGAGAAGAGCTAACAAGAGAGTTGTCTTCAGAGAGAAATGAAAGACAAGGGTCAGTGACACACTTTTGTCAAGCACAGCTACAGTGCTTTGAGAGGACAGGAAGAATTTGAGCTGAAACTAGGTATTTATGTCCTTCTTCTGGTCCAACTCCAGATTTCCATTCTCCAAAGTGAGTAACCGATCAGGGAGGTAAGAGATACTCTAAATAAAATAGGGAGTATAACTTCCAAGCTCCTATTCTTCACACTCTCTACTTGCAAGTAAATGCAGAATTGCCACCTAGACCTTCTTAAGATCACAGAGGGATAGCATCTTCACCTAACACCTCCATTCATCACTAAAGCAATGGGTGAATGCTCAGGAGAGGTGTTGTTCAATGTTATTCATTCAAGGGACTCTCATGTTGAATGTTATTTCATCTTTACCACTTGCTCTTCAGAGAAGGTCCTTTCTTTTTCTGTATTGTTGATAAGATGCAGTGCTGGCATTAATGACCATGTTCTTTATCCTGTGACTGTAATATTCTTTTGCTGAAATTATTTAGGAAGCTACTTAGGTAACAGACTGGAGGTGTTTATTCTTCTAGTTGTGCCTCTGATTTATTTATTTTTCTACACCACTCTGTTCCTTGTTGTTCTTTCTTGTTAAATTGCAAACCCTTCATTCTCTCTCAAGTCCCAGCTGTCTCTAAAAGGATAATTCATACTTCACAGCCTGAGACTCATCCTTACCCCCACTCACGTCAGTCTCTTTAGAAGAAAGTGAACTTCCTGTGGTATGAGCCACATGGAAAGGGTTAGAGCCGAACAATATTTATGTAAGCATGTTGTTGCTTTGACAGAGCCATGGGGAGCGAACTGTTAGGGGCCTTTCTGTTTAAAGGCTCACAGGACTTTGTGAAGGAGAACACAGAAATCTGTGGACTCACAATGCTGTGAGGCGTTGGGAGCCAATGCTCGAGGGTGGTCTTTTTTTGGAAACCTCACAAAAAAAGAAAGTTTTCTGTTTCCCCTCATTCTTGCCCCATCTGCAGTAAGTCCCTGAATAGCATATTTTGATCAAATGGACAACAGCAGGGATCAGATCAGGAGTTCAGGCAGGCACAGGCCTGGGGGAGGGGATGTGTTGCTCACAACATGAGGAGTAAAGGCCAACAGAAATTTCAGCCAAGATCAAACCTCATCAGAGAAAACTAGAGCTGTGAGAAATGGAGAGGAAGAAAGAATTTGGAAGGAAGCCAAGGGAAACAAAGTTTAGAAAGTGAATCAGGACTCAAAGTTTAACACCAAAACTGCGAGACCTTTGCTGAAAAAGAGAGATAAAATTCCAAAAAAGATGAGGAATGGTGAGATGGGAAAATCTGCCTTTACGTCTTTAGTCTCTATTGCCTGCTTCGTTTATGTCTTCCATAGCCATTTCCTCATCACGAAAGCTATTTGCATCAGAGAGACTGAAATACTTTTCAGGGAAGAGTCAAAACAAAGTTTTTTTAACAACTGCGGATCACTAGTCTCCTTACGAAGAGGTCAGGGTGGTTTCTAGACAGGTTTTCTTTCTAATATTTATACGGTTAATTGTTTTCTGCAAAGAGTCATTAAAATTTCCCTTAATTTTCCTCTCCTTTATT
Organism: Patagioenas fasciata; assembly: GCF_037038585.1. Taxonomy (NCBI): domain Eukaryota; kingdom Metazoa; phylum Chordata; class Aves; order Columbiformes; family Columbidae; genus Patagioenas; species Patagioenas fasciata. The sequence goes on from NC_092521.1 coordinate 27,332,133, forward strand.
TTCAATCAACTCTACAGTTTTTGATCCCCAGCTTATCCCATTATCACTATCCTGTTCTAATTATCTTCCTCACTGCCTAAATTACCATCCATGCATTCTTTTTCCCCTCCAGGACTTGGCTTCTCATACTTTGATCTGCTAATTGGCTTTTTAATCATCTCACTTTGTTTTCTTTTATTTTTGATACTTAAAAGGGAATTATTGACTGTAATGACCTGAAAGGTACCAGTTTGATAACATTGGCTCCTGAGACCTCAGAGTCAGACCAAGATATGCTGATTCCAAGGCAACTAGTGCAACCGCACAGCCAAGAGACAGTGTCTCTGCATCTGGGTATGTGATTTAGGCTTCATCTCCATGGTGATTCACGTTTCCCCCTGGAACCCTTGTCATTTAAACACCTGTCTACAGATGTTTGGACTGAGACCGTCAGCTCACTGCAACCTCTGTACATCTTTTGGTGCTGTTTATCTCCTTCCCTCAGTCCTGCTTTCAATTCTGTTCCTTCTCTGTGCCAGTGTTTCCTTCCTTTTAATAATTCATGGTAAATTCCACAAAGCTCCAGTTTTCTTATTTTACTGACCCTTTTCATAGACCCCTGCTTTTCCTTTTTACAGTTATGTCTACACATTGTCAAAGTGTGTAGGGCCACACTACAAGGGGTTGTGGGCTAAAGATCAAACCAGTCACCAAGTAGAGAGGTTCATGATCTTTTGGGTAACATACATCCACACATGCCATTCTGCTGCACCGGCATTTCAGATTCTAATAATCTTCACTTGACATTCCTAGATTTGCCTAGTGATGACAGTCTCTGTATATTAAGGCTAGTAAATGTCTCTATTGCAAATCACATTTATGATTTTTTTAATGTCTTGAAGACTGTCAGAGGCAGACATCTGAAGGGTGCGATTTCTTGACAGACTGTTTATGTACTAATGTGTAAAATTTCCCTAAAATCTGCTCTGCCATTTCTGTTGCCCGTAGGGTTGAGAAATTCAGTAGCGCCTTATGTTAGTGGTTGTCTAATCTTCTTGAATACAAGTTCTTCCCATTGCACTATCATCATGCCATAAAATGGTTCATTGAAGTTTCCTAGAAATAGAAAAGCAGTTTAAAAAGTAAAAATCACTGCTGGATTTCCCTCTGCAAAATAAAGATTTAATTTAACAAATTTCAGTGCTTATGTGTAAAATAAAATGTGTGTGTTTGAGGCATTGTGTTTAAGTGAGAGAAAATTTTGAATCAAAGTCATATGGAAAACGAAGTTTAAAGAACCATTTTGTGAATGTAATGGTAAAATGTTACCTCTCCTGCACAGAAGACAGGCTGCCTGGGGAAAGAGAGGAACGATGCTTATCTTTGTGCCAGGTCAGAGCCTTTTGGTAAAGGCAGTAGTATAGGAGTGGGCAGATAAACCCATAATGGAATCCACACTATTCTGTTTACTATCTCTCTAGCAAAAGGTCACTGGTACCTCTAGCCCTGTGAATCCAGCCAAGTCATCTCTGAGAAACTAATTGAGTAGAAAGGAACCATGTGAGCAAGTTGTCTTATCTATAATTAAAAATATTTGGAACAATTACGCTTCATATTTTCTTGTGTTTAAACATTGAAGAATTTGACTGATCAGAACATATTTTTGTAGGGAAGGCTTTATTTCCAGTCGGGTTCTGCAGGTATCCAGGTACCAGGCACAACCTACCTTGTTTCCCATAGCATGTTTTTTTTCCTGATGTGAGCTTTCAGGGTCTATGGGTCTAAATAGCCCTACCAAGGAAATTAAGACTTTCAAAGAGGGAAGTGTTCATTTGAAATCATACTGAAACACAATGAAAAAATCTTTGATTAAACAGAACGACTGTGCAGCTCTTTCTATTTCTGCAATACAGAAAACAAATCCTCCTCTTCCCACTCCTGCACTACACATGTAAGACATATAAATCACTATTAAAGCATATTCACAATACTTTGCTTCAAAGTTATTCCAACCTTAATAAACTTCTGCCTTGAAATACTGCTAAAACAAAGAAAATATATTTAATGAAACAAGGATGAATGTTAAAACAAACACACAAGCAAACAAACAAGCAAACAAAAATGTGTGTAAGAGAGCTGCCACAGAGAGAAGCAGACATGAATTGTACTATGAAAAGGCTTAATAAGTCTGAGATATGCAACAGCAAGATCAGTGTTATAGACTCTGTCATTTCTGTCCAAAAGTCATACAATCAGATAATCATTTAGGTTGGAAAAAACTTCTGAGATAATTGAGTAAAATGTTAAATATATCAAGTCCTAGCTAGGAAAGAGATAACCTTTGTATGTGAAGTTAATTAGAAAGAAATAATGAAACAATTAATGTAGCGGTTGAGACGGGCGAATGACATAGGCCAAGTTCTTAAGTACAAGGAGCAGTATCCATTTATTGCCACAAATGCCTTTTTATATAGTCTTTACCAGCTCAAGTGTCCTTTTGCTATTGGTTACAAGTTGCAGTAGTAACATCTCATTGGCTAATTTTGCTGTCGTCAATGTTACCCTTTTAATCCCTTCTCTCTCATGAGTACATCTTAGTATCTCCAGGTACTCCTTCAGTCCCATCTTTCTCATGGGTAGACCTTAATATCTTCAAGGATAATTTCTGTTCCCATGCCCTCTGTCAGCGAATCCAGAGATCCACCAAAGTCCCCTACAAATTAATGAGATATATTGAAGCAGATAAGGTAACAACCCAAATCCATAATCAGTGCACTAAAAATAAAGCTTTCAATATTCACATAGCGTTGCATATATATTAGATACTAGATATTTCATCCCGTTAACAACACAGTAATAGCTGCTAAATGTAGCTCCATGAAAGCAAAATAATTACAAAGAAATATGTCTACTTAGTGTCTCAACAACTTCATATTTTCATTAAAGGAAATCTTTCAATTTCATTGAGTATAAGGTAATGAATTCTTTTTTTTTTCTGTAAATTTGTGCATATAAGGCTAAAAAATCCTTATTTCAAAATATATATTTTGTATCTACAAAGGAAGGCAAACAATCAAATTAAAACCTGATTATATCATTTCACTGCTGTAAAGTCTGAAGAGTACTTAAGATAAACACTAAAGATATCATTATCAGTATATATTTATGTCATAAGGAAAGCTGAACAAGTACTTCAATTAAACTTAGTTTAATTAATTTTCCACACGATTGTAAAGGTCTCTGAAAGTGCTAAGATTTATTAGTTCTTAAATGTAATAGAACAAAAAAGTAAGGCTTAATATATTTTTTTTTCTCCCACTTTACCTTGGAAATACCACTAATTTATTGTTTTGGCTGAAGAAGTGAATCAGTGAAACAAGTCTGATTTAATGTCTGATGCAAAATAGGTATGTCTGGACCTCCATACCCTAGAACATGGTCTTATTCTACAAACTGAAAGATGTGTAGCAACACAGTTTTTTCTGAAAAATCAGTGGATTTAAGGCAGGAAGATATTTTCAACCAGCACATTTTCATGTATTGTGAAACTGGAGACTGACATTTTTTTTCTGAGTAAAACTACTGCCCTCTGGTTTGAAGAAAAATGTTCTTCCGAGGAAATAGATGGAATGCTATATCAATCAATCAATCAATCAATCAATCAATCAATCATTTGCCTGATCAATGTCTTTCACTCCTTGAAGAAATGACAATACACAAGACTGAGCTGAAGTGGAACAAATGTTCACTTGCTCATCTTTAATGTAAATGTACCTTATGGATTGTTGAACTTCCCAGAGACTACTGCTGTGTTGATTAATTGCTAATGAATGCTAATGAAGGAGTGAGGTGAATATACACAGTGATGTATTTAAGTGATGATTGATTGGATTTAACACTAGCTGTCAGGAGAGTACTTACCACATGCACAACAAGTCCATAAATATGCACAGAACTGTTAGTTGCCTTCCTGCGCGTCTCTCTGGTCTTTTAAGTCGATCTGTGACAGGGAGAGAACTGCCCCTCTAGACTTCCACTGCTAAAGTAAATTCGTTCCTTAGGAAGGACATCACCTTTCAATGACAGGTTTTAATTAAACATTGATGATCAGCGCACGGTTGCATGACAAAATGTCACTCAACAAGTTCCCTTTTAAAAACAAAAGTCAATTTTAGAAAATTTTAATAATAAAGAAAATGCTAAGAGACCAACAAAAATGGAAAGAGACCCTGTTTATTAAAGCTCCAAATGAGGGGATGTCAGGATAAACAAAAGAAAGAAATGCCATTTCCAATTTAAGAAGAGCAATATTATGCTATTCCTTTATAAGAAGGAAGAAAATAAACTGAAGCATCAAACTTTTTCTGGAAAATGCTACGCAGCTGGTAAGAAATTTCAGTGGCTAAGAAAAGGAACAACTACTGACCAAATAAAGAAAAGTGAGAGGATTGTGTGACTGGCTCAAGTGCAAGAGAGGAGTGAATGGGTGCAGTGGAGCAGACCCCAGAGCCAGGATGGGGGATGCTCTGTGAAGATTGTTGCCAGCTCAGAATAAATTGCTTGAGTGGGAAGCAGGAGTTATTTTTGTCGTTAGGATGACAAATGCTCAATGTTCAGCTGTCATTATCCGAATTTCTATTGTGCTAAGGACTTTTGAAACACCTACCATAACTGCATGTGAATATCTCCCAAGCACTAGTCTCTGGTGAACGCAGTACAATGACATTGACCATTTAAAATGACCTTTTAAAATAAAAGTTAAAATTCACTTCTTCAAAAGGAATTCTTTTTCAATAATAAATATATGCTTCACACAGACAAACTAAAGCTAATCAAGTTGTTTATTTTATACAGCCCACAAGAAAGGAATAGATAGGAACAGCTATTTCAAAACACTCTGGAGGCATTCGCCACAGCTGTAATTTTCAGTTGCCTTTGATTTTCAAGTCCTTAAGCACTTTCTGATAGGTATGCATACCCTTATACAGATGATGTAAACCTACTAGTAGTTAACAGCTGGCTGTTGAAGTTAGTAGCAATACTTGCAGAAATAATAACTGATATTCTAACATTGGCAGGGGCATATTCAAATCCCAGAATCATAGAATAATAGAATACCAGGTTGGAAGGGACCACAAGAATCACCTCATCCAACCTTTCTCGGTAAAAGCACCATCTAGACAAGATAGCCCAGCACACTGTCAAGCTGAATCTTCAAAGTCTCCAGTGTTGGGGAATCCACCATTTACCTGGGGAGATTATTCCAATTGCTGATTGCTCTCATTGCTTGTAAACTATTTAGGCAGAATGGACGAATGAGGAAGAGAAAGGCTCTGTATGACAATACTTGCTTCTAAGTTACTGGCATCTCAAAAGCAGATTACTCAGATTAACTAGAATAAAAGGACTTAGACAAAAAACAGCAAACAAGAATTAGAAACTGGTTTTAAAATATTGTCTGGTCACAACCTTGCTATCTGAGAAGAGAGCCACATAGGGAAACAAACAAACAAACAAACAAATTCCAAACTTCATTTAGAGGTAATGAAAAAAAAAAACAACAACAAAATTAATTACGGGATAATATAAAACAGTTCACGGGGCGGCGGGGGGTGGGGGAAGAAAAAGAAAAAGAATGTGCATAGAGTGATTAATGTAAATTTGAAGCTATGAACAATAGAAAACAAATAAGAGAGGTAAAAGAACATAAACAGTTGTCTGATATGACGATACAAAGGAGAATTTTAAATATATTGGGATCAGAAGAAGTGCTCAAGAAGTGCCGGAACTGGTGAAAATCTTGATATTGAAGCACATTGGACATGCTTCTGTCCTGTAGTTACATGCTGCCAGTGAAGTGACTTATGTTCCAATGCTAAACAGCAGCTATTAATGGTAGATTTTTCAACAGTGACAAACCCAATCCATCTGCAAACTATGGTTTAGGTGAGTTAGTCTAGGAGCAGCCTGAATTATTTGGCATGTTTTTCGGTATGTTTGGAATATGGGAAAGACCTCAAGCAATGACAGAAAACTGATGGGCCCAAATAAAAAGAGAACATAAAGAGACAGATAACTATGCTTTCTTAGTCTGATGTCAGTTTCAAACAAAAATGACACATTTGATGCATATGATGGTTAATAAAGGATATTACTAAAACCACTCAGTGTAGACTAAAAAACTTACAGTCTTAGCTAAGTCATCTCCTATTTTAAAATAAGACTACCCAACTGCTCTAAACATATCACATGAACTCACTTTTATAGTGCATTTGTCTTTTTACTGTTACTGTACCTATTTTCAAATAAGAACACAGAAAAAAAAAAGTTGTCACTGTCTAGGTAGTTTAAAAGTTTGCTACCCGACTTGTCTCAAAATGCAATTAGGAAAGGAGAGTTATAGAAAAGATCAAGTTTCTATAGAAATCAAAAACCTTTCATTATAGTACTATTTTACTCATGTGTTAGAAAAAAATTCTGGCATATTCCTGAAGAAATCCACGTTTGCAGAAAGGAACGTTGAACGTTTTGCTTAGTTTTTGAAAAGCTGACCCTGAGTGGCACCTTCTGAGCTCCTGAACCAACTGTTACCAGATCTATCATGTTGCTTTTTGGGGTTTTTCCCTCAGTTCTCTCTTCTCATTTGTTTTGCTCTGTTACTGTGCCAGAATCCTGGGGGGACTCCTACCATTTTCTCCTTCTTTACCCAGGCAAACATACATGTAACCCAGCTTCTCTCGAATACTACGGCTACTCAAATCACTGTGTAAAAAATCTTATTATTAATGGAAGTAATTGTACCTTATGAAGAATGACATCAAATGACAGATTTTTTCAATGGCTAACCAGAAAGTTTCTAAAATATAAAGCCTTACTAATGGGATACTTCCACTGGAGAGATTTGCCAGGACGGTGGTAGAATTTGTCTGGATTTGAAATTTTCAGGTTCTTTAATGGTTCTGGATGGGAGGTCCAGGTTCACAGCATCAGTGACTGGGGATGGACTTTCAGGCAATCTTAGCTGTCATTCTAGCATTTTTGTGAACTAGGGAGATTTTTAGAGGTGCTGCCTGCAGAGTTAACAACAGGAGCTTCTTGATACCACCTTGCTGTGAGAGCCTTGCTCTAAATTTGAAGCATGTGATTGAATAAATAGGTTGTCCTTTTTGGACAGGAGACCACATTAATCTTTACACTCGTACACATAGAGACTAATTCTAAAAGTAAAAAAAAAAAAAAAAAAAAAAAATTATTACCTGTCTTCTTGTTTTATTAATCTTCTCCCAACCTATATGATCACCACCCACTCCTTCAGGGAGCACGGCTCATGTGTGCTGTGTAAGCCAGCCTGTGTTGCAGCACACTGTTTTATTTTATACCAACTGTTTGAAATCAAGCATTTCTCCTGAGCATAATGTGTTTTGGATTTGTGATAGAACCATGTGTCTCACTATTTTACTGATGACCACCAGAAAGTTGCCAGGCTGCTTTGTCTGCGCCCTGTGTCCATGTCTGGATCTACATGCTGTCAAGCTCTCTGGTTTTAAACATCCCTGTGATGTAGCACTCTTCTTAGCTTCTGTGGCACATATCCAGGAGACAAGCACTGTGTTTGAAGGTGACAAGACACAGTCCTGAATAAATCTTCGAAAGAGCACTGAGGAATGGGAAGAATGAGTCGATCCCACCCAGTATCTTCAGAGAAGACTGTATAGGAAGGAACAAATGCACATCTAAATATATTTGTTTACATACACACACACACACAAAATCAACAAAAACCCCTTAGGATTAATTATGTCAAAATCTCCTGCAATGACAGCATCAGAAATGTATGGTTTTTTGTACTCGTAGGTTAGGTGAGATGGCATAATCTCCATGCTGGGGCATAGCTGGGGCTGAAAGACAACTTGAACCATGACGAGGCCTTCCTTGGCCTCAGAGGCTCAGAGACGTGCTGGTCCAGTGGGGACTGTGTGCAAATGTTCAAGAGGCAGCCTCACCAAGCAGTATTTCCCTGCACTGGTCGCTATGCACATGAAGCATTGTATTACTATAGCAGTCACTTAAGGATGCTGCAGCAGTAGCTGAGCAGAGATAATCACTGAAATAGTGTAGCACACTGCCCAGTGACTGCAGAAAGCTACCCATTGGCCACCTCTGCATCAAGACTACTTGGAGAGAGAGGAATGGGAAATGGAAAATATCTGTGGTACTTTTACTTCTGACTTGGTGTGCCAGCTTCTTCCATAAAATCATTAGCAGAAAACTAAGACCGTAGTAATCACCCAAGGAAGTTTCCATAGAAGGAACAGGCAAACACACAGAACATTTACATTCCTACAGCCAACCTGGGGACCTGAGGGTCCTGGTGAACAGCAGGATGACCATGAGCCAGCACTGTGCCCTTGTGGCCAGAAAGGCCAATGGCATCCTGGGGTATATTAGAAGGGGGGTGGTTAGCAGGTCAAGAGAGGTTCTCCTTCCCCTCTACTCTGCCCTGGTGAGACCACATCTGGAATATTGTGTCCAGTTCTGGGCCCGTCAGTTCAAGAAGGACAGGGAACTGCTGGAAAGAGTCCAGCACAGGGCAACAAAGATGATTAAGGGAGTGGAGCATCTTCCTGATGAGAAAAGGCTGAGGGAGTTGGGTCTCTTTAGCTTGGAGAAGAGGAAACTGAGGGGTGACTTTATTAACATTCACAAATATATAAAGAGTGTCACAAGGATGGAGCCAGGGTCTTCTCGGTGACAAACTATGGTAGGACAAGGAGTAATGGATTCAAACTGGAACACAAGAGGTTCCACTTAAATTTGAGAAGAAACTTCTTTTCAGTGAGGGTAACAGAACACTGGAACAGGCTGCCCAGGGGGGTTGTGGAGTCTCCTTCTCTGGAGACATTCAAAACCCACCTGGACACCTTCCTGTGTAACCTCATCTAGGTGTTCCTGCTCCGGCAGGGGGGATTGGACTAGATGATCTTTCGAGGTCCCTTCCAATCCCTAACATTCTGTGATTCTGTGATCTATTACATTATCTAATTTGTGTTAGAGGAAGATGGACAACCGTTTACAGTTTTTTGGTCAGTTAATAAAGACCTTTTCTGACAGAGCACTAACCATAGCAAATCTCTACTGACTGTCCCTGATTTTGTTTGATGAGGATTTTGGATTTACCTGTTCCATGTGTGGTGATAAGTACGATAGCTAGAACTGAAGACAGAGTGTCGGATTCAGCCTTCATAGGGCTACCTACTCTTGCACTCTCTTTACACGCAACACCTAATGTACTTTTGACATCTGTAGTCCAGTCACAATGTACAGTTCTTGACAAAAACTCTTCAAAAATGCCCATATAAAATGGACTAAAGCAAACAAAAGATTTCTAATAGAAATAGTCCTCAGACACCCATTTCCCTAATACCCCCTGTAATACCATCAATTTGAATGTACCCACTGGAGATTTGTTTGCTGCTAATGTCGCTCAGTAGCTACCTTCTGTTAAATCCATAGCACCCACACAGATCAATAAAGAAATCCTTTTTGGGTCCGTCAAAAAAACTGCAAATGCTACTGTACTGCGGGACAAATGTTACTTTTTGTCTGCAGCTGTACCACCTCAGGATGGGCTCACACAGGTCAACATGGGTTAGTTTCTAGATAGAGATCTCTGAAAATAAATCCAGGAACTGAAGGAAGTTTTGTACACAGAGAAATAATCACATATTAACCTCTGTGGCAGATAATACATTTTGTCAGTGAACTTCAGGATGACTTTGTAAAGTTATTTTAATACATGCAGACATATTGATTAACTACGTATAGAAATGATTCGATCTTATCCTTCAGGAAGAACCACGCAAGAGGAAAAACAACAGTAGCTTTATGCTGCCTGTGTTCTAAGCTGCTGAAGGAACTGGGAAGCTTCTCACATCAACTAGGGTATCTCTGAGGATGTTTTACCATGAGTGTCATTATGTTGTGCCTGTTTATTTTGTCCCCAAATTTCTACACCTAATTCTAAAGGAGACAAACTTTTGAATATTAAAAATTTTGGAAATCAGAAACTAACATTACAAATCCCTTACACACAAACATATAGTGGCTGCTGCTGGGTTTTGCTCACCAAAACCCTATTCTTAAAGCTAATCTGAGGTTTTCACTGCGTCCATCAATCTCTGAACTTTATTTAATCTGGGCAACTGCTGCTGCAACCAGTGATAATTCAAATTGCTATCCTTTTCTTCTTGCAGAAAAAAATGCACCCTTGGATTTTAATTATACAAGCATAATTTGAAACCATATGAGATATGAAAACAACATGAAAGCAAACAAATCATAACTCTTATGCCAGATTACACAGCTGTGTTGGTAATATTGCAAATGAGAACTGTTTTTATTCCTAATATTGATCAATATTGATCACACAGAAGAAACCAAGTCTATTTAAAATATTAACCAAGCATGTTATGTCCAGTTCTTCCTTTTTAAAAGGTTCCCCATCCATTAAAGTTAAAAGAGACTTCATCATTAATTTAAAAGAAAACTGATCTCCAATTTGAATTGGAATTGCAAGGCAGAATCAACCACATTCTGGTGTTGTCTTTAATGGTATTCATCTAATACTTATCTTAGTAATTCTTTGCTTAGTTTAAAAATTTGTTTGGTTTAAGGACACATTTAAAGTGAGTGAATCATCCCTCACCAAGCTCAGGGCTGCCTAAAATCCCCCCATTCTCCAAAGCAGGCTGTTTTTTCAGAATTTGTTGCAAAGCCTGAGATTCACTTTTTTTTTTCCTAAATTTTCTAATTCAATGGGATATTGGACCATCAGCATGATTCTTGTAGTCTTTAGGCAATACAAATTAGAAAAAAAGACATTTTTTCTCGCGTATCACACATGCATTAGCTCAACTCTGCCAGCAATGGCAGACAGTGCACCTGAGACCTCATCCCTTCCTTTTAACCATATTCCCAGTCTTGTGGTTCCACTCTTGTTGTATATTTGTGAAGTTTTTCAAGCTAGACATTACATTATGAGGTCTAGAGTCGCACAGTTTCCCCCTCTTATAGCAAATATGATGTACTAGTTTTTTTAAGTGGATTTCTAGGAACATTGGTGAATCCAAGCATCTGAGTTCTGAGGAAATTTTGGTTTGGGGTTAAGTCTGGATCTGGCAAAAATTAATCAGATTATAATCTTACAGACCTCCCATCCCCACCAATTACACTTTCCATGTTTTCCTGAAGTAAACCAGCAATTCAATACAGTCCCCATATTTCCTGTTAGGGAACAGAAAACTTCAGTTGCTTCAAAAATTTATTTCATATCTTCCGTTAACAGGAAAATAAATCTCAAACTGACAAGTTTTTTGTAGCAATGTCATTCTTCTTTTGATGATCCCTACAGAGGTCCTCACCTTATTAATATTTAATCTTGTGCTTAAAGTTAATCATATGATTAGTTCCTTTTAATTTACTGGAACTATCCCTGTACTTAAACTGCAGAGGCACAGAAAAATTTACAGGATTCATTTTAGACTTGGGAAATAAGAACTAAATGAAACTAAAGATAAAATGCTGGTGTGCTTCAGGCTTCTTTTTCTCCCCTGCAGCTCAAAATCTGAGATGTCTGTTCTGTTTCATTTGTTCCCTAATTTATTCCACATTATTTTAAAAACAAAATGTGGCAGGTGAGTCACAAGTATCTTGTTCACCTCTGATTATGTGAGCCAAGCTTACAATGGAAATATCTGTTAAGATGTGAGAACATTTTGTGTCATCCAGAGAACAGTGTGTCTCCTATTAAGGCTCGTTATCCAAAATCAGGGTGACAAAGAAGTCACCAGCAACAGTACTTGCAAGTGAGTGAGGTTACTGAGATAAAAAAAAATGTCAACAGCTGTTCATGAAAAATAATCTAAAATGCATTTAGACCATAATTAATATAAGAATGAACAGGCACTCTTTCATTACCATGTAAGACTGTATCTTAAAAGGAATATCTGTATTAAATACAAATAAACTTTCCAAGCATACTACAAGGGAATTGCCTGGCTTTTCTGAGGTTGATAATTTCTGTCATCATAATTCTTTTTTCTGGATTGTTAAAGTCAATCTTTCTGTCCCGCTTCTCACCTACGGTGTCTCTGTTTGTGTTTCAAACCTCATTGACCACAGCATCAATGACAAGCTACATTTCTTGTCCTGTAGCTCCACCCAATTTTTCACTCTTAGGATTTAAAATATGTTGTCAAGACAAAGGCTGTTATCTGCCTCTATATTTCCCTTGGCTAATTCAACATGCAACAATATAGCCAGGATAGCTAGATGTGAAACTGGTACTCTGCCATTCGATTAATTATTCGCCTTATACAATTGCAATTTCTGTTATACACAGATGGTCTTTCTAGACCAGATATTAAGTCAGTTACAATAAGGGAAACATTATTTAAAGGTACTTTGGATCCCTACCATACAGAATCACTATAAATAATGTTATGTATTAAAAAAAAAAAAGTCCTTCCCTCAACTAAAGACATAGAGTATGCAGCTTTCTCTTTAAGAGTTATACCTACCCTGCGTCAGGTATTCAATATGCTTCTATCTCTGTTCTTTTGATCTTCATTTACTTAATCAAAGCCAGCTGTTTTCTCCAAAGAAGAGCTCAAGAAAGAAATATTGGTTTATTAATCTTTTCTGAAGCTGATGCATTCTTGAGCTGAGCACCGTCTGAACTCAGAATGATTTACATTCTTGTTTATTCCAAAAAGGTTTTATATTTTCCCATCATTTCCCTCCTAGCAGTCTGAAAGATTTTTGGAGTGCTAAAACCTTTATAAACCAGGCAGGTGAAGTTAAGCATATTCCTGTTCTACTTTCAAGATTAGGCCCATTCTTTTCACAGCTCTTTGTTCCTGATTATTTTGAAAAACAAAGGAAAGAACACAGCAATAAATGTGCTGCGTTATATTTTTTTCATTACATTACTTTTTTTTTTTTTTCTTTAACATTGAACATAAATCCATACACTAGAAAATACAGGACCAAAGTTGGAGATCTTATCTGCTCATGTAACACCATTGAATGCAGAAAACTGATTTAATTTAGCAGTTCAGTACCATAAGGCACCTTGGCTTAAAATCCATACACAATATGCTAGCATGGCTTTTCTGCAGTCAGCAGCTTTTGATGCTCAGTAAACAAATAGCTTACTAACACAAGATATCTCATTGTATACTGTAAAATAATTAGCCTATGAAAGGCACTTTTGTGTACTGACACTTCTGCAGTAGTCAATCTCCTGGTAAGTTTTCCTGGAACTCGGGACAGCTGGTTGCTGGCCAGGGCCTCTACGCTGGCTGCTGTTCGATCGCATGTGTTTGTTTTGCTGCTGTGTCTCCACATTGCTCTGGCTCAGCAGGAGCTTTGAATCCAGGGTAAAGCAGATGCGATGCAGGGAGTGTTCCATCTCTGATGCATCATTCGCTGGCGTCCTCCTCTAAGATTGGCGTGAAGCTTTGATGTCTGCAAGACGAGATGATGCATCATCGTGCATGGGAGGACCATGTTCCTAGGATCAGAAGGGTGATTAGGACACACATGCGTATCGATGGAATTTTAAGTAGCTGAAGAAAGTAAGTTAAATTTGATTAGCAGGGAGTACTAGCAGCCTCTCTAGACTTCCCCCACATCCTACCTTCCCACAACTGTGCATTTGAAGAAACTTAGTGAGGCTCTATATGACCTAATTCGATATAGTCAATAAAACAAAGCTGGCTGCCTTCAGCTTACTGAAGCAAGCTCACAGAAGGGCAACAAAGCTGGTGAAGGGTCCAGAGCACAAGTCTGATGAGGAGCAGTGCAGGATTAGATTGGATATTAGGAACAATTTCTTCATTGAAAGGGCTGTCAGCCATTGGAACAAGCTGCTCAGGGAGGTAATTGTGTCACTATCACTGGAGGTATTTAAAAGACGTGTAGACAAAGTTCTTAGGGACATGCTTTAGTGATGGACCTGACATTGTTCATTTAATGATAGGGCTTGATGATCTTAAAGGTGTTTCCAAGCAAAATGATTCTATGATTCTATGTGTTCTCTGTCTCCTTTGAGGATACAAAACAGAGAGACATGAGAGGTCTCTGCATCTGTCAGTGCAATGGTACATTTCTTACTCTTGTTTTCTTTCACTGACCAAGTCACAAGGGCTCATTTTTAAAAATAGATTTAATGTCCCAATGTAAAAAATGCCCTTTGCTCATTTTATTTCAGATCAGGGCAACCCCACCCAGTAAGTCAGTGAAGCCTCCCAGCTGCACACATGCTTGGACCCAAATGTGAAGCAATGTGCCTCACATCAGTGCAGGACAACCACAGCTGACTGAAAACACTCCCTGTAATACCCCACAGTTCCAGGAACAGAAGGCAGGCAGCGAATGCCCACCAGCTTCCCTCCATGCAAGGACAACTACAAAAGGTGAAGAAAGATAGGGAAAGCAAGTTCACTCCTCAGCCTTTCTGTAGGAGGAGGAGAGACCTGTTTTCCTCCTCCTTCCCTTTTTCATGAATATTTCTACCCCTAGCTTGAGGCAAGGGGAAAGTGAAAGAAAAGCCCTCCAGCAACACCTGGTCTATCCCAGTGAAACAGACAACCTTCCCTATGGCCAGTAAGGCTAACTGAGCTCCCTCACTGCCTCAGGTGAGACTTTAGTGCTTCTAATGGCAAAACACATCAGCAATGGTTTAAAAATTACCCAGCATTTTAGATTATGAGTTCTAGTATGGAGCAGTAAAAATAGGAATGTATCCAGTTAGTAATAACACAAGTGGTGCTTCTATTGACCAGGAGATGTTCAGGGTGCAGATTTTCTCCTCAGCTCCTGAGAGATTTACAGGTCATGGTGCAGACTTTCTCTTGGATACCGGAGGGATTAATGTTCACTCACAACAGCTTGGAAAAAATCTGGGCTAAGCTGCCATGACTTCCAGGACATGAAAAGTTAAGCATGGTGGCAATGCACACTACTGACATGTTTTCTGGTTAAATCAAACCTTGGGCAGCTATAGTTGTAAAATGGGCAATAAACTTTTTGTAGCATATCATAAATAGGAATGCTCATGCTGACTGATTGAAATGGGCACATCTTCATACCTTATATTTTGTGATCTCTTAGTTCCTGTACTTTTTCCTTTACAGTTACATTGACTGGATATTTCCCCCTCTGCTTAGGCAGGAAAGCTAACAGAAGAAAGTAAGTTTTCTAAACGTTATTGGTATGCAAGCTGCCTGATGTCTGGAGGTTACTACTCTCAAGTGTTGCATACGCATCATTTATTATTCTGTGCTAGTGACTTTCAGGTGGGTTTGTAACATACAATGTACTAGGAACATAGCGAATGTTATCAAAAAGTGGTGTGTAATTCAAAGTCATGAATTTGCTTCCTCCTTCCTTATTCTTTCTGCTCACTTTCTGGAAATACTCAATGAATGATTTTTCATTCATGGGCATGCTCTTAGATCAAGGCACTTATTTGCAGGCACATCTGTGGCACTTGTCAGTGGTATTTCAGCAGCCCTGAGAGGAAGTAATGCATTCATCCTTCTGCTGAGCAAAAGACAACCTTTGCAATGGGGAGATTAGGTACTTCACCCTTAATCACAACCAACCACCATGTGACAGAAATTTCTCTAGCAACCCTGGTCCCTGCCCAGTCTCAGATGTGATCAGGGAGGAGGACTATGGGACTGGGGTTGACCATAGCTGTAGCCCAGGAATGGGAGACATACAGGGTATGGACCAGGAAGAGACGGTTGAGACCAGTGCTGTTGTGACCAGGTCAGCTGAAGGTGAGGAGCTCACTCCAGACCCCCAGATATTTCCAAGTCTCAGAGTGTGTCTAAAGGCTGAGTGGGCATCAACAAGTGAGGAGACCCTCCCATTGCAGCCCCTGAATACTACACAAGGGAGAGGAGTTCTGCTCTCATCCCTGGTGTGAGCAACAACCAGGGGTAGGGAGTTGCCTTTTTGAAACATACGGGTTAAATAACGTGTGTAACTTATGCTATGCATCTCCTGTTCTGGAGCTGTGGTGATGGGCAGAGATGCTTGTGTGCACGCACATGAGTATGTACCCAAACTACTTTAAAAGTGCCAAACAGATTTTGCATTTTATTGTAAGATTCCCCCTGGCGCTGACAACTTGTATGCCAAATTGCAGCCTGGAGTGACATTTAACGGCCACATCTAAAAACGGTTAAACACAAGGGTTTCTACTGGAAAGACCGACAAAACCCAAACTCTAGCAGCACTTGTGAGCTTTGCCCTGATTATGACAGCACTGTATAAATCACAGCTTTCTGCCTGTCACCACTCAAGGCCCCAGTGAGAGTCCAGGACAGGTCAATGTGTGGGGATAATCGGAAGGAGAGTGACAGCGCACACCTGAGCTCCTGTGGTTTCAATTGTAGTGATTATTAATGTGAGAAAACCAGAATGATGGAAAGTGGCCCAGGTTTCAGTAGAATTTATAGCTTTTAGTGCCGATGTCCCTCAGCCTTGACCAGCTGTTAAACACCTGGAAGTGGAATACCAGAATATTCTCCTTAAATTTATCTTTCTTGTTCCTTATGGGACTAATGACAGACAGCAATAGGTAGTATAATTATAGACAACCACTTGCAGACAATGAGTTTCTTGCAGAAACACCACACTTTGCTACCAAAAAGCTTTCCACACAATCCAGTGTCTTAAAGCTATGTTATACCAATAGTAGAGTTTTGCTCCTATAGGAGTAGCATTTGTAGTTTTGTTTTTATTTCTCTCTCTATTTATATATTTATTTATAAATTATTACAGTCTAATGAAAGGGAAAGTAAGTCCTAACTAAACATTTGTTAAAGCATGTGAAAAATTACTCACAATGCAGGGTATGCTGAATCTCCTATGGATCATTTAACACTCTCAGTTTTAAGACACTTCCAGGGATCATCCAAAAGAACGGCACCCAAATGATTACATATATATATAATTTTATGCCACCTAGAACAATAGAACAGATTGAGTTCGAAGGGACCTTCAAAGATCATCTAGTCCAAGCCCTTGCAATGAGCAGGGACATCTTCAACCAGACCAGGTTGCTCAGAGCCCTGCCCAGCCTGGCCTTGAACGTTTCCAGAGACGGGGTATTTACCACCTCTCTGGGCAACCTGTGCCAGTGTTTCACCACCATCATAATAAAAAAATTCTTCCTCATGTCTAGCCTGAATCTCCCCTCTTTCAGTTTAAAACCATTACCCCTTGTCCTCTTGCTACAGGCCCTACTAAAAAGCCTATCCCTACATTTCTTAGAAGTCCCCTTTAGGTGCTGGAAGGCTGCTCTAAGGTCTCCCCACAGTCTTCTCTTCTCCCAGCTGAACAATCCCAACTCTTTCAGCCTGTCTTCATAGGAGAGGTGCTCCATTCCTTTTATCATTTTTATGGTCCTGCTCTGGACCTACCTGCTCCAACAGGTCCATGTTCTTCTTACGGTGAGGGCTCCAGAGTTGAATGCAATACTTCAGGTGTGGTCTCGCCAGAGTGGAGTAGAAAGGGAGAATCACCACCCTTGACCTGCTGGTCATGTTTCTTTTGATGTAGTATGTATGTAGTATGTAGTATGTATGTAGTATGTAGTAGTATGTATGTAGTATGTATGTAGTATGTATGTAGTATTTATGTAGTATGTATGTAGTATGTAGTATGGTTGGCTTTCTGGGCTGCGAACATATGTTGCCATATCATGTGCAGCTTTTCAGCCACCAGTACCCCCAAGTCCTTCTTCTCAGGGCTGCTCTGTCTGTTCATCCCCCAGCCTGCACTGATACTTGGACTATTGAATCTTATGATGTTCGCATAGACTCAGTTCTCAAGCTTGTCCGGGTCTCTCTGGATGGCATCCCATCCCTCAGGCATGTCAACTGCACCACTCAGCTTGGTCCCACTGTCTATGTCATTGGTGAAAATATTAAACAGTACTGGTCCTAGTACAGACCGCTGCAGGACACCACTCACCACTGATCTCCATCTGGACACTGAGCCAGTGACCACCACCCTCTGGATGTGGCCATCCAACCAATTCCTCATCCACTGAATCGTCTATCCACCAAATTCACATCTGCCAACGTAGAGAGAAGGATTTTGTGGGGCACCATGTCAAAGGCCTTACAGAAGTCCCGATATCCGTAGTTCTTCCCTTGTCCACTGATACAGTCACTCCACCATAGAAGGCTCCTATGTTGGTCAGGCAACATCATTTAATGAAATTCATACTTATGGTAATGAAAGACACAAGCAGACTAAAATATAAAAAAGTAATCCCCTCTTTTGTTTTTCTCCCAGTCACGGCATTGATCACCAACAGAGGAATATAGCATTCAAACAAATTCAAAATGACTCAATTAAACTTGTAGTCGGATCTTAGAGAAGAAAATCTGATTCTCCTCTCATCAAATGAAAGATTTTCCTTGACTTCAATGGGACAACAATCTCTTTCTAAATTATTTCCCATTAACAAAATCGTTTTTTCTAGTTTACATACTCTAGTTAGTGCAAGGATGAATGTATTGCATGGATTTGGTGAAATACAGATAAACAGCCTGAATGAAGATGAGGGGCCAAAGAGTTTTGTCATATGTAGCAGAGCAAGAAAATGCTCCTAAAGAGGGGCACCTTTTTGACTCAACAGCATAAAACTTCAGTAATCTCCAGAAAAGTAATAGGAGGATCTTTGTGAGAGCAGAACTGTACGATGAGTGAAATACACGACAGACACAGAACTGTCATCGCTTCCCAATGTGCCTCCACTTGATATGTGACATACCCATGTAATAACAGTAGTATATCCAACCTTTCCATGCTATATCATTGTTCTTGAATGAGAATCATGCTTTCTCTTTCTCTTCTCCCCCTTGATATCCTATACCATCTCCAAATGTGCTTGCAATTAATTCTCCGTGTTTGGCAAAACCAGAAGATTTTTAAATGTACTTAGTACAAATGCAGAAAAAAAATATTTTTTATATATTTTAAGGGATTGCTAGTTGTTTGTTAAAGCTTTTTCATGCTTTGTCTGAGATCTTGAAATAATTTATTTGATAAAATGATGGCAATGACTCACAGCTTCTCTAATAGAGTTGTTTTCATTTATGTTGTATGCAGAAACAGCTTTGTTAATAAAAAACATATATAAATAAAGTAGCTCCAGAAAGGAATGTTGATTTGTATAAGAAAACCCTGAACAATTAGGAACTAATGTCTGTAAAATATTCTGTTACCACAAGACACACACAAACTGATTGAAGACAGACACTTCTGTGAGAGTTTTGTTGAGGCCAGCTTTATAAATAGATGCTCAATAATAGTAGGCCAGATGTTCAAAATAAATTGTCAAGCAAGGTTTCTTGTAACTGAGCTGAGGAAAGCCATCAAAGCAATTGTTTCACAACATCAGATCAAATTCTGAGCCTGTTAGCCTATTATCAAATGATGATCTTAGAGATGATGAAAGTACTCTCTCCTGTCAGAAGAGCCAATGTCACTTTTGGAAGAGTGACTGACATAAAAAATTGGACTAGTTTCTTCATGTAGCTGAATGTAGGCAGGGCATTTTGAACCAAACCATAGTGATTCTTTAGAGATATGACTCTTGCAAGGCTTATTGCTGTTATTGGTGAGCTGACATCTTGCATATGCTCTGCATACCACTCTGGTCAGTACATATGATATTGTGTCCACCAGCTTACTTGTGTCAGTATATGTTGGAGGGTTGCAATGTCAATATTTTTCTCCCATAAATACAGACATCTGAAAGTCAAGTGCCTAGTCTAAACATCAGGTTCCTAGTGTAGTCATTGGAGAAACAGCTGTCTTCAAAGTGTCACTTGTCTTCTCCTAAGTTAGCTATGAGTCACTTTCTGATGATGGTTGTCACTCTGCATTGGCTATAGAAAGTAGTGATACCTTCTGTGACTGAACTGAGACATAATCCCAAAAGACAAAACTCTGAAGTACAACTGCTAATATTGTTTCCTTTAAGGAACATTACAAAAACACCATAATGAATTTGTATCTGGAAAGTGAAGATCTTTTAGAGTTCACATTTTTTAAACAGGCAGAATTCGAGATGTGCTTGGTAAAACTGAATTAAAACAAACTGATTTGGAACCAACAGTCTCTGTCTTGCCCCTTGTTCCTTGCATGCCAAGTGTTTTCCTCCCAAGTTTCTCTTAATTCAGCAATTTTTATGTGATTTTCCAAGTTACAACAAATTCCTGAAAAATTTCTATGGGTCCTTTGGAAAAGTCTCTTCCTTTGCACCACCTTTGAAATCTGCCTGTGTATTAGTTCCCTGACCTTTGGAGCAGTTTCGCAGTCCGGGTTCTTTTTGTCAGTCTCATGTCATATTTCAAAATCTTCCTGTTAGGGCAGTATTTAGGTTGCTCTACAGAAAGGAAAAGTCTCCTTCTTGCTCCAGAGATTGCATTTAACCCAGAGAGAAGGAGCCAAGAAAAGTAAATCAGTAGCCTTCTTCCCTGGTATCCTACTTTTCCATCTAACACATACATATCAAGAGTTAGGTGAAACAAAAAGTCACATTTCATTTGCATAAGCAGAAAAATACTACTGCAACTCTGGATTTGTATGCTGAACTAAACAACAAGCTTTCCATGGGAAAACTATATTGTTTGTCTGTATGTCTGGTATTTTTCTTCCAATCTGGTAACAAATGCCACAGGTTAACTCTGCAGCATACTGGGGAAAGTATTTAATTTATTTGCTTTAAATCAGCTATCTGGCAATTTCATTTCATGCTCTTTGAAAATAATACGAATATAGTGGGAAATACTGAATAAACATTCTTCATTCATCATCACCATATTACTTGTAATTTTATGTATCTCAGTCATATCCCTGTTGCCTTTTGCCCAAACAAGGTCATTGTGGTCTGCAAAATCAAAGACATGAGAAGAATAGAAAAGAATTAGAACAAGTCCTAGAATTTCACTTATTTCTAAAAGGCAATCACACAGTAAAACAGAGGCAAAATTCTCACTAAACATTACCTATAGTTATGGAAGTCTGAGGACATAATGTTTTCTCCAAGTGGCTTAGATCTTAATTTTAAAAATTCCTCCAAAGGAAGACAAGAAAAGTTTTACATATCACTGCTAGTAATAGATAAATAAATAAATAAATATGTGCCATATACTGCAGTTGACTAAATGCCATTGTTCTTTTCCAGCATTATCATTGCTGCCATATGTTTAGAGTCACTGGGACTGCAACACTGTGAATACCAGCCACACAAGCCATCAATTAACTGTTTCTGAATGCCTCCATATTCTTGCTATACATCACTGTGGCTCCTCTAACCTTTGCAAGCTGTTTTCTTCAGTCTTTTTTTTTTTTCCTTGAACAGCATTTTGATGTTGTTGATAACTTGAAGTCTACGCATTATAGTGGCACCACAAGAACATAATCATGGTCTCGAACCCTGTTGCATTAGGCTCTGCACAGATCCAGGAGGCATGGATACAGAATTGCTCCCAACCACATATAATTTTAAAAGTAAGAAAGAAGATTTCAAAACATAAAAAAAGTGGGATTCTTCTCAATAGTTTCAGATATCTCAGCTGCAGATACCATCTGAGCTAGTCACCCCCAGCTTCTTTTACAGCCAGTGAAGGGAAAACAGGCACTTTGAGATACTGACACATCAGATCTGATCTTGCAATACCTTGTTTCTTTCTGTCCACCAAAGAGTAAGTCAAAATGAGCTCCCTCACATACACCTGTATCTAAAGATGTCTGCATCTGGTCAGATATAACCCATACAAACAAGCAGACTGATCAGTGTGATGATGATGGTCTCAGCATGGTGCTACTCAAGTAGGTTTTACAGAAAAAAAACCAACAATCAACCAAATAAACAAATACCCTCCCCTCCTCAAAAAGAACAACAACACCACAACAAAAACAAACAAACAAAACAAAATGAAATGAAAAAACAAGGCAGCTTCAAATGGCTCTCTCCGTTCATTAGCATGAGAAGTCAGTAATATAAGAGATATAAGATTATGGGATCCATACCAAGAGTCTCAGGTATCAGGGTGAGTAGGAAATATATCTTAGAGAAGCTAGAAAGACTCTGCAACACCAAGGTATGTCATGGAGTGGAGAACTAGAGAGATCTCAATGAAAGATCACATCTAGTTAGGAGCAGCATGACAATATTGTGACAATGAAAAGCAGTCATGAGGCTGTGAAAAGCTAGAGAAACAAGCTTATGAGGAAGAGGGGCTATGAATTTTGTTTTCACTGAATTCAGCTGAGCCTGGTTGTTGGATTTTAAGAAACACAAAAAGGTTTTCACTTGGATATAAAGAAATATGTTTGGAGTAAAGACATGTATGAAAGACATATCTTTTTGATGCAGACACGCTGGCTTGTCCTGTGTTGACAGATGAGACATAGCAGAAAGTGAGAAGGATCAAATAAAATCCCAAAAATACCGCCTTACTGAGTACAACTTTTTTTTTTTTTTTCCCCCCAGTAACTGGGGAGGAGAACGAGAAAATCCTCCAGAAGACTATCTAAACAAGAAATTAGGGAGGCAGGAAGAAAGTGGCAAGAAAAAAAAAAACTTACTGAAGCAGAAGAAACATGAGTTTTTCAAAATTATGTGCTCATTTGTGTGCAAGTCCAAGGCAGGCAGTCTGGCAGGAGGAAGAAGGGAAACTTCATACCCCAGCTGGAACTTGGAGGGGGACGGAGGGAGAATGTGCAGGGGCTGGAGGGGCAGGCTGGTGTGCAAGAGCTGAGCAAGAGTAAACCTGCTTGTTTGGTGATAGAAAAAGAGCCAGAGTATACTGAGAAGCTAATGAGAATAAGGAATGGAATGAGATGAGATGAGATGGAACAACTGGGGAAGTAAGAGGAAAAAGCCTTCAGCAACTGCCTCCATTAGGACAGGCAAGGGGAAAAGGAAAGGAAGGTCAGGGTATATTTTGTATTTATATGTTAAATACATACTTTTTCCTTGAGAGAATTGCAGTGCAGGCAGAAAGAAATAAAAGCAGGAATGAGGAGGGGTTAGAAAAGAGAGTGACAGGTGCTGAAAAGGCAGCTGCTATTACAGGTGTAGTCACAGTGGAAATAGTAATTTATCTCTGAGAGTGACAGAGACAAAAGATTGTCTACAGTAAGATCTAGAACAAAATAAGCAGCAGTGCTTTACTAGCCATTTCTAAAGGTCATCTTGTAATTTTTGCTGTGATACCTTGAGACGGATGAAATGCATTTATAATTTGATGATTCAAAAGGACACTAAAAGGGTGAACCTAATCTGCAGTTCATTGGAGCATCAAAGGAAACATGAGCAAAGTTGTATTATTATTTTTTAAAGTGGCAAAAAATACGGTAACAAAACTTCCATTAACTGAATTTTAGTCTAAGCTGGTACTTTGAACTTCCTGATTATAGTTTTTTAGAGGCTCAGAGCTAAAATCTGAACAGACACACCACTTATTTCTGTGATTGAAGAAAGTATATCCAGTACTTATAAAAACGTTTATGTACTTTAATAGCATAAAATGTTGTTAAAAACATTTTCTATTTTAAAAGCTCTTCCAGAAAAATCTTCACATCCTGACATCCCATAATTGCAGAAATTTCTGGCATTTCACTTCAGTAAAGTGTTAAAGAGCAGAGCTATACAGGTCTGTTTAATGCGTATCTGCAAGGTATTTCACCCTTTGCAATATTGATTAGAGTGGCTAAAACATACTGGGAATTTTTAATGCAATTGACTTTTTTCACTAGGAAAGACAAAATCAAAACCAAAAGTATTTTAAGAGTGTTGGTGTCAGCATAACCATCTTGGGTCCCAGCTGGCAAAAGGCTCTTTGGAAACAGGTTGAGACACTCACTCTGTGAGAAAAGCAGATGTAAGTCCCTCTTCAGTCTAATTTAGAGGGGTGACTAGTGGGTGACTAATGGATGATTTTGGCTGAGTACCCTCCAGCAGTTCCTGAAAGCCTTGGCTAGTTTTATTCAAGTTAGGAACATTTCTTTTCCAAATTTCAAAATGTTCAAAACAGCTTAATAGTAACTAGCTACTAACAGTTAGATCACATACAGAAGGTCCAGGGTTATTTTTTCATTTACAGGTAAGACCCCAGGGATTTGGTTTTTTACCTTCTAAAGATGAAAATATCCTGTTGCCTTTTTGTACAAAACTAGAAGAGTTATATAGATTCCCTAATTAGAAAGAAGAGTGAAAAGCACATGTAATTAATACAGAACCACTCTTAAAAACATGAAAAAGAGAAGTGCAAATCTCACAATCTAAACAAAATCATCTTCCTTTCAGAAAAATACATTCACAGTTTCCATTCTGGTCAGCAACTTTAGACAGCTGGAGCCCACAGCTAAGAAAAATACATTCCTATAATTGTATAAATTAGAGCAAGAATGATTGTAATTGCCCACATTCACTGCCAAGTTGTCTCTACAGGTTTAAATCAGAATATTTTTTTACAGGCTTAAGAGAGCAAATTGTTGCTGTTTAGGAAAACAATAATCATTAAGTTTTGGATATTACACAAGCAAATAAAGTTTTGTTTAAATGACCAAAAGGTTTTTTTGAAGTATAACATGATTTGACAAGGCAGGCACACAGACACTAGCAATTATCTGTCATGGGAAAAATATAATTTATGAATAATCTCTAAGCAACATCTGCATTGAACATAACTGTAAGTTACTTAAAAAGCTAAGAATCTAAAGGCTGACATGATTTATGCCAGTTACTGATGATTCTTTTAAAATGCTTCTTTCTCACTTAGAACGATTTATTCAGAGGTCTGAGGGTGCTGTAGGAAGAAGGAAAGGTGTAATTATTTCTCTTTTGCAGCTAAGGAGGAAGTAGAAGAAAGCAGAAGCACTGTGACATGTCCCCCTTCCTGGGGAAGTTAGTGTGGGATGTGTGGAGAAAAAACCTGCTCTTGCCTCTCCAGATAAATCTGTCCCCAGAGCAGTTGGGTTTTACCAGAGCTGAATAACTGCTGAGTAGTGCATTCGCAACTCTGCACAAAAAACACAGTTCCTGATTTGATTCAGCTGCATTCCTGCCCTTTTTCTGTTAGTCTTGTTTCAATCTATTTTCTCTGCATATGAATGTTGGTGAAGGCAACTGATATAGAGGGCTACACATATTCATGGAGGAATAGGAGTTTGAAAAAGTGTACTCATCTTCTGTTTATTATTCATGATTCACTATTCATCATTCACTTTTTTCTCCATTCAAAAGTTTCAGGCATCCAATCAGGAGGAGGGACCAGGATGAATAATGGAAATACACAGTTTACAGATAATACTCAGGCTGTAATTTATACAGGCAAATGATCTGATGAACATTTATAAATAACCGAAACATAGTATTTTTGAGGCACAAAAGAAAATCTGCCCTCAAGCAAGAAGGCAGATAAATGAACTTGATTATGACTTGGGGCTCTAAGCAAGTAATCAGAATACATAGTAATCTCCTCTGATATAATCTGATTTATCTCAGGAAGAGAGAAGGCCATTACGCTATGAAAACTACTCTGTCTTGTGAAGATATGGGTGTATAATTTTAACAGTCATCTCTGGGGAAAGATGGACCAGTATCCACAACTGGATTAAGAGTAACCAGGTCTTGGATCTAACAAGACCAGCGAAAATTTATTGTCTGCTAAGTGATTCCTGCCAGATTGCTGTTCTAAGGACAGGAGCTTTATATCACATCCTACTGTCTTGAAAATCAAGGGGATTACTTTCTGTGGTATGTACTCCATCTCCTAGCAGTCCAAGAAAGAGCCAGTCCTCAGCTTCCCAGCTGCTGTGTTTGCTCTGAGATGTTCAATATTGCACCATTTATTCAGGGGCTCACTACTTTTGGTGAACAGTGGGTTCTTAAATCTTTTTCCCATACTGTAAACTGGCCTGGTAGAAACATTGAGGAAACCCATCAAAAAGACAGAAAGGTGCAGTGTCCTTAGCAACAACTTGCTGGTTAAGGCAGAGACTTTACTCCTTCGGTCGTGAACAAAGCATGGTGAGGATGGAGAGTCTCTTCTGGGGTGCTGTGGATGTGATCCAGCCCAATGTCCCATCCTGGCTGCTCTCCCATCCTATGTATTATTAACATGCATGACTTGAACTGTTATACAGCCACTAACTATTTGTTGCTGCTGCGGCACAATGTTCAGGTCACCATCAAGACACTTTAAGAAATCCTACCGGCTTTTTGATCCACTTTAACAGAAAAGAGGTAGGTAACCTGAAGGGTATATATAAGCATTGTTGAATGATGAAACTTGCAGTCCAACATATTAGTGTCAACAATAACTAATTTCATAGCGCTTAGGATGCCAGGCTATGTTAAACAGTGAAAAACTACTTACCTAAAACAGCTGTTATACCTTTATCCTGTCCCTTTCTCCAGGATACTGACTAGAGCAACAGAAACATGGAAAGAACTAGGTCAGTGAAAAAACCCTCTAACCATCACAAGCGATCCATGTCATGTGATTGTCTTCATGAGCTGATCAATTCAAACCTGCTCCAAGTCCCACAGTGAGCAGCATTCAAGTCCATGAAGAGAAATCCCCAATATGCCAGGGGAGACCCCTCACTTTTGCATCCCCTTCACTCCATCCTATGTGCCTGGTAATCTCCTGCTGTGTGTCACTACATGGAGAGCAAGCAGAACAGCCAGTTCACTTATGGCTGTACTTATCTGAAGGTCTTTTACCCTCTTTCTTTTGTATGGGAAAGAACTGTTCCCCAAGTGACTAACAAGAAGGGAAAAGTGAGGAAGAGTGGAAGAAAGCAGGATAGAGGCAAGAAAGAATCAAACCTCAGCCTGAGATCAGCAGAGTGTGCTGGGAAGAGGGAGGTGTCTTCCCAGTGTGTCCCACACAGCTGTGCCACAGCAAATCATGCTGTGATCAGGCTTGCAGGGAGCCATGGCATTGCAGCAGGGTGAGAGCACTGGCAGGCTTGATGTGCTTTAAGCCCTTGATCCCACGTCGACATTTGCTACAGGATCAGTAAGGAGGGAGAAAAGCAAGCAGAGGAAAGAAAATGGGTGTGGGTAGAGGTAGGAGATAGGAGGTTGAAGTTTGGTTTATGGCTGGTGGGAGTGAGGACATGTCCAGACAAAGCATCAGCAGAAAGAGAAGGAAACCCAAATCCAGTGAGAAAAAGTGGAGGTGTATAACTCCAAACCTTAGGAGCTGGGAGGAATCAGAGATGAAAAATTATGGCAGATGGGATGGTGCGTACTTGTTTACCACTTTATGGAAGTTGGAAGAAACTTGTGCATCCTAATGTGTGGGTTTCAGCAAATCCCTGGAAAACTTCCAAGCCTCACTGTCATGATTTAATCCTGGTAGGCATGTAAGTACCACACGGCCACTGGCTTGCTCCACAACCAGTGGAATGGGGGAAAGAATCAGAAACACAGAAATTCAAAAACTCATGGACTGAGATAGAGTTTAATAATTGAAAAACAAACAAACAAACAAAAATAAATAGAGAAAAAGCAAAACAACTAAGAGAAAGAAAACCACCTCAAACCCCCCCCAAAAAAGCGATGCAGATAAACCCCAGTTAGTCACCACCAACTGACCAATGCCCAGCCAGTCCATGAGCAATGGCAGCCCTGAACAACATGCCTCCTCCACCCAGTTTCACTACTGATCATGGTATGGAGTATCCCTTCGGTCAACTGAGGTCAGCTGTCCCAGCTGTGTCCCCTCCCAGCCTGCTCATTGGTGGGGGGGTGTGAGGAGCAGGAGAGGCCTTGATGCTCTGCTCAGCAACAGCTAAAACATCCCTGTGGTATCAACACTGTTTTCAGCCCAAATCCATATCACAGTCCAATACCACCTACTATGAAGAAATTGAACTCTACCCCAGCCAAAACCAGAAAAGTAACTCCAGCTGGTACTTTTTCTGTATGTTTTTTAAGAGCTGCAGTGAGGTGAGTTTTGGTCTATGTTTACAGTTCCTTCCACTTGGGAGATTTCCATTATATCTACCCAAGGAAACTAATAATGACTTAATCACATCAGGAAATTTCCAAGTGAGAAAGGTTGGGGTGAGGAAGGACTGATGTTAGGCTCAGACTGAGGAATAAGGTTACTGCACAGCAGCCAGGGCTGTTTGTTTGCTCTAGCTGGCAGAGCTAATTCAAGAATCATGCTTAAAACCACTGCCTGGCATTTTTTTATATTTCCTTTTTTTTTTTTTTTAGTTCTTTGAGGTTGGTCAGCCAATCAGCTGGCAACCTTCTATGGGAGGTTAATTAGAGGAGACTACAAAGGAACACTACCCAGGCACATGCATACACTGCCTGGTAGGAAGCTAACAGATGTATAAGAAGCTTGGAAACCTCTGTTTTTCTAACAGGGGAATCTTTTTCTCCACAGGACCCAAGTTCAGGCAGAGGTCAGATCCTTGTTTCCTCCCAGTGAGGATCAAAGTCTGCTGAGTAACACTTAGACTGGGAATCAGAGCCTTGGCTTATGGCAATAGAAACTGGAGAGCTTTTGCAGCTCTCCTCAGTGCAATGTTATTGATTTCCAGAGTAAGAAATTACTGCTCCTATGGTTTAAACTTTATTCTGTTCTCTGATGTTTGAAATTAGTATGTCTTTTAAGCTATGCTAACACTTGACATGTAATATAAGATGATTTTGGTGTTGCTAGCCAGCAAATGTTTGACCTCAGCAGAGAATGTCAATTTGAAGCACAAAGCTTTTCAGTCCTTGCATTTCTTTTGGCTGTGCAAGGTATGCAAAGGGCTCCAAATCCAGCTGAGTCATAAATTGGAAAAAGATTGGAAAAGAGCCAGTGTCAGTCTTCTGCCTGAAATTTTGGGTGGGCTTTGGATCAGACAGTTTGCTCAGTCATGGAACTCCAAACAATTGCATGAAATGGGATTTACATGCTGAGTCACAAACAGACAACTGGTAAGTATAGGCCTACATACACTCAGTGTTTGCTACTAGTTCCTCCTGATCCCCTTTCCTCTCTCCGGCCATGGTCAGCTAATGCCATTACTCTAACTGAAAATCCATTTTGGGAACAGGAGCACAATTAGAAACTCTTGTTCTGACATTCATTTGCCTCAGTAGATCTTGCTGACTTCCTAAAACAAAGTTCCTAGAGATCCTGGTATTAACTTTCCTTCAGTGTGTTAATTCATGTATGCAGAGAGTGAAAAAGAACAGGCTTTTAGGAACAGGAGGTGTCATGAACCTGTGGTAACTGTACTGTCAATTCAGGTAAGCACTGAAAGCCAGCACTAGCTCCAAGGATGTCCATGTCCTGCTTTCTTCTGCTTGCTAACAAGGTACTCAGGCATGAGGAGGGAAACTTGCACCTCCACATTGGGTAGCCCAGTCAGTCTGAATAATCAAGAAACAATACATGAGACAGACTCCTGAGGCAATGAAGGAACCTTCTACTCATTCAGTTCTAAGAAGATCAAGATTGCATTGATTTATTTACTTATACTCACTAGTGACTCAAGTTAATTAAAGGAGATCTCCTGCAAATTCCTCATGAGATACATCAGTGGCTTTTGGTACTCCATGTTATTTTTATAGGAAATAATGACTTGCATATGCAGTAATTTCCCACAATACATGTCCTCATTGCAGTCTGTCACATTAGGCGCTAGTTCTCACGGCACTGAAGTCCATTATGGTGCCCCTGATTTTTTTTTGTCTCTGTGCAACTACTTTAGTATTTTTGTTTCTTATTAAAAAGAGAAACTAAGTGAAACCTCGACTAGATTTAAACAAGTGCCTTTGAAGTTACCCCAACACTTTAATCTCTTTGCAGGACCAGTTAAAGATAATATAAACCCACAGGCACACCTGTGCTTGGTTGTGTTCCCATAGCTCCACGGACTCCTCTTGAAGAAACTGGCTGCAGGCTCCTCTGAGTACCCCCATAAGTGGTTGCTGAGAAGTTTTCTCTTTTTTGTAGAAAGTGTCCACCAATTTCTGTAGGAGGTGAGGTAACTGTCTCATGAAAGACTTTGCCTCAATGAAATTTTTCATCAAAGAGTCTAACTGAAACTCCTTCATTCGCTGAGTTCAGTGAATGAATGGTGCATGAAGGAGGCACAGTTTCAGACATTCCTTCCTGCAAGAAGAAGCCACCAACTAGAGTGCCATGGACATCATCACATAACTGTATGCTGATCTGAAACTTGTGGTGTCAGGACCCACAAACTGATATTTTGCCATAAGATCCTACCCTCTGAGAGCTCTCTGACTGGAAGCATAATACTCACCTGAGGAGAGATATTGGTATTTTATGTTCTCTGGAATGGATCCAAACTGGAAGTGAGTGAAAACGTAAGGACAGATCGGTGAAGGAGATAATGTGGGTTCAAGTTCCCTCCAACAGAGAGGAAATTTGAAAATATTCTTTCCTGGTGCCAAGTGAAAGCACAAACCCCAAGCTACTGAGTGAAAGGTGAGAAGTGGGTTGAGTCCTCTTGCTACTCTTTGTGCTGGCATAATGCCTAACCTGCCCATGGGCTCTTCTTCCTCCCCTGCATTTACCTACCTGTAAAAACAGTGTGTGGTAATGATATTCCAGCTCAGCCTCTGCTAGGCTTATCAGTCCAAGATCTTCGGTATAAATAAAACTCTTTTGAAAAATACTATTTGTAAAATAGAAGAGAAATAGCCTCCTTATTCTAGAATCTACATTGTAATTTTTCCATCCTTCTTGAATCCTACACAATGTTACTTTGCAGTAGTTCCCTGTTTCACCTGCTGCATCATAGCTGTGTTTTTGTGACACCCACAGTGGGCTGGCTGGTGACTGACTCTGTGAGGCCATCTGAAACATTTCTTCCTTTCCTTCCACATTTGCCCAATGGACTTCCTAGAAGTTTCGTGTTTCTTGGTGCATCATGTTGTCTCAGGCAATCAAAAATAATCATAAATGGCAAATAAAAATCAGAAAAAGGTCTGTTTTCCCCGTTGCTCACAAGAGTTATTAAAAAATTCATTTGCCTTTGGGTAAAAAGTTCTTACTAAATCTCATCTGATATCGGAGTTTATAATGAAACCTGAAACCAAGCAAAAGTTACTAATCTCTGCCAATATTTTTATCACAGTTTATGCTACATAATTGCTGCACACCAATTCTCTCTCTCTCTCTCTTCCCACTCCCCTCCCCCACTCCCAAGAGCTCTATTTATGGCAAGTATAAAACTTCTAATGCACTGTATCATATCCTCATTTTGGGTGTGCTACTTTACAAAGGGAGTTTTACTACTAACGGGCACCAATAGTTCTGTGCATTCACAGTTACTTTGACACTGATTGCATTACTCTAGATTGATCCAGAAAACAATATTTGGTGTCATAATTTTAGCAGTTCCAAACAGTGCTGCAAGTTACAATATATTTGTTTGTTTGTTTTAATCTGGATTCTTATAACCTTTCCTTGCTGCGATAAGAAACTCCACTAGTCAGAGTAAAGACCTTGATCCCCGCTGGCCTGCTAGCTGAATGTAAATACATAAGCAATATTGAAAGAAAAGAAACCATGAAAAGTGTAAATAAAGGATGGTGGAAAAGCCCAGCTCACTCATTTTTTCTGCTCCATATCTGTGGCTACAGGTTATTTCCCTGGGGACCAAGATAGTGAAGGAATGCAAGGTTCATCTTTTCTCTTCTATCCAGGGAGACCACATGAGAGTGAGACAACAGATGACCATCCCTGTAAGTCAGAAATAATACCTGTGGTATTCAAAGGTGAGGAGCAAAGAAAAAACAGGAAGGAAAATGAGACAAATGGGTTCCTTTAAAAGCTCTTTTAAACAAAACACACACTATGTTAAATGATGACTTTTACTTAAAAGTAGGCCACATCGTACCCAGTAAATGTACATGAAGAGGAGATACATAAGCTCTCCATTCTGTCTTGCATTATTGTTCTGAGATCTGAAATTAGATTTATAAATTACTTCCAGTTTCTGACTTCATAAGCTCAGTGGTTTGGCACATATGGATGAAGGAGTTCTGTACATTTGCACAAAACCTGTTGAGGAATATGAGTCACCTGGACTTGTACGAGGGTATTCAGAGCTATGCAAGGGACATGGGTATTGCAAGGCTGAGATGCAGACTTGAACTGCTTAAAAAGGTCTTGTAAAAGAGTGAGCTGACTCTCCTTCCGAAGAAGCAAGGAAATTAAGTCTTTCCTTTTAAACTCATAAGGAAGTGATTTCTGTTACTCTACCTCATCACATCCATTCTCCTCTAACAATTCTCCATCAGAAAACTGTCTACTCACAAGTGAGATTCAACTTGGATTCTCTGGAGTGAAGAAAGGACCTGAACGGGAAGAGAGAAAATGACACTGTACCTTCCATACCTGCTGTGAATGAAATACTTGCTGGGCTCTTATATAAATGCTAACCTGTCTTCACTCATCCATCTCCAAAGAAAACAGAAGCTATGACTTCATTTTGTGAAGAATCTGACATGGCTCATACACACATGTGCATACGTGTGCATGTATGTGTGCATGCATGACACTGAGAAATCCTATAGAATCTACCCTCTCAGAGTGACTTACCATAAGGAATCCAGGCTCATAGATTCTTTCAGCCTTAAGCATAGTGAGGGTTGGTATTAGCATATGGTAGAAATACAATTTGCAGTACATAAAATTTCAGAATTATTAGATGCTAGTAACATCATACAACTGTGGTACTAGTGCCCACTCCATGCTGTCCTAGCTCTGATTCGCAGTGGTTGGTCACATTGTGCATATCTGCCTCCATGACCCTCACAGAGTCATCT
The DNA here is from genome assembly GCF_037038585.1 of Patagioenas fasciata. Classification (NCBI taxonomy): domain Eukaryota; kingdom Metazoa; phylum Chordata; class Aves; order Columbiformes; family Columbidae; genus Patagioenas; species Patagioenas fasciata. Next base: position 27,365,035 of record NC_092521.1, read on the forward strand.
TGTGCCTTCCCCCCCGTTAGGGTCAAATTATGTTTTGGCTGTTTCTGCACCCACTTTCTCCTCCAGCATTTGGGTTGGAGAGCAGGGTGAGATGTTATATAATGAGGTCAGTGAGGGTCACCAAGGAAAAATTTTATTCTGGGAGAGTTGTTCACATGCACTCTAGGAGACGGTGTCTCCTCGTGTCAAATCAAATCACCTAGATAGCAAGGAAGTTAGTGAGGAGATGATCTGATAAACTGTTTTTGTCTTCTTCTATGCAGACAGAAGTAAGTCCTGAGCTGTGTTGTTTCTTCAGCCACTTTGGCTAAGCACAAAGCAGACCTTCAGCTTCCCCTGGGTTTATACAGCCCCAAAGTAATGTGTAATGAGTTCTCAGCATCTTAGCATCAGACTTTGCTGCCTAAGTTGGGTGGGAGTGTTGATCTACTGGAGGGTAGGAAGGCCATAGAGAGGGATCTGGGCTGGCTGGATCATTGGGATGAGGCCAATTGTATGAGGTTTAACAAGGCTAAGTGTCGGGTCCTGCACTTGGGTCACAACAACTCCAGGCTCAGGGAAGAGTGACTGGAAACCTGCCTGGCAGAGAGGGGTCTGGAAATGTTGGTTGACAACTGGCTGAACGTGAGCCAGCAGTGTGCCCAGGTGGCCTAAAAGACCAACAGCATCCTGGATTGTATCAGAAATAGTGTGGCCAGCAAGACTAGAGAAGTGATTGTGCCACTCTACTTGGCACTGGTGAGGCCCCGCCTTGAATACTGTGTTAAATTTTGGACCTCTCATCATAAGAAAGACATCAAAGTGCTAAAGAGAGTGCAGAGAAAGGCGACGAAGCTGGTGAGGGGCCTGGAGCACAAGTCTGATGAGGAGTGGTTGAGGGAACTGGGGCTGCTTAGCCTGGAGAAAAGGAGACTGAGAGGGGACCTTCTCGCTGTCTACAACTACCTGAAAAGAGGTTGTAGCACGGAGGGTGTTGATTTCTTCTCCCAAGCAGCAAGTGAAAAGACAAGAGGAAATGGCCTCACATTGTGCCAGTAAAGGTTTAGGTTGGATATTAGGAAAAAATTCTTCATTGAAAGGGTTGTCAGGCACTGGAACAGGCTGCCCAGGGAAGTGGTGGAGTCACCATCCATGGAGGTGTTTAAAAGGTATTTAGACGAGGTTCTTAGGTACATGGTTTAGTGCTAGAGTTAGGTTGAGTTGTGGTTGGACTCAATGATCCTGAGGGTCTCTTCCAACTGAAATGATTCTATGATTCTATGAAATTGCACCAGAGTCCTAATCTAGGTCATAAATCTATTTTGACTTTGATCTTAAGGGAACTCATATGCCATAGTGTCTTACTTGACTTTTCATTGCTGAAGACTGGCAATTCTCGCTTTGCATAGACTTCCTATATGGGATCCAAATGCTTTGAATAAAACAACAAAATCCTTTTCCTCCTCATTATACCAACTTTAATCCGATCTATTTTATCACAGATAACTCTTGTCTTCCCTCACTTCTCTTATCTGAGCTGTTAATGTATCTTCTCCCTTCACATGGGTGTCTCATTAGACACAAACTATGTTCCAGTCAAGGCATTTATTAATCTGTGATGCTTTCTGTCTTCATCCTTTGCTTCCAGAGCTGTTTTTGTTTTGTTTTTGTTTTTGTTCTGTTGTTGTTGTTTGGGGTTTTTTGTGTGTATGGTTTTGTTTGTTTGTTTGTTTGTTTGTTTGTTTGTTTCTTTGTTTGTTTTTGGCAGGGGCAGTAGCTAGGGAGAGACATTTGCATTATCAGGGAGTCACTCAAACACCTCAACTGTCTGTATTGCTCAGAATCAGGAAGAAATTTGATACTCAAAGAGATTAACTGATCTGTTCAAGATCCATAAGAAGAGTCTGTAATAGAAACAGTTGTCAGAACCCCTGCAAAGCAGAGCAGGTAGGGACTTAAAAACAAAACCACCCTCTCTCACTGGGTATGAGATTTATCTTCCCTAAGACCTCTTCGTTCAGTCACTCTCCCTTTTTCAGACTCCCAGATAATATTGTCTGGCAGAAATTCAGTATGTGCTATGCTACTGTCACTTGTAATTTTCTGGTTACAGCATAATCTTCCTAGTTCCACAGCTGCCCATTCTGCAGTTTCTTCAATCTTCCCTTGAAACTGGCTGATATTAGGGATAGACTGTTGGACTATCTATTGTAGAGGACGAAAACTCTGCCCCCTCTTCTAACAGCACAGCAACTTGTTGATTCCCTCTCCAAGAGATCTGGATTCTTGTTCACACCGAAATCCCTAACATTTGGCAACTGGACTGATATAGTAAGCAGGATTTTGCAATAGGGATCTAGGTCTGACATTAGGTATTATAACAAACATTTTTGTTAAATACTTAGATGGTAACATGAGGAGTTCATATAGTGAAGTCTCCAAGGTCCAAATGGCTTTGGTAAATTAAAAAAAAAATGTCCTGGCATAACCAGAATACAGTTCAATAGGGTAAATAAAACACATGTGGGCATAATCAGATGTGTGCTTAAAGCACAAAAAATGCAAGCTGAACTGCAGGTCTGCAGAAAAACACAGCGAATCCCAGCCAGAGCAAATACAAACAAAAGAAAGTATGCTAGACATCTGAAGCAATTTTTTTTTGTTATTTTCTCTATTTCTGATGACTCATCTTGAGTATTGTGTCCTGTTTTGGATGCTGCATCTCAGGAAAAGTGTGGTCTAGCTGAAAAGAGTCTCCAGGAAGCCAACCTGAATGCTCAGTAGCTGAGGGAGCACAACCCATGTAGAAAAAAATGAACAGACCTGGGATGTTTCTTCTAAGTTGACAGGGATCATTATCTCCAAGGTCCACCAAACTAGTGTTTCCTCAATTCTTACTGCATTATTCCCTCTAATTAACAGCTGAATCTCTTCAGGCTTAAATGTTAACTCCAAGCCATTCCTCCCTGAATTCAATGCCTTTATCCAAGTTACCAGAAAATCTTGTACAACTTCTCTAAAAAGCATTTCAGAATGCTTCGAACATCAATTTATCAGGAAGGAAGGCTTTTACTTTACTCACACTAGAATGATGTCCATCATAACCCCAAATTGTAATTTTTCTTAAGGACATTTCAAACTCCTTGCAGGATTGAAACCTTTCTTCTGACATTTGTCCATCTCCAATGATCTGACCAGCCTTCAGTAGTTTAATTAATTAATAATGACAAAGGATAGTTTTCACCTCTTTGCCCTCAGCACATTTTCTTTTTATTTTTTTGAAATTTTAGGGGATTATTTTTTTATTTCCAAACCTAATAAAGCCCAGGTACATGAGTATTAGCATAAGCTTATAGGGTCTAATATTTTATTACTCACACAAAGCTTTTATCAATGAGACTTGTAAAAACAAAGTCTGCTCTCTCATAAGTTAAAAGGCTAGCAGCACATTGAGTGAGGCTGGAGATACCTGAGATATTGCTTCAATTTCTATAACCTTGGAAACACTTCCTCCCCTGCCCCTCATGGAAAAGCCTGATTAAAAAAAGAGACCTTGGCCAAGCTCAAAACAATCTCTGAAAACCTATAAATCTTTATTAAATTCTTTGTTAAAAGTCATTTGAGGTGGAATGGAGACACACTTTTTTCTGCATATGTTTTTTTTGCTACAAAGTACTCAGGGACCTATAATAAGCACAGAGCTCATCTGTTGCTAATGATTTGGAGGAAGGGCTCTTCCACATTGCAGGATAATATTAAGGGCACTGTGCTACAGCAGTAGCATTATACTTCATCTGTGACTTAGCTGAGGCCTGACATTTGATATGTATGTAAAACACCACTTACATATGGTGCTGGAGCTGATGGCTCCTGGGCCACATTCAGTCCATGGGACATGTGCATCTGGCCTGCAGCCTTGGTGCTGAGAAATTGCATCCATGTGGAGCGGCGGCTGGGGATGAAGAAAAGCTGTGAGGCAGTTTTTGGAGGGCCAAACACTGAAGACCTTGGGGAACTTCTACCACCTTCATTTGGTCTACAATTAGGGTCAAAACCGAATTCCCCAGCCTCTATTAAAAGGCAGGGTCCAGCCCGTGTTTGGTGATGGAGGAGATGGAGAAGCTGTCTCTGGAAGGGCTGCAGAGGCACTGTGGACCTCTCCCTCCCTCTAGTGGCTCGCCTACACTTAGAAATTGTTGTAAATCTACTGCAGTCTCTGTGCTAAAGGACTTGACCCAGAGGTTCAAGTATTTCCAGGTTCAATTTTGCATTTTTAAAGTACATGTCTGGAGTTAAATACCTATTGTGAGTCTCACCATTACAAGAGGTTCTCGCAGTGTGGAGCTGAACAACTGTGGCCCTTAAGGGACCCCAGATCTCCTGGGCAGCCTTAGTGTGAATCCCATACTAATACATTGTGTTCTCTTAATCCTGCCTATTGACACCACAGCATTAGGGATTGCTACGAGTTAGAGGCTCTTGAGGTGCTTTTGGTTGTTGTGGCTGTTTTTATAAGATTGAGGGATCCGTGCCATAAATCCCTGCTGACATCTAACAGGATTGTTAAAAACACTACCAAAATCCATAAATCACACCATTACTATGATATATTTATTATAGAAACTAAGGCAGCTACCGTCTCAAGAGTTTAAGTCTTCAGAAAGGAATGATGCAATCAACAGAAAAATAATACAGTATAGAAACTCAGACAGAGGGAGATAGAGGGCTTCTGATGTGAGATGTTACAGGCTTGTTTGACTTCACAGCTTGGTTTATATGCTGCATCTGTCAAGGTATTTGCACTTGGCAAGTGAATTGCTCTTTTGTTTTGGTTTTTTTTTTTTTTATGTTTTCAAGGTCAATGACTTCAAAGCTGTGTTGGAAAATATTAGAGAGAAGAGAAAGTGTGTGAAGAGGGAAAGAAAAAAAAAAAAAAAGAGATAGGAAAGATTGGGAAGGGTAGAAATGAGCAGAAATACCAGTTTCAAAAATACCAAATGCGTGTGCATGTCCATTCCTTTTCAGCTGAGAGAGCATGGTGAGGTGGGCACCTTGCAGAACACAGCCAGTACGCAGTGTTGCTGTATGAATGATGGGGTGGTACCACTGAAGAGCAGGCATGTCTGAGACCTGCTGCTGGGAAATGCTAAATTCTTGAGGGTTCAGTTCTCCTGCAGCAAAAGTCAACACAAATTGCATCCTGCTGTCTTAACCTCGTGTTGTGCTGCAGTAGTAAATACGTGTCTCCTCTCCTAACTCATATGGCTGTGAGAAAGGAGATCTGCCTGAAGGGTCTTTGGCTGGCCTCATACCCCCAGCCAGCTGCAGCTGCAATGTCATTCTGAAGGAAAACTGGAACCTGCCACCTCCTGCTCTACCAGCTCCTTTTCAACAGGAACCATTTACTTGTTACGAAACATAGAAGTATGGCCACTGCTTTCCAATGGTGACTGCAATGCTGCAGCTGAAATGTTAGTGTGCTGGGGGAATGCAACAGATTCTGAGTCAGGCCCTTGAGACAAATAATAAAAGTACCACTTAAAAGTTATGTCCAATTCTAAATCTCTTTGAGCATAAACTGAAAGAATGAGGAAAGGTTGTATCAAAACACTACAAAGCAAATAAAGTGCTGCAATGTTTCAAGTACAGGAGAGTAAAAGCAGGCAAACAGCTTGATTAAATCTGATAGATGCCATTACTTTTGTTCCAGCAGCAGAAAGCACAATTCAGATGGTGCTTTCATCTCTCTTTTTCCTCCTTGTAAAGGTCCAAAAATAACCCCAGAGACTGAGAATCACAGTGTGTTGTTTCCTCCTGCCAGGCTCGCTAGGCTGAATCACAAACCTACAGGACTGTCTTCCTTTTTGGTGGAGAGTTATGCTATAAGCTCTGGAAACTGAGGCACACAGGAGGCCACGTGACCGGCCCAACATCACCAAGAAAGCCTGAGGTGAAGCTTGAGAGCAGAGTCCTTGGTGTCCTGGGCTCATAACTTATCCACTTCACTCACCTTCCAGCCTGACTGTATTATGAATACTACTGTTGATGGATTAGAAACGTGTTTTCAGGAAACAAATATTTGACTATTCTACCCCAAATGTGAAATGTGCTCAGCATTACCATGTATTAACTAACAGTCAGATGTGAATAGGAACCTAAGTTGCAAACCAGACAGCTTCTTTGTCTCCTGCATTTTAGGAACTGATTTAACACTTCAAGTCAGATGAGAGAGTCATAACCTTAATCTTCTGCTGCAGCTGATATTGGATAGTTGGAGAATATAAGATTGTTTCATGATTTATTCTGCCATTTTTCAGCACAAGTGCTTAGCAATTTTAAAACTTCCTTGGTAAAATAAACACGTACAATTTACATGACATCAAAACTGATATCAGGTCAGTGACTTTTGCATTTACATTTATTTTAATGTACTAATTGCCTGACAATAAATGTTTGATTATTCTCTGCATCTGTAAAATGTCATATAACATTAAAAAGATATCTGGTATTTATTGGAAACATTTTACAGTTACTATTTGGATGCTGCTTTCATTTTGGTCTTCATTTCCCTGTATAATCTGGAGTTTAAAGTTGAGTTTTGTGCTCTTCAATATAAATTCAAGAATTCAGAGTTCATCATCCTGAAGCCAAAATGCTCATAGAAATGCCCTGGATCAAAAAGGCTGATGTTTCCTGACATATTCAGACACCCAAATTGTTCACTGTTCAGTTTCTGGAAGCATTAAAACCTTGTATTTATCTGTACGTCAGGCAGCTGCAAATCTGAACTGTGCACATGTTGAAATGTCTCTTTTTAAAGTAGGAGACGATTTGGACTAATTTGTCCTTGGCCTCTTATGAGCTCAGACTACCACTTGAGTCCAATTATATGCTATGTCTTTGTGCTACTGACCTACAATCTACAGGGAGCTGAACTGAGAGCGTCTCGTCTGCTTCCCCAAAGGATTTTGAGATAATGATTTTCAATGTTTAGTGTGACATGAAGCCAATGATTACATCTTCAGTATTTTTGATTTATGAGCAATATTAGGCAGAAGCAGAGAGGGAACCCTATTATAAAGGTATTTTAAAATATGCCAGTTTTACACAGTGGAAGGAAATGACAGACTCAAGAGCCATTAGCAGTGATTAGGATCTGCATTACAAAGTAGGTGGTGTACACATCCAAGATTTCCTATCCACTTCCACATCTCTTTTTTTCCTGAGAGGTTAATTTTTCTGCTTACATATATAGGATTTATTAATGGAGATTTTTATGCTTCAGTAATCAAAGGCTCAATATAAACCTTAACATAAGTTTACAAGATGTCAAAATGGACACCTTTTAACTCAGAAATCTTTGCATGAAACATAGAACAGGGCAAAAGGAAAAGAAAACATCAGCAAAGTGGAAAAGATGTGTTCTACTCAATAAAAGAGTCTTCTTGGTAGCTAGCCATGAGCTTCTGGCTACATGCAGGAGAAGAAACTTCCGCAGGTGGCATGACTGGAGCCTTGTCCTTGATTCACTTCCGGCAGGGCTTTGGGACAAACCCAGCTGTGATTTGTGCAATTGTTTCCCAAGGCAGGGAGGCCAGAATAACAAACAGGAACAGTCCAGATTACACATTTTTCATGGATTTCTGCAGGCAGCACAGCCTGAGGGCAGGCAGGGAATGCACCTTGGCCTGTTATAACTGTCCCTCAGTAGAGCTGGCTGTAATCAATCTTCTCTCTGTTAAACATCCCTCCTGGTAGTCTAGTCCCACCAGTTTCCCAAAATCTATTTTGGCAATTTTACAAATGCTGGAGGCATGCAAAGTCACACAGTTACCAATGTCAACCCTGAAATGACTAAATATCTCAACTGTTTTTTTTAATGAAATAAAGTATTTCTTCTTTGTGTTGCTCAGCTTTCATATTTCATGTGTATGTCTGAAAAGAAAATGAAACATAAGTGATGCCAATATGGATTTCATTTAAAAACTCATGAAAATGTTGAGCTTCTGTTCATTCAATATCTTATTTGAATATTTTTTAAACAGTTTATCTTAGAATATTCCATGAATGTGAAAAAAAAGGGGGAAAGGTGCTCCTCTTTGGTCTTCAAGGATAGTTAGTAAGGTGAAATGTATGTGATATAAACCGATCGATGCATCAGCACCCTCACAGTTATTAATGGGAAGTAAATATGGATTACAGATGTGCTGTCTCATTGCAAAGTGGGTGATTTATAAATTGTCAGTTATCACTTTGAAATACCAGTCCTCGCAGAGCATCTGAACTGGATTTATTTTGAAGGAATGATCTGGAGCAGAAGGTTTTACAGCTTGCTGTTGTTGTCCTTGAAAGTATTGAGACAAAACAGTGTATGCTATAAATCACATGCTGTATACCAACATTGTTTACATGTTTTCAAGTGAGCTGCTGAACTAGTACAAAAGAGACCAAATTCCTGTTGGTTCTTGATAGAGATACTTTAGGAATTATATTCTAGTTTCTCTTAGGGGAGCATATTCATAAATCAATTTGTGGTTTAATCCCTACAGAGAACGTGTTTCTTCTAAGAACCTTGTCAATGTTTTTGTGTTTGAAGAGAAATGTAATTGATTTTACAAGACTGATCTTTTGATCAGATTAGTTTATTGGATTAGCCTTTTATCATCACCAGGATTTATTTGTTTTCCACGAAGTATTTATTTAGATATTTTATTAAGGGTTTTTGCACACTGTGTGACTGTCTCTTAAAAGATTAGAACTTCCCATTATTTTGTTGAAGGAAAATTTGCATACATAACAAATGAAAAGTGGTTAATGTTCACATAGAGTCAAACTTCATCATGCCCCTTATGAGAGGGCTGAAAGGGAGCAGTCAGTTTGAATTTCCAAGGAGCAACCTGTGGTACCTGCGTGGGAAGGCTGATGTGAGTGGCAATCCCCAGGGTCCCCAGAGAGGCCATTTAGAGCTGGCAGCTTTGCCCAGGCCAGCTCCTCTCCAAGGGACACAAGCTGAAACTGCAGGCGTGACAGAGGCCAGAGTCGCTGATGAGGTTTGCACTGAGGCATTCGACTGTAGTGAGAAATAACTTTGATTTCAGCTTCATGTGTACAGATTGTGGGGGTTTTTTTTCTTTCTTTCATTCTGCCCATACCTTCCATAAACCTTTGTTTTCATAGTCTGCTTTGGATGTTGTGAATTAATACTTTCATCTGCCTTTTACCTTAACCTGACTTGTGTTAAGGGTGAGTTGAAGATAACTGCTTTACACTAAGACATTTTTTCTTTGAAAGGCTGGCAAATCAGAAAAATAGGGAACTAAGGGAAGAAGCATGCTGTACCTACACTGCTGTTGAGCTGTGGCCCTACAGATGTGCACAGACCATTTAAGAGTTGATATTTTTGGAGTCATAAAGGGAAGCACCTTTTGGTGATCAGCAACAACCAGGAGGACCCATCAGTGCGCAGCGAGGAAGAAGTGGAAAGTTCCCAGAGACCCCCTCCGGGCTTTGTGGCAAATCTACCTATAATAAGTAATTTCCCCTGCTGCTCATGCAGCTATCTGGATGAAGAGAGCTGGCACTGAAAGCGTTCAGCAGCACTGAGAATCAGGATACCTAGTTAGGTGCTTAGCACAACAGACACTGTCTGGCACATGCTCTGGAAAAATTTAGTACGAGATTCTGGCTGACTTTCTCGATTTATGTTGGCTTACTGTAAAGAGATTTAACTATTGCTCAGGGATTCAGATGTTACCACAGTCTGACCTACTGCATGCGGCAGCATCGTGGCATCCATTGAAGTAAGTTCTTGACATACTGCCTTATTTCACATCAATGGGTTGGGCTAGCCATTACTACTTGAGTTATATTACTAAATTAAATAGTTGGCAGTGAAACTCAGTATCCTGTCAGCTTGTGAAAACCTCATTTAGAAGCAGGAGTGGCTAACCATAGCCAAAGAGCATTACATTTACCTTTGCTTTCTGTTTAAATGCAGACATGTTGGTAATGATGAGCTAGAAAGCACTGTTAACTCTCTCCCCAACACTTCTCAGGCCAGTGGAAGAGTGCACCAAGTACTTACTCTTTGTGAAACCAGAAAACCATGTAAACTATTTCCATTTTGGAAACAAAAATATTTTTATTGATATAAGTTCTAATTTATCCCTAACCATTTACAATCAGCCATGAGATACAGACCACATCCTCTGTTCGTAACATCGTTGCTTGGTTTGACATGCCATTTGGGCACCTTCAGGGAGTCTGAACAAAAATATACTCTTTGGTTTAGAAAGAAGCATTGGGTGCTGACCCTTGTACTGAGGTTAGTCCAACTGTTGTATTATAATAAACTCTTTAGAAATGGAAAGAGGGACATTTTGAAGCGAGATTTCTGTTTAAGTAGCAGATTTGGGGCTTGAAGGTGGCTTTCTTTCTTTCCTTTTGCTTCATGTACTGGAGAGCTACTTCAAAATCTAATTGTTGTAATTTATTAAGTCAATTAGGAAAAACTGCTAAACCAAGGTATTGGAAAGACAGTTATGGGATTCTTATAACCTCTGTCTAGTCTATAGCAGGTTAAAAGCAAACACAGATAAAACAATTCATGCCCGTTTTGACTCAGGTTATTCTTGATCAGATCTGTGCCACTGGGACAGAAGGTAAAGTTACAGTTTAATAGATTTTGACACTAGAAAAAACCGTTTTCATTGAGTATTCTAATTTTGTTCACAGGAATACGTTACCCTGTGTTTCCTGCTGTAGGATTCTGCTTCTTGGCTGGTCCTTAGCATGTCTTTTAAAATCATAATTATAAGACCTGAAATGATGGAGAATTAGGTTGCTGCAATTATATTAGCATTTATAACAGATGAAATCTGCAGTTAAAATAAAGACCCTTACACTGAACAAGTCCATAAACTCAGAATGCATTCCCTATGCATATAATGAACTGCGTTCACAGCTCATGTCATCCCACTGAAATTATTATGATCTCAGGGGCCAAAATAGGATGGTTTAGAAGGAATAAAACATCAGTGTCTAGTCCACTGTGAATCATGAATCTGCTTCTTGCTGCAAGTGTGTGCAACATCTGAATTGTCCCAGAGAAAATAAAATACAAGCAGTGAGGAAAGCAGAAAACTCTTCAGGCAGATTTAATTAATAAGCATCAACATGCTTGCACTGTTACGTGTATACAGGGTACTGGAGAAACTAGCATGTGCTCAGGAATGTTTCAGGAAAACACGTCTTGACAAAACAGTTTTCTAGGAGAAAAAAACAACAACAAAGCTTCAAACATTAAAATATTCCTTTTGCTACTTTCCTAACATAAGTAAACATTTTTACTATGTTTAGGTGTAAATTGATTGCAGCAAATTGCTAAATTAAAATATTTAAGCTACTCTAACAACTCCAATTATTTTTATTTTGTTTTTCCTCACTGTTGTTGTGAGGCAAGTATGTTCATTTGTGTGATTGTGTTGCTATGTTCACCTTTGAATCAGAGAATTAAAAGTATCTTAGAATATAAGAGGCTGACCATGCAGGATTTAGCCATATAAACCTTCACCTCTCAAAAGCAGAATTGTTTCTTCTGTTGTCACCACCTATTAAAAGAACCTATACCCATTCTTTCACCAATCTAATTGCTCCTTTGTTAAAAAACTTTTTCCTAATAGTCACCGGGTAGGTTTCCTCTCAGTTAGAAAGCTGGGAAAAGATAAAATATAAATTTAAAAAAAATTTAACAAAATATTAAAAATTGGAAGCTGACAGAATTTTTACAAGTAAGGAAAATAAACGCATTGATTGACTTTTTCTGTAACAGACCCCCTATTTAACTTCAGCAAGAAACCAAAAAGAGAGGAAAATGTAATAAAGAGAAAATAAATATATAAACTCTTTGTTTCCCCTGAAAAATGCATCCCTTTCAAATCTTTCACGTACCATGTTTGAAGCAGGTTGCAAGCGTCAAATCATGTTAAGTTTGTCTCACTCTAATGCAACATGAAAGATATAGCCTGAAGTAATTCATTACAATGTGACTTGTCACATGTGGGAAATTTTAAAAGAAAGCGATTTGCTGATGAAAACAACACAATTAAACAATGGCTGGTTTGAATAAAAATGCAATATTTTTGTGATATGTCTCAGTTTGAGGTTATGAGAGACACTTTGGTCTGAGAAAAGGATTAGTTTATTGTCTGCTGGGAAATGACTAAGGTAGGTAAAGAAGCACTTTACATAGCAACTGTCCTCTGTAAGGCAGTGCTTTGATGTGCTTTGAGGTGCACATGAATGAATACTTCAACCACTGCAGTGCCCAGCGTGGTCTTATTAGAAAAGCAATGGTTGGAGAGTGTAAGTGTATAAACCATTTCCACCTGTGATTATTAGATACCTCAAGGCTCTTTGTTCAAGAGTCCCAGTGCCCTGCTGTAACCTGGTTTAGGAAGATGTGTCAGACAGTGGACATTCTCACAGCGATTTTGGTTGTCTGCAGTTATTTTCCTTGCTTGTTGCTCTTGACTTGCCTGATGTAGGAATTTCCCTGTGGATCACAGCAATGGATGGGACTCAGGGATCCTCACAAAACTACATGCACCGTCAGCTGTGCATGGGGTATGCCAGGCTCCTTTTAATGAGGGTTTCATTTCTTGTTCATTCTGCTACTTTTAAAAAATCTTCTTCTTCGAAGGAAGATGTTACTTGTTGCCCAGTTGCATAAACTAGTAGGTCTCACCAGGCTAAGGCTGAACACGCAGACAAGGTACAAGTTGTCAGTGACCACAGGAGTTTAGGCTTGTTCAAGAAAAGTTTTACCTATTGCTCTTCCTGACAGCACCAGCTGGTTGCTCCAGCCTGCGCTGCTGTCACCTGCACCTAGAGTAAACAAAAAAGGCATGGACTAAGCCTGAGTGGGGAGTACAGCTGCACAAATGCCATGTGGTTAGCAGAGGAGTTTAATGTAAATTGTTGAGATAACCCAGTACAGGGGAAACATGAGCTGTACGAGAGGAGAAGAAAGGGCAAAGACAAACGGACGGCATGGGAGGGGAAGGGGAGCAGAAACAGCGTTTATGGTAGGAAAAGGAATGGGGGGGCAAGAGTTCAAGCAGCAAGTACAAATAACACCAACATAAAGGGCAAAATCCTGCTTGCTTTCCCAGATGATGACAAAATGACTCACAGCATGGTTTTGCTGAGAGCCTCAGCAGATAGCGCAAGACTCTCTTTGTGCAAGGAGTAAGGGTCTCATGTCACCTCTCCAAGGAGGCAGGGCACCATGTTCGGATGCTGTGCAGTCAATGCACACACATACTCACACCAGTAAGCTCAGCAAGGCTGTATCAGGCTGTGAGAGGAAGAAAAGAGAGTAATTGTCTGCAGCCACCTATGGATGGGCACCCATGGTTGAAGTGCAGCAAGGAAAGAGGCCTTAGGAGTTCCTGGTCTTCAACGGCTGCTCTTCAACAACTACCCTTCAACAACCTGTATTTACAGTCTGGTTTTGCTCACATTTGTGGTTGCAGTCACTGCAAAAGTTTTCAGAGCAGGAAGACGTTGTCATGCTGTGCCACCTCAATGAAGTGACTGTGCTATCCATCACATGCTTTAGAGTGAAGTTACTGTTCCTGCACACAACTGCAGAGCGCTAGAAAACTGTTTAAACCAGAAGGGATTTCTCTTCCTCTTTCTGAATTTAAGAAATCACAGTGGAAAATTAAAGCATATATTTTTAGCAAGTGAAACCAGTGTCTATTTGTATAAAACTCACTAAACCATCACACATCTAGAAAACATGATTGACAGCATATTTAAGAGAAACCAAGCTGAGAATAGAAAGGGTTAGACTTCAAGGACAATTTAGCAAGCAGCAGAAAGACATTTGCATATGTACTGCCTGAAACAGGAGCACAAAAGTGAAAGACAAGGATCAGCAAGTCCAGCTATGGTCATTGTCAGACATGTCACAACATTTGGTTTCTGCTCTTTACAGGCCACAAAACATGTCTGTGCTCCCTGTTATCAGCTAATGGGCTACAGTGAGACAGCAAATGCCGCAAGCATGTCAGAGGAAGAGAGCAGGAGATGGATAAAAATTATCATTAGTCTCACTTCCTGCAATGTCAGTTCAATCCTGCAGTTCTTCTCAAGGCACAATTTTTACTGCTTTCACTGGACATTGAAATCCTTGGCTCTGAGCTTCAGTCCTCTCTCTTTCTTTGTGCTTTTATAAGAAAAGGAGAGAGAATCAGCTATCATTTCAACACTAAGGACCTTGGGATAGCAGCAAGAGAGATGGAAAGAGACACACGTGTGCATTTGTCTCCACAGGTTATGTTCTCAAATCTTCATATTCATGGGGGTGGCCAGGGGTTAGGAGAAGTGTATATGTGGTTGTGTTCCAGTAATAGATTACTTTATTTTCAAAAACATACTGTCTCTGGACAAAATTAATCTCATGTAAAACTATGTCACTTTAATGATGTATTGTCAGAGATGAATTTTGGTCTACTCGTTTAAATTAGATCCAAGTGACTAGAAAACCCCATGAGCAATTTTAAATAAAAAATAAGAACTGGTAAATAAAAACATCTGGTAGATGATTAAGTTCCACATATTGAGCCTTTATTAGGAATAGCTGATGTAACTCTAAGGGAGAGCTTGCATGTAAGCAGTGTTCATTTATGTATGGTGCCTGACCAAGAGTGGTAAAGAAATGCAGGCAGGCAGCAAAGCCACTGTGAGTCTTCTTTAACATTGGGCTTGAAAGGTGCTGCCTCTTCATTTATTCCTCTTCTTTTGATTGTGGTGTGATTGCAATGTGCAGGAAAAAGAAAAAAAGACAAAACAGTAAATGCCCCCCACTCTTAAAAGATAGGTAAATACTTAATGTATTTTAATGTATCTTTAACTTAGACATCTACATTGTCTTTATGTAAATGAGCTCATAGGGAGAGAAGAGGGAAGATTTCAGGCCATCCGGTTTTCATCAGAAGATTCTTGGGAAGATTTGGACATCTCCAACCTGCCACATGCTGAAGGCATTTCATCTCTGGTATGTGTCAGCTTGAGAAGTAAACTTGTTCCCAATTAGAAGTGACTGTAATATGACAGCTTGCACATAAGAGATACTTTCCCAACGAAAACACTACCATGAGCTCCATCAAAAGCTCCCCCTCAAAAACACATTTCCAGCCAACCAGCAAACTCAGCAAGAGACCTGAGAGAACCTTTGTTATTCCTTTAATGTGAAGAAGGGCTCTGGACTACACCCAAAGGTGTGGTAAACTGCCAATGCTCTCAGTTTGTCTGTGTGAATTTATATATCCTTACCTTAAAATATACTCTTGACATTCCTAATTATGGAAATCATATAGCTATACAAACATGGTTTGTTTTATTAATGTTCTGCACAACATCATAAAGAGAGAGGCATTAACACGGGTGAAATGAAGGGAGGAGAGGATCCAGGTCTCTGCTGGACGAGCTGGTTGTACTCAGCTTCTGCTGGGGCAAGCCTGAAGGGCTTTGTGCACTTGTGCTGTGAGTGCACAAGGAGAAGTTCAAGGCAACAGCACCACAAGGATTTCTGCCACCGCATACCTCCAGAAATGCCTACCAGCAGGGGTTGATGCCCCACATGTCTTTTCCTTCCCATTCTACCCTAAAACTAAAGATAAGAATGTGCTGTGGTTGCTTTTCCTGAGCTGTGGTCACACTGCAACACACTGCAGATGCTGAGGCTTTCATGGACCTAGAGAGCACGGGTGACACCACTGCGGAAGCCATGGTGATGCAGATGTTCATGAAGACTGTACGAAAGCTCCGCCAAGCATCATCCTGCCTTCTTTAGAAGCATTTGCAGGAGAGATATCTTGCTTTTTCCAAAAACAGTTGCCATTTCATTTCAGTAAGGTAGTCTAAGCAAGGGAAGAAAACAATGTCTGATATGATTTTGCTTCGTTGCCTTTGTCTAGCAGTGCTATCCCAAACTAGCAGCTTTGCTTTTGCATTGTACTTTCTCAGATGGGAAGCCTGAAAGGCTTTTTGCTATGTATGTTCTTGATTATTTTTATTTTTAGAATTCAATCCTCTAAAGTCTTATTTAATCCAATAGTGACATTAATTATAACAGGACTGCCTTACTTGCATGAGTAAGAACTACTCAAAGCTTTATCTGATTGTGTCCAAGATCCAAAATAGAGAAAAATATGTAAGCCAAGAGTTTGTGGACTTTAACACTTTCCTCACTTTTAAGCAACTAAATCACACCATAAATAAAATAGACTAACAGGATAATTAAACAGCCTGAATGTAGCAAGGGGGAATATTTCAATAACAAATATTGCTACCCATATACCTCAACAGAATGTGCTAAAGTAAACAAAATGATAGCATAATTATAGTCGTTCCAGTTATGTTAATTAGGCTATATATACGCTTCATTGATAAGCAACTGTGGTGCAAAGAAATGCTGTAAGCTTGATATTTCCTCGGTTAGCAGCTTTGTTGTGCATATGCTGCTGTTATGATCTCAGTTACATTAATGCAGAGAGAAAAAAAAAAACAAAAAACACAAAAAGCCAAACAATCAACCCTAAAAATAATAGTAATAATAATGGTATGCGTCACAGCAGGCATAGTGCAAGGTTCAAGCTGAACAGCCCAGTGTGATGTTTCTCTCACACTGCATTCAGATTCCCAGAGAAGACTGCCAGCCAGATTTCCCAAGACACTGTCCCAATAAACTCAAATATGCAGCAAACATCGCAGCTAGTTGTGCTCCACAGAGGGAGCCCTTTACACCTGTGTTTTGCTGACTCTGTAGCAATGATTTCTCGACACTCTGCGAGGTGTTGTTTTGGATTGCAGCTGTTCAGAATTTAACATCATGTCTTTTTTTCTCCAGAAGTATCACTTCTCTTT
The DNA here is from genome assembly GCF_037038585.1 of Patagioenas fasciata. Taxonomy (NCBI): domain Eukaryota; kingdom Metazoa; phylum Chordata; class Aves; order Columbiformes; family Columbidae; genus Patagioenas; species Patagioenas fasciata. The sequence goes on from NC_092521.1 coordinate 27,381,949, forward strand.
TTGTACCCCCCCCCTTTTCTTTTTTCTGAACTGTAATATTGCACAAAACCTGTTGTTGATTTCTTAAAATATTACCTTTTGTGGGGAAAAACATATTTTAATGAAAATAAATATGGCTTTACTCATTTTTGGTGATAGTTTGCAAATAACTTAAATTGATAAAAAATTAATTAGAAAATTTTCAGAAACCCAAAGGAGAAGGAAACACTGCATAAAACAAAACGAACAAAAAAAGGCTCAACAATTTTGACAAAACATTTTAAAGTAGAAAAAATTGCTTCTTTTTTAAAACAAACAAAAAATATTTTTAAGAGGTCACCTTTTGAAATACTCCAGGTTCTTTATCTGTTTGAATTTTATACATGACTTGTCACACTTTGTCATTATTTCTTTTATATTTTAGTGGTTTTCTTGGGTCATTAAGCTTTTGCTATGACTTTCACATATGTACTTTGGGCGCATCTCTACTGCTTAGCACAACCTAGTGTAAAAACCCCTCAGCCCCATCCACACAGTGCTAGCATCACGAGGGTCCCACTTTGCTCAACAAGTTTTGTGCATGTGGTGTGCAATGGAGACACTCCTGTCTGCTCAGAGATGGTCGCGGTCTCTCTCCTGCAGTGCCTCTTTGCACTGTGCAGACACAACTTGGGTGGAGAATTCGACCCAAAATTATAGGTGAATAGAAATCTCAGCACAGGATCATGTTAGAATGTAGGTACTTCAATGAGGTTGGAGAAGTCAAAAGACCAAACTCTCCGATTTGGAGTTGCAGTTTGTGCAAAGCAGGTTATATTTTTGCCTACATCAGGCAGTTACTCTCCCATCTCCATTCTGCTGATAAAAGTAATGACCTCAGTGTCTTGGCTTCTAGATTGCCTTGGAGAGGGTGCAGCTGCTTGCCTCTTTTCTAGTCTCCATTGCCACCAGCATTCAAAAACACACCTCAAACTTTAAAAAAATTATGAGACTGGTTAAAAAAAAATAGATAGAATAAAAATTATTCAAGGTCCATTTTTTTATTTACTTTCGCTGCTGATCTGGCTATTGCGTTTCAGAGGAACTGGTGTTTCTTTATGGAAGGGCACTACCCCAAGTAAACGTCCTGGTTCACTCAGCTCTGACACCGAGCTGCAGACCCAGTTGCTGCACAGCAAAGTTTGTGGGACAGGAAACAAACAAGACAAACTATGCCAAAAATCAGATACTTAAAGAAACATTCAGAAACATTTGTTTGATGTTGCAAGCATTAAATAAAAAGAATTACAAGCCCAAAAGAAAACACAGTCAAATATTGAAGTGTTTTTTTTTTTTCCCTAGGTATTTGATCTGAAATATTAAATATCAATCACATAAAACCCCTATATATCTGTTTCGGTCACTTCTTCAAAAAGTACATTAAAAAAGTCATATCTAAACGACTCCAGAAATAATGAAATATCTTCTCCAAATTCTACAAATAATGAGGTCCAATCCTGCAAGTTATTCAGTGTTGCCTAGTATTTGCTGAATACAAAGAACAACTTTCAAGAGGAACCCAGTAATTCCTTTCCCTGACTGCACGCCTGGAAATTTGAATCATAATTAAATGTGCATGTGGTATTTTTCACAATATGTTGTGTTTGTGGTTTTAATTATCATCATAAGCACCACAGTTAATCTGTAGTTCAACATGTGAAAACGTTTATATAGTTTTACATTCTGGTTTGCTAACACATACAAACATTTAGGTTTAAAGGAATGATGAGGGTTGGGCCTTCATCGTTTTATGAACCCTTACGTCAGCCATCAGGAGACCCTTCCCAACTCTTTCACCACCTGTGACTTGGCCACCCAAGCTCTTTCTCCTTCTGATTTCACCTCCTCTAGCCAGCAAGAGAAAGAAATCCTTCTCTGTCCAAGTGCAGATGAGAAGCAAAGGTGAGGGCCACTCAGAAAGGAGGCTTTGTATGGTGTTGAACCCACCAGAGATCAATGTATAAAGACTAATTCTGAAATGAATGGTCAGTGGTTAAATGGTCAATGGTTAAAGCTGGAGGTGGATTATCTCCAACACATGAACTTTTCACTTCTCACATGCTTGTTCCAGCACACGTGTGATGCCCAGCTGAGAAGCAGAAAAACATAAGACAGGGAAGGCAGGATGTGGAAAGGTAGGGGAGGTCACTGACCCAAGCACCAGTCCCCAAGAATGCCGAAATGCCACAAGCCATGTTCCTAACCTCAACCCAAGGGATGCTGGCACTGTCAGAGAATACAACTGATTATGCCAGCACATTTGAAAACACAGTTACTTTATGAAAGGGACATATTGAATAAATAGAAATCAGGGTATCCTGAGTGATGGTGCTCCAGTAGAGAGGATACTGAGGTATGTCAGCAGACTGTGCACCCAACAGAGAGTGGGCTCTTGTGGCTCCAAGAGCAATTATGTGAGACTACACCACCTTTGTGCTCTTGCCACCGGGATTGCCTCACAGACTAATCTGCAGGACCAGACTTTCCTTCCTTCCTTCCTTCCTTCCTTCCTTCCTTCCTTCCTTCCTTCCTTCCTTCCTTCCTTCCTTCCTTCCTTCCTTCCTTCCTCCCTCCCTCCCTCCCTCCCTCCCTCCCTCCCTCCCTCCCTTCCTCCCTCCCTTCCTTCCTCCCTTCCTCCCTTCCTCCCTTCCTCCCTTCCTCCCTTCCTTCCTCCCTTCCTCCCTCCCTTCCTCCCTTCCTCCCTTCCTCCCTTCCTCCCTTCCTTCCTCCCTTCCTCCCTCCCTTCCTTCCTTCCTACCTCCCTTCCTCCCTCCCTCCCTCCCTCCCTCCCTCCCTTCCTCCCTTCCTTCCTCTCTTGCTCTCTCTCTCTCTTTCTCTTTCTCTTTCTCTCTCTCTTTCTCTCTCTCTTTCTCTCTCTCTTTCTCTTTCTGTCTTTCTTTCCGTCTTTCTTTCTTTCCATCTTTCTTTCCGTCTTTCTTTCTTTCTTTCCTCTTCACCCATCTTTTCAAGGAGGCAAACCTAACTGCTCATCCTGAACCCAAGAGATCAACTGCCTGTTCAATGGTGTGGAAGTCAATGACTTCTTCGGAACTGCCCACAAGCCAGTAACCAGAAATGATAATACAGGACAAATCTTCTTAAAGCCTGTCAGGGAGTTCTAAGCAAAGCTGCTGTGATCTGAACTTCTCATACTGGACATTTATAGGTAAAAAACCACTGGTACTAGCATTCATCTTTTTTTTTCTTAAATACTTCTTTACTCCCGATGACAGCAGAACTATATACGGACTTGAATTATTTGTGCTGCAGGTTGCCAGTGGCCTTCTAGATAAACTGAATACAGATTGTGGGCAAAATGTTACAGGAAAGAGCAATAAGCAATAACGCAGCTAGAGAAAACAATTAATGTAATGGTAGGTTTTTGTTTTAGCAAGGAATTGTAACAAGTTTTGAAGCTATCAGCTACATGGTCAACCCAGCTTCAATGCAAATAGTTTAAAGGTAATGAAGTACATTTTTTTTACCACAAAACAGAGGCTTGAGGAAATCCCTGCTCTTCCTTCTTAAAATCCTTGTGTATAATCTGTGGGAGTAGTACATGGTGTGAAGGGTAGTTAGCAGTAATCTACGTCATATCAATTCAACTGAAAAGCAACCCCAGAATCTAGGAGACCAAAAGATCTCCTTTTGTTTTATCATGAAGGCATTACCAAATTGCTTAATATCTCCATGTCCATTCCAGCATTTGCCTAAGGCTCAGATCACATGTGAGACTTTAAAAAGAACTTGTTCCCACTTGAAGGAGGTCTCCTAAAACACTACGCATGCAGAAACAGCAAAATCAAACCATTTCCTTCACATCACAAGCCCAAACAACAGCACCAGTATGATAAAGGAGGCAATATAAATCTAAACGTTCATGGAACTCTGCAGAGTACACCAGGAGGGCACAGTTTAAAAAGCTGTGAAGAAACCTCTGTGTGTGTGTACCAACTCAACATCAGTCTTCAGTGCGTTAAAACAGTAACATATTCACATAAAACCAGACTATGTAACAACACATCAAGTTCATTCTACTTCCAGATACATCATACAATATTTCAAGAACTGGCTTTGATAACATTTTAGCAGTACTCCTTGGTGAAAATGCAATAAAGAATGAATGAATGCACTACATGGTGTGTGAGTGTATGTGTTTGTGTGTGTGTGTGTGTGCGTGTGTGTGTGCTCCAAACAGCTACATTTTAGTTCCAGAAAAAGATTTGACTCTCCTTATTTGTCCCAGCTGATTCCTTTGTGGTTGATATGGATATATTCACACTATTTCTCAGTAAAGTTTATCCTAAGCTCCTCTTTCATTGCAGCCAAGAGGCTATTTATTGAGTTCACTGTAGCAATAACATACTTATGATGGGTCTATTCAAGGTCCTCCTGCATACACCTTTTTGCTGTCATTTTTCACTAATAGATAAATGGAGTCATAATCCAGCAGATATTAATGTTGTTATTACCGCAAAAGATGTCACTTTCATTCAGTAGTTTTGCTTGGACTAGGACAGGCAATACAGGGAAACTAACAAGGGCAGCACAATGAAAGACTCTGACGGAAAGTCCATGGGGAATTTTCTGGGACATTTTAAAGCTCCTAGCTGCTCACAGTCATCTGCCAGCAGTTATCGCCCTGCAGCAGAGATGGCGAAGGGAACATGTGCCAGTGAACACCCCCAAGCACCGCCCTCAGCCACAGCGCAAAGTCACCTTTGCTGGGCATTTCAGCGTGCGACTGTGGGGACTGGTGGCCCTGAGGCACAGGCATGTGCTCTCTCCCACTGCAGCACAGCAGCTCTGATAGAGACAAACTGGTGGGAGGAAACAGGGGGAATTTTTAAATCAGCACAGCAGCCTCCTGCTTGTGTGGATCTCCACATATCCATCGGTGCACCCAGGGGATAGGGACAGCGGCTGGAGAAACATAAACTCAGCGGGGGAACGGGTGAAGGTAATTACCTCCTAGGCTTCCCAGCAAGATGCATCAGAAGACCTTTATGATAATCCTTGGAGACTTTTGCTATAAAGTCTGTGACTGTTTATTTTCTTAGGGATCAGCTCTGGATCCCAAATGCTATGTGGCTTTAAGGAGGACTGCAATGAATATGTATAGAGCTGAGAGAATTACTCCCACCCTAATGTGGCTGGCAAATATCCAGCCATTCTGGCCTTTGCTTTCAAATGATTGCAAGCAGAGGATGTTTCACCTATTAAAATTATGGCAACAGCTCCTGGGAGATGCACAGATCCGACTGCAGTGTTCTGTCTGGGTATGCTGTCATCAGGGATCTCACATTACTCCTTCCTTAACACATTCTACAGTGGACAATGGCTTACAACATAACTGTATTTTATAAAGAAGCTCCCACAGAGAGTGGGAGCAGAGTTGCCCAACCGTCGGAGGTGCTGAAGGAGAGAAAACAAGAGGATATAGTTCTGTCTGTTATCCTGACACTTTGGAAACAGATTTCACATTGCTGTAAATGTGTTGGGGAACAACAGAGTAACTGATTCATGTTGAGTCATTTCTTGTTGCCTCTTTAGGAGACAGGGTAAAGTATTTTCTTGTTTATTGAGCCAAACTAAACTAAAACCAGGTCAATTATAACAGCACCATCTTGTGGTTCCCAATTAATTTACCCTGGTTTAGGGCAGCCATTTGGTGTCAATTTATATTTGTATCACTAAAAAGTTACAATACTGTGTAACTAGTGTTCTTTCCAATTCATTAAGCTTCAGGTTTAGTTCAAAAAAAACAACCTGGACTGTGTAAACTTATAAGTCATTGGCTCAAGACAAAACAAAAGATGAAGAAACTCATTTTCTTGTCAGAAATCAAATCTCTTTTGTCATCAAGGAAGGATTTTGATTCGAGTTATCGCCTTGCTGCCCAATTGTTACAGAGAATTTTGCTATTAGTGACAAAGAGAAATTAAAGGACACTGTTGCTATAAGAAGACAGGGGGAGAATGGATTGCAAACTCCGGAATGAGCAGACAAAGACCTGTATTTCCTTCAGTTTTAAGCAGAGATGAAGATAAAACTTGTTCAGCAGCATTCCAGTTAAAAAGTCCTGACTCTGTGAAGGGCTGTTGAATATACCTTCGCCCTTGCAAGTATTGACAGCAGTATTGATGCTCAATTAACATAGTTTTTACCAGTCACTTTCAGATGGATTTAAATTTAAGAGCACAAACAAATTCCTATTAAAAATAAACTTCTAACTGCATGCTGCAGAAAAATGTTGCTGCTGTCAAAGCTCATGTAAGAATTCTTCATGGGCAAGCTTACAAGGAGTATACCATCTCTTGAAACAACCTGAAACAGATGCTGAACTACTTGAGGCTTAGTTCCTTGAGGCATTTTTTGTACTGTAATGTAGCACAACCAGATGTCACTACCTGGAAGGACTTCAGCATCCATTGTACTTAACATTATATGAAGATGACCAAACATTATTCAGAGCTGAAGACTAAATGTAGCAGAAAGTGTAATAGACCATTAGTTCAGCATGGTCTTCTCTACAGGATCAATAATATTTGGAGCCTGATCTTTATCACATGTGCCACCGATATAGCTGAAAAGTGGAGCATGGCTCTATAATGCAGCAGAAAGGAAAATTTCAGAGCAGAACACTTCGCTGGGAAGAGTGTTAAGTCTAAATGTTGGAGAGCTGCTATTTCCAAGACTATTTCTCCTGCACCTATCCTGTAGTGTCAGTGTCCAATAACATTTTCACTCCCCTCTAGGAAGAGGCACAAAAGAAAGTTTCAATATTCTAAAATTTCATTCAAGAAAACAGATCTTCCATTTATTTTTCTCCTTACTAATTCAAAGTTCAGAGGTCAGTCATGTTTATTTGCCATCTATTCAAATTTATTTCAATTAAAAAATAATATAAAAATGATCATTCTTTCTAAGCCAACCTCGTTAGGATAGTAGCCGGATTTTCCAAGAAGTACGAAGCCGAAGCGCAATTCAGGATTGCAGGGCCTGAGAGGAAGCTCATTGACAACAGAAAACAATGAGTTATCTATGGTAAGGACCCCTAGGAGTTTTTGTTTGTCAGAACAGAGGCTTGTAATCTATTTTCCACACGAAACAGAAGGGCATGTGGCTTTGTACCTCCTCTATGTGACAGCAACTCTCTGCATTTGCCACTTCCTGCAAACTTATATTTTGCAAACCATGTTAAAAAGTGCTCCCAAATCAAATTTATACCAAAAGCTCAGAACCAAGATTCAGTAATATGTACAGCAGAAATCAGGATTAATATTAGAGAAGCACACCCCACCTTAACTGTAGCCATGCTATAATAAATGACACTTGTAAAATACTGCAACTGAATTCTGCCTATGTTATTAGTAAGCTGTCTCCTGTACTGAAGGAATGAACAAGGACAATATTGTTACTTATAACTCAGAGCTAGCTTGTGTGAAAAAGACATGAGGCATCAGGAAAATGTAATTAATTTGGTGGTGTAAGCTTTCATAAATTATCAAGTATTCCCAATAGCAGTCTTGCAAAACTTACAGAGAATATGAGCTGCCTTTAAATGACTTAGTTTGCTTGCTACCAGAATTCTTTTAAGGTGGTTAGATACTGACACGGTATTAAAAATGCTCAAACTATTGGAACGGCTGACATACTGAGCCACCTTTAATTAAGACCATAATGTTCCTTTGGGCCATACATAAGACAGTAATCTGTGTACAGAGGCCGTCACTCTCTTCTCTAACAGACTACAGCACACAGAAATTAATTATAGGGGAAAGGTTGCTGCTCCAACTGGGACTGGAGACTCAAGATTCAAAGGCAAATGTTTTGCTGTTGATCTAAATGAGCAGCTCCTTTTGCAACAGCTAGTACAGTTTCTGTCACATAACACTTAACCCTCGCTTCCAGCATTAAAATCAGCAAACATGTTGCCTGAGGGAAAATTTTTACATTTTTATTTATTCATTCATTTGTTCATTATGATGCCAACACGTAAGCCACGGAGCAAAATTTTGCCTGTCAAAAATGGGGAAAAATCTTGAAGTATTCAAATAGAAACATCAGATCAGATCTCCCAGCCATGAGATTCTTCTAGGTCTATGTCAACAGAAGCACACTACAGTTAAACAGATATTTCAAAACCTTTTTCACTGCTATTTATTTGAATTTTTAAACAAATTAGCTTATAACATGATAATGCTTTCTGTGTTTGCTTTCAGCAAATATTCAATGGTAAATAATTTTACAGGTGAGTTTGCTTCCAGACAGCAGATTTTAAGCAAACATTATAAAATACTAGTTATAACAGAATTTCAAATAATGGGTACTATTTTCTGTTGCCTGAGACTGTTAACTTTTTGGATCTCTGAACCAGGACAAGCAATACTGTAGGGAACAGAAAGAAAAACAGTCCCTGATGAAGATGCCTGTGTGGTAAATTCCAGTTACTTACAATTATCAAAGAATCCTCATGTGTTGTGAGCTTACCACATAGATTTCATAACTCACCATCAAACTCACTGAAATATTTTGCTGCTTTAAAGCAAATCTGCACAGTGTTGACACTGAGTGTTTGTTCCTGCCTACAAGAGGAATGAGGGAGAGGTGAATGTGTTTTATTGCAAATATTTAAGATTAAGGAAGGGTTTAGGGAGGGAGAAGAAAAAGACATAACTTAAGTAGCAAGCTTGAAGACAAATTGCTGACTAAAAGGAGGAGACAGCAATGATGGTCTTGACGCAGGATGGCCCATGTGAGTTTTCAACAGATGAACATCAAAATGCAGAGCTGCAGAATGTATTTGAAGGGCCCCCTCCTCCAGCCTCGGGATACAAGCAGCTCCCATGAACCCCAGGGGAAATCTTTCAAGCAGCAGTGTTCCCTATTTCAGTAACACCTGAGATGATTAAATGAACAATGAAACTCAGCTGTAAATGTGCAGCAAGGTTACAGTCTGCAATCTGAATAGTATTAGGAGGAATTAAATAAAAATGGAATCAATACTTACAAGGATAATGTAAATCAGATGCAAATAAGCTTCCATTTTATTTGTCTTTTCTTTGTTTCTTTCTAATAGTGGCATAGTTAATTGATCAGATGCTGAACACTTATTTTAAAACTCAATGCCTCTATTATTGCAGGAGATTTCCTGGGGGATAGGGACATAGCAAGTTCCTTTTATCAGGAATAAAATGAACCCATGACATTGCCTATGAATGACTTCAAAATGCAAGACAGAATCAAATATATTAATATGAAATGACAAAAATATTATTCCTATTACAAAAAAAAAAAATCACAAAAGCAAGTATTTGTCTCTCAGAGCTTCTTCATGAAAGCAGTGCTGGCGTGGGCAGCATTTTAACACACTAATGCTGTATCTTTGTAAAAGCTCTTTGCCTGTTATTTCCAGCTCATGCAAACATGTAAGTGTCATATATGTACCAGTGATCCACATGCTATATTTCCTCATTTTCTGTGACCAAAGTGCCTGAAATAGGGATCTTAATCATTATTCTTTAAAGAACAATCTAAACACACTATCTTTCTCATATTTCCACAGTTTCCCAAATTTACCCCTCCTTTGATTGACTGTTTAGCAATATGTAATAACTGAAGAAACCAGCACTCAGAAAGATTCCTGTGCATTTCTGTTCTCATCTTCAATGTTGGAGTATCTAACAAGACTACATATCCAGTTCTTCAGTTCTGCTGTGGCTCCTGATTCAGGATACAGGCAGATAAAACTGTGTAGTTAACATTGCACCTCTGCCTAAAAAATTCACTTTGTATTCCCAGTATTAAATCTTGCTTGGTGAGGTGCAATCTGTTCTAGGACAGACACAAAATCAGGCTCAAAGGCTGCATGGTGGTTTCTTTTATATTCAGTTGGCTTGAACAGTTTGAGGCCAACACAAGTGCTTTAAGAATGCCCTGAAAACCTCTCATGCAGGTTGTCAGATCCATATCAATAACCAGCAGGAAAGATGTTTGGACTGAGACAATTGGAAACAAATCTGTTATGATACTGCTTTAGTCTTTGAAGAAAAGTGTACAGCCAAGCTGGAAGCCAGGAGAGAGAACAGAAACTTCAAAGAAGTTCAAAGGAACTTCTCTTTTCTTTCACTACCAGTCTTTGCTCAGCAGAAGTTCATACACTTGGCTTTTAGCTGTATGTTTCTGCCAGAATTATCTGTTCTGATACTGTGAAATGTACAATGGTATCTTCATATGCAGAAGTGGTCACTGTCAACTACAGACACAATTAAGTACTAAAATAAATCAAAAGTCTCAGACAAGCTGTAAGATCTATCATTCTGCACTCTTCATGGCTTCTTATTAGACTGAGTCAGAAAAAAATACTCCCAGGCTTCTATATATCAAATCTTTAGCCCCAGTTGAGGAAACAAGGTAACAAATGGAAAGGATCACTGTTCCAATTTATTAGTGTCTCAAGCATATGAATACACTTTAAAATTGTTTTGTTCCTAACTCTAAATAGCTGAATATCCCGCTTCAGTTAATTTTTGCTTAGTGGGTTGTTCAAAGGATGACTGTAGCCTTTTTTATTAGCCCCCAGTATGGGGGAACAGCAAGAGAAAGTGTGAGCAGAGCCACTGAAAAGGCTTGTGTGCAATAGCAGCCTAGGGAGCTGGCATCAGCAGGGGGACATTCCTGCTGTCCAGCCCTTATAGGGGCTGCATGACTCAACAGCTTTGGACCAGAGTAGAAACACGACCACTCAGGTCGGCCAACACTGGACTACCAGGACTACTGAACCCCCAAACAGGCAGCTCCTTCTGCCAGGTCATTCTCCACGCAGAACCACTTTGTGCCACAGGTCTGTCCCTCTACATTTCCAAAATCTTTCCATCACTGGATCCTCTCAGATTCCCAGTTCAGAGTTCTTCCTCTAGACTTTTTCATTTTTATTGATTAATTCAGACAAAGAGCAAGGACAAAAGGCCCCTTTAAAAACTCAAAATATCATTGTAAGATTTAGTGCAGGCAGAGAGTCTGGCCTGCTCTAGATAGTGAAGTTGGAGTGGCAGAGGGATCTACCACCCATTATCACTAACATCCTATTTCTTTGTCATTATCTCTTAATTATCTTGTCTTGTTTATTTAAACAACAAGGTAATTAAGAGACATTGTCAATGGAACAGAACCCTGGCACAAGTGAATGGTCTCTGCTGTGAGATAAATGCCAAGATATTTAACAGGCAGCAGCATAACATGAGAGTGTTTATTTCCAAAGCACTGGGCAGTGATTGCTGGAGAATGTGTGCCATTGCTACTGTAGGATGCCTTATAGTTCTCATCATAGTCATTTATCGTCTACTGCTGAGAAGTCCATTGGTACTTTCTCCAGATATGGATGTACTTTATGTATATACCTGAAATATTGTGCTGGAGTTTGGCATCACTCAAAAAATTTTGTAAATACTGAATGCCACAAACCAGAAAGAACTCAGAGAATAACAACTAGAATTAGCAGTGGTCTTCTGGTAAGTATCTAAATGTAATTTCAGTAGATTACTTAGGGGATGGGTGGGATGGAGTAAAGGCACTGTCCTCTCTCATCAGACCAACAATTTATCTAGTCCAGTGACTGTTCTCTGACAGCACTCAAGAGCAAATTGTTCAAGGTGTCTAATATCTTTATACCAGATAAGAATGGACCAGTATGTCTGTAGGAGAAGTTTCTGTCCAAGAAGTTTCTCTCCAACTTGCTTCCAATAAGAGTGGAAATTTGCACCTACTAGCTATGAAAAGAGAATCAACCAGCTTTGGTAAGCATGGACTGGCTACAGGAGAGAAGCTGGTAGGAGTGAAGCAACTTTGAATGGGCTGGTGGGAAGGAAGAGGGTAGGGCTGAGGTTTGAGGGACACTGGGAGAGAAGCAGTTTAGAGCAGGTGGGACAAGCATCCCACATTGAGCATTTTGGACACACACTGAAGACTAATTTACACCTTTGCACTACCCTCACTGTTTGCTCTTTTGATGGAGATGTGGTCCTCCCAGGAAAAGATTTTCTCTAGTCTTCTGGCATAATGCATATTACAGTAAAATTTGACCAAATGGCCTGAAAATACCTTTTCTAGTTGTTCTTAAAGGTATAAAGCTCATGTTTGGGGTTTATCCTGCTTTCTGTATACTTGCTTTTATAGAACAGAAATAATAGTAGACTCCTCTGTGAGACAGTGCTTAAAAACTAATATATTTATTTTCTTACTAATATTTTTAAGTGCTTACCTACTCCTTGTTGGCCTCTGAGGCAGAAAATCAGAACTTAGGATTCCAGTTTTGAGCCTAGAAAATGCAATTACTGAAATTGTGTCTACTTTGGGTTGCGTGCTGGTTTGACTGAAAACTAGTTAATTTTCTTCATGCAGTTAGAAACCTTTATTTTTCATAGTTAGGACAATCATTGTTTGGATTTAGTTTGAGAAAAAGAAGATAACACCCTAGGACAGAGTTAATGTTTTTAATTGCTCTGGCCTGAGAGCTAAGGCTTCTGAGGCAGCTGGTAAGTGGGGCATAGATGGGGCAGACCTTGACTGACATCCAGACTAAACAATAAGAATATTCCATGCCATTAACATCATGCTTCATATTTAAGGAGAGTCAGGATCTTCTGGTTAAGTTTTGGAGCAGCTTGGAGCCGGGTTGGAGACCTGCTGGGAGGAGTTCTGTTTGGGAGCTTCTTTAGTTCAGCCTTTGCCATCCTGCCATTTTGTAGAGGCCTCCGGACCTTTCTGCCTTTTTTCTCTTCTCTCTCTGGGATCAGCTATTGGGACCAGGTGCTCCTTCCTGGGACTGGTTGCTTGATGCAGATGGAGATTGTGAGAAACTGCATTGAGTATCTCTTATTTTACACTCCATTTCCATTTATATATACGTTTATATTAGCAGTAGTAGCATATTAGTGTTATTTTGTTATTTTATTAAACTGTGCTTATCTCAGTCCACGAGTTTCTCCCTTCCTTTTCGATTCTCTTGTGTGTTTGTGGTGGGAGGGAGAGTTAATGAGTGGCTATTGTGGTTATATTACAAGCTCAGGTTAAACCACAAGAGGGTGGAAGCAGATGACAAGACATGAGGTGGAGGGATGAAAAGAACTGGGAGCTACCAACTGAGAAACATAATTTATCTTTAATACCGTTTTGATGTTCTACCTGTAGCTTTTGCATATTTTATTTTTTTCATCACCTTTTCTCAGTGATTCCAAACACTGGGGAAATACTGGTGTTTACATTGCATAGATTATTATGACAAACACCACCACCACTTCTTCCTGCTGTGTCAGATGAGTGAGCTCCATTGCTTGATTATATAAAGATCATGTCCGACTCCAATTATCATTACTTATTAAATCAAGTTTGACACAGAAAAATAATTAAATGCTTAAATCAAGGCATTCTACTTTGTCACACACTTGGGTCTGCTGGCAAGTTTATGGAACAGTTGTTAATATTGAAAATGAGATGAAAGATGATCTAAATTTATCTCCCCAGCATTTCCATTCAGCATAATAATGGACGTCTGACAGTAACACATTGTTGTTGAGCCAGTGAGAATAATTTCTGAAATGAAATGAGCACACACCTTCAAAAGTAGTCTCACAGAAACCTGGAATCATTCAGGGTGGAAGAGATAAATGTTCATTCACCTGGGAGCTGTATTTTGACTTCCTTATGGCTCAAATAAAAATGAACAATTTTCAAATGAATATAAAAATCATACTTAAAAGGCTTCAAATGGAAAGTATATATGTATTTTCCAGCATCCATATATATACTAATATGCACCATCTGTGTTACATCTGGTGATATTAAAGTGTTGTCTCATGAGAAGAATAGGTGTGAGAACCATGAAGCAAAACTGAGTAGTTCTGGCACTTAAACTGCAAAGGAGACAACATTCATATGTAGCCCCAAAAGTACACTGCCCTTGTCCCCTCACTGCCACTGATTTTAAATCCCTCTTTCCCTTCACTTTTTCCATGTATTGCCTAAATTTTTTTTCCTAAGAACTACTTACTGCATATCCATGATCCAGGCTGCCATTTCCTCTATGCCCTGGGTTCAGATTTTGCAGCAGCTCTTCAGTCAGGGCAGCAGCCACACTGTAATTGAAACCCATGTGTCTCCCATTTTCCCTGGTGCTCCCATGATGAACCTCATCCTCTTCTCACCATTCTCTAAAAATTCTGCTGGGAAAAGCATACACATTTGGTTGCTCTGTCATCAGTTTCTCAGCAAAGGTTTCCAGTAACTTGCCTTTCTGTATTCCATCCTTTTCCATGGTTTTAAAGACTGTTACGTATCTGGACCTCTCCCCACCTTCACCTTTCTCTCTTTCCTTAAATTATCTGTCTCTCCCAAACTATATGTGTAGCTGCTTCCTCTCTTTCCCTGGTCTGTCTTGACCCATTAGCCACGTGGGCTCCTAGGTATCTCAATGAGCATTTGTTTGACAGTTGTCTTGTAAAACACCCCAGCCGAACTAATCGTTGCATTAATCTCCTAAAGCACCCCTGCAGAGCTAATCTTTGACATGAAATCCTGGATTCAGGTACTTAACGTTGATATCATCAGAGCATTTTTTTCATCACTTGCTTTCCTTCCCACCACAGTGCAGTGGTAGTTGTTAGTGTTTTTCATTTTCCTCTAAATTTGGAGTCATTTTTGATCATGCAAAAGAAATTGGAGTAATTGATTCCACTGGCACAGTTAGGATTAACAAGAACACATTTCATGTGAATGAAAATGTGAGTGATAACCTATTGCTTCCTCTTAGTTTTTGGTTGGTTTTGTGTTTGGGTTTTTTTGGTGTTTTTTTTTTGTTTGGTTGGTTTTGGTTTTTTTGTTTGTGGTTTTTGTTTTGTTTGTTTGTTTGTTTTTTCCAAAATGGCAAACTTTCACTTAATGAACTGATGTCTGCAAATAAACGTCCTCTTCACAAATGTGTGCAGACTGAGAACTTCTACACATTTAGCAATATCACACCAAACTAGTTCGGCACCCCATCGTGCCAGGTACTTTACAAAATTCTGCAATATGAGTTGATCTGATGATCTATAATTCCAAACTAAGGACTGAAAACAAAATGAAACACATATTCATTAAATTTTAAGAATTACATACATGTGACCTTGGATAAGACTAGGAGATCAACATTGTCCACAACGTAGAAAGTGCAACTTGGAAACACGGAAATACAAAAGACCTAATTCATGTCATGTTGTGGAACTCAAATCTGAGGCCTGGTGAGCTGTACCAGCTCCAGATGCCATTTCTAGAGTTGAAAGAGAAAAATTTTGACCATACTCACACATAACTATTTTTTTTGTTTTCAGATAAAATCACAGAATAATAGAGTTAGGTGATGTGTTAATTTGAGAACATTGATCTTCCCATGAAGCACAGGAGTAGATTAGATGGCCTTTCCTGCTCTTTTTTAGACCTATTTTCTTTGCTTCTGTGGTCTATACAATCATGCTGTGAGTAAGGCTTTTGCCTTGTGTTACTGATAAAACCATCCAGTCCAGGAACACTCACATTTCAAAGAAAGTGTCACTAAGATATTTATGCTCAAATCAAACCTCAGCCACCCCATATTGAACACAGGGCAGAGGCAGATGCCAGAATTCTGATTTACTGCATAAGAAAATCAAGTACTTCTGGATTAAGTCCTCATATGAACAAGGAAGAACAGCACACCATTATTCATCTGAGTAGATTAGTCTATTTGTGAATGTAAACAAATGTATGTCTGTTCCTCTGCCTTTTCATATTGGGTATGGTCATCAGTAGGATCTGCTCTCACCCATGGATCTGCAGGTTCCATGTGCAAAAAATTGAACATGAAAAAAACGTGGATAGACGTGGATAGAAAGCCTCTTTTAAATCTGACTCAACAGACATGAGTCTGGCATGTGTTTCTCTCTTAGCAATGCATGAAGCACTGTGTCAGGCCCCATGTTTTCCCAACATGATGATGTTTAGGAGATCCTCTCTGCTTAGGACTTTCTTTAGGTTCTTTCCTGCGGGTAACACTTGACTTGGAGAGGGGAACTCTTTATTTTCAACAAATCAAGATATTTTGACTTTTTATTTACCTGATTAAGCAAATGAACAATCACATTTTAATCTTCAGAAGCATATTTTCAGACTGCGACCAATTGCCTTGAGTTATGTCAAAAAGCAGGTATCAAGTATCTCTGAAGGTTTCTATGCAAAAAGCGTTAAAAATACAAGATATAGTGACAGCCTTAATTTCTTCCTGGTGCACCTACATGAATCAGGTAGAAGGACGGATATTTTATTTCCATTTTACATGCAAGAAACTGAGGTTTACAGTTAAACAAAGAGGGTCACCACTGTTGTGGACCAAGGGCTGGCCCCAAGGCTTTTGCTATGGTACTCAGCCCGGCAATGGCCCTTTCTTTTCACACAAGACAAGTTCTCCTGTATTTGGGCTCATTGCAGCAAGGAGGCATGAAATGAAAGGTCTCTTCCACTTGGATGAACTATGGTACAGGTGGGAGGGTTACAGTGTTTTTTATTTTTCATTTTACTTTTAAATGAGGCGTTAAAAAATCTGCCAGGCAGAATATTTTTTCAGCTTTCTTTCCTAACCCTGGAGTGACTGTAAAACCTCAGCAGTTAAAAATGTTTTCTCTGGCTCCAAGTCTAATGCATCCATAAAAATTACATTTTAAATAAAGAAAACATGTTTTGTTCCAACTCCAGAGTGGCTCTAAGACATTACATATTTTCTAAAAATGCATTTAATTCTCTATTTAAAAAATCCTTCAATACACCGTGACTGAATAATTTGTTGAAAACTGTATATGTTCTAATCTCTAATTTATCAACCTTAAACCAGCATTTTGGGTCTGGTAAAAGAAAAGCCTTAGATTAAAAACTGTTGTTGTTTCCCCTCGAAACCGCATTTAGTTCATGGCCTCTCTGGGGTTGTCTGGAGCTGGATTTTCTGTGAGAAGCAGAACTCCCTTTGTTTTTGAGTCAAGTCTAGATATTTTTCAGACAACCTGAAGAGGTTTGAGGCCTCAGTACTAAGAGAATCGTCACTGAACACTTCTGCTTCTTTGGCGGAAACTGTCATTATTCCTTTCTGACCAGAAGTGCATCCAAGATGTGTAGGCCCTTCAGAAAGGATTCAATCTGGGAAACGCACTGCGTGATTTCCACTGTTTTTTCCAAGCTTCAGCATGGGTTCCCTCTTCGATCTTGACAAGTCACTAAGCAATTTTCATTTCATTTCCTTCTTTGCAGAATGGGAAAACTCATTTTTACTGGCCTTAAGGCGTATCATGCAGAGAGATCAATTCACGTGCTTTCAGCAGACAGCAAATGCTTCTTTTAATGGAGCAGTTCTGGGAGTGGGGACAGGGCAGGACAGCCTGTCCATGAGGACAAATTGCAAATGTCAGGGCTCAGGACCTTCAGAGCAGTGTACGGAGCCTGTGCCCTCTCTCATTGCTGGCCCCTGAGCTTTACTGTGTCCCACTGGAGGCAGGGGACAAAGATGAAGCTAGGGGTTGAGGGGAAGAGCTACTTCCAAGGATGGATATTACTGTATAAAGCTGTTCTCTGCTTTTTTCTCCATTCCTAGATGCTCTAAGAGGTCCCCACCACCTGTGTGCCTCCAAGACTTCTTCCTTGAGAACCTGCATACAGTCTAGCTTATTTTTCCCTTGTTACCTCACCTTGTTCTTGTCAAGATTCTCTGCTGTAAAATTCTCCTGTGACCCACCACAGGCACCTTGTGTCTTGACTGTCACTCAGAATTATGCATGACCAGCTAACTGCCATCCCATTTTCCATTCCTCGGATCAGATACATACTAACCAGGATAAGCTCTTGTACATATCAGGTCCATGTGGGGCTCTAAAATATATATGTGGGGAGGGAGCAATGTGAAGAGCTACAAAAAAGAGTAATGTCTTCTGGATCTATTTAGGTTCACCCAGTCCCTTCCCACTGAAGTTGAGCAGGTGTATTTTACCTCCCTGGAGTGTAAGTTCATGGATTTCCAGCTCCAACTACCTTTCTGACTCCTGCTGTTGGCATAAGTCAACAAGTCTGCAAAACTTCTTAAAAAGCCCTTTAAAATATTGAAAATAAATAAGTTGCCAGCAAGAGCAAGTGGTCTATAGTTGTCTACACTTGAAATACATTGAAAGGTCTATGTCCTCCTCCTTTCTTTTTATATAAAATTATTTTCATTTGATGCCTAGAAGAGTCTACTATCCTCTTCTAAGATTCTCAGTTCTGCATCGTATGGAGTGATATAAACATGGTTAAGCAGAATCTGTTTATGTTGGAAGCCTAAGAGAATAAACGATATTTTCACAGACCTACTGAAAAAATGTCATGGTCAGCTCTGTCTCAAACCAAAGAGCATTGACGTCAGGGACAGCCGTAAAAGTCGTGGTGTCTCCTCAGCCAAGGGGGACTGGAATAATTTTTTTTTTTTTTTTTCCACAAAGTACTGTCATGTTCTTCCTAAAAAAATGAACATTTCTTTATTAATATCCAAATAATTTTGGCTAGGTGCCAGTGAAAGCATCCCAATAATTGTCAACTAGTCAAAGACCAGAGAGACAGCCCCCAATTACCACAGTTTTGTTAATTTCCTGATTCCTGGGTCCTGGCCAGAAGCAGCATATCATCACCCCTTGCTTGAGGTGACTATGAGAGCTAGAGGGACAAAAGATAAGAGTGGATTCACCTGAACATATAATTTTGTGAACAGTGTGTTGGGGACTCTGCATTTACTTCTTCACCTGACTGGTCATCTATGAGATTCCAGCAATTCCTCTGCTGCCATGGAACAGGGTGTCTGGAATGTGAACAAAACCAATGACAGTATCAAGTGTTGGCACGGTTGCAGTTGGCACTGCAAATTCTTCCATCGGTTTAATGAATTGTTTTTTGGGGACATCTGGCTCCCCTGCCTGAGGTGGGGAAGAGTGGTCCGCCAACAAGGTAGGAAAATGTTGTTCTTCAGTACATTTTGTCTCTAAATATTCCTGTTGTTATTGTTTGCTACCCTGGCCCCACTCTTTGGCATGGTTGATCCATAGTGCTTCATGTTCCCTTCCAAATATCTCCACGTACAATCTCCTTCCATGATCCTCACATTTACACTGCATTTTGGACAGCAGAGTCCAAAAGTCCAAGGCTTTTCTCTGGCTTTCAGTATCTCTGCCAAGCTCTTTTCTCATCTAAGAAGACCTCACCAAAGCACAGAGAAGGGACAGGCACTGACTGGGGCAGAGTGACTCTTACCACTATGTCCTGCATTAGCACACAGAATCAGTGTCTCTCTAGGAGAACTGGGGCCTTATTTTTACTAAATGGCCCATGAAATCATTTCCATTAGAGATGGTTTGGTATATTATAACTAAGTGGATGGAACAGAGTGAGCATTTATTTACCCAAGAAAGTTTGGATCAGATGGAAGATCTGTTTTTCATTGAAATCCTCTGTTTAAAAAAAAAAAAAAATCCAGCTGGGTTAATAGAGACTCAAGGAACACAGGTGGCTGACATGTGATTGGAAGTGAGTTTAAACATGGGCATCCTCTGAAGTCTCAGTTCGGATCATGCCTGAAGAACATTTTAGGGTCCCATTTGCAGGCTTGAATAAGTAAAGATTGCTTATAAGTGCTGGGTACACAAAGAATTAAGTTGTTTCTCTGAAATGTTTTTGTTTTCTTTCCTTTCATTATAAATCTCGTTATCATGTAGGTCACCCTAACCATTGCACAATCTGGAAAAAATGCACGAGCCAATATATTTTGCAGAGGGCAATACTACCACACTCAACTTTCCAGGAGCTGCAATGCAGCCGTACTGGATAGTCCGACTGTTTCTTCTTCAGAGACCCAGGTATAGGGTATCCAATTTAGCTGTCAGTGCTAGGAAGCAGTTTTGAGGGGGATGAACAACACTAGGACTCTTGCTGAGCTAAAAGATTTGTTCTGAAAGCAGTCATAATGTGTGGTGTCTGCTGTTGCAGCCTCAGGAAACAACGGCAATAGAGAAACTTTTTCTCAGCCTGCTGTTGCTCACCACTGTCCCCAGTGATGTGGGTTGCCTTGCAGTCTCTAGGATCCCAGGAGAACAAAGTCCTTGCCTTTCTAAGAAAGTTAGACCACCTTTGCGATGTGGGACATGTGCCCTGCATGGTACAGCAATTTGTCCTGGCTAATATATTTGATCAAGAAAACAATTCTTGAGGAAACAGAGATGCTACCGTAGGAAAAAATGTTGGGACTGGCTGAGGCTGTTGTTTTTCCCAGACACCAGGAGGTGCTTTGAAATAGTGTTTTGCATTTTCTGTACAGTAGCTTTATGTCTTGGAATTGTGCTTATGTGAGCACTAACATGAAGAGGTGCCCTGTTTGTGTATGGGTATACATACCAGTTTTGCTGGCTATGTTGGGCTGCTAGCCCAGGAGTTGAAACTGCCTGTCCCTGAGACTGTGGGTCAGGACCAAGTAGTACCGATCTGTGAATATCAAATTGATATTTAAGAGGATATTTTTCAGATCAGCTACAATGAAAGAGACAAAGAAAGAAGTTAGGCCCCTTGGTCCTCAGTCCCTGCTCTAATAAAGGGGTGATTAACATTACAGTTTATTATTACTTTCAACTCCCATATGAAGCTAAAGAAGCTGCAGTACTAGTCAGAATCCTGTTTTCTGCCAGTGAGTTAAGCAAATCAAGTCCCAAGACAGTCTGACTCGTCCCTTCATATATAAAAGAAAATTCTTTATTCCAACACACACCTTTATCTTTCTTAAAAAGTGCCTTTATTGTGAAAAGCAAGTATCAAAAAATGCATCCTTTCGTTCAGTTGATCTATTCTCTGTCTGCATTTTTATCCAACATATTTAGTACTAAAATAAATTTTTACAACATTTTTTTTTCTTTCACCTCTTAGTGTTGACAAAGGTATGAGAGAAAAAGCTTACTTTTGCTTTAGCTGTTGTATCACCGAAAGATTTGCAAAATGATTTCCAACTCCAGGATCAAATGCTGCCTCCCCAACTATTCCTTTGGAAATTTGGAGGACAATTTATTTGCAAATGTTTAATTGTGAACAGAATTTGATGTAATTAAGTTTTAATGGCAAAGCTATATGAGACAGAAAATGCACAGCTTGACTTTCAGATCCCAAGCTGAGTATGCAAGTAGAGACACTTCTAATCTAAGAAAATATCATTCAAGTCACTCAGGCACAATAAATGTGGATCCCTCTCCACCCTTTTTATGGTCAAGAATATGCTCATATGAAAAATAATGCAGGTCTAAGATGTTGATGGCTACTTCTGCAAAACTAGGATAGTAGTTAATGACAAGACTCAAAGAAGCATTGAGTAAAAATTGTCAAGCTCAATACACACAAATGGCCAGATGTGTTTTCTTCAGAGTGGAAGACCTTTTGTACAGCAAAAGTGTCCAATCTTTCCAAGTCTATCAGTTTGTCTGAAGAAAACTGCCTCCTTAGAAATCTTATCTTCCCTTGAACTGTCATGGCTGCAGTGACACTTCTACTCTCTTGCTGAAGGACTCATCTAGAGAGTCAAGTTCTAATAAAGCCTCAGGGGGCAGTGGCCATACAAATCCCTGATTTGAGGTGAAGGACAGTGAATTGTGCCAACCCACCAGGAGTTCAAGACTGGGTGGCTGTTCTAGGTGACAGTAATGCTTACAACACTGTTCATAGGATAAAATCACAAAACAAATAACTTCTTCCAGATAAGAGTGCCCATCAACCTTCTCAACTTTTCATTCACTTTACCAGTGTGTTCTGAAGATCATTTTCACAGGAAATATCTATTTAGAGTCTGTTCACTCACTTTTCCTGCCCCAAGTTCCTCCTCCAGGCAAAACCAGGCTAAATACAGCAGCTGACACTGTCCTTGTCTACAAACTGCTGAGTATCTTGAGTCTCTTGACCTCTGGGAATGCTTCCAGGCAAAGCCAAGAAGGTTAAATAACCATCTGAAGAGTGCTGAAGATGGGAGGTGAAAAGATAAGGGTAGACTCTGATAAATGGGTAGCTCTAATCTGTGGGCAGAACATTTTGTTCTGAAATTATTCGTTGGTTAGCACCATTATGTTGTTGCCAAGTGCTGAGTTAATCCCTGTTGTAGCTTTGTAATCGTTTGTGTGCCGTGAGTTGAATATCAAAGGGCACTTCAGATAGATACTTTCTAATATATTTATACCTAAACAAATACATTACATGAAATTAATTAAAGGCCAGCTTTTCTATCTTGCTAAATTATGCCATTTTATCTATTGTCATCTTGTAAATTGATGGAGATGTCTTCAAAAGTGTTCCATTGTAGCTCAATTCAGCTGTCATCTAGTCAGTTATAACTCACCCTATTTTTGCGCAATTGATTTCCCCTAATGTTTTGATTTACTTGGCCAAACATACCAGTGTTACTGTCATGCTCACTTATTTACTTCTTTCAAAATCTGTATATAGTCCCTGACTAGTTTATCAGTCATTCCAACAGACTAGAAGACAAACTGACACCTGTATCTTCAAAGTGGTGTGCGAGATTTTAGCCACTCATCTCTCATTAAGTTCAATGATACTCAAGCTAAAAGCATAAACAGTTTCTTCTCTTCACTGCCCTCTTACCTACAGATAAAAGACAGGCAAGCCTGTGATCATCCTTTTCTTCAGGTGCCACATGTTAACCTGAAACTCAGTAAATATAGCTTTTATTATATAACCCAGAGCCTTTTCAAGCATTAGTCAATGCAGCACAATGCTCTTTGTTTGGCTTCACAGTACAGTGAGAGAAAATATACTGATGGGCTTGTTCATAATCTCTACGTGGGTGCCAGTCTTTCAGTGATCGATATGCTGTATATGTTATGAATATGCTTACCAGCAACTTTACTATATACGGATGCACATATTTAAGCGGAACCACAGGTCTCTCAGCATTCTGTAAATGACCACACTTGAGTTAAATGAATTCCAATGCCAACATTTTAACAATGTTGTGTAATAAAGGAATAATATCTAGTATTTTAATAATAAATAACATATATCCTTGGTACTTTTTTATCCCTTAAATAAGAAGTGATCCCAGACAATGTTCACCAGACAGAAAAACTACATGCTCCTGTTGCCATTTCTACTGCTCAAGGTCCCCCCTTCCCAACTGTACTTTTGCATCCATCAAGGAGAGGAAGGGAGGGCTCCCATTTTCCCAGGCCTTGTGCTACCGAATGAGCAGAGACAGAAGCTTGGAGGGATGAACTCCTGCTCAGAGTAGCCTCTTAGCCCCTGCTAAGAAAAGATTGGCCATTACTTTACCAGCTGTTGTTGGGAGCAGCTCTGACCTGGGCTTCTTACACCTGGAATATTGTGTCCAGTTCTAGGCCCCTCAGTTCAAGAAGGACAGGGAACTGCTGGAGAGAGTCCAGAGCAGAGCAACAAAGATGATTAAGGGAGTGGAGCATCTCCCTTATGAGGAAAGGCTGAGGGAACTGGGTCTCTTTAGCTTGGAGAAGAGGAAACTGAGGGGGGACCTTATTAATGTTTACAAATATATAAAGAGTGAGTGTCATGAGGATGGAGCCAGGCTCTTCTCGGTGACAACCAATGGTAGGACAAGGGGTAATGGGTTCAAACTGGAACACAAGAGGTTCCACTTAAATTTGAGAAGAAGCTTCTTCTCAGTGAGGGTAACAGAACACTGGAACAGGCTGCCCAGGAGGGTTGTGGAGTCTCCTACTCTGGAGACATTCAAAACCTGCCTGGACACCTACCTGTGTCACCTCATCTAATTGTTCCTGCTCCAGCAGGGGGGATTGGACTAGATGATCTTTTGAGGTCCCTTCCAATCCCTAACTTTCTGTGATTCTATGATTCTGTGATTCTCCCAGTCTACTTACCCAAGACTATAGGGAACGAGAGTTGAGCTCTGTGTGTCACATACTTGCCTTGCATACCCAATTTCAAAGAGCACCTCGAAGTGAAGGGTGATCTCATCTGATCAAGCAGCTACCCTCTTTCTCTCCCCTTTTCAAGAAGCAGTGAGGTTATTCTGTTCACGGCATGTTTTGTTGATTCTACGGCCTAACTATAAAAAAGTGAATAATATTGTACATGTGAATTAGTTCTGAATTATGTTAGTACAAAAGTTCAGTGAAGCTACTGGTTTCCTGTGAAGCAATGAGTTGGCCAGCCTTTAACTGTAGATTCTTCCTATTTAAATTGGCTGCTAGAAAGTAAAAAGCCTTTCAAATAATTTAAACACAGAAGGCAAGTTTACATCCATTTCTAAAATATAGTTAGGTGATGCTATTCCAAGTAATTAAATACTTCATCACTGGAAACTATAATAAGAATGTGCTAATTTCAGTTCACAGTAGATGCTCAACAACAATAAATTACAACTCTCTATCACACCCTCATCCCTTTTATGATTACTGCTCTGCTACAGAACTAATGTGTTTTCTCTCAAGGCTAAGTAAGTGTCTTCTGTTACCACAACCTTGTAAAAATCTTTCTTAGGCCTGACAGAAATCAAGTGTTGGCTATGAAATGTGATTTTTTTGATTCTGTTAAACACTCTGCTAAAATGCTGACAGCAAGTAAGCAAGACAGTTGCATCATGGAATTACAGCAATGCACACGGACACATTTTATTTGCCATGTATTCTACTGCTAGTTAAAGCACAACTTCCAATATAAAGATGGAAGTCTTAGTGATAAATGTAATTTTTCTGATGCCTGACTGCTTCTGAACTGGCCTGGAGACACTGAAGCCCCAGTGGGACATTGTTTCTAAGACCAGAGAAATCCTGGCTGTCCTGAAAGCTTCCTAACATATTGGAAAAACTGTTGCAAACACCAGAGAAAAAGCACTCTGTTTAGATTTCTTTCTTGGCATTTTTGTTATTCCAAATGTATTTCCAGAAGTCCATGCCAGTAGACCACTATCGCCCAGAACACAATAAATTGTTGGCTGTGGTTACACTTTCCTTCCACATTCCCTCTTTTAGTCCTCACCTCCACTCAAAGTATCATCTCATACCAATGACTCAGAGACCAGGTTAAGGCTTGTTGTTGTCTTAACTTTTCGTAAAATATTTCTAAATGGATATCACAAGAAGAAGAGCTCTAGTTTTCACCCTTATAGAAAATATATTGTTCCTTTCAACTTCTAAAGTTGGCTCCATTTCAGATTCATTTCCTATACATTGTCGCGGCGATGGGTAACATGTATACAAATCTATGACTCTTGAACCTTATGTCTACCTTAAAGTAGCTGCGACATATCTTCCAGATTGCTGACAGAACTGGAAGCAGATGCTTTGGAAACCATTTGTACTTCAATAAAGGAAGGAGGCTTTATTTGGTTAATAGATTATGTGCAGATTTCAGTGGTTGGACTGGAGTCATAAGCCATAAAAATAGAACTTGAGATAACAAAATTCAGCTTCTTGCTTGTTCAGAGTCTTTCTGCAAGACCTTGAGCAAGCAATTTAGAGTGATATGGAAGTTATATGGATATGGAAGCATTTCCAGTGCTTTTGAGGAGGTGTGTCTAGCTTTTTCTCTTCTTTGGGACAGTAGAACCATCTTACCATTCATAATTAGATTCTTTAGAGGTCCAGAAGTATTCAGATACTACAATGAGATCCCAGGAATTCTTTTGTTAGAGCCTTCTTTCTTGTGTCATTATGTTTGTGTATGATAAAAGAAATTTTGCCAGTACAGAAAACTGCTTTCTTCCTGGCTACACCTCTTCTGAGCAGGGAAAAATGCAAGCTTCTTGTAAGTGAAGTCATTTACTGGCTCATTAGAAGTGTCTTCTCATTTTCCTGCTATCCAGGGCCACGCACAGGGGCAGAGGCAGGTCATACATGATTTGAAGAGATGCCATTTCTTTTTAAGGAGCTGCCAAGTCTCCCATCATATCTATGCACTTCCTACTACCCTACCAGTCAGCACTACTAGCCATAGCACCCATTTGGCTACTTTCTTCAAAGCATCTTTTTATGACAACCGCCTGCAGGAATCCGTGTTCAAAAACTCTGAAGACTTTAGGGGTTATTGCTGTCATGCCTGAAAATCATTTGACCAATTCAGCCTGCGACTAATGCCCTTTGCAGAAGGAAAGAGGCAGGCAGATCCTGCAGCAAATACAAATCAAGTCTTACGACTAACAGCCATTAAATAGCTTAAAAACATTCAAGTTTCTAAGATGTTTACAAATTACAAGAGGAACATTTTGCAGAATAAAACTGCAGTCCTGGAGCTTAATACTCACTCTACTATTTCATTACTGGCCCTGTTTTATATTAGCGTACCAACCAATTTGTATGTGTCTATGGACCTTTTAGTAATGTATACCCAAAGCAATTGCCAAATGTTATTCAGTGCTGCTAATACGTAATAGTTCTAATGAATAATGTTTTTGTTAAGAATGTGGCAAACTGCTATTTATTCAGATGAATTCCAACCAACCATAATGCGTAGGTCTTACTTCTGAGGTATGAATGCAATAATTACCAAACAGTTCTAAAACGTAATTTGTTAACTTGGAGGAAATTGTGAGATTGTGACATACATTTAAAGAACCCTTAAGACTGCTTTTGGTTGTGGTTTCCTTTTTTGTTTCTTTGCTCTGTTTTTGTTTGTTTACTTGTTTGTTTCCCCCTGAGCTTTTGTACATGTAAGCAGGATCTCCACTTGCCCAATCTACCAGTTGAGTTTCTCCGCTTCCACTTATGCTGCATTTATCAAGATTCAGTAACTGAACATGAGAAATTGAAGTACACAGTAAGATTACTGAGAAGATAAAGGAGGAAATTACTTTTCTAATTTGTCCAACTCTTTTACTTTTTCCACTAGATTTAGTCTCCAAAGTAACTGACTCTGGCTGGGGTAGAGTTAATTTTCTTCCTAGTAGAGGGTATAGTGCTGTGTTCTTGATCTAGAATGTTGGTTTTTATCTAGAATGAGAATAATGTTAATAACATACTGATATTTTAGTTGTTGCTAAGTAGTCAAGGACTTTTCAGCTTTTCAGTTATGCCAGATGCACAAGAAACTGGGAGGGGGCACGGCCAGGACAGCTGACCCAAACTGGCCGAAGTATATGATATTCCATATATTCCATACCATATGACATCGTGCTTAGTATGAAAGCTGGGGGAAGAAGAAAGAAGGGGAGGACATTCAGAGTGATGGTGTTTGTAACAGTTATGCATGATGGAGCCCAGCTTTCCTGAATATGGCTGAACACCTGCCTGCCCATGGGGAGTGGTGAATGAATTCCTTGTTTTGCTTTGCTTGTGTGTGTGGCTTTTGCTTTATCTATTAAACTGTCTTTGTCTCAACCCATGAGTTTTCTCACTTTTCTGTTTCTCTCCTCCATCCCATCAGGGGAGAGCAAGCGAGCACCTTAGTTGCTGGCTGGGCTTAAACCATGACAAGTGGTTTTGCAAATGTCCTCAGAATATGTCTCAGAACCAGTAGGTCATTTAAGTTAGGAAGAAGTGGCATCAGAAACAAAAGCTCTGTGTTAGAAACCAAAGCTGTTATACAGTTTGCTAATGGTCCCAGCGAAGGAGCTGCACTGAGCTGTCAGAACCAAAACAGAACCACAAGCATCAGGCTGAGCCCTGCAGGGACGGGAGGACAACAAGGATGATGTTCGGTGGTATCACTGAGTAGACTGAATCAAACCAAATACAAAATTCAAAAATTATGTGTTTATTAATTTTAAATAAACATATTCAATGTTGATGTCTTACTGTGGTACAGTGAACTGAAAATTCATTTTAAATGTTATAAAAATTATACTTAAATATTTTTATCAGAAATGAAAATAAAACTAGCACTGACAAATAAGATCTAGAACAAAGTAGTTGCAAACAAAGAAAAATAAACTGAAATTAATTCATTACTGTGGAAGAAATATTGTGTGAGTATAAAAATATTTTTGAGATGGGCCTAAAAAGTTTTAAATTACATGATGATTTTAAATATAAATCTAATCATGTGAATCTAAACAACTTGTATAATGTTGTATGTATTTCCCATCGCTCAGGACTGTTCAGCACATACACTTTCTCCTGTTTTTTGCACAGTTTCTGCAGAGCTTGCAGAGTTGCAAGCATGTTTTATGCTGGTAGAGAGTTAGAAGCATTTTAACTTATGCACAGATATGTGCAGAAATTTTCAGCCTCATAGCTGGGAGACAGATGATCCTGCAGGTGCATTAGTACGAATACAAGCGCCACACTGTTTTTACCATGACTCATCTGGGAATTTAAAGAAGAGGCAGCCTTCCCTTCTGCAGCTGAGAAACACCAGGAAAAAACCTCTGGAGAATTCAAGCAGCTGGGCTGGAGAAACATTTTGGTTTTGTGCAACTCGTAACTTCTAGTATTTGGAAAGTACAGTGAATACTAAGGCACGGGGTGAAAAAGACTTGGGCATACAATTAGTTAGTGAAGAAAAGGTGTTACAACAGACTGCAGCACTTTGTGCATATTGTGTATAGCCCTGATTTTTCCCATTATTACTGTAGAGTTTTTTAATACTAGATGGAAGTGATAATTCTTGGAGGAGCTTGTAGGCATACATGAGCACAAGAAGACAATTAATGGTTGAGGATGGCAGAGTTTATTTAATGGAAATACAGAAGGCAACATCTCTGTGGTTGTGACACTGATGCTGAAGTCACTGTTCCCAGCTTGGGGTACACAGGAATAATTTGAGTTTAAAAAGTCCTTTAGGGAAGTTTTGTGTGTGTGTGCTTTGTCCTGAATCATTCTCTTGATGTGTTTGACATCACACTTCCACAGTCCATTGTATCAGCACAAGTGAGGGCAATGGGACAGAGAGGAGGATGAGAAGCTGGTGGGAAGAAGGTGCAAAGCTTTGAAACCATTAGTGCTTCCTTAAAAATGAGGTGTTAAATGGCACCAAGGGAGGCCTGATCTGGGGATAGGAGTACTTTTGATGTCGTAGGGTGGTAGCTTGCCCATTGTGTGTGATTTTTGCTCCTGTGATCCATTCCATCACAAAAGAAGAGTAGGAAGACTGGATGGTGGTGATCAATAAGGCAGAAAACATGGAAGAAAATCAGAGAGGAATTAATTGGTAAAATTATGCTACCAGGAGCCCTGGGATCATTAGTGTACTGGAGCACCCAGTGGAGCTCATTCTCTCATTGTAGTATCTCCTGCTGCTTTCCAGAAGATGATGGGGTAATGTGATTAGCGTATGTTGTATGTTTGTCAGTCTTTTACTTCAGAAAGAGAAACTGGGTAGAGACTTAGATATTCCCTAACTTATTGTCAGATGAATTTGGGGTGTGGATCTTGCCCAGGGGAACACCAGGGGTGTCTGTCTTGCCCGTGAAGGTGTGATGTTCCTCTCTGCAGACCAACTGCACAGGTTTAGCACTTTCATGAAGCAGCCACATGGGTTTTACTCTGGAGGATACCATTAAGTACCTTCAGCATTTCCCATCCCACACCTAGCCAGGCACTCCCAGG
The DNA here is from genome assembly GCF_037038585.1 of Patagioenas fasciata. Classification (NCBI taxonomy): domain Eukaryota; kingdom Metazoa; phylum Chordata; class Aves; order Columbiformes; family Columbidae; genus Patagioenas; species Patagioenas fasciata. Next base: position 27,411,564 of record NC_092521.1, read on the forward strand.
ACTATTTTAGCAGATATCATTCAAATTAGATACTGATGCAGTTTGAATTCTCAAAGGACTCTTCTTTCTGGTTCTTCTGCAGACATTACCAGTCTCAGTTATATGATATTCCTGCCACACAAACCATTTAACCCTTAAGAAACTGAATCACAGATGAGTTCAAGCTCCTTCCTTTGGATGAACACCAGAGATTATGAAGTTCTGATATTCCGTATGACTCAACAATTTTTAGGCCATAGTAAGTTCTTTCATTCACCAGTCCTACCTTCGTGAGCACTTGCTATTTCTGTTAACCTGGCCTTCAGAAACTTTCACTTAGGCTCCTGAAAACAAGAGGCAGACAGGTCAGTGAGCCTCAGAGGAAAGGAAGGTTTTATGTGACTTGGCTAGCATCACAGAGGAATCCTGTGCCATAGATTTGGGATCCAGCCCTCTAAACTTGCATTTCATTAAACCAATGATAGAATAATTTCTTTGCCTGCAACCCACTGAATCAGATACCCAAATTCTTTAACAAATTATGCAGGTATCCTCCAGATAACAACACCTTCCTTCACTACAACATCACAACTGTACATCGGGGTATCTGATCCTGTTCATCAAATGAGTGTAGCAGAAAATTTGTAAGTTCATATAAGTAGTCTGCTTCAAAGTGCACACATATAGCAGCAATGTAGTCTTAGCTACAATCTAATACTGTAACTTTTTAACTTCTGAAGGATAAAATTTGAAATATAGTTTTTTATTTTGAAAAGTGTAGTATAATTTTAGAATGTCTCATCCAACTGTTTTAAGTTGTTAAAGCACTACTTGTAAAAACTGCCTTCTTCAGTAATATGTATAATATTATCATGTTCCACAAATAAATTAACTATGAAGGACCAATTATACATTGCCTTTCGTGTTAGGTGAATAATTTCCAAGTGTAGTAAGTTCAAAAACTGTATTTCTTTCTGAGGGGGAAGTTCTGAGTTGTAGTATTTTACATCCACTCCATACTTATGTTTTCTTAGTGGCAATGACTCTGTAAGGAACTCAGAAGAGTCGGGACCTATAACCTCAGAGCCATATTTTGCAACCTCCATTCACTTAAATGTTATTTCCTCAGTTGTGTCCAGTAACATAAGGAACTTGAATTTGCAGATACTGAAGTGAAAGCCATCTGATGAGTAAGAGAGATTCAGTCCAGGAGGATACAGGATTTCTTGATATGTCTACACCAACAAGAATTTAAGACACACAACATAAACCTGGTCCAGACTACCAAACTGACGAAGGACCCTGGCTGGCTCAGCTCCACCGTGAACAAGGGAGGTAAGAGGCTGGGATTCCCCAACAGCATCCAGAGCAAGTTGCAGCAGAGCTGTGGGCAGGACCGAGTGCCTGCTCTGCAGGGATGTCCCGAGCATCCTCTGTGCAGAATGTGTGACTGAGAAGCCAGAAGGAGTTGTTCATGACACTTCATCTGCCAGAATTATGCTAGGCCTGTGGGGTGAAGGAGGTAAATCTTCCTAATGTGCCAGGTGTGAGTCTACACCTGCATCCTCTTTGAAACAGCGCCTGCTCCTCCATGCTATGGAAAAGTTGTACACAACATGGAATATGCAGAGTGACAGCAGTTGGCAGCCGCTTAAGCCCAGGCAACTATTTCATCATTAGTCTAAGTACACAGTCATGCAAACTGATCACGTTTATTACTGATTTTGTTTATACTTGCATATACTAAGGGGTTTTCAGCCAAGAGTAACTCCCTTGTTAAAAACCAACTCATTTGAAGCAGAAGTGATCCTCAACCCTGCTGCATCTGCGTGTATCCTTGTGAAAACAGAGGGTGGGTGGCAATAGCAGTGGGAGCAATGCCAATCTCTCCTTGCCAACATGGATATATACTCTAAAATATCCAGAGCTACTGTACACGGGCAAGTGTGGTGAAAAGGACAAACAGATGTGATTTACCTAATTGACAGCCTAATTAAGATCTGAAGAAGAGGTGGGTGATTTAGTGCTGTTGGAAAACAAGTTATTGAAAGGACTGAAAATTAATATAAAAGGTCTCAGTGGTATTTCATAAACATAATTCACTCAAAAATGTTTTTAAATGTTCCAGACTTTGTTTTCTACAACAGCTCTGCAAGCTTATTATCACCATGTTCAGTTTGGACCCAAGAGAACACAGCTGGGGTGAGTGGGGGTTGCCACTGGGTTTTCTTGTTCTAATCTGTTTGATGTGATGCCTGTCCCTTAGACTGTGGCATTAGTCAGTAGACAAAATAGAGTGCAACATGTCTCTCACTTCAGTGAAACACTCACACTTTTTATAGCGTGTTTTGTTCGGCAGTTTCCACTCCGTTGCATTTTTAAGCGCTTCAAAACAAGTCACTCTGGGCTGGATGGTTTTAAGAGCAGGGCATTGCTATGCTCAGCCCTGAGGTGATCCCTCTGGAGTTCACCTCCTCCTTCTGTTTGCCCATTTGCCATTTTTTCAAATTTTTCCTGTTTCTCACACAAAAATAAACCACTGATCTCACAAGATGTCAAATTCTAACCACCAGTCATAAGCTCGTGCTACACCATCAGGTAAGCCAGGTGGTGGCACCTGTCTCTGGACCAACCTTGCTGCTAGATTCCTAAGACAAACATTTGGGCAGGGGAGGTTGGAAAGTGGAAAGAAGACTTCTCCTTGGCTGTTTGGAAAGTCAGTAGTTTTTTTCAAAAAAGTGGTCTTGAGGCAGGGAAGGTAACATCTGTATGTGACAAGGAAGGATGCTGCACAGTCACTCAGTGGTTTGCCTCACGGTAAAGGAAACCATTTAATCCAGGGAAGCTTTGGTGATTGGATCCCTGACAGATCTACCTTTGAAGTTAGATTTGGTACCACAACAGGGCAAAAGGATTGGATGTGAGTGACGACAAACTTGGCTTCCTGTGTAAAATGATCTTACTTGCAATTTACCTCTCATTTTGTATCAGGGTAGTTCATCCAAGCCACGACACAATCATACCATGTTTGTTGTACAGCGGGGATCCCACTCTTGTGGGATTCTGCCATAGGTATGGTCAGCAGAGACTGGTCAGCCCTTATCCCTTATGATAGGAGATTATCAAAGAACCACAGTTCCTGCATTAGAGTCTGCAGGTATTTTGCAAGTCCAGCTTCCCACACAGATGCAAAGGTTTTTCACCCTGCTGGATCAGATTCAATCAAATTTGACACAGATACAGAGGTTTCGAAGGTAATTGGCATATTTAAAGAATATGAGCAGTTAAGGAGAGAGATACCCTACAAGACAAGTGCAAGCAACCAAAGAGTCTGCTCTGGAGAGAGATTTCATTATTCTCTTGCTACAGGGGAAAAAAAAGAGATGGGGACAGAAGTTGACAGGAAACAATTTTTCCCCAAAGATCAATCTAAATAGCACCTTCTCAGAAACCAAAGTGAGTCTCAAGACACAGATTAGTAGAAAATCTGACTCCGGTGCTTCAGTGTTGTCTGTGGGAAGCCTTCTCCTTTGAACTTGTCCTCCACTTGGTCAAAAAAAAGAAATGGTGGGTGAGGTGTTAATGATCTTCCCAGTGCAGTGTTTGCTTTTAAAGACTTGGGGGTTGTTGCAGGGAAGGCCTTGGTAGGATGAATGAAAGGTATGTTTTGCTGATGCTTGAAATCAGTTGTGTTTTAGGTTGATTTTATTTAAGATTTATGACAAAGAAGCCTGGAGTACTAGATGTATTTTTTTGTACATTTATACTAGAAAATGAAATATAATAAATCTAAGAATAAGCATTATCCAGTCCTTGTTTTATGAGTCCATAGGGGTCTAGCCCATAAAATAAATGAGCACAATATCACTGAGTGCAGGACTTTGCTCAGAGTTAGCTGAAAATTATGCAAAATCATAATGAGACCTGCTAGCTTAAGCAGAAGGACATTAGTCTCCAGCCACCCATTTTCTCCCCTTCTCTTCTGCACTCCATTTATTTCAGGAAGCCTGTGAAGTTCTGATCTTCAGAACTGTAGCCTGTGTACTTCTGAGTGGAGAGAAATATGAGAAACTTGATGTGGCTTCACCATGGCTTTTGAAACGAACCAAGGTCTTCACTGTGTTCTCATTGCGAATTGTCCCTAGTTTAGAACTTAGCTAATTCAGCACAACAGAAATGGCATTGCTCAGCTATTCAGACAGATTGAAACAGGAATTAGTTGTTATTGTTGTTATTGTTGTTTGTGGTTTTGGTTTTTTAAGGCAACACTTACCGATCCAACATACTCTTGATACTGGAAAAATAGGAGCTGGGGAAAAAAAATTGTGAAATTTTCAGTTATAGGCAGAGTCATAGTTATAGTCAGTTATCACTACTCCTTTAGACTTACTCCCCTCACTTGCTGCTTTATCCTGGAGGTGCCTGAAGTACCTAGGTTACTAAGTGTCTGACAGTGGGAATTGTAGACATGCTGTCAGTGCCAAATAGATTTTCTGTCTCTTAAGTACTGGCAGAACTTCCCAAGGAGGTAGCAATCAAGCATCTGTGGCCTCCATGGACTGATACCACTGCTCCAGCTGCACAAAACGGGGGTTGGCCCTCCAATTTCTGCCACTTAAAACCCCATGAAATCTTTTTTTCCAGTCATCACTTTCAGCTACACTACGAGTTAAATTTACGGTTTTCAATCCAAGCTCTTAATTTGCTTCAACACCAAAACAATATGTAAACGATGCAGAAAGCACTAAGTACATGGCTTCAGATACTCTCTTACTTATGAAGACCTCACATATGCTATCATCTGACCCCACAGACAGATATGTGGCACAGTTGGGCACAGATCTCTGCTGGGATCTGCCAGTGCAGTCGTAACACATAAAAAAATCCTATAATAATAGTCCATTCAAATCAGAACAGCTTTCCACAAATGCCTAAGATTACCAAAATGAGAACTCATCAGATCTGAAAGCCCTCAGCATCCATCTGCCCAAATTTGAGAGATTTTGGATGTTGCAGCTCAGTATTGACTGAAGCTATGACTGTCTAGACAACAGAAGAATGAGAAGATATGAAAGAGAGCAGTCCTATATAAAAAGGTAACATTTCAAAACCACCTTATTTCTGCTGGAAGTCAAGTACATTTCCTTCAAACTCTTCTCTGGTGAGAAATATCCTGGATTTTTTCCCCATGAAATGCTAACTAACCTGCTGTAAGAGAAAGCCCAGTTCCCTTTGAAGAGATAAGTATGCTTAAATTTGCTGCAGGCTTCAGTATCCCTGAGGGTCCTAAGGCCTACAAATTATTTTTATTCATTTAAAATGAAATAGGAATTAGAAAAAAAATCAATACAACTAAAAAGAAGACACCAGAGAGCTTTGTAACTCCCTCACTCTTCCTACAGTGTCCGGTCTTTTACCTAATAAGATCTCCTCTATCTTTTATTCTGAAGAACATTCTCCTTTCGTTCAGAGCAAAGTACAATTTGACACAAAAAATTACTACTACCATAACTCCACTGTCTGGCGTGAGTTAGGGTTGTTGGTGTGTTTGTTTGCATACTCTACCAGCAGTGCATCAGCTTCCATTGTACAGTACATTGTACAGTACATTGTTCAGATGAGTACATTGTAGAGAGAACCTTCAATAAAAGTGCCGTCACAGAGCAACTTACCGCTGCACCCAGAGGTTTGACTGCAGCAAAGGTACCATGTTTTGACCAGCCCCAGTAATCTTGTAGTAAAGACCATGAGTTACATGTTGTCCTACAAGAGGACCGCTTAGCTGGTGGCCTGTGTAGATATCCACACTGCTGCACCTTCCTTTCTGCCGCTTCATGTCATTGCCTGGCTGAGGCTGTTGAAGATGTGTCTGTCCACACAGCTGTCAGATCCCCAGTTACCCTGTGACAGCAGCACCAGTTGATGCAGTGGGAGCACAGATTTAATGTTTGGAGGCAGTTTTCATTGCAGTTCATAGAAACTGGCTGATTCAAGAAACAAATGTGTCACCCAGAAAACGTATATTAGCAAAGTACCACAACCCTATCTTCCAGCCTACGGATGCCTCTGCCTAATTAAGCTAAATATTCCCCAGAACCGTGAAAATTTTTGTAGGAACAGCTTGTCATCACATCTTTTGTTTACGTACCTGTCCTACAAGCCCTCCTTAATCTCCATGTAGTTGTCTCACCTTTTAAATGCACGTGTTCCTATGGCAACGAGGATGCCATTGGCATGGGAGAGCTTGATGGCATTCATAATTCCTCTTTAAATTCCATTTATAAAATGGAAAGCCGTTTATACTATGGTTTGTCAAATTAAGAAAGTGTTTATGGGCCAGGTCGGATGTGCTGATGTGGGTAGGAATTTTGCTACTGCCTTCAGTTGCATCCAGTATGGTCCTTATGCTGCATACCATATGTCTCGCTAACCGCCACACAATCCCTCACCCTAAACTGCTAACTCATCTCTTTTTTGGAAGAGAACTAGTGAGACTGATTCATGCAAAGTACTCTAAATTTTTTCTAATTAAGATTAAAAGCATTACTATTTTTAGGAGCTCCTCGGTGATAAAAAATTTTAGACTTCAGAGAGGGATGCCAGATGACATAGTCCTTGACTTCAGAAAAAAGGTTTCTGCAGGTAACGCTGTCTCTTCTGTTTCATGTCACTGCACCCACCTCTCACTGGCTCCTGGAGGCAATTTTAAAGAATAGCATGGGAATTATTTCAGACATGTGGAAGATGGGGTGTGATTCAGTTCAAGATCTCAGCGGGTTGCAGGGATGAAATTGGTGATTGTGAAAAATCTTCCTACACGTTTTCCACATATTCCACATGTCATCCCACAAAAGGGATGAAAATAGATGAATCTTTTTTACTGAATCTGTGAGGAAAAGATAGAAAACAGAAAGGTGAGTAAAGTGTGCCAGAAAGCCTCCGTTTTACACAAGACATTCCAGAAAATTCAGGGAGCAGCAGTTTCTCACACACAATATTTCTTAAAGCCTGTGCCACTAGACCTTACAGTATGAGAAAAATCCGTGACACTAGTGCAATACTTTTATTATTTGTCATGTGTGAGCAGTATGCTCAGGCCAGAGAAGAAATTCAGAAAAACAAGACCACTGCCCAAGACACCCCAAGAAATCTAAAAGTGAAATCAATGGCCAACAGTAAATAAATAAACAGCATTTTGGTTTGTGTGAAGTGGCAGATTGATATTACTGGAGTTGTGGACAAGGCACTTTGGAAGGAGATCTGGAAAGGGTGAGGGAATTCCTTCATGTACTGCAATGAGGGAAGAATTCCATGTGTAAAAGGATGCATCAAGATGACCATGTGAAAAGGACTTTATTCTACAGTGCCCTTGGAGACTCCTGAAAAATACTGGCTGAAGCACACTGATGTCTTAAAGCCTCTCTAAGTTAGTTTCCAACATCCCACCGGGGCATCTAGGATGGGGCAACCCTAGCTATGAAGGCAAACAAAAGACTTGTAGAGGGATCTTATTAAATCTCCCGAAGTAGCATGTGTTTGTCAAGATCCAGCTTTGTGGTAGTGAAGAGTGCTAAATTTTAGAAATTCAGTGCTAAAGAGGGAAGGTTACAAGAAGTTTTAATGTCTTACATTAACTTTCTCTTGAACTCTATTCAGCTCTGCCTGACTCTTTATGCAATATGGGACATATTGATATGTGTCAGTTCTGTCTGGAGGGATGTACCAAAAATATATCAATCTTGGTACATTATGAAACTGAATTGAATATTAAATTGTTATTCTACATAGGCAACACATTGCCTAGGTTGACTCACACATACAAAAGCAAACGTCTGACTTAATTTCTGTGCTTTTTAAGTCATTTCTGTCATTTTAAAAAGAATCTGGTCTACTTTTACATCTGAGGCTTGTTTCTTGTCAAAGAGAAACAGTGACATCCTGTGGTTCAGCTGTAGGAAAAGTGTATATTTTATCATTACCCTTTCTTGGATGTAATTTCTGCTTATCTGAATAACTTAACAAGAACAATTCAAATTTTTGCTATGAAAAAATTATTGCTTACATAGCCCCAAACAGTACTTAACAAGTGCAATAAGCTTTCTGTACATTTAGGATTACAGATATTTAAGATTGGAGATATTTACTAAATGTACCGTTTTATTTTTAGTTTCATGCTAATCAAAATAGAATAATTCTATTTTAAAATAGATAAGAATAATATAAAATAATTTATATAATAATAATAATAATCTTAAAACAGATGTGATAAGTGTTTTTTGAAAAACAGTCACATCAGGCCTAGAATCTAACCCTTTTTTTCATAAACACCTTTAGGACTTGCCATCTTAAGAAATACTTTGATTGCCATTGTTAACAGAATGTACTTGAAGGAATAGACCTTAATCAGAATATGATGATGTCTCCAGATGAGAGCACTAGCAATTGTAATAATTAAGTGGGGAACGGTCATATTCATTAAAAAAAAATAAATCTGATATATCGATTTAAAAGGTAATTTCCTCATATGAGACCCTTTTAAACTGTATTACTTTCATCATTATGAAACTTCTGATGATCCTGTACTGATAGAAATAGTATCTTCAGACAGACTTGTAACCATTTAAGATAATGTAACAAAAATTAGGCCAACAGACCTCCACAAAAACGTTGCAAGAGAATCAAAATCATATTTCCATAGGAGAAAATAACTGCAGACTTCCTTTCTCTTGGCATAAACTTAATGTCATAAACTGGTGTCGTCCTTAAGAACTTGTCTGAAGACCCTACTTTTTTTTTCAGCTGTATAAATCAGAAAGATTATGTCTGTAGTTTTCCTCATATCAGATTCACACTCTGGATTTTTTTCTCCATCCGTGTTGTGCTATTTGCATATTCTTCAATTGTGAGATTGCCCCTTTAATTTAGTTCACTTCTATTAAAATTCTCACAGACATATAGTCACGGGATCTGTTACATCATGGCTCTCCAGGTTTCACTGCAGTGTTTGATGGTAGGAGCAATACAAAGAGTGAATGTTCTCCAGTCCCCTGACTTCCCTGATACAAGTGGTCAACTGGATGGGTGACAATGATGAAGAGTGAAGCTGGAAAAGAAAACAAACCTGATCAGACAGAAAGGTTGAAATGTGTTTCTTGAACATAAGTGATTTCATGACTTTTTCCCCCCATCAATGCAAATAAACTCCAAAGGCAAAAAACATGTTCATAGAAAAGGGGGCATCTTGACTTGATGTTAGTGCTGTGCAGGATGGAAACATGACGGAGGTGCGAATGCCAAACTATAAACTATAAAGAAAACATTGCTGCCAATGTTGCCAATTATTTATAACCTTTCTTATCATTCAGAAGGTACACACTTGGATAGGCATTTTTTTTTTAATATAAACCCAAATAAATAAGTAAATCGCCTCTTCCCCCGACATGGAGAGTGCTCACTGGAATTGTTAATTTCAGAGACAAAAGAATATACCATCTAACATTTGCATCAATTTCATTATGTTTGACTGGCATATGGTGATACATAAGCTTGCTGTTAATATAGTGCCTGTATTTTTTAATTAAATTGATGGTCTTAAAAAAGGTACCTATTCTCCTGAGTAAGGTATAATCTCTTCAATTTTGAATATTGCCTGGTCTCACACCAGCACTGCAGTTGTCCTAAAATTGCTTCAGACTCTAGAAGTTGCTTCAGAATAATTTTTAAATATAGGCTTGTAAATTTATAGTAAAGGACAAAGCAAAATTATAACTAGGGATTTCCCAAAAGAAAAATGAAATTAAGAACAACGCAGGCTATAATTCAAATTGTCAATTATATTTGACTCAGAGGAGTTTGAAAATTAAGTTTTTAATTTCTACATACTCCTTCCACTAATCTGTTTGTGAACTTTAGACTGTCAGCTGAGAAACAAAAACAGAGGAAAGCTAGACTCTTTTGAACCAGAGATTTAATAACTCCCCCAGGTCACAGTGCTCATTGTAAAGGGAATGAAGTGCTGGTTCTTGGGCAACAGAGCAAACATCTGCATCCTGCAACACGCCAGGTGCTCTAAATCAGGGCAAAACCAAGGCAGCCCAAGCAGCAAAATCTGAGCATGTCCTCTGCCTCTCCAGCCTGCCTGTGTCCCTGCTATGACTGTGGTTGCAGCTGGAGCGACCTCCCAGCCGAACAAGCACACCTGGAAACACTGATGGGCAGCAGCTGTCTGGCACCCACAGCTAAATTCCCAGCAGGCGTCAGGTGTTTTCCTGACTTTTCCTAGGGGAGCTGGATGCACGTGCACTGTGCAAGCTTTAAAATGTCATTGTTCGTTTGCGTGTCAGTGAATAACATTTAGGGCTGGAATTGAAATGACAAGGGAAAGAAGCATACTGCAAGAGGTTCTGTTATTGGCAAAAAAATGCTCACTGCATTTTTATTGTGAATTTCCTTTCTATAAATCTTTCAAGCATCTCTCCCTGTGCACAATAAAATTTTAACTTACACACAGCTGAAAACTACACACCTATCACTATGAGCAATGTATCATCTCCATGATATTCCCTCTCCTACAGAGTGCTTTACCAAAGTCCAGAATTTATTTTCACTCTTTTCTTCAAATAATTCTGCATAATAGTAGTTTATATGAATTGCTTATCTGCTCTGTTTTTCCAGCCCTGTATTTACTCATCAAAGCCATATACCTCTTGCTTACTGACTCCCAAAATGAAGAGAAGCATTCAAGATAGTCACTACACTAGATGCCTATTTACACAGCAGTTTGCACACGTATACTTTTTAATACCATTGGTGTACATGTAGGAGTGTTCACAGTCCTGCAGATATCCTCATGAACAAAAGCTTTCACACTTGAATGTTTGCAAGTCAAAGGCAGAGTAAATGCCACCAAAGGCTGCTTTTATGAATAGGGATCATGTGGTTTTATTTTACTCCAAAGGTTTATGCATCTGGGAGCTATGTTGCGTTGCTTGAACAGTGCATTTTTGCTTTGATATGATTTCATTCTCAGCTTGGTCCAGGAGTCATGTATTAAACACTTTCTTTCATTGGATGAACAAAGCATTGGTTTTGCTCATGCTGACTGTGTCACAGTCCATAAATACACATCAGATATCTTCCAACTTCTACAAAATCACCCTTCAGATAAATTATATATAAGAAAGAATGCTCCCTGTTTGTCAGGGTTGTCTCAGGCATGTCCTTTTTTCACTCCCGTGCTGAATCTTAGGATGTAGGAAGTCCAAAAGCAACCAGAAATCCTATACTGTGTACATGTGCCGTGTGTCTGACTCCCCTGGTAGTTTATAGACTGTACAGATAACAGTGTAAATGCCATGTGCGCTGGGTCCATCTGACTGACGTTGCATGCACAGCTGCACAGCACATGCACAGTACATCAGACATGCTGAGGTTGGGATGCACTTCCAGCGCATGTGTAGGCCATCTGGGTGGTGCCTGCACACATATTTCTGGCCAGGAAACCCTTGTCACAGATATGGCAGTCCTAAACTAATCCAGGAGCAGATCTGGAAACAAATGCCAATCACTGCAGCTCTTCCGCTTCCTCCCTGAGGCACAACTTGGCATTGCAGATCAGAGGAGTCCTACCTGTCCACATCACACTGAATTGTTATGTTTTTCTTTCTTCTAATGTTGCCATTCAAGACATTTCTTTCCTTTTCCTATTTTTAATTTATAGTGACTTTGAGATTTATTAGCTTTATATCATATTTTAAAAGTGACTTTATGAAAGGAGATACTTAATGCATCTAATTGCTAGAGAATGTATTTGGCATTCCCAGGGGGGTTTCCAACTCCATATTCTTGATCATTTGAGAGACAACAGCAGCCAGAAACATAATGCTTTTATGCAGACAGACATGGTCACTACTGTTGTATGTGGAGACCAGGATCAGGTGCTGAGAATCAGTTCTGCTCAAAGTCTCCAATAGAGCTTAGCTGTGTATTGGCAAAGCTGCTCTGAAACCCTTTGCCACATTGAAAGACTCTTGTAAATTATTTGGCTTGTCTTTGACCATTTCACTGGACTACTTGATATAAACAGTGAGCATTTCTTGCATGCTGGCACAGTGTGCCCTCCAATAGTCATCCACAAATTAGTGATAAAAGTAAACTAATGCTTTGCCAGTGCTTTCTGCTTCTCTGGTTTTGTGCTCACTGAGGAGAAGAACCTGTTTTTTATGGATGGATGAGTTTTTCTCAGAATTTCTGCTTTTTCTGTTGTCTACAGAATTGCATTGTGGTTTTAATGTGACTTCAGCTCTGTATTTCCGTGCTGTAAAAGTGGCTCAGATTTAACCTTTGCCTGCAACTAGCAATATATGTGAATTTTAGATGAGACAATTTTTTCTTGAAAGGTATTTAACGTTTAACATCATAAAGAAGATGGCTTTCAGCCTTAGAGTTACCCAAGAAAATATATTTGCCAGAGTTACAATAATCCATAAGCCTTTCCAGGAAATAAGAACCAGTGAAGAGTGTGGTGCTGTACATAGATTTATGTCAGCTGGCCATTTTACAAATTTAATTTTAAAAAACTGCATATGCACACACACATAGAAATATGCAATATATTTCAAGAAAAAATCATGCGGTTTGATGTAGTTTATTGAGCTCTAAGACAGCTGATATTACAGTTATTACAATAACATTGCTATAAGCCATCTTACAAATTTAAAAGCATTGAGAAACTAGAGCTACTAAGGCAATCCTGAGTGTGATCTGTATCTCTTCAAGTCACCTGGCTGTATTGCACTAGACCATCTGATCACTGTCAGTAAGTTAAAGATCTGTACTAGAGAGATGTGGATTTGCTTTCAGAGATGGTACATTGTGTCTCTCAGCATGTGCAGCAATGGTAGTGAGTCAAGAGATAAAGATGTTTGCTTTCTCCTTTTGTCAACAGAGATTTGAAAGCTTTGGTAATGTTATTTCAGTGTTAAGGGTAGTCTCATTAGCTCCATATTTTTAGATTTTCATCACTGCTAGAGTATATTGATCAATGGTATGCACATCTTCTGGAAAAAGTGGATCTGGTACAGCAGGAGGTAGGATATTTTAATGATCTGATAGTGCTGTTGGTGAATAAGTAAGCAGTAAGTGTTGACAGAAGATCAGAATGATTCCCCTCAATTTAGCACTGGTCAGGCCACATCTGGAGTTCTGCATTCAGTTTTGGGCTCTCCAGTGCAGGAGAGACATAGACATAATGGGAGAGATCCAACGATGGGCCACGAAGATGATTAAGTCACTGGAGCATCTCTTCTATGAGGAAAGGCTGAGAGAACTGGAACTGTTTAGTCTGGAGAAGAGAGCACCCAGGAAGATCTTATGAAAGTGTCCAAATATCTGAAAGGAGAGTGTGAAGAAGAGAGAACCAGGTTCTTTCTAGTGGTGCCAAGTGACAGGGCAAGAGGCAATGGGCACAAATGCAAACACAGGATGTGCTTCCCTCCAAACATCTGGAAAAAATTCTTTACTGTGAGGATGAACAAGCACTGGCACAAGTTGCCCAAAAAGGCTGTGAAATCTGTGTCCTTGGAGATAGTCAAAAGCCGCCTGCACATGGTGCTGGAAATCTGGTTCTATGTGGCCCTACTTGAGCAGAGGGGTTGGGCCAAGTGACCTCCAGAGGTCCCTTCCAATATCAGCCAATCTGTGATTCTGAGAAAATCTGGATTTTTCAGCAGCAAAACATTACCATTTTTAGCATCCCACACCATCCATTTTAGTCATCAAGTGGGGGAGTTCATAACAGCTGTAGCTTCAGGAAGGGACAAGTCACTGAAGACAATTGTCTTTTTGTGGCCTCGGCATGCCCTGAACATTTCACTGCCACAGCCAGCACTGCAAGAGGGTAAAAGTGAGCAGTGCGTGGGAAGGCAATGGAAAAAATAACCATGCCTGTGTCAGAGAGCTCAGGTTTCTGAATCAGCACAGCTCATGACCTAGCAGTCAGGCAGGCACACACAAGGACCACTTCAGTGTTTTCTTCATTGTTGCTTCCAACCCTCACGCTGCCGGCACGTCTGCTCACTCAGAGAAAAGAACAGCACTTGTGTGGTGTGAGCACAATGAGAGTAACCCAAGGGAATGGGACCCCAGCGTAAAGAACATGCTTTTTTACTTATACATTTTTTTCATAAAAATGAAAAAACTTAAAACAACATGTATAGCTCTGATGCAGTTTCCCTTGGATCAAAACCAGAACATTAGACACGTATTTAATCAGTTTTGCTGTCCCTGGAGGTGTTACTATTTGGCACTCTCCCTCTTTCAATTAAGAACTGGTTCTCTAGTTCTTAAATAAAACTAGTCAGGAAATTTCCATGAATGCTTTCTCATTTTCTGCAAAACTGAACTTTACCATGAGGAAATATTATTAATAGTCCTTGAACTTTCTGAATCTTCACCAGGCAACACTGATTCCAAGGGAAACATTTTGGTTAGTTGAAACACTTCAGACCAGATCTGTTAGACTCTACTTCATGGTCACAAAAGTCATAGCAATGCCTCATGGGAGTTTGGTTCAGGCAATGCATACTTCAGTTGCTCTTTTTGCAAAAGCTTCCTTGACTACACTATGGCATAGACATTCCTGAAGCTGAAACATCAGACAAGATCCAGTTCAGCTGGAGACCCCAAATCACAGGTGAAAAATGGGAACAATGCATTTGAACTACAGTTCTCATGAATAATCGAAGTCCCTCTGACTCCTGAACTAAAATGTTCAAGCCACCAAAGCAAAATTACACATTTTTGGTTTTGAATGCTAAGGCATTTAAGCAAAAGAACTGAAAGGATCTGTTGAAATGCTTCTTAACTAGTTACATTAAAAAGTTTATATTTACTATTTTCCACTTTTAAAAGTAAAGAAATACCATCCCTCAGGGTTGCTGTTACATCTTTACACATAAAGCAAGGGATGAAAAAACCTGGCCTGACCCAGTCAGTCATCTCCCAGGTCGCTAAAGCTTAAGACCAGGAAGAACCAATATCTCGTCAGTCTTTTCTCCTGCACATTCTAGAATATAACATTTTATTCAGTTTTCATATAATGAGTAAGCACAGTAATATATATGACTAAAGTAAACCTTGTGTTGGGTAAACATGAGTCTTCCAGAAAAGCATTCAGACCTGTTTAGGCAATGCTACTGTTGTATGAGTTTGGTTTTTTTTTTGGTATTGTGTTGCAGCAGTGCGCTGGTTTTGGCTGGGATAGAGTTAATTTTCTTCATAGTAGACAGTATGGGGCTGTGTTTTAGATTGTACTGGAAACAGTGTTGATAACACAGGGATGTTTTAATTATTGCTGAGCAGGGCTTGCACAGCGTCAAGGCCTTCTCTGCTTCTCACACCACCCCACCAGTGAGTGGGCTGGGGTGGGCAAGGAGTTGGGAGGGGGCACAGTTGGGACAGCTGACCTCAGCTGACCACAGGGTTATTCCATACTGTATGACATCATGCTCAACATATACAACAGGTGGGAAGAAGAAGGAAAGGAGGGATGTTTGGAGTGATGGCATTTTTCTTCCCAAGTAACCATTATGCGTGATGGAGCCCAGCTTTTCTGGAGATGGCTGAACACCTGCCTGCCCATGGGAAGCAGTGGATTAATTCCTTGTTTTGCTTTGCTTGTGTGTGGCTTTTGCTTTACTTATTAAACTGTCTTTATCTCAACCCATGAGTTTTCTCTTCCCCAACCCACTGTGAGGGAGTGAGCAAGCAGCTGCATGGTGCTTAGTTGCCATCTTGAGTTAAACCATGACAAGCGATTACTTGCCCTTAATGCTCAGAGTATATATTATGTTTTCTTTTGATTTCATCTGTCCAGAGCTTCCAGCCATAACTCTTCTTGTTGGTCATACTTGTTTGATTAAAGATTATTTCAACATCCATCTTTTCACTCGAATAAACACATTGAGTTTCAAGTTTGTGAAGGTAGAATAACTTCTCTAGCTCTCAGATAAATTTGTTTACTCTTTATCCTCATTTTCCTTTACTTTTTTTTTTCCAGCAGCTCAACATCTTATTTAAGAACCTGACCATAGATCCATGTGCCATGTTCTCTTATTAGTCTTACAGTGTACACACAGGAGGGAACTACTATTTTCTACTTATCACTGACCTGTTTGTGTACCTGGGGACTTTATAAGTCATCTGGCCTCAACATCAACACAGTCAATTTTCATGAGCTGTAATGAGTTTCCATGTCCTATGTCTTATGTTCTCTGCCTTGTGTCTACAGTTCCTTTCCACATACTTCATAAACTCTACTAGGGCATTCTAACTTTTTATAGAATACTACAATTCTCTCTTGATGAATTTACTGTACAGGAATAAACTTAATATATTCTATGCTCCAAAAAGCAATCTGAAAGTGACTTCTCCATAACATATACAATGCTCTTGAGAGAGGAATTTTATGAAGAAATGTTGATGTCTCCATTCTTTCTTCCCTCTTCTACCCATTTTTTGACAGGACAATACAAAAGCAAAACAGTCAGAATGCAACAGCCAGAATCAATCCAGATTACAGGACAGTGGAGAGAAGTTTTTGATGTTTTCAGTTTTTTCCTTTTTTCTCCTTTTGTCTCTTTTTTTTTCCTAGTTTTATTTTTCCATTTTCAAAAAATGTCTACATGATAATATAATATGTATATTATATGTATAATAAATGTATATATGATCAACTCTGAGAGAAGCAAAAAGGTGGGGATGGTTTTCCATAAGGAAAATAGAAAATAGAAGAAGAGAACTTGTAGAAGTGCAGAATAACAAGGAATAAGCATGAAAGATATAGGAGATTGCCAAGAGAATCAGACTGAGAAGATAAGAAGTAGAAGAGATCTGTCACATCAGAGCTACTCACAAGAAAGAAACTCTTATGTATCTTCTCAGAAATAGCTGAATTGCTAACAGTGAAGGCAGAGGAGTGGAAGGCTTTGGGGCTGCTGATCTGGTTTTGCAGATTGAGGTGGGAGCAGAATTCCTTGGAATTCTTTCCAGATAGAGACAAAAATCCCAGTGCTGAAGAGGGGCTCAAGGCTAGCATGAGGAGAGGAATGTACCCTAAACTAACCCTTGAATACTAAATGCCAGCAATTAGGGTTGCAGATCGGCTGTTCTCCAGAAAGGAACTCTGAAGCTGTGACAACCTCTGATTACATCTCAGTGCCTCCCTGAGCAAACCTGACTTAGGTCACAAACAGCAAGAACTCTTTCCATGGAGTTGCCAACCTTAGCAATCCAAGCTGCTACTAAACCTCATTCCTTAAAGCCTCGACTATAACAAAGAAATCAAAATTCCCATATATTTCAGTAAATACAAACTTTCAGCCTCTAAACATTTATGCTGTACTATTGTTAATAAAAGTTCTATACACACAGTCAGTTACAGGTGAAAATAACCCAGTTCCCTTCTGTTGCCTTTTGTTCTGCATTTGGCAGGTATGAAAACCAGCGGCACTGTCTATCTAGTGAAGAGGGAACCAAATACTGTGTGATGAAATATACCCAGGCAAGATAGTGTTTTTGCATACCTGCTTTTCAGCAGAGGCAACACGATGTTGACAGAAAGCTGAGTTACACTCCTGAGCTTTCCATAATCACAGTATTTGAAGGGCACACAAGTGAAAGAAGGTGGCGTTTCCACTTTTTTCATGCCATACACACATAAGGACCTCTTCTTGTTCACCTGGTGTAGCTAGGAAGTGACTCTTCAGAATTTATTAGATCAGTTCTCTTGTACATCATCTGGGAATCAAACTGCTTTTGTTTGCATTTTTTAATTTTA
The DNA here is from genome assembly GCF_037038585.1 of Patagioenas fasciata. Lineage (NCBI taxonomy): Eukaryota > Metazoa > Chordata > Aves > Columbiformes > Columbidae > Patagioenas > Patagioenas fasciata. Next base: position 27,429,379 of record NC_092521.1, read on the forward strand.
AAGGAGAAGTGTGCCATTTAATTGTTGACTTTGTGTGTGCCTGTGTCTGTGTGTAAATCTATGTAGAAAAGCTTAGGATAACTGTTCGAATACTAGGCAACAAAAGCAAAAAGACAATCCACTCCCTTCACTGAGGTTACAGAAAAGCACGACAAGGAGCAAATACCAAAGCTGTTCTCGACACCAGTTTCTGGATACTGGTTCTGAACTGTCAGTGAACATTACACCAGATAAGCCATGAGCCTAACCCAAAGCCTAAAGAGTTAAAAGGTCAGGAAGGTAAAGAGAATCAGGGCCACTGCAAGCTTTATAAGTCAGTAAAAGAATTTTAAAGCCATATGCTGCTTAACAGGCACCAGGGTAGAGGAAACATGAGACTGGAGAAATATGATCTGTAGATCAAGTCCTAGTAACAATTCTGGCAGCAGCAACATTCAAAACCATCTGCAGCCAGTTTAGCAAACAATCTGGAACACCACCAGGAACAAATTAAAATAGTCAATCCTGGAAGTCATGAAAGCCTGTATGAACAAGAGCCTGAGCAAATGAAACGGTGTTTTCTTCAGACTATCTTGCAATATTCTCAAAAACATCAAAAGAATTTTTTTGCCCTCTCTTTCATGTGAAGACAAAAAGCTGAAAGGAGAGTCATATGGGTAAGCAGAAAGAAACATGTTTCGGCACCGGAGCTCCAAAGCAATCAAAATGCCACAGATTTCACTGGCAGCAATATTAATACAAGTCAGGAAGAGTCCTCCTGTACACTGCAGGGCCTCAGACCCGGATATTCCACTACACTTTGCACCACATGTTGAGAGCAGGAGCTGGGAAGCAAGTGTGCTGAGAAATCCCACGGAGAGGGGTGTGGGTGAGAAAACTGGCTAGCATATGTGGTGCTGCGACATATAACAACTGAACTCTCACTACATGGATCTCATTGTGCAGCACCTCCCAGCAAGTGAAAAAGCAATGTGCATGTGTGTAAGAGGTTAGGAGTTTAGGATGCAGTGCCAACAGGAAACGGAAAGGGGGAGAAAAGTAGAAAACCAGACTGTTGCAGAAACTGCAAGGAAATACACCTCCACTAATGCTATCCAGAGAGGAGCATTGCCTCAGCAATTGTCTGGGGTGGCAAATTGTCAGAGAAGAACATGAGAGAAAGTGTCCCACAAAGGCCCACGCACTGGACACAGCACAGTCAGATATCTCTGTTTTGGGCTAGATTAGCTCTTTTTGGGGATTTCTGTCTGCTATGTTTCACTCCTGGCAGGAGAGGCAGCTACCAGCACCATCCCACCATTCTGCTCCAGCATCATCCCACTGTTCTGCTCCAGCAGAGGGCAAAGCCCTTCCCATTTACTGCTCCAACTCACCCTCCTTTTTGCCTGAGAAAAGAGGGTAAAGGTTTTAGATGTGCATTTGTCTGGATTTTTTTAATCAAAAGGAAAGCCAAGTTCAGTTCAAATTCCTGGCACTTCAGATTCTCGATGGTTTAGCTGAATATGAGGAGTGATAGGAGAGCTCTTTTCACAGATCAGTTTGACCCACCCGCACAGATGGAGACACAGAACATATGATCTGGGCCAGGTTCTTGTTCAGACACTGCATGATGTGAACAGGCAAGCTTCATGCAGTGTCTATGAAAAGGAACATTAGCATGATATTAGCTTTTTCTTGAGCAGCCAGCAGGACAATATGAGAATAAAAAATTAACTTCAGATTAATCCTTCTGTGACTCTCTTGTTTTAATCATTCTCTTCTCAGCTTTGTTGCTCTGGAATTAATAGATATTAAAGTATAATTTTTCCCACTTTAATTGCAGATATAAGTCCTATCTTCTTTGCCTTTGACTGGCAAGGGTGAGATTGAACCCTGAGGAGGTATTGTGTTCAGGTGTTGCTGTTGCAATAGGAGAACTTTGATGGAACTGGCTCACTCCTAAGCCCTGCTGCAGCTTCACTTTGACCAGGAGAAGAGTGTTAAGCTTCCAACACAGCCATGGCTGGTCTTGCACTCAGCTACAAAGACCTGCGTAGCTCCCGCTGGTTGATTCATTGCCTTTCTCTCTCTGTTGACTGTGTCGTGGGCACTCTTAATCTAGTCCTAAATCTGCACTCAGAACAAAATAAAATAAAATAAAAGAGTGATTTATATACAAGAAAGCATTTTCTGACAGACTGGGGTAGAGGAGGGGAAGCAAAGCAGGCACCTATAAAACACTATTTCAATTTGTGTATCAAGACTTTTATTAGCAGAGCGGATGGCAAGCGGCACTCCAGGCTGATGAAGTTCACAATAAAAAAACCATAGAGACTGTTCTCTGGCTTTTTAATTGTCCTTTCTAAATCACCCATGGTATGGATTTTGGAATTAAGTGGTTTAATAGCTGACTCAACTGAATGGTTTTGATGATGGTTTTATTCAAATGAAGGGCAGGCTGCGCCTGCAGCGTGAGCGGTGGAGAGGCTGGGGAGGTGAAGGCGCCGATGGAGACAGGAACAACGGGGTACCAGGAAGCATTTGTGCCCCACATAGAGGCCAGTGGCCCAGGCAGCCAGACCATGGCCTCCACAGGCCCTTGCTGCTCCCAGACAGCAGTATGGTAGGAGCGGTGAGGGCCCCTGCCTGAACAGAAGGGGGGAGGGGGCTTGCCTTCATCACCTACCAAGGACATGGAGCTGCCTGTTTTGGTTTTCCCCTATGGATGAAAGGAGCAGGACGGGGTTGGTGGCTGTGGGACTCCAGGGACAGGCAGCTACCCAAACTCCAGCCCAGGTCAGCAACATTATCATTGATGCTGTGGGGGAGAGGCCAGGGAGCCAGGCAGGGGGGAGGTAAAACATGCAGCTCTTTGAGGTTCTGAAACACCAAGATTGTTCAGTCCTACCCAGCAAGAGAACAAACATAGGTTTAAAAATAGAAGGGAAGCCCTGTATTCATTCTCAATTGCATCCTAGTTCTTCATTTCATGTCTAAACTGCAGTACATCCCTATAGCTCTCTACAGCACAGCTATCATGTGAGAACACAAGCCCACACTCACTGGGGTCAATACCAGAGCAGACAGAGAGAGCAAGAAGATGCGTGCCAAGAAAACACTTGGTGAAAACCAGAACTTGAGTTCATGCACCCTGTCCTTCCCTCCTCACAGCAGGAGAAGGAGGGATACAATATTTGTTCACGAGGGTCCCTAAAGATGGCTACCCAAACTTTGCCATACTCTGTCTGATTTAAGCAATATCCTGAATAATGAATAGGAAACCCTAGATTCTTTTTAAGGTCCCAAGAGGGGAAGCAGTTGCTCATTAGATATCTCAACTTGCCAGAAAAAGTCTGCCTCTGGAGATCTTCAAAGCCCCTTACCTCTCTTGGTCACTTGTTTAGGGAATACAAGCACTGAGTTTAGCAGGACTGTTTCATTAGGTACCCACACCATGGTTCTACATTTGGCAGGCAGTGCCAGATCTGTCATGCTCCATCTTTTGCAAAAGATTGTTTTTAAACTTAAAAATGCTTTATTCATGTTTATATCTATTTTTCTTTGAAAGTACAGAGGACTTGGAGTCAATAAAATAAAGCTGTGAAAATAAAGATGAGTACCATTTCTTATTTTTCCTGTAACCCCATAATATCTAACAAGCTATAGGAAATGAACAGTTTTCCAAAGCTGCTAAATCCCCAGCAAATTAATTAAAGAAGTAGAAATAAAGATAAAAATGCTTAAGAACTTTTACCTGGTATCATAGTATTGTTTTGTTTCAAGGCAGAAAGGCCCCAAAACTTTGGAAAACCAATAAATCACAATACTTAGGGTAGATTCAGTGGTCCATGAGATATACCAAGTGCTCAGGAACAAGATATAAAATAAATAGAAAAAAAGAAAGGAAACCATAACTGGAGTTCTTACAATTTTTCTTGAAAAGGATATCCTACTTATAGCTTCCAGCACAAACTGGAGAGCATGAGAGGCGATATGTTCTTCCTACTTGTCTAAAAAAGGAGTATATTTTCTTATATTTTCTGTATATGATGTCAAGAAACCATGAATGAACTGTGAATGTTTTTTTAAGAGGGAAATGGACGACACAAGTAAGATTAGGCAGGGCTATGCCCTGAGTGGTGACCAGGAGGGAGAGTGTCTCCCCGCACCTCAGAGACACAGGAACAATTCCTCACTGATATTAAGAGATAATTGAGATTCTCATACCCCCAGAAGAGGGGCACCAGAAACCCCAGTAGGAAATTCAGAGACAGATGAAGTCTCACCCCAAAATATACAACTGCGTGACTGCAGCAGGTGCATTCTGTGTTCATAGAAACACTTCATGAATCTTGGATGAAAGTCTGAGGATTAATGTAAAAAAATATTCTTTATTGTTTATTATACTCTATTAGTAACATTGTTTCATTGCTAGGAAACATTTATTGAAAGAATTTAAAATTATTGTAATTAAGTACTTATGAGCCCATTGATTAAGAAGTATCCTAATCATGTCATATTTTTAATGGAAAATCTGTTCTATGGAAGAAATACCCATTGTTTTCTGAAAATTTCCTACTTTTCTGACCCCCAGAAGGTACAATTAAGATTGAAACTATCCAGAGATTTGCTATTGAGTAACTTCACATTAAAGCACTGTGTACTGACGTCCATTAATCAAAATCATTCTATCACCATCAATCACCTGGTAAAAGAAATAATACTGTTACTGTAACAGCACATGATCAATATCTTCTGCTCTGAAGATAAATCTCATTTCAGTAAATCCCTTGACTGTCTGACAGCAGGAGACTATTACCCTACGAAAATATTCTGTTTCATTCAATTTATCTCTTTATTTAAAGTTTATAGCTGTTTTAGTAAAAGCATGTCTGGGAAGACAATTTCTTATGTAAAGCTGAAGCTAACTAGTGGCAGAAATGAAAGGTACTCTGTGATAGAAAAGAAAGGAAGGTGGAAGAGTTTCTTTCCCCTGTCCCTGGATGCTACCTCCTGCTTATGCAACTCCTCACATTCCCATTCTCAACAAAGATGCTTTGCAGTTTATCTAGAAGGTTTGTCTTTTAAAATGGATTTTTCACCCTCACCTAACTTTACTTCAATTTAAATTAAAATTACTAAACAACAACAACAGAAAAATCTACAAAGACAATGCAAGTATCAGCTCAGAAATTAGTTTGGACAAAATATTTTGTAATTACTTTGGAATATTTTTATAAGCTTAAAATACTTTCTATTTTTAATAGAAAACAGAGACATCTTGGAAGTAAAGAAATATTTTTTAGGATAAGCAACAAGCTTATTAGTGTTTCTTGAAATAATATTTTGGAAGATATTTCCATTCTATTTCTTCTCAGGTGCTCTAAAGATTCCACTGGCAAGTGGGAAATGTCACCCCTTGAGCAAAGTAAAATCCTACCCGGGCACAAAAATCAGTGTCAAAACCTCTGTCAATTTGAATGGTGCAAGTACAGTGTCCAACAATTTGAATTTCCTTTATTGTAGTTATTTCCCTGGCAAATACTTTCCAGGTTAAAACCATAAACTTTCTGATTTCTGGATAAAATCTGTTTTGCTGTAAGAAGGCCTCCATAACATTATAGAGTAGAAATATTTTATATATGAGTTGTTTCAGTTCAAACTTAAAATACAGGTTTTTTTTTCTTGGCAGGAAATCCATATAAGGCTAAAAAAAAAAAAAATTCTTAAGACAATTAGCACCATGAAGTTGAAATTATTTGTAAAAATAGAGGAGTACAGAGAAGCTGTGGTTCTGAAAATTTACAGCAAGTGAAAAGCTGTGGATCAAGTATCCAAATTCTCCAAATTCTCCTTCCAGATAGTGAAATGGGGGCCATTCATCATTCCATTAGACAATTCACATGATATATCTTCAATTATTTCCAAGATATAAATGGATACAAAGCTTAGTGTACTCTGTGAGGTTTCAAGACAGCTTTAATTGATTTCAGTGGGAATTGCATTTATGTATCTAAGGGGAGAATTGAGCTGTTCATATTTAAAATGCAGAATTTCAATATACTTAAATAATGCAAGAATCTGAAAGAATGGTCAGCTTAGGTTTTTCTCAAGAGACACGAGGATGCTGCAGCTTACATAAGGTATGCAACAATAAGATCTGAAAAGATGGGTATTCACATGAACAGAGATTTTTAAGTGCAGTGACACAATTTGGATAGAAGGCCTGCATTTCAGATAAGAAAATGTTCCTGAGTTTAGGCGGCTTTCATTTTGGACAGATTTCTGAAAGAAGTAACAAAACGTGTTGGGAGAATTAAGGGTTAAGGACTGCTGCCTATTTATTTGGAGCAGCTTAGTAGCCTGATGTGTCTTGCCTTCATGCCCTCTGCAAGGAATGGCCATGTATGTGCAGTAATAAGCATCCTTTAGGGCCAAAGTATTTCAGCCAGCTCTGGGAAGAGCACTGTGTTGTCCAGCAGTATTGTACTGAATTCAATTTGGGAACAGAGAATCTGCATCTCCTTTAGTTCAAAATATTCTTCTCACTTTTTTTTTTTTTTTCTTCAGGACAGTGAAGACAGAAGAAGCAGCAGCACCTCAGGCCTCTCTCACTGGTTTGCTAAGCCACGTATTTTTTGGCTTTGGCAAGGTGGCTGCAGATTGTGCACAGAAGTGTGTGTGTAGGGGGGTGCTAATCAGGTGAACTGTGTGATAGCCAGGGAGATTAGCACTTCTTACCGTAAGCATTTGTGCATTTTATCCTAAGCAGATGCCAAGTCAGTGGGCACCAGGACAGCAAGCAGTAGTTTTTATTTCCTGCTGAAATGCTTTTCTCAGCGTAATGTACGGTCAGTAGAATTACTCATTTATGTCAGTATTGTTAGTGTCTTTTGAGTATTAACTGAAGCAAGTGTACCCTGCTTAATTTCAGTCTTGCCAAGGAACCTTATTTCATGCTACATTCATCTTGTAAGAAAATTCAAACCATATTTTAGAAGGAAAACTTGTCTGTTCCATTTTACCCTCTTGCATTTAGTCACTTGACTCTCTTTAGCTCACTGCCGTCTCACAAAATCTCCTTTGGGCAGCGGTAGCATAGTTAAAAGCTCAAAGATTTATGACTTCAATTGTTTAGCTCGCTGGCAATAATGCATCATGACAGAAGCAATTGTTGGAACAGGCAGCTATGATGCCATTCTTTTATGAAAAACTGTAGTTGGAGATAAGGAAGGCAAAGAAGTCTCTTGTGAATCTTACTATCCTCTGGAAATTATTGCAAAAAGATTTGCAGTTTCTCTATAGACTATGGATAGAGTTCATTGATCCACAGACTATCATCCTGAATAGCAGATTAAAAACAGATGGCCATAGATCTGCTCTTGGCTACAAATCTCCAAAGAAATGAGAGGGAATACAGTGGTGACTGACCACAAAATGAAAGCATAGAAGGGATTTTTCTTTATGTTTCTTTAATTCCCTCTTTGGTTCCTCTGTAGTTTCATACAAAGTCCATTGTAGTTAAAACTCAAACAATATAAACCCAGAGAAGGTATGCAAAGTATACTGAAGTGGATCAAAATTATACAAAATATCCTAAAAATACACTACAAAGTCTTTTATGTGGGGCCTTTGTTAGGTTATTGTGCTGGAGCAGAGCATTGTCAGTGAAAGGAGTCTTTGTATAAACTGACATGAACTGACAATAATCCATTTACTTCAGTGGCTTGGGTCAAGCGAAGAGTAAGAAGAAATTATGTGTCCTCATAAAAGTGATAAGTATACTGTACAAGGAAGGCAATACAGAGGATGAACCTCTGAATATTTTGTCATATGCATATTAGTTATTATATTAACTAATGTTAGTCCTTATACATATAAGTGCAACCTCACAGACCAAGATTTTCCATCTTCTTTTTTTATAGTTTTTAATTTCATTTATTGTGAAGCGCCATTCAATTTTAAGTATTTTTTTCCTTTTTCTCTTCTCTGAATTAAATGAAATTTTGTGCTGAAATTCCAAGGTTTCTCATGGAATAAAAATTCCAGAAAATTTTAGGACACATTCATTGAAGCAATCTATTTCAGCAATCTATCTAGTATTATTTTATTCTGACCGCAATAGCATCATTCTAACAACATAAAAATCCTTTAACTTAAAATTGTAAGAATTTTGAGTTTCCAGTTATCATTTTTTGAGGTTTTGTTTAGACTTTATAATAAAATGTTGATTAGATGTAATACAATATTCAAGACATGTGAATAGGATAGTAAATTAAACCAATTAAAGAAGCAATAAATCTTGTTTTAACTTTTTTAATGGTACATTTTCTCAAAGTCAATAGATCAAATATTTTTAAAATAATGAAACTGTACTTTTATCAGGAGGCTGTTCTGTAAAATTGTTTTCAGGCAGTGTTACTCTTAGATAGCAAGTCACAAAACTGGTTAGTCAGTGAAATTCCAAGAGAGTTTGTTATTCAGTTCTAGTTCAGTTTTTTTAAACATTTTCAAACACAAATCAAGTGCAAATAGTTTTCAGCAGAAGTCTACTTAATACCAACAAATTAATTGAATCAATAATATTAACTACAACAGTATAATAATACATGAATTGTATAATCAATGTTATTGTTATAAGAATCTGTTTCTGTGCTTAGATTGAGTATTTTTAATTTAATTCTTAGAAATAGTGTGCAAGCACAGCTGTGCGTACCTCAAACTCACTAGGAATGAAGCAGAGCATCTGTAGAGGTCTGTTGTTCAAATGTTAGCAAGAATTAGATACAAAATATTGACCAAAACTCATCTTTTTTAAATACTGACAATCCATGAAATACATAGACTGATTAACTGGGTTTTCTGTTTATCGTGGTTAGAAGATGAAAAAATAAATGTTCATCCCAGCTCAGTTAAAGTTCCTGGAGCATCACCAAAGTATTGGAAGATATTAACCCTTCGCAGTCTGCCTGTGTTACCATCTCCTGGAATGGGTAACAACTTGGAAACATGACACCTCAAAAGTTTTGGTCAAAACAGCTCAGCCTTCTGAATTAAAGTCTGGATCTTGTAAGCAGCTAAAACGTCAGATGCAACTAAGACTGAGCCTTTGGAAGGAAGTTAAAGATTTTCAGCTGAACAGCCACCGAGGCTCTTGCCTCCCATAAATTAAACGTGCTTTTCCCCAGTGGATTGTAATTTCATTTACATCATTGTTATTCTCTGCCAAAATGGAAGGATGTCATTCTCATTTACATCAGGGTAAACTGACAATTTTCTTTCAAAATGTTTTCCCCCATGAAAAATGATTTTGCAATTAACATCAAAATTTTACTAAAATACTTCAGAAATGTTCATATTTTTAATTAATATTACAAAAATTCAGACGGAAAATCTAAATATATTTTCTGCCTACAGGTGTACAGAAAGCATTCTACTTTCATGTTTTAGTCACCAAATCAATATAACTGGTGGAAGAAGCTGGCTTTTGTTTTGTTCTGTTCTGTTTTGTTTTGTTTTGTTTTGTTTTGTTTTGTTTTGTTTTGTTTCACCAAAACATCTTATTTCCCCTCCCCAAATCATCCTAAAAGAATGAAAACATTGTTTTCAGAATAAAATATAAGAATTAACTTATTCTGGCATACTTATGCTCTCTTTAACCATCTCTGTTTTATAATGCTTCTGGATAGTGTCAGAATTCACCCTCTGGTCAGGGCAGGGAATATCTCAGGCGCATCAACTCTCCTTCAAGGGTCAATCCATGAATCTGGCGCTTCTTCTACTATATTTTTGATGGCCAACAAACTGATTCCTCGTGTCTCAGGGATGCTCTGTCTTTTCTACCACTGCAAGGACTCATTCCCCTCAAATCCCAGACTGGAAAAGACAGTACCACTGCCTTTATTCCAGAGTTAAACTTTTTAAGGACCCCTGGCAGAGAGTATCTTTACTGGTTATTTCAGTTTTGGTGTTATGATCCAATATGGAACTCAGTTTTTGGAATATAAAAAGAGATTAAGAGACTGCCTGTTTTCTGGAGAATTGCTTAGCACATGTGTATGTGAAAGTTACTATTTAGACAACAACATGTTAAGATGTCAAAAAACAGCCTCTTCCAAAATATTGAGGGTAGTGCTTGTGTATTTAGGAAATGGTGGGCATTTTGAACTGAAATGTATTCAGGAACTTACTAGTCCAGTTCAGTAAGTTTGTGCAAAGAATGCTAATTCTGATGTATTAATCCTATAACAAAATAAATTCACTTTTCATCCTCATGAACTAAGTTAGATCTACAAGTCCACAAATGTAAGCAAGAAGTCACTCACACTGGCTGGACAGAGTCTGAAAAATGGAAGCTCATAATCCATTGATTTCTCTGTTGGCAAATAAGTCCAGTCCTTCAACACAAAATATTAGACAATTCAGAGTTCAGCTACATAGTTTTGAACTCTGTGGAGGAGCTGGACAGCAGTGAAAGTCTTTCATTAAAGCCAAGTCAGCCAAGTTTGCAATGCCTCTTTGATTAGCAAAAATGGCTTTGCATGTTATGCCTTAGAGTGCTTCCTCAAGGTCCCATTTCCCTAATTTTCTAAATGTGGGCTTGCTAACTCTTCTCATGCTGATTTCTTGCCACTGGTGCAGTAATGAGCACTCTCCCTCCCTGGCTGTGTTGTTACCAGACACAAAAAAAAAAAAAAAACAACCCAAACATGGTAATGCACTCTCCTTTCTTATAACATTCTCTTGTTTGTTTGATACAGTATCACCCTGCAAAGGAAAGACTGATCCCATATCATGCCTAGTACTGTATTTTTCAGGAGTTTTTTTCCCATCTGTATTTCCAGGCTCAAGCATGGCAGTACATTTTCATGGAGATCTCAGGTAGAATTCTGAATACTCCCTTAAGCCTCCAGACCTTTCTGTGATCTAGTGTCTGTCTCAGAGTATCATGGGTCCAATTGTTAAGAAGTATTTTAAACAAAAAAATCCTCTTCATTAGCCCAGACACAAATCCTGAAGAGTTTATTCTGTGAACAATCAATGTGAACAATGAATCAAAACATCCTGCTGTTAAAATCACTGTTGTAGGACCATATTTTTAAGGATAGTTACTACTTTTTTGTAGATGGCAAGGAAGGTTGACTAGCAGTTCCTGTCTCCAGAGACTAATTGATGTTACTCATTACGTTGTTGTACAAAGAAGGAAATTAGGAAGTCACATTAGTTTTAGTTTTGTCTAATACCCATCATAGAGAAGGGTCAAAGAAGAATGAATGCAAATGGAAACATTGGAAAGGAAAAATATTCACAAGATCAAAATGAAAAAAGAATTACAAAAGGGATTATGTATCTGTGTGTGCTGCAAGTGATATTACAGACTACTAAGACTAGGGAGGAGTGAAATGTATTCAGACTACCTATTCTGGTCTATAGTACAGACATAGACGCTTAGAATTATACCTGCCTTCAAGAAAACTGGTGACAGAATCAATCTCGCAAGGCAGAGATGCTAAGTCATAGTTCTACATACATTCTACAGTAATGACACATTGGGAAATGTAAACTGTCTGAATAGGGCTCCTACGTCATTCTATAGATTGCCCAACGAGCCAGACAGCCTTTGCTTCGCTCACTGACAGGTGTCTTGAACTTGAACACCTGATGGTCATGCAAGTCCATTTGAAGCACCAGAGTAATTGGTCAGAATATGTCTTGTTACGACTAACCAGTTGTGTGACCGACTTCAAGGAGAAATATCTGCACTGAGAAGTCTATCGGCAAAAACAGTGCAAAGTAATCTGTTCCAACCTCTACATGCAGATATAGGTCTGACCAGGGATAATGAACTAATTCTTTCCAGGACTGAGACAAATACTGGCAAAACAGAGAGAGATTTGCACTGATTCTTTTTCTTTTGCTGTGTTTTTGTAGGCAGCAGGCTGGCTGTGGGCTGATCTGAAGTAACCATTGAATTTAACTTAAGCAACTACTTATTTAGAGGGAATGCAAAACACCTCAACCCAGTGAATTTATCACATTTTTGCATTTATTACATTGTAGCAGAAATCAGATGACATCACAAATACAAACATGAGACACTCCTCCACAAGTATTTTAAGGGACAGAAGTATTTTCAATAGTAGGACATCTGATTAAAGGTTTTTAGAAAAACCTTTCCCTCCTTCTTTTGGCTTTACATCTGTTTTGAATCACAACATGGTTATTTTGCCCTTCAGTCCTTCTATTGTCCCTGTTTTTATCTGGAAATATGTTTCATCAGATAGGAGTGTCCCAGACAAGAGGAAAAGAAAACATTTTTGCTTGTTCAAAGAAAATTCAAAGGTTTGACTGCAGAATGCAAAAGGGTCTGATGACATTTTATAGCAGCCAGCAAATCATGCTGTCATGCATAGGGAAAAAGCCACTAAAATATCCCCAGCTAAAATATCACAAAATTATGTAGAGCTCAATCCTAGGGAGCCATCTGCCATGTGAAAGCTCCACTGATTTCTAAAGGCGTACATCGCAGGCAGGCTTGCAGGACTGGACGCATAATTTGTCCCTTTCAGAAACTGTAGCTGTCGAAAAGAAGCCTTCATCAAAAACATTTGAGTGGCAGAGGCTGCCTGAAAAATGTCTGTGAATTCAATTGGGCAAAAACACCCATCATATACCCTCAAAAGGAGTTTGTGTGCTGGCTGAAAATGAACCACAACTACAGGTATAGAAATGAGCTACCCATGAAAGATCTGAACCTGCCATGTGTATGCATGGAAAACTGCCTGCTCTCAAGGAGTTTTCTGTTCAGAGAGTGTACAGATAAGGTTTCTCCTCAGTAATTCTCCATTTCTGAATTATAGGTTCTTCAAAGCAAAAGGTAAATAATGCCAGACCAAGTGGAGAAATTTTTGACATACATTACACATGTATGGAGAGATGTGTACACGTATATCTGTATAATGTTTTATATTTCCTTTCATTTCCTCCTGGAAACGATGCTAAGGCACATGGAAAATAAGGAAGTTAGTGGTGACAGCCAATATGGCTTCACTAAGAGGGAAACATGCCTGACAAATTTGGCGTCCTTCCAGGATGGTGTTACACCACTGGTGGATAAGGGAAGAACAACTGATATCATCTACCTGGACTTATGCAAAGTATTTGACACTGTCCCACACAAAATCCTTGTCTCTAAATTGGAGACCAGAGAAAGTGACATTCCTTAGGATTTGGCATTGGGATCAGCACTGTTTAATGCCTTTGTCAGCAACAGTAGGACTGAGTGCACCCTCAGAAAGTTTGCCAATAACACCAAGCTGTGTGGCGCAATCAACACACTAAAGGGAAGGGATGCCATCCAGAGGGACGTTGACAGGCTTGAGAGACGGGCCTGTGCGAATCTGATGAAGTTGAACAAGGCCAAGTGCAAGGTCTTGCACATGGGCTGGGGCAAGGTCAAGCAAAAATACAAGCTGGGCAGAGAATGCATTGAGAGCAGCCCTGAGAAGAAGGACTTGGGGGTGGTGGTTGCTGAGAAGTTCAACACAACCCAGCAATGTTCACTTGCAGCCCAGAAAGCCAACTGAATCCAAGCCTGCGTCAAGAGGAACGTGGCCAGTAGGTTGCAGGAGGTGATTCTTCCCCTCTACTCTGCTCTGATGAGACACCACCTGGAGTACTTCATTCAGCTCTAGGGCCCTCAACATAAGAAGGGCATGGACCAGTTGGAACAAGTCCAGAGGAAGGCCATGAAGACGTTCAATCAGCCAGAGCACCTCTCCTATGACGACATCTGAGAAAGCTGGAATTGTTCATCCTGGAGAAAAGAAGACTCTGGGAAGACCTTTTAGCAACCTTCAAGTGCCTGAAGGGTGTCTACAAGAAAGCTGGAGAGGGACTTTTGACAAGGCCATGTAGTGATAGGACAGGGGTAATGGCTTTAAAGTGAAAGAGGATAGATCTAGACTAGATATAAGGAAGAAAGTCTTCACCAGAAGGGTGGTGAGGCACTGGAACAGGCTGCCCAGGAAAGTTGTGGATGACCATTCCTGGAAGTGTTTAAGACCAGATTGGATGGGGCTTTGAGGAACCTTATCTAGTAGAAGGTGTCCCTGCCCATGGCAGGGGGGATGGGACTATATGATCTCTAAGGTCCTTTCCGACCCAAACCATTTTATGATTCTGACTTTGCTAGCAAGTACCCCTTGGGAATGGTTTAGAGGGTCCTGCCTCGAGACAGAGAGATGATCAAACAGTCTCTCAGGGTCCTTCTCCCAGCTCTGTGTTTCTGGAAGCACTGAACCTTGATGCAGAGGAGACAATCTGCAGAGAAGCAGAAGGGGATGTGTTTTACAAATGGCAGCCTGATGAGCTCTGCAACAACATTAAACACCCATGGAGAGATACTATAATACAAATACTAAATGAAAAATCTTTTATGGCAGTAGTGAAAGCAAAGCCTTTGATATATATATAAAATAGATAAAATTTCTTTAATTTTCAACTTGGGACAGATGGTATATTTGAATTTACAGACATGCCAAATGGTAATTTTGGCTTCCAATCTTTGCGATGTGGCTGGTCTATTATGGGTGATAACAGCATATGCTGCTTTCTGAGTCAGTATCTGTTATGTCATGAGAAGCACCACTGCTAGTAATGGAAGACATTTTTACATTAGCTAGATTACCAAATGAGGTTCATAACATAGCAAATAGGTGGGCTCCAAAGATGGATTCAATATTTCAGATGGATATCAAATTCAATATTGAATAAATAAATCAACAAAAGTAAATCTCACATGACAAATAAACATAGCATGCAGCTTGTAAAGTCTTCTTTCTTTCACCATGTCAGAGTGTTGTGTATCTTGACAACTTGCTTTAGCTGGTCACGCCTGAGAGAATTAATGGAGACATTTGGCCTTTGTGAGTCTGTGTTCAAACTTGTATGTCCTGCGGAAGTATCTGCTTGAGATGCAGCAGAACAGCGGCGAACAGCTGAGGAATGGAAGCATCTGAGTGCAATTTGATGGAGCAGATGTTGCATCCCAGCACTCCACAGCTGCCTTAAGGCTTTGTCTGGTGTCAGCCCTTTCCTAAATGAGTTTTCATAATGAATTTATCTGTTAATTGACACATAAAAATCTATGTTAATATAACATTAAGGACCTATTTTAAATTTACAAATGCCAGGAAAATGGAGTGGAATAAAACAAAAAAAACCAAAACAACAAACCTAAGCTTGACTCCCAACAAAACTTACCTGCTGTTTTCCATGGGGAAGAGACCACTGATGCAGACATGCCTTACATACCACAGAATTAAACATGACTTTTTTTTCCTTTTTTTTTTTTTTTCCCCCGGTACTTGCTAAAGGAAATAGTATTTCTATGGAAAGATCCTTTTTGACAACTGCACAGACAGAGGTAGCACCTCTGATGCCTGGTAAAGGTTTTGGCAGCTGCTCCTGACTTTGGATGGTGCTGCAGTATTAGAACACTTTATGTGTTTTCAGCTGGCTTTGGTGTCACCATAGTTGTCACATCACTGACCAGGCCAAGTGGCCAAGCACTTCCCTTGCTCCTTGCAGAAATGTGAAGATGCTCCCTCTCAATCATTCAGTGTTTCTACCATTTTGACAGTATAGAGCTAACACAACATAGTTGTGACACTCATTTCAGACATAAGGTAGGGCAGTTCCTTCATTACAATAGTCCAGTTTCACCATACAAGATGGGAAATCTAGAAACTACCTGCTTCTCAGGCAGCTAAGATTCAAATCTAACGTTTTACCATCAGGGAAAGACTCTGCCCACCAATGGGTGAGGGTATCTTCCATTGAAGCTATACTACAAAGAGTTCGAGCCCAAAATGGGCAGTCTGGGCAAAAGATCAACTCAGTTTTAGTGTCTGGGAATGTCAAATGAGTGTGGAGATCCTGGGCACTGATCCCTCTTCCCAGCACAATTTATGTAGTTAATGTCAAAGCACCATTATGAAGACCAGATCTCAGGAACTTACCTTAGATCATAGTCTTATGCCCTCTGTTGCATTTGCCCTTGGCTCCAATGAATCTTGTTGCCTTCTTTTCTGTGCAGTAGGGTAACATTTATAGGAAGGAGAGATCACAGAAAAGTTAAGGCATCTTTCTGAGGGAGGAACATGAAATGTATGGCTAAGAATATGCAGCCAGAAACACTGATTAAATCTGGACACCTCAGCTCTCAGGAGGTTGTTTGAACCATGATAACGTGTAAAGGGGCACAGAAAACCTAAACCTTTCTCCACCTGTCCTTTGAAAAAGGAAAGAGAGAGGCCTTTTTACTCTATTAGAAGAAAAGTCCTCAATACCTACCTTCATGAAGTTGGGGCTGGGAGATGGGAGCTACTCCACTGTGGTTTCTGCAACCCAGGATGTGTTTTATAACGGAGCAATATTCGTGTAAGACTGTCCAGACCCCATATGCCTATGTGCTTGTTTCCATTCTGGCTAGAAGCCAATGTTTAAGACCAGCAGTATCAGATGCATCAGCCTCTGGTGCTTCTCTGGAGAGGGAGAGCGTTGCCATGCAGGTCCATGTATGAGAGCTCGTGAGAGACAGGGTGGCAGCCAGCACACAGAGCAGAAAGGCCAGCACACATATCAGAAAGGTCAGCACACGTAGCAAAAAGGTGCACTTTAATTGGCCATATTTGTTGTGGTCCCCCAAGCACACAGAGTCAGAGAGTTGCTGGGATTGGAAGGTACCTCTGGAGATCTCTAGTCCAAGCTTGCTAAGCAGGTTGTTCAGGGCCATGTTCCACTGGGTTTTGAATATCTCCAAGGCTGGAGATTCCACAGTCTCTGAGCAACCTGCTCCAGTATTTGACCAGCCTCACAGTAAAAGTAAGTTTGAGTGGAATTTCCTGTACTTCAGTTTGTTCCTATTATTTCTTGTCCTGTTCCTGGGCACCACTGAGAAGGATCTGATTCTGTTTCCTTTACTCCTGCCATCAGGTGTTTATACACATGGATAAGATCATCCTGTGCCTTTTGTTCTCTGGGTTGAACTGCCCCAGCTCTATCAGTCCTCCTCCTATCTCAAGCTTCATGTCTTTTGCTGGACTCACTTTAGTATGGCCATATATCTTCTACTGGGAAGCTCAGACTTGGCCACAGTAGATTTCTTTGATCTGGCATTGGTCCACTTAAGTTCTCAGACCACATCTTGGTTCACACAGCCCAAGCAGGCAGGATGTTGCCTTTCTAAGCTGAAGATCACGTAGAAGGCAGGTTCAGCAGCTGTCCAAACCCACACAGATATCTCCCGATAAACGGTGCAATAATGCCTCTGGCTACATGAACGCTTGGTTGCCCTGTGCTAAGTGGATCACACTAGTCCTCTGTGTAGTGCCTGTATATCTCTGGGGGTACCGCAGCACAGCTGTGAGGGTGCAGGGAGGGTAATCAAGACATCTCTCTACTGCACTGCCTGGTTCAGCGCTACCCTGTGTGGGCCGCGTGGCAGCACACTTCAAGGACTGGGTGCCATATCCCCAAGAAACATCATTCATAGCTAACTGTTGACTAGTCCTAACTGACTGGCTATTCTAAAACTATTATCCTAGCTTTGAATGAATCTTTTGACTGAAAGTACTTCCTCTTTTTCTTTCTCTCTTTTGGTTAACACACTTCCAGGCTTATCCTAAATTTTCTTGGATGCATGTCATGAACAGAGCTGCCACTACCCCTGCTGGTTCCTGTTGATGTATCTAAGTGGTGACATTGATGGAGAAATGATTGAAGTGCTTTGAGCCTACTGTTTGCAATGACTGTCCATAACATGAAGGTGGTAATGCTCAGGATACACCTGTTCCTCCTTATGGACCACCTGTCTCTCTGAAAAGGTGTAGTCTGTGAGGCTGAAAAGAGGCAGATGTGAATTTGCTTATACATGTAATTCATGCTTATATGGATGGAACACCTATAAATGCTCCATTTTGTCCAATAAAGTCTTAATCTAGGAAAAAAAAAAAAACCACACTTCTTTTTATTGCTCTGAAGTAATTGAAATGCTGTTGAAACCATATTAGCAGAATCAATGGCAGTGTGGGAAAAATATCCTTGTATAAGGCAAACCGCACTTCTGAAGAAAATGACCTCACATGCTGATCAAGGGCCTGACAATAGCTATTGTTTCAAGTTTTCGTGGTCTACCTCTCCTCCATCCAGCACCCCTATGCAGCCTCAGATCCTGGCTGCACCCTGTGCTCTTCAGCTTTTTCATCCATGCACAATATCACATAGTCTCATTCTCTTGAGATTTCTTCCCCGCATACACTCTCTTCTCACACTCCACTGCCCACCCCAGTGCCTTTCTGCTCCCAGTCCTATGCACCACAGCCTCACAGCCCACCAGCATCTTAACAGTGGTCTCCAGCTTCACACCTGCACCATTTGACATGTAGTTGAGTTACTTACTGCACCCATGAGCACCTGTGTTATGCAGACTGTGGAGCAGACTGTCTCCTAATAGGAGAGACAGGAAGGAGCAAAGCAAGCAATCATCGCCTGATCTGCAGAGCATCACAGGTCCCCTACAGGTCACCATCTCTGTTTCACAGGGATGGGAACTGAAGAGACACACTGGGGATATGTGAAACAGGGGCAACAGTGGAGCCAGGCCAGCACTGAACCTGAGCTGTGACTGGCAGATTTTAACACAATTTTACTACTGAAAATAAAATGAAGATGATCACAAATTGCAGATTGCAAATGTAGTATTCTAAAACCTGCTTCAAATCTGGAAACACTTCAAGACCAAAAAAGTACTTTTTTTTTCTTATCAGTTACGATTGCTCTCATTCTTTCAAAACATGTCTGCCTTTATGGAGGTACTCTGAATAAAGAACTTGGCTATAGGAACCAAGCTAAAACAGAAAGGAATGGAGTTCCAGAGATTTAAAACCAATCACAGAGGGAGCAAAGAGAAAAAGGAACTTGAAGTAAAGAGTGTTTGAAATTATTCATTTGTACTGGGGTATCAACTGACAATCCCAATTCTGTGATTACTAAATTCTCTTAGACAGAAAATGCCATGATGTTATTTTAAAATATATTTTAGAAGGACTTTACTAATAGAGATGTAAACACAGCAAGTCCACAGAGGCAGAATGGAAAATCAGCTATTGACATTACCAGCAAAACACTCTAATACCACTGACAGCACAGATGAGCTGGATCCAAAGGCAGTTGTGATGCTCAGTGTCAGATGCGTGATGTATAGAAACAGACAGTCCTCCTCAAAACCAGAGGACTAACAACACTTCACTTCTCTCTTTTTCAAAGAGAGCATGCAGGATCGGTATTATCTGTTAACGACCTTGTTCTCAAGACTGAATTAGCAAATATTGTCTGCTCCTTCCTGCATCTATTCAGGAGAACAAAGGACAGGGATCTTGTTCTCCCAGATCATAGGTAGAACAGTCTATACCAGCAGTTTAGAGACTGACAAGGCTGCGTAAAGAACCACCATGTATGAAAGTCAGTCAGGAATAGGGTAGGTAATCACCAGTGGAGTTGTGTGAAGTACGTCAGGGTGGGCTGTACAATTGCACCTTGGGTAACACCACTTTCCATTTCTGAAAATGCTCTCTATCTGCAAACTACCACAAGTGAATTGTTTCTATGATTACTATAGCCTGTTCAGGCTTTCAAAGTTTGAAATAGCAAGTCAAGTCCCAAACAATCATGAGTTTGGTTTAAAGATCATTCTTTGAGATTATAAAACATGATTACCAGATCACATAGAAAATACAATTCATGATGGAACAGGTCCTTTCCAGTCCTCTGTTTCTAAAATCATATACTTTTTCTATCAGTTTACTGGTTGAGTCACCATAGAAGCTGCAAGTTGTACAAATATGAAGCCATCTAAAGGATGTTATGTATCACTCTGTGATGCTCTGCCACTTTGGCTGTGGACTAACAGAGACCTTTTTTCCTGAACTGACAAGCAGCAATCACTTTTAACTATACTACCTGGGTCTACAAATGACAGCCTAAAGTTTCATATTTGCTGATTGATTTGTTTGTATAAAAGTCCGCGATTTACTCAACAAAGCAAAAAATGTGCAAAACATACCTTGATCAAAAGCTTACATCTATTAATTGTAAGTAACAGTTAAGCGATAAAATAATTTTGTCTCTCAAATGGAATACAACAGTGTATCCAATTAGAGGGGATTTAAGAATACCCAAGATTTGACTATATTTTTAAACTGTGACAGCAACACACTCAAGACACACTGGGGATAAAGAACATTTATGACAGCCTGTGCAGCACTATGAGCCACTCCCTCAGTTCTTCTCAATCCTTGATCACCTGAATTTATTCAGCACAAAATATCTCTTTATCATGGGAAAGCACATAAGAAGAAAGTTAACTGAACAACCATTTCTCTGCTTCTGCATGTCATGCTCTCCTGAAGTGCTGTGAAGTCGAGGCATTCCCCTTAGTGAAGAATTTGCACCCCAAGCTACCTTTCAAGTCCCTGGTGAAAGCTGATATTGGACTTCTATGCTCCACTTCTGGGAATGAAAAGAATGAGGTTGCTCAGCCATCTCACTCCAAAGTCCTTTCCTTGGCATTGTGTGAGTAAAATTGAGAAGCATAGCTTTAAACTTAGCCTTAATCATTAAGAATATTTAGCTGCATGGCAACTGGGTGTTTATGGCACTGCAAGCTGTTTATACTTTTGCAAAACAGTTTAAAATAAAAAGTGTAGGGATTGCATTAATTTTGGTAGAGGCAAATGCTTTCATAAACTATTGAGCTTGAAAAATTAAGCTGCTGCTTTCAAGGCCAAGTTTTTAAAGATATGTCAATCTGTTTTCCATTAATGCCATCACAGTTATTGGGTTAGTGGGAAGCTTTACCCATTATTTTCTTTCTATTGGGGTAAGCCACAGACTTTATATAAGCAGACCAGCAATATTGGGTGTGAGGTGCGGCACCTGTAGATGCAAACGAAAATTTAAAAAGATATTTTCATATGACTGTGAGTCCATAGAGGTAACATTGGAAAAACTTGCCCAAGATTTCTATAACTCTCACAAAGGTAAAAACATCTGTTAGATGCCACACTCCCCTAAGAACTGTGGGGAAGTCAAATATCTGAATGTAAAGCAATTTCTCGTCTTTCATTATTAAGATTTAATACATTTTGAGGTTGAAGAAGGCAACATATCTTATTACAAACTGGGTAGCACAGAATGTGAAAAAAAAAAAAGCCGCTAAGTATTGAAATAATGAGGGCATTTTCCTCCTTCAACATGTAAATTGTCTTATATTCCAATTTATTTTCATATAAATTTATCGTTACATATGCTAATATACAGAATTGAAACAAGAAAAAATTATTAAATGCATTGCAAAACATATGGAAACACACAGATTATGTGATCTTTACTAAAAATCCATCTTAATGATGAAAGTACCATTTAGCACCCGCTCTGGAACTGCACTCCTTCATTTATTTATGAGACACTACTTTCTGTAGACAAAGAAAGAATTTTCCAAAAATAGGAGTGCCATATTTTCAAGGCATATTGTATACTTTATTTTTGTAACTAGTAAATGTCAAGCAGTATTCATACACAATACTGATGCATTAATGTGTTCATTCAACAGTGAAGATACCTTTCCTTGTTACATTATATATTTATGACACACAGAGCTGTCAAATAAATTATGTCAAAGCAGCTAAAGTCAGACCTTGTGACACTTGAATCATAGAATCAGGGCAAATAACCTTTAAAATGAAAGACATATGATGAGAATTAGAAACATTTAATTTGCATAAATATAATGTTAACAGTCTTTTCCTTATTACATATTTTATGCCTAATTTATAATTGTCACTATATTCATTTCTTAACACCAGTTTGCAATCCATCTTTTTTCTTATTGCTCACTTTGTTTTGAAATGTGTGAAACACAAATTCTCTAGGGAGCATATGATCAGATCCCCATTTCAACATACTGTGATTAGAACATCTTAAATTTTTCAGAAAATTCTAACATAATGTATTATCTGACATTTAGAATAAATTCCTAGGAATAGCTAAAAATTCCTAAACCCATCAGGCAAATGCAACATCTCTGAAAATATTGGGCCATCTCTTGAAAACAGCCTTGTATTGTTTTCCTGTGAAGTGCAGAATACACCAAAGTGTACAAAATTGAAGCTTTGGTTTTCATATGGTAGATGATTTGAATTTAGGAATGTAAAATCTGAGCATCTAAGTGTACGCATTGGAATCAAAGTGAGTGGCTAGATTGGTGGCTCCTTGGTTTCATTAGCTGAAAACTATTAGTAAACGAGACACTTCCTCAAGCCTCTGCAGGAGGGTGCAGTCTTTTTCTCACACCCTTGAACATCAATAGGAACGGAGAGGCCTCAGCATTTTGCAGGACTCTGTCCTTGTTGCTGACCTATGCAGGCACAGTTAATAAAACTTTGCATTATGCTGAAAACTCCCTAGGGACGCTCAGGTAAATAAGGCAGGAAGGTATTGAGATGAATGTCTGTCCCAGGAGGCACCATAACTAAAACACTTTTTCTTACTGGCTGTAATTCACCTCTGTTAGATAGTGAGACCAGAGCCTGCGCCCTTGTAAGGAGACACAGATTTTGTGCAGTCTCTTTGCTACAGGGTGTTTGGCTCACATTGTCCTTCTGAATCAGAAGAATAAATATTGTTTATTCTATTCTATAACAGTCTATTAATTTATAATAATTGTAGTTGAACAAGATTATCATTGTCAGTCCCTTTCAACTGAACTAAGTTTATTCTATTCTATTCTATTCTATTCTATTCTATTAATTCTGGTGAAGCTAATTGGAATGTATATATTTACATAGGAATTCTTCCTGAGAGCCAGAGGGAAGTCAGTGGACAGTCTATACGAAGAATCACTGAGTAAAGGGTTGAAATTAATAGTAAACTTCAAAACTCAATCTAGAAGGTTTAGGATATTTCATTCAATCTTAACCAAATAAGCGAACAGTTGTTTGTCAGTTGTCTCTGCAAGAGAAGCAAACCCACCCCCACCAGAGAATTGTAGAGACCAACTCAGGCAAGATGTTAAGCAATTCACAGCCCACCAGCAGAGCAACCAGTGATATCCTGGTGGTCCAAAAGTGGCGGATGAAATCTGATGGCATGTCATCCTGGTCACTTGAAGATACACAACATGCAATCACTAGTTTAAGTAAACATTCAATAGCTCACAGGGGTGGTGGTGCAGAAACAGAAATTACACTGGCAATGGAGGATTTTGCCCTTCTAGGCCAATAGTAAGAAAGAAATTACCTTCCCTCTCCCACTCACCGTGGTTCTGTAAAGCAGTTCTGGCCTGACACAGCTTAAACTCAGTACAGGTGTTTTAGAAGCGGTTGAAAGGGCAGCTGTTCTCATGAGTCCTTTGAACACTCCATTCTGCTGAGGAAAAACTATCCTCAGTGGTACCACTTACCAGAATGGGAATCTAATTAACAATGTATATTCTCAGAAAGAGGAAGAAATTTAGGTGAATTTTATAAGGTAAAATACATTACAGGAGTATTACAAGTATCCCAAAGTCCAGTGTCAGAAGGTTAGGAAATTTAGAGTTATGGTTAAATATTTAAGGGAAGAAATGTATTTCATCCCTGATTCTGACCCAAGAGACAATCAAACAGCAATCACAGCATTAAGGCATTTTGAATTTGAAGTCTTACACTGATAAAGCACTTTTAAATATGACACTGAAGGTCTTTGAGCTAACAAGAGATAAATGTCCATGTCAAATCAGCCATGTAGCTGTGGAAAAATTATTCCCATTGAAAGCAGTGGAAATTGGAAACCATTTTAATTAGCACTACAAATGGTTAATTTGGTGCAGAGATGCAGAGGATTTCACAAGGGTTAACACTATAAACAACTTTAAAACCATCTGAGTTGTTCCATTTACAAGATCATTCAGAACAAAACCGAACATCTCCCGTTAGATGCTATCTTTGCTAAAGACCCTATTTTTGACAATTTCATTAGTGAACTTACCTGTAAATTTTCAGAAAAAGAATTTATCAATCAAAGAATAAATACTGAACTTAGTGGAAAAGATAAGATTTATTCATTTATTAAGTTTACAGTTAAGTAGAGATTTCCATTCAGCTGTGACATAAAATTGATACTTCTACATTTAAAGTACAATGTAAATAGTTTCTAAACTGTTCATAAATTACTAAAGGTGTTTGAGGAAATTATTAGTCAAATGTTATAGCCTGTTATTGAGTCCAAGGGTGTAATGAGTCATTTGCATTCAATTACAGCATCTGAAATGAATGCGCTTGGGACAATGTACAGAACTTATTTCTCCTGTGTATAACAAGCTTCTCACAGTTACTAATCAACCCTTTACAAAGTATTTATGAAAGCAGTCTCAGAAAAACATGTACAGAACACTTCTCGTCATTTGTGGGACAAAACGGGGAATAACTTCAGGAGTCACCTATAACTGAAAGGGTAAAAAACCCCATGACTCTCTCCTATCGTCTTTTAGTAGTGCAGAATCACCAAGACCAGAAGAAAAACCTATCGATGTGTTAACATAAGTATGCAGAGACATGAAAACCACCTCATGAGGCACCTCATCAACTGCAGGCAGCTGCTTTGGGCACAGAGAGCAAAAAGAGTCCAGACAAAAATATGTATGTAACCAATGCTGGAAAGAGGATGCTTAGCATTAGGTTTTGTCTATACACTAGGGCTGCACAAAGCAGCCTTGTTTTAATATTCCTCTCTGGAGTACTACAATGGCCATTATGGTTATGCCATATTAATTCACCTTCTAGCTTTCGTATTTTTTTTTAAGTTGTTGAGTTACTTGCTTGTCTTCATCTTTTTTTGATTGCTTTTTACTCACCTCACATTTTCCCGCTAGTGTTCATGTATGGCAACAAAGACAAGAGGAAAAAAGGAATACATGTTGCCACATAACATGATACTGATATGACAGCATAATCTGATATGATTGAAGGGAATCCATAACTACAAGCCAAATAATCAACCCATTAATTCCTCCATCCCATTTGTGTGCTTGCACACAGTACTACACATCAGAATCAGGGCTGAATTGTGGTACGCACCTTAAGTGTCTCCCCACTGTCATCTCTCAGCTGCCACAAGCTGAAATTTCCAGCACCAAAAAAATCACAGTTCAACCTGGCAATGTTGACTACTCTATGCTGGAAACAAGAACAGGTTTTGGAAAATTACTACCAGTTTTTCCTCTTTGATATGAGATAAAGAATACCTGTGACTTTGAAAATGTAACAAACCATAATAATAACTCGTGGCAATTACTAGAGGGGAGAAAATCCAGTGCACTTAGTCAACATAACATCTGCCTTGTCTGAATATATACTGCCCCCACTGACCTTGGCAGACCTTAAAAAGCATACAAAACCATCTACAAGAAATGGAAGAATACATTTGCTGTGATACGATGCTGTTATTGCAAATGGTTGTTTTGAGCAGAAGAAAGAAAATAAAGCCATTAGAAACAGAATATGCACTGCTGTATGGCTTCCTGCATATACAGTATCAATTATAACAAACTGGTTTTAAGAATTCATAATGTCTCATTATTCCATGCACAAAATTACAGATGTGTATTACAACTAACGTTACAATAGAAGATATCTACAAGAATATAACTTACTGGTAAACATACCTCATGTCTGCTTTCTAATAATTTGTGTCTAAATGTGTATAAAAATATTATATAAAACCAGTACAGAACAATTGTATGATCATTCTCTGAATAATGGCAGCTGAAAATTTTTTTTAATGAATGGCAGATTTGTCATTACTAAATGTAGTAAATATATATGGCATACAAAAGATCATCTGTGAGATTCCCTGGAGAACACTAAGGAGAAACTGTGGTGGAGCTCTCTTTCTGCATATGGGCAGACCAGACTAGCCATATTCAGTGGGTTGACATCACACTTCACTCTGGTCACTGAACTTGCTGTAATTCTGAATTGTGAGAAGCAGAAAAAAATGTATTATAATGATTTCCTAGAATATAATGTAAAATTAGCAGATGAAGCAATGCCAGCTTGAAAATACCCTCATTATAAAGACTAATAAATCAAAAAGTTATTTATGATGAGAATGAGCTTCATAAAGCAACAAGTGAGTCTCTCATCAAGTTATTAACATAAAATTAGAATTACAATGCATTATCCTTGGAGGATTTAGGTAAGAGCACCTTTGCCTTTCCAAACAGCAGTGGAGAGGAAAAGAAACCATGATGCCCTCTTGCCTTTACCTTTCTGTCAGTGAATGACTACCACTTGCTGAGGGGGAAGCGGAAATGTAAATCGGAACAAATCACTCTCCATAAGTCTCCAGCTACTTCCTCCTATTCTTTTCTATCCCATCCCATCCCATCCCATCCCATCCCATCCCATCCCATCCCATCCCATCCCATCCCATAATTTTTCCTTCATGTAAACACTTAAAATTCTTCCTGATCTAGCATTTTAAAAAGGCACAGTGAGAGAACATGGACTGTGTTGTTTACAGTGTGCTGCTGCTATTGCTGTCACACTGCCTTTTTACTCCTGTTCATCTTCTCTTATCTTCAGATGTTAAACGCAGTGAACACATAAAAACCACCAAGTCACATACTTGGAGTACTCTGAAGTGGCACCAGCAACATATATACACCGTTCATAATTACATTTAAAATTTAGGGCTGTGTGTAAGCCTTTCAGACTAATCTGCTAAGCCACTATTCAGAGTTTTGATTTGTCTAGCAGCTCTGGTGGAAACATGGGATTAGTTCCTAGGAAAGTGGGCTTCTGAGCTCTAACTTATCCTGGTGACTTCGGACATTTGTCCTGGTTTTTCCATGTCCCATTTCCATAAAATGGGAATGCTAGTACATAACTATCTTAAAAGAATGTTACGAAGATTAATTAATTTCTATAAAGAATGCAGATATTTTATATCAGAACAATAATTTGAATTCATCTAATCAGATCCAGACAAGATATATACAGTACTCATCCCCATTATTTTTGCCCTGCAGTTACCATTTCAGTAAAATATTTTTTGCAGCAAGATCAAAATATAGTAAAGCTCTGAAGAGAACATATTTTTCTGGTCAATCCACTAGATCAACAGTGCCAACCCACCTTATCTGAATAAATCAATGGAAGGTGATTTTGTCCATAGGCAACTCTGATTTAATTAGTAAAATACAAAGTGAAGGAAAAAAAATCAAACCACAGACCACAATGAGTTTAATGTCTCTTGGAGAAGGCTCTGAGCCAAGCTCAAGCCATCTTTGGAATCATAACTAAAACCATGGGAAAGCATGCTACTTGTAATGGAAGCTCATTTACGCTGGGATTACACTGGAAAATGCTCACAGGGTTTATGAGGAAAGCTCAGGTTTACAGTCTCTTAACAAGGAATGTAAGAATCGTTATTGAGCAAGTAAATACATGTTCAAGCAGATGCATATTGAAGCCTCAAACCTCAATTTCTGAGCCAATCCTTTTTCTTCACTCTCCCTCTATCTCTCTCTTCTAACTTGTTCAATTCCTCTCCCCTCTGCCCACCCAGCGAGCCAACACGGACATCACAGTGCAGGGGAGAGTCAAGTTTATTAGCGCGAAACAAGCCTGCTAAGGATCCAGAAGCATTTTGGTCAGAACAGAGCAGTGCTGTGTGAAGTAACTTCAAGCAATCCAGGTTGAGGATTGGGGGTGTGTATGTTCAGTAAAACAGGACAGGGTGTGAGTTAATTTGCCTCACCGAGAAGCTACGTTAGGTGTTTGTAAATGACGTTATGCTTTCCCATGGAGAATGCACCCAGATCAATGAACCACAGCATAGCAACTCTGGATCTAGCATAGAAGACCAAGAATGCTAGCAGGAAAAACATCATGACTGCAGTCCAGAGGCTGAGGACTAGTTGCAGAGAATAGGTAGATAAAAGATTTCTGTACAAAAGTTTCACTGAGTAAATAAGATTTCCTCAGACTTCAACAAATTGCTGTGAGCATCCAAGAAACCCTACAGACTTCACCCACCCCTTCTGCAAGTCTCACCCTGTGAATTTGAATGGCATCAATTGCTGAAGAAATAGATTCAAAGAAGACAGGGTTTTCAGACTCAAGATTTCCACCGTACTGCATTGCTTTTATCAAGGAATCTGTAATGAAACAAACACATTAGCACTGATAAGGTAGTGTGGGTGTATACACCATCGTGTTAGAAGTTTTGCTGTAAGCTGATACTTGCCTTTGCAGTGTGCTAGCAACACATCGATGTGTCTGTTTTTACAGTCCATGTAAATCTATATGTGTGAAAACATGAAATTTAAAAAAATATTTAAAATACCAACAGATAATAAAATACATGAAAAGAACGTATTCAAAGCAAGCATGGAGCAGGAATGCTGCTATTGAGGCTACGCTGCCAGCAGCCACCAGGGTGAGCCCTTCTATAACGTAAACACCACAAAACCACACTAATTTGCTTCCTTCGAAGTACTCTGCGGCTTTGCTGAGAATTAAACGCGAATTTGATTAACAGTTTTTTATTGTATTTTGTAGTTTTGTTTTTTTCCAGTTCTCCTTTTTTAGCAAGTTTCCCTGTCTCTTCTCCACATTCAGATTCACAGAGACTAATTATTGAATTAGCTAAAAAGTCAAAAAAAAAAAAAAAAAAAAAAAAAAAGGCAAAAATGGCTCTAGAACCAGAGTAGGGCCTTTTCTGGCAGATGAGGATCCAAAGCAGTCCTTGCTTCAAAAAATGTTTAAATAACTCGTGTAAAGTGGAACAATTCCAAGCGAAGAGATTCATTAATAACCACAACATCAGAACATCCCATTTTTAAAAATAAACCAGAAACCTGACTCGACTAAAAACCCCTCTAACTCAAACAGCTGTGAGGGTATTTTGGGAGGGAGTGTAATGAAGCAGACACTTTGAGTGTGCTCATCCTTGGGGTAACCCAGGTATGGACTGGTCATTCAGTCAGAGGTTGCACTCCCAACCTGCACATTTTACAACCCATGATGGACTTACCTCTCCCAAATTTGTCTAACACTTCTTTGATATAATTTGCAGTTCTGAGGTTCTGAGGTCTTTAAAAACTTCAGAACATCAGTTTCACCTTTTTTTTTTTTTTAATTAATGCTTTATCTACTAATTTTATTAAATATTCTACATTTTGAGGTGAGACGTAATAAAGAATAACTCCTACTCCCCTCATTTAATTTTTCTGGTTTTATTTTTTAC
The DNA here is from genome assembly GCF_037038585.1 of Patagioenas fasciata. Classification (NCBI taxonomy): domain Eukaryota; kingdom Metazoa; phylum Chordata; class Aves; order Columbiformes; family Columbidae; genus Patagioenas; species Patagioenas fasciata. The sequence continues at coordinate 27,458,710 of NC_092521.1, forward strand.
TATATCCCCACCTGTAGATAGTTTTAATTTAACATTTTTAAGGCAACACTTCACTGCTTAATCCTTATAGTAAATGGAGAAAACGATTTGGATAAGAAAAGGCCTGGGCTGAGACCCAAGTTCAAATTTGGTCTTCTGTCTTACTCAGAAAACTTATATGAACCAAACCTTGGATACTCATTTAAATCTGTACCCACTACACAGCTATTAAATGCCAGACCAAATCAAACATAAGAAATAGCTTTTGAATATAACTTTTCATCCACCATACAGAACTGCTTATTTTGTGGTTACTGGTTTTGGTCTCCTGGGAGCTTTCTGGAGCTCCTGCAATGCCTGAGGAACCCAGCCTGTCAGGCATGTAACCCACAGGAGAAAAAAGGGAGATCATTAAGACCTCTGGTTTAGTGGAAAGCAGGGCATACAGATAAAGTCGCAGAACTAAAAGCTGAAATTTTAAAGGAGCAAATCCACACATAGTTCCACTGCAACTGACACAACTGCTATGACAGGGTCCAATATGACCTAAAACAACTTAAAAAAAAAAAAGTTCAGAAACTCATCGCCATTTCATACAGATACTTACATTTGCACTGAATGTCATTCATCTTTAGAATTATTTTTTATATAATTTTATATATAAACAAAACACAGTTGAATATCAAATCTGTGTTTATCTTTTCCACAAGTGACATGTTTATATACTTATAAAGATGAGGTTATGAGTAGTGGGTCCTGATGAACTGTGTAATTCTATTTCTATGTACAGGATTTGTGTGATGTCACGAATACCTGAAGCAGCACCGAGACTCCAGTGTAGTCAAACAAATTCAGTCCACTGCAGTCTAATATCAAAACATGTCGCTCGCTGTTACATGACTGCAACGACTCACCTGCACATTTGGAAAATGAAAAACTTTAATTAAAAATGAGAATGGTCAAGAAATTAATATAAGAATTATGATAGTTCAACAAAATAAGTCCAAAATATCACAATAGATATTTTACTATTGTGTACTGGGACATCAGTTAAGCAAATGGCATATTATCGAAGCACAAATGAAGGACCTTCAGAGCAATGGGGTGAAGTGATGACAGGCAGAACATATTATTAGTAAGACATTTTAGACAGGAATCATCTCAAGAATTAAAGAATTGCTTCTTCAGATTTGAACTTCTGAATTAGTCAGGATAATTCTCGACTTGTGTGGAAGATTTTGCATGGGTTACAATGAGAATATATCTCTCTTTTAAGTTCTGATAAGATGCTCCCTTTTGTAGTACCTAAATACCTGTTTATGGCTTAACTAGTATCATCCCATAAGGAATAAAAGCATGTAAAGTGCAGTGTTTCATTTTCCTAAGGGTTTACTATGTTGTTTTTCTTTGGTTAATTTTTCATATACTATCTTGTATTGATGCTGGCGGAAAAAAAAAAAAAAAAAAAAAGATATTTTGGTAAGATTTACACAGGTCTTACAGTCATTCTTCAACCTCAGGTCATCTTGTGCTTAAACTAAGCACAATCTGTATTAAACGCATCCTGAACTAGCACATAGATAATGATTCCTGGCTTTGACCAAGGGAAAACTAGAAAATAATGCCCATCTTACTTAACGGTGCTCTGTGAACAAATGTCAGTTACCATAATGCACAAAACTCAAAAAAAAATATGAAGGAAAACAATTCTGAATGTAAGATGGGTTAAGCTAAATGGTTGTGACAGAGCAGAAGAAAAGATTTTAAACTCGAGAGGACTTAGAATTTCTCCATGGTGTAAATTTGTATTGGTGCTAATTCACTTCTGACAGTAGTCTGAGAGCCAGAGCCTTTTGGACTTGAACCTCCAGAGATTTACTGTCTTGTACTATCCAATGTACATTAACAGATACATTTCAAACAAAAATACAAAATTTCAAAGGAAACCTCCTGTCTGACATTACAGTGGTAGAAACCCAGGAAGGATTTATGAGATCTGATAGGCTGCTCGCTGTAATCTTTTCTATGCACCTCCTCTGTCTCTGAAACAAAAGAACTTAGTCTTTCTCCCTGTTACTGACTCATGTTATCTTTCCCCCAGCTGCAATAGATGCTGCCTGGCTTCTGAACTGGGGGTAGGTGCAGACCTGTGCCCTCTCTGAATCAGTGTCAACACTAAAAGCAGTTGTTTAATTTGATGCTGATACAGACCAATGGCAAATTGGGATCCCCAAGAGAGAGAAGATAAAGATTTTGACAAAGATGTACATCACTGTGCCTTCCAGGACAACTGCCATAAGGGTTGAGGATTATGTCTTCCTGTTCTCCTCCTTCCTAAAAATTTAAGCCCCACATTTTGTTTTCCTTTTTATAAGGGTTTTTATTTTTTTTTTCTCTCTGTCTTTTATTTCAAAGCTCCCATGAAAAATCATCATAGACTGGTTGGTAAAAGGAACAACAGAGCATTGAAGTTTTCAAGGCAGGATTTAAGCAATCAGAAAAGAAGTCTTGTGCTCTCCATCACTTCAGTAACATGAGAAACCAGCTCATCCAGAAGAAGATTAAAATATGTACTGCCAAGACCTTCCAACATATGAAGTACTTTGCACTCTTGGAGTATTTTACAATATAACCCTGTATAATCTTCAGTAGCCATTATAATTGCATCACTGTCTTAGAGCAAAGCACTCTATCACTCCCAAGTAAACTGAACACTGTGATATCATAAAATGTCATGAGTCTAGTTAATAAATGTAAACATTCAGACAACAGCCCCCAAATCGGATTATTTGCTGTGGCCTTAATGCTTCTAAGTGTTTTAAATAAACACAGTATTTTAATTCCATCCACAATGAAGTCATCTGTATAAAGTATCTTCTGCAAAAGATTGCTGTAGCTCTCCCATGGGAATGCATGTGCTCTGGTTTGATTTAAGTGCTATAAAATGTGGGAAGAGTGGAATTATCCAGCTTAATCCTTAACTGAAAGCAAACCCTTAGGTTTTTTTCTTTATTCTGTCCTCTGTTGATATACAGAACAATATTGGTGGCCAGAGTGTTAATTGTGATTCAGTTGAGGTTTTCTGAGATTTTCGCCTATGTGGCTTTAAAGATCACAAAGGTTTAACATGGCTCTAATTTTTTCCTTTTTTTTACTTTTGCATACTAATATTTAAGTCCCACTGTGAATACCAAAAAAAAAAAAAAAAAAAACAAGACCAGAACACAGCAAAACAGCCTCTTAGGCCTTTGCCTGAAAACACATCCAGGCTACAACGTGGGAAGTGGTTGCCTACACTGCATCCTTGTCTCCATATGAACACAGCAATGCCTGTGAAATAAGCAGGAACTCCTGCAGAACCAGTATTTTCATCAGATCCCTGCTTTTGAAATCTTAAACAATCAGCCAAGAACAGAAGAAAAATAAGACCTGTTAGGCAAAGGCTAACAGATTTTAATATTGTTTAGCACTCATGCTTAATTGAATGATTGATCTGACTACAAATATGAGTCTCCAGGCACTTTGAGTTTACCTAGAAATAAATAGAAAATTTAGGAGCCATTTTGCATACATATCCATCTTGGTTTTAATATCATTTACTGATAATAAACTCACCACGACAGCTTCCATTGGAAAATGAACAGAGCAATGTGTTCTGCTCACACTGAAATAAAAGCAATAAACCATTAACATACCAAAGAAAACTAGTCCAATGCATAGTAACCAGAGAAAATCAATGCAATACATAAGAATTGTGCTTCCCAGTATTGAAGCTAACTCCTTCTCTCCAAAATCATGTATGCAACAGCCTATTGGATAGATAATACTTACTATGTCTTTCTGTATTCCTCTAAAGTTATACCAAACTGATATTTTGCTTTTCTTCTTAGATGACTCAAACAACATGTTTGGATCCACTAGGAAGCATATTATGATCATGATGCTTTTGAGGAAGCAGGGGTTGGCTAAGAAGAGGTCAAAATATGGGGAAGATGTTCTTGAAAAGATCAATTCTAGTCAGTGATTTTATAAGATCAGTTTTTGACTTGCTGCAATCTCACCTGCTATGTTAATATTTTAGTGAGAACATTTTTGATATGTAAATTTATTAAATAATTATTTTTATCTTGAGAAAAAAAAATTACAACTATTTCAATATGAATGCTAATATCTCGGTAGAAATATGAGTTAAACCCCAAAATACAGCACAGAAACAAAATCCAAAGTGCAATTTTTTTCATGTGTATTATGTGCTACAGAAATATGGTTATTCCATAAAAAAAAAAATGCACAATATTTCAGGCAGCTGTTCTGCCAAGTACCTTACAGAAGAGACGCAGGATAAAATCTCCCTCCTAAGTAACTTATGAATTAATTTATTAAATTAACTTATTAACTTGTTGCACTTATTAAATTAACTCATCAATTAATGCCATGCAAATCCTAAGTAATATGTTTCTTGTTTGGGGGTTGTTATCATACTAATTTCAGTCAGCCTAGCAGAACCAAGGGAAAAAGCAGCATAATTTCTGAGTTGAATTTCTGAACAACGAGGAAAAGCCAACCATCAAAATAAGTATGGGTAGCGCAACTCTTTGGCATAAGACAGAAGAGGTGGTAGATACACATTGCTGAACACTGTCTTAACGACCTATCTAAGAAATGACTGTGATTTGCTCAGCCCATTTTTCCAAACTAGATGAAATTTCTTACAGTATGGTATTAGAATATCTTAATTGCAATGACAGAAAAATAAATGGGGTTTTATTCCCTTTTAGGGTCTTTTATAGGAATTTGCAGTAGTTATGTACATATAAACTTGAAAAATACAATACTTATTAAGATCTTCTGCAAAACCGAGTTATACATAATTTGTATACTGTTTATTTTTCCAAGACAATCAGTGCAGAAAACCAAAAAGAAACACTACCTTCAAGAAAAACTTTAGCAAATTTGTACCTTCTTCCTAATTCTCCTGGAATTATTTACAGTTAGAAACAGAAATAAAGTGTCTATCTCTCCTGGACTCACCTCCAGAAAAAAAAATTGCACTTTGTTCAAGTAGATTTGTAGCTACTTGTTGTCTGTATATAATCACAACCTTATATTACCTGAGGTTACGTAAGTTCTGCCAGAAATTTTGAAGAGCTTTGGATCAATGCTTTAATTTCTCTTACAGGATCATATATAGAAATAGTAGATATTCTTTTCAAGCAATAATAAGGAAGTAATCCTTACTGAATCTGGTTAAGATAAGGATTAATTTTATTCTGTTCTAAATAAACCATTTGTAATATTACCTTTTTATAACTATTTCAGTATCTGATTACATTCCCTAAGAAATGCAAGGAAAGCAGTCATGATCTTCAACACTGTCATTGTGTTTACTGAAGTGTATAGCACATCCTACCTTGTTTGCATCTTCATATGCCTGGCTGTTTGTGCTGTCCTTTTGGATTATCTTTATCAGGTCAGCATGAAATTTCCTGGCATTCAGAAAGACTAATGGGTTGTTGACTGAAACTATCTTTACCTGGTTTAATGATTCCTGTGGAATGAAATAAAAATAATGCTGAAAAGATTATCTTGGGTTTGGAGACTGAAAACCAATCTAATTTCTTTTAAAATACTGAAGATTCTACTAAATCAATCTAAAAGCAGCTTTGGATTGTGAGAATGACTTAACAGATAACTGTCTTGGTCAGTCTTCATGCACAACTCATAAAAAACTTTGCCCACTTTGGAAGAATGAGAACAGGATGAGAGACACCGTTCTGCTGATTCTAATGTACAAACACTGCTGCTGACAACACCTCAGCAGGTCAGCAGCAGATCACGAACAGATCTGATTCCAAGAAGTTCTCCAAAAGGACTTCAGTCCACAAGAGTGCTATACACAATAAAATATACTATAACTAAGTGTAAAAAGGGGTCTGGATACCGAAAATTTCCATTTACTACTGAAACCAAATACTTGATTTATGTGAATATCAGCTCTCAGAATTGAATTACTTATGGCAATGGGTAACAGGAAGCAAAACCCAAGAACTCACAATACACGTTCAAAAAGCCTCTGTTCTTACTAACAAAACTCAGAGATGCAACAAGGTCACACTCGAAGACAAGAGGAGCTGACAGACCACTTTTTAAGTAGTTCAAAAAAATGTAGGATTGAATTTAAGATACACAATTTTACCAACAGACTTCTAGTAAAACAGGAATGGAAATCTTCACCACAAACCACAGAAACTACCTCCTTATTCTAGACTGCTGTTCAGACTTCTGGGAACCAGACAATCTCTCAGACACCACCACAGCGACCATTGTACTGACTAGGGAAACATTTCAAACACACAAAATAGAGGCAATGAACCCCAGATTATGTATAGGGACTTTGCGCAATTTACCTAACGAATGTGATTGTGGTACATATCACATCACCAACATGCCTCGGTCAATCAAGTGGCAAAGCCTAACTGGAAGTTAAAATGGCTAAGATCTTATGAAAGAAAGCTCTAAAACAAGGGCAAAACAGAGGGCAATATATGCTTGAATGGATGAATACTCCAACAGCAAACAAATTCCCATAAAAAAAAGGTGCTATAGACAGCTTGGTGGGGAGATAAGTGGGGAGTGTGGTGCCATACCAGAACTGGCAAAGTGGAAGATGAAAACCGAGAAAAAAGGAAGACTGATGTGCAAAAATCAAAGCCTGTGATATCAAGAAGCTAATTAGCTTTCAAAAATACAAGGTAGAAAACTCAAAAGGTTCAAACCCTAAGGCAGAACCAAGCAGATGGCAGACTTAGGTATAGTCTTTCGTCTAGGATGGGTGAGGACAACTGTGCCAAACTTGGCTTAGTTATTCCTGGCTCTGTTTTGTTCTATCTGCTTTCTTAATGCGAACTGTTCTGAGAAAAATGGACTTCCTGTTATCATGACCTTGCTAAGAAAGAAGGAAAATTATCTCAGGTGGCCTATTCCTGCTGTCAGATACCATCAATTGCCCTGTGTTCTCTGCATAGTCATGTCTATGACTGGATAAGAGTTCAGTTCAGTGAATGCCGGTGATGCAAAGTGTTTCACATAAGGTTCTAAATACCCTGTTGATTTTTTCCACATTAGAATGTTTTTTCTCTTGTTGATGAACTAACCCCTATAAATCCACAGACCTTAATGGCAGGGTAGATAATTAAGCTTGCATATTTTTATGTTTAAAAGTCCTGTTGTTTATGTCTAAGCTGTTATTTACCAGGGGAACTTGGATCAGCCTAACATTCATACATTAAAAATTGCCCTAAATGCCTGCTGTAACCCAGTGACTCTAATTCAGTTAAGGGCATTTTCTAAATCTTAAAAATATTTTCCTTCTGTGTTTTGTGCAATAAACTCTTGAGCAATTTGCTTTCTTAACAAAATGTTGTTTTCCACACTGTCTGCAGACACTAGTTTGTTATTACTTGGTTGATGGCATTAATCTTAATGATTAAGGAAAAAAGCAGGGGAGCAGTTAACTTTAAAAAAAATAAATAAAGACTCATAGGGATTTGTACAAAATGTCTTATGAATTGATACAAAAAAATAGTAGGCAAATCAAATTCTGGTTACCCATCTCTGACAAAGTTTACACCAACATTTTTATTAAGAATGAAAACTGATATAATAATTGACAGCTGGGCTCAACAACAGTGTTTTTAATTTACACTTCAGAGTCCTCCCTATTCTCATGTACCTTTCACATTCCAGCATTGTTCAGCATGCCAAAACAGTAAATCCCCCTGAGCCAAGCTCAAATTTTGAGCCCAAGATAGCTATAATGGAAAATATTTGTCTGAAAAGACAAATGCTTTAGGGGAGAGCTTCTCAATGCTGAGGTAATACCTGCTGAGCATGTTGCTTACTGGTGCTTAAGACCTTTCAAAAGCATAAGGAAAGAAGGTGTGGTAGAAACTGCCACAGTGGAAGAAGGCAGGATGTCCTAGTGATGGAACTCTGTGCTGAAAGGACACACGATTCTACTTCTTTCTTGGCTGCTGACCTACCATTTCATCTCAGAGAAAGGAGCTCACCTCTCTGGGCCATTACCCCTCTCTTCTTACCACAGGCCTGACTACAAACAACTTTGATTATAATTGCAGTGAAAATAAACAAAAGCATTTTAAATCTCTGACTGGTAGCTTTAAGTTTGTAAGAAGCCAAAATTTAAAAACACAGTCTTTCAGAGGCTCTTCCATCCATTTTTCATGCAAGGGTACCCTAGTCTGTGACAACTTCATGCTGTTGTCCCTCCTTCCCCAGCGACACTCGGTGTCCTCTGGGACAGTCCAGTCACAAAGTGCTGGTGACAGAAATGGGGAGAGAAAAGAGATTGCGGAGGATGAGAGTTATCAAAGGACTTTCGGGAAATGAGGAAATCTGATAGAAATACAGAGACAGCTCTTGTCTGCTCAGATGGCCCCTGCCCTTGCTGCCAAGATGTTTCCTTAGACTTAAGAATTAGGAAAATTTTACAAAGAGCAAACTTAAAAGTAACAAATAAGCTAAGACAGATTAATCTAACAGGACTTGCCTAACCTTGCAGACCAGCAGCAGAACCAAGAACATATTCCAATTTCCGATGCCTAGACTATTTTTTTAATTTACTATGTCATACTGGTTTTAGATTTCAAGATGTCATTTTATAAAAATGTTCTCTTGACTCACTGATTACAATCTGGTAACCAACTAGAGAAAATAAACAAATCTGAATTGGTGGAACACACACGCTCACGGAAGATAATTTACTTACACAATTATCTTCTGCTTTGTATTTATATTCCTCTTCTTTCACATTTTTCAAATTCAGTGTCTTTGTTCTGTAATCAATACACAGGGAAAATCTGTAAGGCATGGCATCAGAAACAGGAAGAGGCATACCCCAAAACTGCAGCGTAGAAGTTTAAATCCATACATATCTTTATGCAAATAAGTCTTATTTTTTGTGATAAAGATCCAGTTAAAAGAGTAAAAAGTATGTATTAAAATTATAGTATATCACTTTGAAAAATTGATATAATTATTTTTTATTCCAATAAGTATAATGGAAATTTCTGGTAAATAAATTATTAATTTTAAGTTTCGTTACTGTTTTATAGCTGGCCAGAGAGCTATTCTCAAGCAAAGGCAGTTAATATAGAATCTACAACTTCAAAAGTACAGAGATTTAATTAGTATTTTTTACCTGCAAAATTATAGTGTAAGGAAAGGAAAAAAAAAAAATATACTGAATAGCTATGGGTCATGGAAACTAAGGATGTTTTATTTATCAAATTTGATGTATCTCTGTATGATGAAGCAGAATGCTGCACTCCCGCTATCAAAGTGGGAAACTTAACTGGAAAAGCCAGAATCCCTGTGCTCTCTACATGGTCATTGGGAGGATAAAGTTTCCTTGACAAGGCAGCTCAGTGCACAACCTTTTGCTTCAACACTTCACTTGCAGAAATGCCTTTACCTGCAGAACAAGAAGACTATGAAACTAGCTGTCATCTGAGCTCTGTGCCTAAAGATAGGCAATGGAAATATTCCCAGAATACAACATTTAATAGATGCATCAGTGTACAGGGAGTGTTTGCAGGTACTGGTGTTAGCTAAATGAGGCTTGCAAAAGTCAGCTGTTCTCTCCTGTTGGTATAAATTGAGCTGTAGCTGCTGTTGGTTTTAATACACTCTGATACATAACATGTATCATGTGCAATACTGTCAAAGAACTTTTTATTGATTTTTCTGTTGATCTTGCGCTACCTTCACCTAATGAGCCATTGAGATGTACAATACTAACAGAAATTATAAAATACTGCCATAGCGTGAAATGGTTTAGAGATCCTTAGCCTACAGTAAATGCACAGGTCTGACTTTTGCATCGTCTTATCTTGTAAATTTCTGCAAGTAGAAAACTGAAGTTTCATTGTGAAATTTAGTGTACTGTATGTCAGCACTGACAGTAGAGAAATGTGCCAGAAAGAACACATAAAGATGTGCTACCAGAAAATTTCGATAGCTTATTTCTCACCTGGGAAAGCGGAAAATCACAATCACTATAGTGCAGACAACGCCATACAACAGTCCCACATTAGCAGCAAAGCATATTGTAAACATGTAGGTACTAATCCATATGCTCTTTAAGGAGGGAAACAGAAAGAGATTGTTAATTTAAGTTTTTGTAACAATGTGGCTTCTATGACTCAAAGATTTTTAAAATTAAGATACTTTCTCAGGAGTAAACATTTGGTACTTTGAATGGGATATTGAAGTCTCTGTTAGTGATTAAAATAATGTCTACCCATGGGAGAACTCGTATGACATAGCACTACTTATCTCAATGCTCACAGAGGTTCCTTACAGACTTACTTGAAATAGCACATGTAGTTATGCTAACAGCATAATTCAGAATTAACTCAGTTGTTTTGCAAAACCTGTAACTTATTTTTCACATTGCAAGTTTTTGTCACCTCCTTCACTGTACACATTTAAAATCCTCCTTTCCTTTTACACAACAAGGTACCCTAAAGGTCACATACAGGGAGCTCTCCTCCCACTAATATGTGGGAATTATAATTTGTGAAGAGTTTAATTAAAAGTGGCATTTATCAGAGTACGACTGACTAAACCAACTCTATAACAAAAAAATTGTTGGGGAATTAATTTCTTCACATGGGAATGGTGAGATTTCAGATTACTTCCCCATCTGTCAATATCTGATTAATAAAACTTTGGATGCAATTTAAATACAAATTAAAAAGGAAAAAAATAAAAGCATATCGGAAAAATAAAAAAGTCATTTTGAAAATGAACTAAAAATATTAAAAACCCAAAAGATTTTTATGTTTCAATTTTTTTCTTTGATTATTTTCTGAACAGGAATGATCCTTCATATTTCCATACTACAACAATTTATACCACAGAGAGATATTCAGATTTCACAATTAAAAGGGCACAAGTACAAATTACTTGATTTCTCACAGCAACCTAATATCAGCACATATTTCTTTACTGGAGGGAGCCTTAAGCAAAGACTGCCACCTAATCTTTGTATAAAAAATGTTAAAGAAAAATGGAAAGTATTTTCAGTCCTCTGAATGTATTGATCTTCACATGTGCCTGTTTCAACAATTATAGCGGTTCTTGTCAATGTTTGCAGAGGAACAGATCACATTACAATGTCACAATCAGTGTTAAAATTATTCTTTCTGATGCTTTCACTTAGCTCAGGAAAGCCAGAGACAACAGAATACTTTCAGACTAACCACAGGAGTTTTCCTTGAGTAGATTTCAGAGCTGTTATTTTATGAATTATAAAATGTAAGTCATGCCATAATGATTTATACTTCACAGAGGACAGAGTGTTCTGTGACTCTACAGAGAAACCTTTTCCTCCCTCATCTTCAAAGTTCTAAATGACTGCAGAAGGTTTTGCAGTCTCTTCAGTGGTGCAGCTGCTAGGTAAAGAGGTAGTTCATTCACTGAAATCATGCTCAGTCTCCAGTTATACTTTAAAATTGGATCTTATACAAATTGTTGTGTATATATTTGCAAAGAATACCTTTATGAGCAACAAATATTTAGTTCTGATTAATCAGAGAGAAAGTAATTGTAACATTTACAAATCCAACATGAATTTATAAAGAAGGTTGCTGGATGTGAATGGACTAACAGAAGTAGTACACACGTGAAAGTCAGGGAGGATCAAGAATTGGCCCATCCTCATAAGGCTGAACCCTTGACAACACCTGAGATCAAGTAATCCACCTCAGCTGCAGACCAGAGTCATCTAATCAAATCACTGCTTCAAGGCTTGCAAAATTATTTTCTCTCAGAAGAAAACAGTAAGCGTGAAAACCCAACACGAACTCTACATAGGTAGAATGAAAGTAAAATGTTCAAGTGCTGCTGAGCACTGAGAAAGCTAGTTGAGTGCCTCTTTAGCAGCCTACTATCTTACATCTGAACTGTAACCAGAGACTGCTATTTTTGAGAGAATGAGCCAAAACAATCATATTCTCATTTGTCAATCACCCTTTCAGTGCTTTTTATTGGCCTGGAGTCAGTTATTTTTACGTAGGGTAGTATCGAACTTGTAGAAAGAAGTTATGTTGATCTGATAGACTTTTTTTAATTAATGGGTTGTCACAGGGTTCAACAAAGAAGTCATAAAAACATCAAAGTTTTCTTTGGCCACTTATGCAACATGGTTATAGTATATTCCAGGACAGATAGGATCTAATCATTCTTCAAATCTTAGCCATAATGTTTTGTAGGCACATTTTTCTTAAAAGTCAAAACAAAATCCAACTTCAAAACATGCTTGTACTGTATTAATTACAAAAAAAAAAAAATCCTAAAGAGTGAGAAAATAATCAGGAATATGGATTTCTGTTGAATTCTGCATATATCAGAAGGTATCGGAAGCACTGAGAGGTACTGTGACTGCATATGCAGAAGCTGCCTCTGAAACTCTGTGGACAGCGTTTCCATGTAGACCTTTTAATTTCATGAGGTCTACTCGTCCACCACTGAGGGGAGTGTGAAATGGAAACTTGGTGGGAATAAAGAGCATATAAGTAAGAGAAGTGACAGCATACTCTTTGAGGCAATGACTAAACAATTAAATACTAACATACTGTGATACTAAATGTTTCTGTACCACTTTGGAACCGGATTATAAATAATCCTTTCTGTTGCAAACTGAGATGATCAGCTATTGCCTGTGTTGTTAGAGTTCATTTCACTTGGCATTTACTACGTACTGCACAGATGTCTACACCTGGAGGAGCTGTCAAGATTCCCACCATAATCAATGGAGATCTGGTTATCAGAGTGGGGGGAGTTTAGGAGGTATTTCACCTGACTCCTGCCTGATTACACTGCCGTGTACTTCAGGAAGAAATAAATCATGCCCACTGGACTTGACTGATCAGCTCTGTACTGTCTATAATGCAAGGCTGTGATGACTTGTTCAGATGAAGAGCCCTTGCTGCAGTCACCAGCACATAGCCAGAGGGAGAATCCTATAAAAATCCTGTTTGTTCAGGGGATGCCTTGGCAGAGAAGAATGTGGAGCCCAGGAGGAAGCTCTGGCTCTGGGGAGGCTGCACAGCATGCCCATTCACCCACATCCTTCTGCCGACACTACTGATGCATGCCTGTGTCCTCATGGCACCACTCTTCATCAAACTTTACAATTCAAATACTGAAGTGAAAACCACTATGGCCATAAATCAGGAACTGTTTAACAGTAAAGTGGTATGGTAGTTCTTTAATATAATTTTTCACAAGCGTTCCACACCCAATGCTTGAGAAGGTGTTTGTTTGCACAGACTTCTCTGGAGACAGATGGACTGATATAAATATTATTCTTTATAAAGAGTTTATATGACAATCACACTTTCAACAGATTAAGCATTTGCAAATTCCTTCCCACCCCACTGGGACTAACTACAGCAAAACTAATATAAATCAGGGTAGCACATTCACTAATGTGGGAAGGATAGAAAATCTCCCTAGGATGTCATAAGCTGGAACCATTTGTGTAAAATTAGATAATAATTAGAAGAGACAGCTTGCTACTTTTTGGAAAATGTTTTATATAGCAAAGCCCTCAGTGCTCTTTCATGAATCAGGGCACCTATTTGATGAATACCCGAACAAATCTAGAAGTTTATCTCCCTCCTGATGATAGTATGTTAAGAAGTTCTAAAAATAGATTAAATTGCACCAGTGAGCTCCAAAATTCCATGGAAGGCCCTCTCTGGGCCCCCTACGCCAGCTTATTTTGACAAAATGGATTGACAGGCTGATGGTTCGATGACTTAGAAACTCACACTGGCAAGATCTTGGAGGACACTTGTCTAAAGTGAGACCCTCCTGGTTGGATCTACTTGCTGGATTGGTAGCATTCTTTAAATTCTTATATTACTTACAATTAATTCATCCATAACTACCTCTCCCATCATGGCACCATGCAGGGAATGTGCATTTTTTACTATAAATTGTTGCCATTCTTTCTATTTTACAAGTCAGGCGTACAACTTAGCTCTGCTTCAGCTGTAGTCACCTCCTGTTTAAGTCATTTATATGTTTTTTAACATTATTTTCTCTTTAAATACCATAGTGTTTTTGTGTTGAACACATTAAATCCCCGTTGTATAATTCATGTATGAAAAATAATTCTTACTCTATTGTCATTTTTCACTTAGAGGGTCACATTCTCAAATATTTTTTCTCCATCTTTGGTCACTTTCAAGTCCAACTGTTAACAGCAAACAAAACATTTTTCTTCAGCAGTCCATTACCAGGCAGTAGCCTTTGCCTACTTTAAATGGCTGCAGCTCATCTGGGATGCTCAGCCTTAAATACAAGAGTTAACAAGAACTTCACGGGCCTTTTTGTTGACACTAGGAAAATGCACTGTCAAGCAGTAGAATAAAAAGGGAAGTTAGTCAAGAAGTAGGCTGGCATAACACTTGCAGGAAAGATATGGAAATCAGCTTTTCATCTGAGGACCTGAAAAGTGATACACACTCACAGAAGAATTCCAGACCATCTTTGTCGTAGTTCCCCAAAACAGGCAAACATTCAAGACAAGTCATTCTCAAATTAATGTACAAAACACAGATAACACAGGAATCAACACCCTAGAAACAGCCAAAAGATGAAGACAGCAAAGAGAGGACAAATACTGTTATTTATACAGTTACGTATTTAACATATCTAGTGGAAAAGAGCAATTATTAATCTGAAATTATTGAAATCATGCAAGAAGGTACAGGGACTGTCAGAAGACCTTGACTGAAGCAAGAGACCTTTGAATTTCATGCAAGTATTGTGAATGGCAGGAGAGGGCTCTTTGGAGCAAGGGCAGTGATGTTCTTGCTGGAAAGAAATTTGAGAGGTGGGATGTAAAAACAAGATATTCCTGAGGGCTGCTAAAGAACAAGTTGAAAGAAAATGGAAACAAATATACATAATAATATTCAGCTAATAATATTGAGTATTAGCTACTTAGGTCTGTCAGCCTAGCTGTTCCTTTGGACACAGCTGTTCCTAAACATTAAATCTTCAAGAAAAAGCAATCCATGGCTGAAACTAGAGATTTCATGGACTCATAGAATACCTTCAGTTGGAAGGGACCCATGAGGAGTTAAACTCCTGAGCTGTACCTTTCAAGCTGTACCTTTTACATTTAACAGAATTATGTTTTATAAAGAACTAATCAACAGATAAATATTACTCTTCTTATTTGTGTTCAATGAGAATCTTAAAGAAATGCAAAGGAACAAGGTAACAAAAGCCATAATATCCTGTTTCTATGCACAAAAAGTTTTGCCAGACCTGTGAGCATAACAAACCTGACTTCTATGTTACATGACACACGCCCTTCAAAGAATCAGTTCCAGAAAGGACAGCTGCTAGTTATTTCCAAATGTTTTTTTTTTAAGAGTTTCTATCTTCAAAACACTTTGGATAACCTGGGTAATGGGACTGATTCATTTCTAATGTGTCGTCAGTTGCTGGGGTGAATCTTTTCAGGTCAAAATCAACACTATTGTGTTTATTCAAATCACTGGGCTTGGTGAGGCTCCTCAGACCAGGCAGCAATGTAAGATGAACGTTTATAGCCTTACTTCAGATTGTGGCATTTAAAGCAAGATGATTTATCCTGTCAGGCTAAGGACTGATGGTACAGCTATTTTAAAATAAATCATCATTCAAGTACGTCCAGTTAAACAGATAAGCCCAGCAAGCTCTCTCTCTCTACAACCTTTCTTCTTCTCTATAACCATCCTTAGAAATAATGACAGATGTCAGAGGTATAATAACCAACTACTTACCCATCCTTTCTGCCAAAATCACTAAAGCAAAAATCAGTCAGGCTAGTCTATCTATCAAAATTCATCAACTTTAAAGAGCTTCCAGAATATCCTACTGGAAAACTTAACTACTTTCTACCTCAATGCACTGATAGAGAAGCCATATCTCTCTCCCATAACTACAAATTTTCTTAAGCTGGCTGTCTCCAAAATAATTCTTGATTCACATCATCTACCCCTTGGGACCCTGGAAATCTAGGTTATGATGAAAACCATATACACTACAGGTGGTAGAAAATATTTTCAGAATTTAGCTACTTGAGGAACATAAGATGTCATGAAAGATAGAGTTCTTCTTTTGAATGATTAAATAAAATCAAAATCCAAGACTTTTGTGGCAAAATGTGAAGAATCTCACATAGCCAAACTTGATGTTATTTACTCAGTTCTGCTTTCCATACTGAAACCTAGTATTCTATAAAATACATTTTATTCAGTCTAGACTTACCATTACTGCTATAGAATATTAAATCAGATATTACCTCCAGTAACCTATATCTCCCACCACAGCAGAGGACGATATGACCAAAATACCTTTCTGAATATTTGTTAACTGAAACTGCATAAACAGAAGTTCCAAAAGCTCTATGGGATGTCAATATGTGGTTGGTGGTCTTGGTTCCACTAATTGCCCAATACATTCAAAAATTTCCACAGAAGAGAAAACCAGGAGTCTTCCTAAACAGGGACTCATAATTAGTATTTGTTAGGAATTCTGTGCAAATATAAGTCAGACTATTCAGACTTCACATTAAACTGGATTTTCATACTATGTCTCTTTCCATCTATCTGCTTTTTATAATGTGTTTCTGAGTCTTTCATTATGATCAAACAATAGATATCCTCTTTGCAAAATCTGAAAGAGTTAAGGCAATTTACCTACAGAACACTAGGACATATATCTTTCTGCATCTCTAGTGTTTCCTGTTCTGTTTGTCCTGTACAGTCATTTCATACCCTCGGAGGACAAAGATACTGGGATCTCTTTGATAATACTACAATAACAAAAGCAAGGTAACCAGCTTGAGAGGGCACAGAAAATTAGACATGCTTCTGCTCAGATTAACCTGATCTGTCTGTATACTAATCTTTAGCATTAAATTAGGTATGATTCTTTATCATTTAGTAAAATTCTGATTTTTTTAAATACAATTACCGTTACAGATACTGTGATTCTGAGATAGAAAATACACCAACAGCACACAAAAACCCTAATAATAATAGCATGCACTTGTCTCTTCTAGGGTAACAGAACTATTAAAGTTTGGTTAGGTATTTGTTAAAGGTTCTCAGGAGAACCTACTTAGATTGTTTCACTTACCCAGTCTATTTTATCGACATTCCAATATTTTTTTAAGTCACGGAACTGCACTAGCATCCCCTTCAAGCCCACAACAATAATGCTTGCTAGTACACACTGCAATGAAATAAAAAACAGAAGACTTTTGCAGAATTCGTAATGAAAACAAATGTTCGTTCTTCATTTTAGCAGTCAATATCATTACCAAATTATAAAAAAAAATGAAGTTTGTGTTTCAAAAACAGGATAAGCACAAATCTAACAGTATCAAACCTGTTTTTTCTGTCCTGCAGGCAATCTATAGGCCACCTGACTTCAGGATGTCCCTAGACTCTCTATGTGTCACCAGACCAATGAGTCTGGAGAACTCGGAAGCAAATCAGTACTCAACTTCTACATAGTAAAGAATTTCAATTCCCTTTCTTCATCACCTAGACAAGGTCTCTAGAGCAAAAAATCCATTAACTTTGAGGCAAACAAAATAATTTATTGTTCTCTAAATCAGAAAGCGGGAGGAAATGGTTGAAGAAATCATTTGAAGCCAAAAAGGATGGAGTACAAAGCGAAGGACTTGCAGTGCACAGGTGGCAAGGGAGGCTGAAAAAAAGTCATAGAAAAGAAATAAAATATCAAGAAACATACGATTTTTTTTTTTATGTAAGCAAAAAAGTCTATAGGAAACCAGTCAAAATTTACATATAATCCATATAAAAAAAAATGAAGGGAAGAAAGCAGTATAATGAAAAATATGACATATCGTTCATCACTCTTCAAGTGCCCTTACTTTGCATGGTTAAAATGAGCTATAAAAGGATCTGTGTTTGAAAAGTGAAAAACTTCATTTGATATTGTAAACAATAGCACAAAGTAAATGTAAAATACAGCTGAGCAAAAATTTCATATACAAACATGGAAGAATTATGGATAACTTTGGCACACCTCTAATTAAAATTAAATATTAATTTGTAATACCAAAAGCTAGATATAGCTTAAGTGATAACACATCATGTTGCTTTACAGAGTCTTAGTATAGAAGATGTATTCCATGAGAGAGATAAAAGAATATCTCATAATCTTTCTGCAATTCAGTTTAGATCACTATCTACAAAAATTTGTGTCAAATTATTTGAAAAACAAAGTCATACATCATACACATAACTAGAGATAAATTGTGGATCTTTGTTAATTTCTACTGCATTTTGTCAATTTACAAATCCACAGCAATCTACATGTATTCTTTTCATAGACTACATGCCAAAATCAGGTAGAAGAGAAATGCTTTCTCATATACTTATGTGATAGCCTATATATGCAACTACATATGTGTAAAATCTACATATATTATATTGTCACCTCTGTATTTTATGATTTTGAGACTTGCTATGCCCTTACTATTCTTTCTCCCATTGAAATCAAACAGAACTCATTTAGAAGTAGAACTGTTTCTCACTGAAAAAAAATTAAGTAATTAGAAAATGTTTCATGTAATCTTTAAAAAATAAGATAAGTACCGTACCATAGGCAGCCAGTACAGCATAGGTCCAATTGCATAGATCACCACAAGAATTAATACACAAGAGATAAGGCAAGCCACCTAAAACAATAAAAAAGCAGATCATTCAATAACAATAAAACAATATTAAAACCTATGGAAAGGCTTACTCATCAAATATTGTAGACAAAAATCAAGAAGATGAGATTGTTAGCTGTTAATATATCTATGTATTACAGATGCATATAATTTCAGTTTTAAACTCTGGTGATTACCTTTGGTCAACTGCAGTGGAAACACAGTAAGAGATCTCAACACCCATGTTGGACCCTGCTGACACACACAGACACCGACCACAGCATCGCTTACACACTCGGCTGTTCAATGGAGCGTGTGTGCAATATCTCATCCCAGAAGTTTCACAGCACCCACTGTCATTCTGTGACATATTTATAGTCATGCACCCTATGTTGTACTAAATAACAGATCTGCCATAGCACTGACCAAAATTACATACAGAGAACTGTGTCACCATTTTTGTGCAAGAGAAGATTTCTAACTTCTTTTATTGGTATCAACACTAAAAGGAAATTATTATGTTAAGTCAGAAACCACCAATTATTTAATGTTAATATCAGTGAGTTTTACTTTAGAAAATGTAGGAACATTTTTTTTAGTATATTAAAAATTATAATTAATGCAGGTGACATGAATCCAGACAAATATATGGTCTAAAAATTAGTATTAGATAGTATTAATCTGATGGAAAACTACAATAAAATTGCAGCCTCCTACTCTACTCTGGCTGCTCAAAAAACACAGTACTTCTGCTCTCATTAAGATACAGTCCAGATTCACTGAAGGTTTTTGACAATAAGTAGACAGATGCTCACTTTATTTTTATATTGATAATATGTTTCTAAAATAATGCGGTATCATTTTAAGAGACAAGTTGTTAAAAACAAAACCAGACAAGTTGTTAAAACACTAGAAAATTAAAGCCATGGTGTACTTAAAAATACCATGAAGAAGGATAGACAGAGTGTTTACAGGAAAAGAGACACAAAATCTGCTGGTAAAGCCACAGGGAACTTTTCCCTCTTTCTGCCTTCCCAAAAAGGAAAAAAAAAAAAAAAGGGGGGGGTGAAAAAGTTGTTGATTATACTTGAAGGACACAGGGACACTTCTAGCTCCTGATACAGTCCCTCACTTCTGTTTTCTCCCAGGACAAGATAACACTGAAGAATAAATGACATCACTGAACCCCAGGTATGGCTGTTGGAGAAAAAGGGGCTGCTCTGAGCCCCTGAAAGGCTCCTTACATTTCTTTCATTACATGTGCCAGAGTAAACTGACTTCTCTTTACGTAGTCAAAGCAACCCCTTGCTCTTCTTCTTGTCTACGGTCTGACCAACATTTATTAGTGGTGTTCTTCTCATCTCTTCTCATCTCATCTGCCCAGACAGCCCCAAAAGTATATGATTGAGTGTATGAGTTACTTTCCACAAAAAGGTAGGAGAGAGCGTTTTATGTTTATTAAAATACTCTCATAGTGATAACATGTGGATACATTCTTTCGAATTAAGGTTCTGCTACACTGTAAAACCAATGGATAAAATCAAGCAGAGCCTTGTTATTTCTAACACGTACTTCCTAACTTGAAATCAAACTATGGTGGTTTCTTTTTTCATTTCATGTATTTAATAACCTTCTACTGGGGCCTTTACCTACATGTGCCAGAGCCAAAGTGCTCAGATATCCTACATGCCTTCAGGTTATAGGCCTTCAAGTATAGGTCTTGAGGTTACTTTAAATCTTCCTTGGAAAAGCCATGATGCAGTATAACTGCCAATTGTACAGACAATATGTAAACAGGCAACAGAAGAGGATGTCTGTGAGGATGAGGACACCTGGTATGACATTGAATCCAAGTCAAAGATACGAAATAGCTAATAGCAAACTGGTAGCTAAGATATTTGCATATAAATGTTTTTTAAAGATTATTATTGGATAAATTATTCAGTATGATTAATCAAGTTCAGAGTACTGTGTTGGCTAATTAGCAGGTAATTAATATGTGAAGTTTTGAAACAAAGCCCTGTATCATTTCTAATTATCGTGGTGTCCTCATGAGAAATAATTGCAGGACATGGTCAAGAAGAAACAGCACCTCTTAGCTGTTCTTAGGCATGTCAGTTGTACCTCATTACACTTTTCCTCATAATTAATGACCTTTATAGAGGCAAGAGCAACAGTTATAAAAAGACAAACAAACAACAAACTCCAAAGGACATAACATTTATATGGCAGGATGCCACCAATGGACACATGAGTTTCAGAGGAAGGAGGGAGATGCAGTGCTTAGGGGGTACCCCACTAATGTCCCTGTTTCCATGATCCCATGAGGTGCCACAAGGGTCACAGAAGAGCAGTTTGCTACATCTCTTGTTCATGGGCATGATTTTGACAAGTAACAGAGTCACAAGGTCCCAATTATCATTTTCATCAATTGCAGTTCTCTCTTTTCTGACCTACTGCAAGCAGAACTTGTGGGTTTGATTTCCAAAAGTAGGAAACAGCCCAAAAACTCCTTAAAAAAACACAGTGTCATCTCTATGGGCTCAAGGTATACTGAGGGACAGGACAAGTACGCCATGTCACAAGGCAGAAGTTGGGAGACTGTTTTCAATTTTGTTTTGCTTTTTTTGTTTGTTTTCCTGAAAAGCAGCTCTTAAGGTTACTTTCACTTTACTTTGAAAATCAGATAGAAGCACTAAATTAAATCTGAGTTTTGCTAAAACTTCCATTTCGCCTGTACCATTAAATCTATTAAACACCATTAGATGGCAGTTTTGTTACAGTGCTGACAAATTCACATAAATCTGAAGGGTCATATGTGTAGTTTCCTGCAGGCTGAAAACACAATTCCTAATCTCCTAACTGCCACAGACTTTAGAGTTTATATTGTATTAAACAGGCAAAAATGAACAAGTGGAACCATTAGCTGTTCTCGTAAGGCAGTTGCTTGTCAAATGCAATTCCACGCAGATTGTTAAAAATGACAGGTCAGAGTCGTTTCCCAGGACAGAGAAAAAGGGAGAATAGGAAAATACAATGGATAAGTCAGTAGAAGTTCCAGTGAACAGTATGTTAGCCTTAATTCCCCTACATACTTCACTCTAACCCATTACCTGTGTTTTGGCACCAGTACTGTATAAAAGTGCCGTCCGTCCCATCGCTGCAGCACTTGGTATGCAAAAGAAAAATGAAGGAATCACGTTGCTGAGGCCATGAGCCAAAAATTCCTGCAAAGTTTTTAAATAAAATATGGGTTTTTTTCCTATTGTTCGGTCATTTCAACCCTTCTTGCCAACAAAGGAGTCCCCAATGTAAATATTAACAATGACAATGGATGGCCATAGTTTTCAGGGAAAAAAAAATCACATATATACATGATAAAAGATGTCCTAACATAATATATCTTCTAACATATCGGAACCAAGTTGAATGATAGAGCTGCTGAACCAGATTCATCAAAAGGAAGAGGCACATTTTGTTCAAAGAATAAATGGTATTGCTAAGTTTGGAAGATGAAATTCAGCCAAAATATTTACATCTTGATCCACATCTGCTTTTTAACAGGCCAGAGTCTCAAATAGTGGGATCTGGACTGTGCCCAGGTTGTTTCTGGCTTATAACTCTATTCGAAGAAGACAGCCAGTGATTTTTTTTTTTCTTTTGAGCATGCTTTAGTGAAAGTGAAGTATGGTGGCAATACTATCCGTATGCTGTCTTTCTTTACAAATATATTTGGTGTTTATTCAGAGTCAAAACGCAGACACATCTGAACAGAAAGAAAAAAAAAGAAAAAGTGGGGAAGCCACCTTGTATCTGCAACCTGAGCTGAACAACGTTTTCTAAGCAAGGGCCCTAGCCTGGTTGCCCAGAATATAAGCAGCTCATTCATCTCCTGAGGTCAATGTCCAAGACAAGACGTCAGTACTGCTAGAAGTGCTTAGGACACAAATGGTATTGTATCCAGCCAGGGCAACACCTCATCATAACATTGGCTTCAGAGCACAGGAGAGCACCTTAAAGTTCCCCAGATATCCCTGCACATCCACATGCCACCAGGCAGACTCCCGTGCCTGGCCCCTGAATGCAACACAGCTGCACCAGCCCGCTGCCATTAGTAATCTCTGTTCTCATGGAGGTTTTGCTCTTTTGCTCCATTATTTGATGCAGGTATACATGTAGTTTCCAACACCTTGGTAATTAAGCTGTGCAGGCTATAAGTTTTCCAAAGGTGCAGAAAGACATGCAGATCGCAGTACTGCATTTAGCACCCTTGAGACAATGCAACATTTTGCCCCAAAGCCTGGTCTGTATTAAGCTCAAAACATTTTCCCTCTACTACATAGAAAACATGACTCTGAAGCATCAACAGAAATTCATGACCAAATATATTCAGTCTGAAAAGTATCTGAGAAACATGAGTAGACAAGAACATTACCACCATATTTTCCAATGACATAAGAGTTGTAAACTGATGTAGCAAGACTGACCTGTCTAGCTAGGGTGTTCAGAGACCTCCAGCTGCAAAACTAACTGTTCTTCTTTCAACCTTACATCATTTATCCCAAATCACTTAAGACAAAGGCGGGGGCAGCATTTTCATCACACAGCACTATTGCCAGTTATCTAAAATTGAGCATTCCTTACAACAGTGCTTGAATTATTGACTCAATAGATTTCCAGTTAGCTTGGTGTTACCCACCCACCACGACCAGTGGTGGGGTAGTACAGAAAGTAACGTACCACTTTTGTTTCAGCGTGGCCACTGTAATGTGGAACTCTGTACTCTCCTATGGCTGCAAATTTGGCAGCACTTTCTGAACTCACCCTGCTCCTTTTATACAAATAAACCTTTATTTCAAATGAGATTTCTACTTTGCATAACTTCATTTTATAAAATCAGGTATGTCCTGATGCTATAAGTATCTGGCTTATTTTTAGAACTACTTTGTTTCTTTAGTCAATGGTTGATTTAACATCTTAACTGGTCTCTAAGAGCTCAGCTGCCAGAGGAGAAGCTGTCCCATCTTAGAGCACTGGAAAACACATTAACACCCAAGTGCACCAAAGTATAAGATTATCCTGAAGGACGTGCTTCCCCAAAAGGAGCAGCTCAACCAAGTAGGGCATTCTGCAGAGCTGATGCGAACTAGATTCGGGTTTTACTGTAATCACTGGAAGGTCTCAGGATGCATATGGAACTTACCCTTTCCTACTGGATATCCATCTATAATATATTTCCAGAATGGCGAAGCAATTTCAAGGATTACTGAGGCTAAGGAGAAAGAATTTTACCTGGTTGTCATCCACAGTGTATTTGAACTTTTTAGCAGAGCCTTGGGCTAGAGCTAGTGACGCTACATAACCCACCAGTGCTACTCCAAAAGCTTCAGTGACTACTTCAGGCAGGACATTCATGGGTGGTGCTTTTGGTGACGGTAACCTACAAAAAATAAAGACAGTCCTTTTTGCAAAGCCTGGTACATAGCCTTGATATACCTTCGATTTATGAAAATAATAGAGAAACAATATTTCCGAGTACTCGTAATTTTTTAAATACTTGTGAAGTGACATTTTTTCAATAATTTAGATTAATAAAATCTCAGTTTGTGTGCAGGGGAGAATTTGTATGGGAATATAAAACTAATTCACATGGAGCCTTCCATTTGAAAACTTTGATTTGAGAAATTATGAAGGGATCCTTGCAAAATAACTCTCCCACTGAAAGATAAAATTAGCAAGCATTCTCTAATTTTCTTATACATGATATTCCTTACCAACCCTTAGAGTTTCAACATACCTTCCAATATCTAATCTAATTTCTCTTTCCATCCTATTATAGTGAATACATTTTTTTCCTTGTCTCCAAGGTCATGGAGAAAAGGTATCTCTATCTGCAGTCAGTGTGTTCTGTTCTAGAGTAAGCATATCTAAATCCTTCACTTTTCCTCAGAAATCACACTTTCTAAAATTACTACATAAGTGAGTGGAGAAGAACGAAGTGTAGTAATCTACAAACCTTATCTCATGGCAAGTCCTTTCTGCTACAATAACCCCTGGCAACCCTCAAAAAGCAGGTTGCAACAATCTTGTAGAGAATTCTCTGCCCTCCTGCTATACATCCATGAGCCATCATCACGTACTTAGTACCTGCTTTTTATTCCATAAAGTAAAAAAAAGCTATGAAAATGTACAAGAAAATCTGCATACAGGTATACCTTGTGAACATGGGGCTGAATTATGAGAGAGTATTTGAGGAGGCTGGAAATTAACATAATAGATTTTTGCCATTTCTTATTTCAGAAAACTACTTTGACCTCTTCAGAGACTGTTCTCAGAAGTAAACATATTTAAAAGCCACAAGCTAATAAAAAACACATTACCCATCAGGAATATGTCCCACAACTTCTAGCCCATAGACGTATTCCATGTCAGCATAGTAGCAGGCAACGGATGTAGCAATTATCTGTTGATTCAATACAGAATAAAATGTTATATTTCTATTGCTTTTAGCTTCTCACATGGTCTCTATTATTGCCATACATAAACACATGACAGTGTTCATACAATTTCTTCTTACGTCAATCCATTAAGACAGGGAAGTATATTCCACAAATTTTTGCAAATGTGAAGTACCGACAAAATAAACTAAGATCTGCTTATTTGCTTAATCCTTAAAGTAGGGATTTACAATGAATAGCTAATTGCAATTTAGTCCGTGCCATGTGAAAGGAAAACTGTAAGGAAAATCACAGAAAGCAATAGCATAGATATTTAACTTCGTAGCACATAAATAACAAGCAACATCTGAGCCACAACTCAGTAGCATAAGCCTTGCTCGGAGTTTCAATGTGCGAGCTACTTTTCATTTTCCATATCAAACTTCTTACACTTTAACATTCTAGAGTTCATTTTCTTGTTATTGTGTAAAAACTTGTAAACACATGAAAAATACTATACAAATTGGGAGCATATGCCACTTCTTTCTTAATTGTTTAGCCAAACTGTTTCCTGTTCTTACATTTAACATACAGCCATGAAAAGTAGCTATTCATATAATAGGTGGCAGGTGTGGCTGTGGGTAACTATAGACAACACAGTAAACTGTAACAGATTAGTTGTACCACTGAAAGCTTTGTGAAGCAAAAAGTCTGATTTTGTACTTACCAAAAGTAGATCAATGGGAAGAACAACTTTAATGTTTCTCTGAAATTTCTCATTCAGTTCTTTAACAAGAACAAGCACCACAATGCTCAGCAAGGAGAGGAGTAAAGTCTCCAGCTGAACTGATCCAATATTCTCAAATATGTAGGCATAAATCTACAGTGAGCAACAAATAAAAATCACAGATTAAAAAATATGTCATTCTGGGTCACAGTCTGTGACATATTCTCTGCAGCTTCAAACGATTCAAAGTATCCATGAGAGCTGAATCAATACTGCAGGAGATGAGCCACCTGACAAGCTGGCCTTAATTTAAGCTTTTGCAAGGAAGAAAATCATCAATTTATGATTGCTAAAACATAATGGGCATTTGAAAACTCAAAAATATGTGGAAAATATTTATATAGATGTATTCACACATTTCTTTTTTTAGAAGCAAACAAGAAAATTCCAGTAAATACAATGTGTATGTTTTTCATATTCAGTCTCATTAAATTCAGTGAGATAAATGAGTGTTGCACAAAAATGTTGAGAGATGCTTACATGTACAAAGATTTATCTTCAGTGTCCTCAGTACATAACATCCATCAATTCTAATAGTAAAAGTTATTTCTGAGGAAGAATTTTAAAAATCAGAAAGGGGGAAGGAGAAGGAGACAGAGGAAGAACAAAAAGGGAAAGAAAATGCAGTAGTGGCTGGATGAGAAGAGAAGCAACAGGAATCTTCCTAGCTGCACATGTTCTTCAGGGCATCCTCTCCAGTGCACAAGGTGACCCATCCAAATATTTTTTCCAGAGTAACTGCATCTCCCCAGCAGGGCGCACTCAGTCTTGCTGTTGGTTGCTCTTTCCCATTACAGAGTGCTTCATGGAACACGATTTGATCAGGCCCAAACACTGCAAACACTCATTAGCTGTCAGGCTTCATGTACACGTGTTATTGGCTATTTAAATAACCTCCTAAGTCCTGTTTCTTTCCCTAGCATAAACTTACAAGTTAAAAGCTGCAAAGCAAGATGTAAAAAGAGTGAAGGGCAAGACAGGTGATTCACACATCAGTGTCAAGTGTTTTCCAGGGAAAACTCTGCATGGCTAGGTACAGAAATTGCTGGTGCAAGGCTGTAAGGGATGGGCGCACTGGACCACAAGGTTCAAAGTCCTGCTGTGGCAGACTCTGGCTATATCACTGCAAGTGAGAGTCAGACTGCAGTGTTAAAAAGAAGACCAGAGCAGTGCTATGGAGCTGCAAATGGGAGGCACTCGACTTTTCAAAAGTTAAGGTGTGCAACATGCTGTAAAACATGGTTAGAAAATTATAGTTGGGACTATGATGAAGAAAGGCAATATGGTGCTAAATATAAGGAACAAATAGAACAGAAATATGGAATAGGCATAGAATGACCAGTGGTGATGAGCAGCAGGGATCTCTGATGATGAATACAATGTTGTAAGTAACAGACTCAGGTGAACGCTCTTGACTTCATACAGCACAGATGGCACAGTGAACTGTAATGTCAGTTCCACTCTGAATTTAAGGGTCCAGAAAATGAGACATAAAACAGCATGATAACAGATTAACAGAAAGTAGTGAAAAATTTTACAAGTTTACTGGAATGGTTAGAAGGGCTTCAGAAAGTTAGAGGGAACTTCTGTCCCAATGAACAAAGAAATAATCCGATCCTTATCGCAAGTTATTTTCAGGCCTCATAAATAAAAGCAATAGTCTATTGCCTGGATCAACAAGATGAATGCAAATGAATATAATACACATGCTTATTACAGCTGCAGGGAGGGGCAGAAAAACAGGTTTGGTTCAGTCCCTCGAATTCTGCATTTATATTCTGTGAACTATTGTGTAGCTGACATGTAAACCACAGAGAGAACAAAAAGTTAAAATCCAGGATGCAGATTTAGACTGCATCACAACTTCTTTTTAAACCATAACATTAAGAATAATAAAATCAAGCAAAGTAAGTAAATAACTTTCTCTGGCAACATCTAAGAAGACCACTAAAATAAATGAAAAGTTACACTTGTAGTTTTGTAGTTTTATCAAAAAAAGATTAAGAATTTTCTGCCTCAGAGAACCTATTCTCAAATACATGTATAATGCTAACAAGGTTTGACAATTTGGAGCTTAAATACATATATTTATATTGGACAGGAAAAAGTACTAGAAAAAATTATCTTAGGAAAGAACCCTGTTCCAGCAGAAAGGTGGTCAAGAGGATGATAACATTTTTTGCCACTGTTCTGATTCTGTCACTCCTTGAAGAGATGATACTCATTTTGAAGAATGAGTAAATTAAAATAACTTCCCAATTTTTCCTCTCTCATCTTTTCTAATAATATTTTCATAATCTATAAGGGGAAAAAAATAGTTACAGAAAAAGAGACAAAATGTAATTTTCCTCACAAAGAGGAAAAATTAGTCCAGTCCTTTGAAATTTAGCCCTTGGTCTTTTGGTTAAGGATGCACAGCATAACTCAACACAAGTGTTTGTCAGAAGTCAGGAAAACATTTTAAAATCAACTTGTTAAATAATATGATCTATATATGTCATAAATCTAAAGAATGTTAATCAAACCACAGTTTTTAACCACTTATTGCCCCACAGTAATCAGACAATATGTGGATTGTGTCTTGTGTGGCTTGGGACTAGTCTCTGTACCCAGAATTTTCCTAGAACGTGTTTTCAAGAGAGCACTGGACTTGGTTCAGTGCCTAAGCACAACCTGTGATTAATTAGGACAAAAGGAGGCAATCTGGAAAACTCTCTTGCAAACTGTGCCCACAAACTCAGCAAAGGCTGAGAAGGGAAGAAATTGATTGATTCCTAACTGTCAAAGGCAAAGAGGTATGGGATTGTTCTGAAGTGTCTATTGAAGAGTCGGCATTAGCTACTTGTGTTAATGGTGTTTAATTTCATTTCCCTAGGCAAAGTGAGACGTAAGATTGGGTGAATAAATATAATTTTAATGAAGGATTACAAATAAATATACATAAGCTTTTAGATTTTCTGTCTTTACAAATTGGCTAAAAAAGAAGCTTTCATTTAATCTTTAAAATACATAGCCAAATCTTGTAGACCTTTGTCACAACTTTTTCAGATTTTGCAACAAACAGTTTGTATGAACCACTCAGTGTATTCTTTGCTGTTTTTCTTCAAATTGTAGCCTTCAGTATGTTGTCTATATCAGCCAATAAATGAAAAAGAAAAGGATTACAAATGCTTCATAATTTGTAGTGGTTCGATAGCACTGACAGTCTTGTGTTAAAAGTGTCTGTAATACACTGAAATAACTACACAGTAATACATAAATATTAAATCAATTACTACATCAAACTAAAGAGCTTCCATTGACCAGTCTGTTCCCGGATACTCATTCTTTCTCTGAAAACCTAAAAACACCCATTTCATAGACTAACAAAGCCAGGAGACCGTTTCACAAAGCACTCACAGGCTCTTCAGAGAAAAAAAAAGAGCATGTGGCTCCTAACAAAAATGTGCTTAACATATACTATAACTATCTCTCTACACTATATAGTACACAAGTTATACTGTCCAGTCAGTCACTGTACTCATCTGAGGTGAAAGTGTAAATCCTAAGTGTAAGCACCTAAAGCTCAAGCTTGTAATAACACTGACGTTTGATTCAAAAGAAATATTCATAAATATTTTCATCACAAACATAATTATGAATCCAGTATTTTACGTAGTTTGATGCTACGCTTACTGAAATAATTTTAAAATTCTGTAGCACAATTTAGATTGATATTGGAGCGTATGAAGAAATTTTTTGTGTTGGTATATATTTAACAAAATTTTTAAATACAGCAATAATATATTAATTGAGCTGTTTGTCTCTTGTTTTTTATTTTTATTGTTTTGTATAAATATTTTTAATGTAAATGATCTGATAATATTATGAGGAATCAATGAATATTTTGGCAATGTAAATTTGCACATAAGTGAAAAAACGATATTCTAACGTTTCACATACATATAAATAGACACTGAATGTCCCTGTTCTCATGGGAAATGAATGGCTTTGATTTCCACTATATTTTCACATACTTCCATAGAGTAATAATGAACATTGTAATGGTTTATCTTCTAGAAAGAATTTGTATTCTGATATAATAATGAAATCCTCTGAGTTCTCTTTTTTTTTTTTTAAGGTACGTATGAAAACCCCAAAGATTCATTATAAAATTAGTATAGAGGCTGAAGCAAACAAAACATTTAAAAGACCTTATTAGTTATAACACTTAATACAGCTTAACAATAGATGACCTCATTACATTTTCAAAAATGTTTCATTCTGATTTTTGCTAGACAAATACAATACATTGTAGGAAAAACGTACAGGCAACTATCATGGATGGTATAGGGAACAAACTGGGGGAAAGAAATAAAGGTCTGATAGTGGGAACATGTATGTTTTCTTCAGCTAGGTGCAGCAGCACTGCAAGGATTTTGCAACAGACTTGCAACACAACCACAAAAGACCCCATTTTGCAAAGTGGTATTGTTCTGTCGCAGGAGTATCTTTTGTAGTGCTGCATTTTCTCAGAAACTTGTGGAAGGATAAATATATCTACATATGGATAAATATATCTACATATGGATAAAGGGCAAATATATATATATGTTTTTATGTTTTCAGATACTACATAAAACTTGATGACACTTTCTTTGTCCCTTGTAAAAATTAGTTCTTTACAGGTAGTCCTTCCTCACTGTTGTTCTTCTTCACTTTCATCTTACCATTTCCATTTATACAATTCTGATCAATGTTCCAATGTGCAGCTCAAGCGAAGTGTTACAAACCATGTACAGGGAAAATGAAATTTAATAAATTACATAAACTATGTGTAAACACAAAACTCCCATAGGCTCAACACCACTGTAGCAGATTTGTTCTCCATATGCAAACTTTATTTTTACACATTTAATCATGATCTCACTTGCTATAAAGAATCCATTTCATTGGCCTTCTATACTTTCAATCCTCCTATCACACTTTATTAAACATTCTTATTCTTGTTTTGCCAACCCAAAGGCTGCCTGAAGCAAAGCAATTGGCTTTGTGAGTGGGAGGTGTTTTGGAGTGGAAAAAGAATAAAAGCAAATATACCAGTTGTTAGGTCTCAAGCATTTGCAATAAAGAGCACACGTTCGGAGACACATGACAAATTTGCCTTTCACTCTCTGGTTACCTGTGCACACTAACATGTATCTGATTAGTATAATTTTCCTATAAAACTACCACCACATTAAAAAAAAAAAAGAAGTTAAAATTTGTGATCATGACTGAGATACTGGACCTTCTTAAAGTAATCCATAAGTCTGGTCAGCTATCAGAAACTTACTTGTATTGTAAAATTGTCCATTCTAAATATAAAGACATTTTATTTTTCTATTAAGTTGTACAGAGAATTTTTTTGTTTGTTCATTTGTTTTCACACAATTCTACAGAGCAATTCTGAACCTCAAAAAAAAAAATTTCATTTGGAAGATGTTCAAAGGGAGTTGATTTCAAAAGTGAAATGAAGGGCAAGGAACTTATTTCAGATACATTAAAAAATACAAGGGATAAGGGAATAGATTTCTTTCAAAGCATTTGAATGACCTCATTTATGATATCATCAGCACACCACCATGGAAACACTTCTTCGTGTCACTGCTGTTCTTTATTATTGCTCATAATGTATGTTCTGATTATGTCTTGGCTCTGGTATTTAAGACCAGTCGTCTCTACAAGTTGACAGTATTCCTATGTGTAAGTATAGTCTCCATGGAAACACCATGGAAAAGAGGCTAGTCACATTTTATATTAAGTGGTATTTATGAAAAGATTTTTAAAGAATTAAAAAATATTTTAATATATGATGAATCATTTGTAACAGTCTCACAACTGTCTATGACACTTTTAGTTACATATTTACAAGGCAAACTACTCATGTTTATTACATGCCCCTAATTCTCATTAATAAATTGGTCCTGTAAAAAAACTTACCAATGGATTATCCATATGAAATTCGGTCAAATTTATAAAATAACATAAAATAACATTCTAAAGCGACATCATCTTATCACAAAGTTCACAATAACACATTTCCCAAAATAATAAGAAAAAATAGAGAGCAGAGCAGTGCAAGAAAATACAGTGGCTAACCAGATGAAGCCTAACTTCATCATTAATTGCTATCAGTGCAATGTAAATATCACCTCAGCAAGTAAATTAAGCTTTATTTTGAGCAAAATATCATTTTGACAGATACTGTTGTAATACTACTAATGCTTCTGCCAAGAGATTATGCTCAAAGCACCTAAACTAAGGGTTTGCTGGAATAAGTTACCTTAAAGAATATGTTCTCTCTTATATGCAATAAGATTATACAACTTTGCCCTTTAAGGTTTCAGCCAACAATATCTACTTTCCAAAGGGAGCGACCACGACGCTATATGAAAAAGCTGTGTGAATTTTATAAAAATTACCTTAAAGCTATATACTTGCTGTGTTTATAGCAAAGTAAGACCACATCATAAAGCAGTAGGGTAGTTTTGACACGGCAGATCCACAAACCATGGGTCATGTTCCTTTTACCACAATGATCATCAGGTTTTGTTCAGCAAAATATGAAGAAAATATGTTGAGAATGAGATTTGGAATATATAATGCTATATCCTTCTCACATGCTGGTACAGAAAGAGTTAACCCTCCCTGTACAAGTGTGTAATTGCTTAGGTTAAGGAATGGAATTACTGATGGTGTAATGCACATATCTTAAATTGATTACTGTATCCTTTCAAAATAAGACCCATTCCTGCTGAATCTTCATCAGGTTTTCCTAGCCTCTTCTTACAAACAGACAGAGTGAGATGAAGATTTTGGTAGTACATCTTTGGTTCACTTACACACATCCATAAGAAATTTCTTACACTTATATATAGCCAAATAGTGCAATTATTTAAGAAAATGTTGGGTAATGGAATAAATCATCTCTTTTACTGAACTCACATGAAAAAAGCCCAGTGGTCCCGATATATATGGCATTTTCATTCCCAGCAGATACTTCACTTGGGAAGTCACAACGTGTGTAGCTGCTCCTGTTGTCATCGCGCTTATCACTGGTTCTGTTAACAAGAAGGTGGCACTACCCAATTGCAGCATAAACATCGCTACCTAAAAGACAAAGGTATGTGTATCAGCAATTATGCAGGTTCCTGGTGACAGGACAATGAGTGAGGGTCCTTTTAATAAACTGTAAGATAAGTGAGATAAAGATGAAAAGCAGAAGTCCTTTGGGCCTGGAGCACAAGTCTGATGAGGAGCGGCTGAGGGAGCTGGGGTTGTTTAGCCTGGAGAAAAGGAGTCTGAGAGGAGACCTTATCGCTGTCTACAACTACCTGAAAGGAGGTTGTAGGATGGAGGGTGTTGGTCTCTTATTCCAAGTAGCAAGTGATAGGTCAAGAAGAAATTGCTTTAAGTTGTGCCAGGGGAGGTTTAGATTGGATATTAAGAAGAAATTTTTCACGGAAAGGGTTGTCAGGCATTGGAACAGGCTGCCCAGGGCAGTGGTGGAGTCACCATCCCTGGATGTGTTTAAAAGGCATTTAGATGAGGTTCTTAGGGACATGGTTTGGTGCTAGATTTAGGTTAGGTTATCGTTGGACTTGATGATCCTGAGGGTCTCTTCCAACTGAAATGATTCTATGATTCTATGAAGGATGCGTCTAGCTGAAAGTGGAACCCACTGAAGCCCTGAAGCAGGCTCAGGGAAACTGTCTGCATGCAATGCTTATTATTCTCTCCTGTTCAAATACATGAGCACAATAAACACCATACTCCTTCCTATTCCACTGATATTTGCCCTGAGTAAAAGGGCTGTATCTTGGTCCAGTTTACCGATTGCCAATTTGATTATATCAGGATTCCAACCTTAGTGATTTCAACAGTTACCAAATTTATTAGGTGCTAAGCTACAAGGATATGAGTCTCATGGTGAAAGCCCCATCCTCCTGTGGAGCTCAGCCCTGTCCTGCCCCAGGTTTCTGTGCCATCAGTTTTCCCTTCCCACCCAGTCACACAACTGCTTTGCTCCTCCCGTGGACCCTTTGCCTCCTGATATCTCAGTGACCCCATGCATATGTTTAAATATACCATGACACTTGGTGCTTTCATGCTACATTATTGTAACAGCAAATTCATCGAGTATTGCCAGTCCACTACCTCTAGTTATAGTACATCAGCTTCATACACTGAGGTCTCTGGTTTGCAGGTATTCCAGTAAGGGAGCTCCAGAGGTTGCCTCAGATGATGGAGGATATAAAAATACTGATGTTCTTTACAGAGAAACAAGGATGTTTCTGCAGTTATGTGTTCTGTTTGAACAAAATTTATAAACTTATATTAAAAGGAAACTCTTTTAAAGACATTTAAAATCTGCATTCTGTATATCTGAGAAATACTTGAACTAACTTAAAGTAGAATATGAGTATATAATCAGAAATTCTAACACAGGAAGAGAAATTCAACACCCAATTTCATAAACACAATTCCATATACAAACTGGATTTCTCTGTTAGAAGAAAAAGTAGACTTTGGCTCAGCTATATTTGACCTTGAAGACTATTTCAGCATTTTTGCAACTTTTACAGAACTTATTTCAGTCTATGGACATATAATGAAAAAATAATATTTCTCTCTAATTAAGGAATCTAGACTACATCTGAATCTACCAATACTGTAGATACATTATAGGAATATAGGACAAGTATCCAAAGTATTATTCTGTACTACTGTGCTTTCTCCCCTTATGCCAGACTGCAATCACACTTTTCCTCTGAAGAAAGAGATTTGACAGCCTTTAGTTCTTTGAGCAAGGTTGTTATGCACCTGTAGATACTATTGTGGTTAGCATAACACTTAATTCTTTTCTGATCCGTATTAAGATATTAAGTTACATTTAAATCATATCCCATTACGATGAGTTCTGAAGATTCAATAGATAAAAAAGCAGTTTCTTACTTCTATAATCTCTTGCATTTACTATTCTCCTGCCTGAAAAA
Organism: Patagioenas fasciata; assembly: GCF_037038585.1. Classification (NCBI taxonomy): domain Eukaryota; kingdom Metazoa; phylum Chordata; class Aves; order Columbiformes; family Columbidae; genus Patagioenas; species Patagioenas fasciata. Next base: position 27,493,708 of record NC_092521.1, read on the forward strand.
GTTACATGCTCTTGGCACGGTGTTGTTTGTTACAATGCTTTCTAAGAGGACTATTTTGTGTTTACCATACTGAATATCATCCATCCTGAATATCTCACAGTCTCTTTTGCTTTATTTTGTTTTGTTCTGAGGCTAAAAGAATAATTTTCAAACGCTATCAACGTTTATGCCTAAACGCCATTTACTTTTTCAGCATAAATCTGACCTGTATTCAGCAAGCTACAGGTTCAATAGCACAAAAGAAACAAAAATACCCAAGTGAGTGGCTTTTAATTTACCACAGAAACCTCTAGTGAGCAATTCCCTCTTCCATTTGAGAGATTAAATCTGAGATTTTTTTCTCAATTTCCCACTAATAGCATGTGAATGGCTCTGCACTACAATCAGCATATTGATTGCCATTCAATATTAGACCCCAGTAATGATAATTACCATTATACCCTCAGTGAGCAGTAATTTATTTAGTCAGGCCTAAAATCAATAATTACTAACTTCAGATATTTTGTTTAGCTGTTTGTTCTAACAGTGTGCCTATTCATGTACTTAAACAATGTTCATGGTAGTGAAGTTCAATAGGAAACAAATTCTCCATTCCCTGGAGAATTCTGGTTTGTCTTCTAAGATCAGTTTCTATTGTATGGATATGACATTTCTAACTGTGTAACGGCTGAGTTTCCAGAGAATGAGATGAGCGTTTATTTAGCTGTGGATTCAAAACCACAGAGACAATACTTTGAAGTACATAATATCACAGAGAAACACCAGTTAATATTAGCATTTCAAAGAAAGTTATTACGGTGAATTAGGGGGAGATGGTGTCATGACTACAGAACTTAGCAACTTCAGCATCACTCTCATATTTGCTTTTTTTTTAACTGTAATTTTTTACTTTAAATCTTCAGTGTTTGTGGAGGTCGTGACCTTGCTCCACAGGTAGTAACTAAAAGGTCACATTTCAAACATACTTTTTACTGCTTATGTAAAATATATCCAAACCATGAGTATGGTTTGGGGTAGACAACTTCTGCAGTCACTCAGGTAAACAAGCAGCAGCCTGTGCTGGTCCCCCATCTGTCGCTGCAGAAGGGAGCTCAGGACTTCCAGAAACAATGGCAATGCTACATCAGCATGTACATCCTACTCTTTATTGACATTGTAGTTAAATAAATATAATGTGCATCTATATGTCTTCCATGGTGAAGTTCTAACAATGAAGTAACCAGAACAGAAAACATCAGGAAGGCGGGTGTAATTTTCAGCATAAGCTGGTATGGGAAATTCCTGCTGTCCTTGCAACATGAGCAATGTACATAAACTGCTTAGATAAAAATGGGGCAAAAAGTTGCTTTGAAGTAAGCTTCCCAAATCTATTAGTGTGTGAGTTTCTTTGACAGATATATTTAATATTTGCAGCATTTATACAGGCCCAGGTCAACTCTCCAATTAAATCCACCATGCTTGGGAACAGACACACAGTTCACAGCTTGGCAGCCACTGCTTTTCAGCATAAACACCATTTGAAAGTAAGCTGAGCTGACAGCACGATTGCATCACATTGTATTACATCATAAAACCTTTTACCCGCTAAGCAATAACCTGTAGAAAGTTCAATATTCTTAAAGAAATTTCTACCATCTATTTTATTCTTGCTGTGGTCATGATATAGATTTCTTATATTATTTTTTGGTATATTGTAGTATTTTTCTTCCTTCTTGATGCAGAAAAACTGCAGGGAAAACTGAAGTCAGAACAGCAAAAAACATAAAGTACAAAAAAATGCCAAAGGTAAATAACTTTTGATTATTTGTACTAATACCAGGTTTTTCCTACACTGTAAAAGCAACAGAATTTTCACGTATTTTAGGGCTTGAAGAATATTTTAGAGAGAGAACAATCACACTAGAAAAAGTGGTTTAAGAGGTACATGACTATAGTTACTTTGTGCAGCTTTTTCAGTACACCATACTATGTTAAAAGGTTCATTAAGGAGTAACTTTCTTGAAATAAATTTTGCTTTCACCAGTTATACAGTCTTGGTTAAATTCATGTGAATGAAACCAGGAGCTGTCAGAGAAAGGAAAAAAAAACACAGGGGAAAGTGGGGGAAAGCGGCTGCTTTACTGAGCTAATGCACAGTAAAGGAGAAGAGATCACAGAAACAAAATATAAAAACAAGTGATGAGATGGAAGATATGGAAGGTGGGACTTCTGAAAAAAAAATATAGAAAAAAACTAAAATTGAGGATACAAGAATGATAATGCAAAGGGAACCTTACCTTGCAGCTGTCTTTACTGCTCCACAGTTTTACCCTGACATGTAGTACAGGAGAATGGGGATTTAGCCAAAAGAAGAGAAATGCGTAACTGCAAAAAGCAAAGCTCTCAATTTCATTAATTCAAGCCTTTTTGGTTCTTGTCCACTTTCAATACTTTCTTCCCATGACAATGTGCTCAGTGTATTATTGTCAAAATTCCACTCTCACTGTGTAGTCAATCTAACTTTATGGCCAGTAAAAATTTTTATCACGTAACGAGAACTTTGGAAATCATTACTCTCAATATTTCTCTCCACAGTAATCAAAATCATGTTACCTGCTGCATGAATTCAGTTTCTGAGAACGAATTTTAAACCACTCAAAACTCCATGTTCTGGAAAGTGCAGTTTTTTTTCACCATTAAACCAAACAAGAAGTGGTGATGCTCTTTCTGATCATTTGTGGCATGAGCTAAGAAGACAAGGTCAGCCACAGGAAATATCTCTTGGAAGGAAACAGTACGGACTGTGAGCCTCTCGTTTAGTATGTTGTGTTGGTTATCTCAAAATCAGAGGCTGCAAAAGTGAAGGCATCTATGGACCATCTGGAGAAAACAGACACGGACAGTTCAGACTGACTGAGTCACCAACTCAAAATTCTTCTTGGCCTATTTCAATGGACATTATAATGGGTAGATTTTGGTCCTCTGAATTACAGCTCTTAAGTTCATAGTGGGTGTTTTGAGAGTGTTTTGTAGCTTCTGATGGTGTGTGGAGTGAGCTTTACTCACTCCAGGACCTGCGAAATACATCTTTCTGGGATCCTTCTGGACTAACATATAGCATGCTGTACTGTAAATGTGGGAACCAGGACTCCCACCCAGCCTAGTTTTCCTTTTCAAGATGTAGAACATGATCCTGCAGAAGTTATTTCTACTGCGAAAGAAAAAAGAACTATTTTCCCAATTGTCACTGTGTAATAAAGACTCATGTTTATACTTCGTTAATAGCTATGTATAGCATAGAATAATGCACCACAATTTTCCCCACAGGGAAACAAAGCTTTGGACAAGAGTACTAACCTTACAAAAATACACTTTGTATTCAAATGTGCTCCTTCATTATTAAGCAAACTAATAATAGACCATGTAAATTTGTTCTCCAGATAATGAGAAACATTTTTTCTTTCCAATACTATACATCAACAGCTACTTACATATAAGTATTTAAAATATAGTAGCTGAAAAACTTATCAGTAAAAATGTAGAAGAGTGGAATGCAATAAACAGTCATTTCTCATTTAGAGAAGAGCAGCACAGCTAAAGCCTGTAGTACTGTGGTTCTGAAGAAAATACAACTTTGTTTGTTTGGGGTTTTGTTTTTGTTTTGGGGGGGGTGTTTTCATTAGTTTTGGTTTTGTTTGTTTGTTTTTTCTGAAAGAGAAGGAAAGAGAGCACCAGCAGCAGCTGAATATTACATTAGAGTTGACTGAATGTGGTTTTCATATTTCAAGACCCTAGGAGCATGTGTAGACAATTATTACATCTCAGCAAAGGAGCAGCAAATTCTTAAAACACATAAATTTCATCATTCATGAACATCAGATCAGACACATGGTCAGTTTTTTTCAGAGAAGTGAAAAAAAAAATGTATTACAAAAGTCATAGCTATCGCAAATGCAATGCATTAGTAGCATACAGAATATGTGTTCACCACTGACCTGAATGATTCCACCTAGAAATGAAACTGCTGCTGCAACTCCAATCCGCTGCATTTCAAATTCTGACAGGCTCAAAATTCCAGAATTATTGTTTGTAGTGAAATTAGCACTGGCTGAAGGAACAAGACGCTCGACTGCATTGGCAGATATTAAAGAAGTTAAGGCAAAAGTTCCTAGAAGAAGAGCCACATATTAGTCACCAATAATTCTATATCTGACTGTACTCATCACTCATAGTCTCTTTTTCAAAATTCATCCATTAGGAGTAAAAATGCCATTCTGTGCATTCCTGTCATGATAAGAACAATTTTTAAGTAAAATACCATTTGTACAGACAGATTAAATGTAATTTTTGTGTGAATACATTTAGACATGTTAACAAAAGAGGTTCAAACACAACAATTCACAATGATTTCAAGTTATCAAAAATGCTTTTAAGTCACCCTAGATGTGATGAAACAACTTTTCATTTGGGAATCCCAAATGTTCACCATTTGAATTCCTAGGGCAATTAATTCAAGCTATGTATACAGTTCCTAGCCCGTTGCAGTTACCAGATGTGTAGATGCAAAAACTCAAGAATTTATGCTCTAATAAACGCAGGCAGATTAAGAGATAAATATTTATTTGCTGAGAAGTAAAACAATTTTAATGACACACAAATAAGGATGATAATCCAGTTTTAAATCCACATGCACATTCATGCAGAGCTCTAAGAGCATAAGAGATGCTCTAATCTTGCATAGTACTTTCTTTCCAGCTGTGGCAATTTACAGTGTTACCCAGGGAAAGCACACAAGCCTGGCCATTTTCTGCAGGCCATTCCTCTCACAATCTGCCAACATCCATACCTGTTGTGTTAGGGAAGTACATTTTCATCTGGCCCTTCTAGATTTTGTTTATGGACTACTATTGATGAATTTGTCAAAGTTTTGTTTGTACCTGTTTGTATTTTCTGCCTCCACAATATCCTCTGGGAGCAGGTTCCAGAACTTCGCCATTTGCTGTAGTATTTTCTTTAATCGATATTTTTTATTTATTGTAAATTGATCTCTCACCAGTTTCACTGATGTCTCTTTATTTCTACTGTTGTAGGACCTGGTGAACACAGTTCTACCTTCATCTTGGCCTTCATAAATTAAACCTCGCAACTTCAATTCTTTAGGAACTTACCAGGGACACTTCTACCTTGAAAAATGGCCACTAAGTCCTACCTTTTGCTTCTTATCCTTTAACCTGCTAATAATTAATAGAAGGCCTTTTCTTCTATCACAAGGGCAACCTAGTTTCTTTAGTACTCTTCGGTGTGGAACCTTATCAGTAGCTGTTTGACCACTCTGATATCTCATATTCAAAGAGTTTCCTTTTTCCATGTGCTTACTAACACACAGTACTCTAGGAGGTTAGTGAGGTAGGATTTTCCTTTGCAGGAGTCATATTAATTCCTGTCCAACAAACTCTGATTATACATATTTTTCAGTATCCTTATTTTTATTATAGACAGGTCTGCATTTCCTAGGATTCCCTCCAGAGCCTTTCTGACAGTGAAATTGCTCACATTAGTAACTTGACAATCCTGTGGCCTTGTCACAAAATGTCCTGTTACATCTTTGTCAGAACGGTGTCCCACCAGTTTCCTTCCTAGCATCCTGATTTTGATGTGTTTAAAGAACCTTTAACTACCAGATTGATTATCCTCTCCATGGCATTCTTCAAATTCCTTCTTTTACCCTTCTAAACTTTCTGCACGTTTGACCTGCCACACTTCATAGCATTCCTGCTCACCTTATTTTGTCAAGTTTCCTATTTTACAAGTGCAAACTCTTACCTATGACAGTCCATTGTCCTGTTGAGTCATGAAGGGTTTTTTTAATCACATTTTGTTTTTTGAAACATGGTACTCCTTTTATCTGGGCCTGTAATACCTTTTTTTTCAAGCAATGCTCAGGATAGTTGTAGGCATTTTGCTTTTCAAGTTGTTCTTTTTTCTTTCAAATCTGTTCTCTCATTTTTGTTTAAAAATCAAAATAAAAACAAAACAAAACCAAAAAAAACCACATAAAATTGAATTTGAAAACAGTTTATGTAAAATTTTATCTGAAATGAAAGATTTATATGTGGTATTATGACAGATGAAGCTGTCTCAGGGGATTCTCCAAGGTAAAATATACCAAAAACAGACAAGAAAAAGTATAGCATTTAGTTGATCAGGTGAGTAATCTTTTAAAGTAAATCAACTGTCTCACGGAAGAGACATTTTAAAATGAGTAAAAGTTGACAGAACTGGCCATTGATGAATTTTCCATTTAATGATGACATGACTGACATCACTAACAAAGGACACTTCTATAACCCGTATATGTATGGAGAGCCCTGCTGACCTTACAGAATATGCTGGTAGGTGAAGAGGTTGTCACTAACGTACGTGAGGAATTACAGAGCATTTGGGGACACGAGGCAGGCAGTACAGCTCCAGTTCAGGCTGCACGCCATAATGTCTTAACCCAGGCTGGTGGGATGAGTACATGAGACATTTCTACTGAAAGGATCAACAACATATGTCACACACATTTATTGAAACAAAAATCTTCATGACTGCAAAAGCACTGCTTTGTTGCCTTTTTTTCTCAAGATTAAGTTCTGGAACAGACACCTGTGAAAGGAATAGGTTTCCGTGCCAAGGACTGTGCTTGAAGCTACAGCCATGGAGCTGTGAGACTCAGTAAATCATTCAATAAACCAGTAAATCATACAGTATACCTACCAAGGATATAACATCAGATTTAACAGCTTATACTTACTTATTTTATCATCTGTTTTCCTTACTGGAATTTATGTCAGGCAGATACTTATTTATCTACTTTCCTACACATGATCATATGATAGATTCTTGTCTTTATAATAATCTTACATCAATAAACTGCTGACAATACACTGCTAAATTACTCCATTTTGAAACAACTTTTTAATATAGATTAATGTTTTAATAAGTATCTATCTATACTTAAGATTCAAAATTATTTTCTTAATTCTAAATTTTCGCGTTTTTCAAATCTTCTGTGTTTTAATGTGAGCTGATTACATTCTATCACTTATTACGGCATAAGGTCACTAACAGCATCCCAGATCCTTCTTTCAGCTTTGCTTTAGTTCTAATATAATTTGCAACTCTTCAGCAATTTTTAATAATTTAACTGACTATTTTTGAACAAAAAAAAGGTGCTTAAAATACGTAGCTAACTTCTAACTAAAAGATTGCACACGCTCGAGTAGATATATGTGCACAATTAGATTCTTCAGAGTTCATTTTCTGTGTGATTGTCCAGAACCATCTTTCCTCCTTTCAGGAGTTTTTCTCCTCTACAAGGAAAACATATTCCTCCCTGCTTAAAATCTCTGACAACCACAGAGGCTGCTTCCCTCTACTCAGCCCTACTGTGCTTTACCAATGCACCTGTCTCATCCTTCCTGCAAACTTCAGAGGCCACCAACTTCCCACTTCTGCACACCAAAGAATTTGTGGTTCAATCTCATGAGTAGTATTTCCAGAAACCATAATTTGGTATCTTTGGAGTTAGAAACAGAGTATTCACCAACCTATTAGGAGATTAAAGACCTTCAATTCCTGCAGCCGTTGTTGGCTCTGCTGAGGGTAAACAAGTAACTCATAACTACTAGCAGAGTAGCCAGGGAGCACCTTTTGCTGCCTACCTAATTACTCTGCAAATGGACAGGAGTCATACTGAACTTATTCAGAGAATCTCTAGCTTTGATACAATATCAGGTAATAGGCACAGAAAGTTTTTTTTTTTTCCGAGAAATGCAGGGTTTATGTTTTAGAGAGGTGGGAAGTAATGTGTGCTTTCCATCATTTAAGAAGCAGTAGAGCCTTTTTCATTCCTGTTTACATATATCTTATTAGCTGAACCGTTTGCTAAAATCTTAGCCTGAAGCAGATTTCTAAAGTAGAGTTAAATTACAAAAGCCCTAAACTACATTTATAAAGGAAGTGTCAATACAATATTAAATTATAATGGCAGGAGTAACTCAAATATATTCTTAATGAGGCTCTTAAAAGTACTCAATCTGGAAAAAAAAATAGTTGTAAAAAGAAGCACAAAAACATCTTTTTTCTGTTTAGTCTTGGATAATTTTTCTTCCATTGATCTTACAACAACAACAACAAAGTTCAGTTTCCAATTCTCTATTTCTGAAAATGTTTTTACAAATAGACACTTACCTGTCACAACATGACGTCCCATTCCAAATATGGCATAAATAATGACAGGGAAGAAAGAGCCATATAAACCAAAAACTGGATGGACTGAAGACAGAACTGCAAAGGCCAAACCTATAAAAGTTAAAAGGAATTACTTCACTATATGAAGATAAAACCGTTCTGCAATTTTTTTTTTTAATTTTTTTTTTTTTAATGAGGAAACATCTACGTTTTTATTAAGAGCAGGAAAAAACACACTTTCATTTACAAAAACCTAGACCATAAGCCAGTCAGGGCACAATGAGAATCACGAAGAACTGTGGAAGGTCTTTCATCTATTGCCTGTCATCAGAATCCTCACACTTTCTTCTGAGTCTTGGTCACCAGCAGAAACAAATGGCTTACAGATACAATCTATGGCCCCAGCTACCATCTTTCCAGGTTATCTCCATCAGTGGCTCCAAACATTTTTTTAATAGACAATCCTCTCAGGAGGAGGCAGTACTGTCTCACCCCCAGCCTCATAAATGTGGGTTTGAGACTGCCAAGGCTCGAGGCAGTCAGATGATTATTTCTTAGAAACAGCTCAAAACCTGTAATTTTGGTTTGGATAGAGCCCCTTCAGTCTGCTTTCTTCTAATTTCTTTAAATATATATATATATATTCCAGAGTTCATTGTCTTTGGGTGCCTGGGTATTTTAGTCATTTAGATGTAAACACTTATTTTTCATTATATAAATCTGTCAGTCCAGAAACAGAAAGTGTTGGACTTTTATGTTGAGGTGGAGAATGAACTGAATTGGTTAGGATTTAACTTTACAGGATTACTAGTTAACTTATTTGCTTAGCTATAGAGGATAGCATCCATCTTTTTCTTAGAAAGACTCAGAATATATCAAGAAATCATCTCTTAACAGATATTCCTGCAAGGCAGCAGCCTTGGTTGATGTTCGTCTTTAGATACCTAAGAGAGCAAGCAACTCTGCATTGACTTCTTGCAAGTCAGCAAAAAGAGAGACTCCCCAGATGATGCTTCTGATCATCAGCCTCTACCGCCATTTCACAGTTTTTACTCCTAGAAACTAAGAATAGGAGAAATTGCCTGGCAGAGTTACTCTGTAAATCTTGGTGAATACCTTGTTGTGCAGTAGGGAAGATGGGAATGGCTTGTGTAAAACACAAGGTGCCTTTCTGAAGTCCACTTTTGACATGAGTGACCAGTCTAAGCTTGTGTATATGTGTTCGTATTGCCAGAATGACCGTGCATGATCTGTGACAGAGGTGATTCAGACCTATGAAATAGGGTTGCCTTCTGTGTACTTTTGAAAACTCCAAAGAAAATTAAATGTTTAGGCTTAATTGTTCTCACCTAGCTTTCCTGGCTCTTCCAGAAAGCATTTTTACCTGAAACATTGTTGTAGCTTTTTTAAATAACATAGAGAGTACCAAAGAGTACCTTTGTTTACAGGCTTTCAGTGGGAATTCATAATATTTTGAATCAAGAGCTCCCTTCTTGAATTTGCATTTGAGTCTGTAACAAAGAACACACAGTGTGGGGAGACTATAAAATGCCAAAATACCAGAAGTGTCAAGTTTCTCATGAAGCACATGCAGCCTAGCAGTTCACCTGTTCTTAGAAAAACATCATGGTGAAGATTTTGCTAAGATGGATCTTACAGGGATCACCTTCATACACACTGTGCTCAGCCAAGTAGCACTATCAGTTAAAACTTGGAGATATGTTAAAACATGCCTGTTGTAAAATTTTCATGCCGCCTTTTAAACAGAAAAGGATTTCATAGCTCTTTTGCCTTTTAATTAGCATATCTACCAGTCATCACTTCTGCTTTTTTCTCTTAGGACACCATAATCATGAACCAGAAAGATCATTGAAATTATAGTTCTACATCCATGTTCACATGATCAATAGATGGGGAAGAAGATTCTGGCCCAGAGCAACACAGAAGGGTGTGCCCGGGCAGAATAGCAACACTACAAGGCAGAACTGCATGACCCTATTACAGATAAAAGGGAGCATGAGGGAAAAAAATAGAGAAAAGGAGAAAGATATTTTAAATGGTTGTTTGACACTGGAAAACTCTTCCATTATAACCATTTTACGAACAAAACCAAAAATTTTTGAACTAACTTGCTAGTAGAATACCACTCACACAGATATTCCAAGTTTGCAAAAAAAAGCATTATGCAAGGCTAATTTATTTTACTCTCCAAAAAAGTAAAGGAATCAGAAAAATCAGCATAACTTGAGCCACACTTCAATTATAGCAACATAACTGACATGAAGTGACCTCTCTGTGTAGACAACCATAAGAGAAATACACAACACTTTATACTGAATGCTGAGCCAGGTATGTACTTCACAAGTACTCTTAGGAAGAGGTCTATAAATCCTGCTTCATATGATATACAAAATACTCTATGTTTAAGTCACTCACTCATTAAATGAAAGGAATTCTTTAATGTTGAAACAAAGAATTACAAATAAAGAACATTTTCACCTGAAAACATTCTTATTTCAAAAAATTCATATTCAAACACTGCAGAACAGCTTCATTATGCATAGAGAACTCGCCTCAGTGAGTTCCTTTGCATGCTCTCTCTCTCTCATTTTTTTTCCAAATATCTGGACTCCATTAGTTATAACATGGGAAATACAAAAACTCCCTTTTTGCTAGGAAAGGCTAACAAACTTGAAAGATATATTTTGAAATATCAAGCTCATTTTGCAGAAAACAGATTATGTTAATATAATTTTTAAGTCTGTGCTTCAATAGTGTTGATTTTGGATCTGGATGTTTTCCTACTAAAATCTACATGGTTCACTTTGAATAGGTTTTTCACCCTGAGCAACTTTATCACTTAGTTCAAGAGGAGGGTAGTTTAGAAGTTGAACAAAACAAATCTTAAGAGTACAGTAATACACTGCAGGATAAGCTAAAATGTTTCCAGAAGAGAGGCTACTAACTCTTTTACTATTCAATATGTCCAATAAATCCAGGATTAAGAACAGTATACGTTGTTCTTTCTTCTCAGCATTTACAAGGAAAACAATGGTTTAGCTACCGCAAAATAATCTGTCACCATCTAGCTGTAAAAGCCAGTTCTCTAGTCTCCACATGTGTTTACTTTCGTTTATTATGTTTCCTAAAACCTTCCCAATCTGAAACATTTAACAATTATGGCAAAACTCTGTTTGATCCAGCATAAACTGTACATGTTGTGGGCACAGCACAAAAAGCTCAACCCAGTCCCTAGATCACACAAACAGAAACCGTGTCAAGATTTCAATTCAGCGCTCTGAGCAGGACTGAGGGGAACAGAGAGGCACAACCTGAGTGAACCTTTATGGTTGAAAGAATTGGCTGACAGAAATCTGGTATGAGTCTTGTTAAACTGTGGAAAAGGTGCTACCTTGCCTAGCAAACCCCCAGCATCAAACACAAATTTTGCTTTACTTACAGACTTGTCACTGAGAAATATCTGTTGTTTACGGGCAGATAATCTAAATGTGAATCCAGCCCTTGTTTTTTTTTCCCCTTTCAAAATCTTTCTTCATTAAGTTTCTGGAAGCAGTGTCTCATTATTTTCATGATGAGGTCACGGCAGTTAGGACAGAACTAAAATTACCAGCGTTGGAGTCTAGTCCTGGCTCTGTTTGTTAGCTTTTTGCCCCCATGACTGAAGCGTGTCAATTGTGTGCAAGAGCAGAGGGGTATTATAAAACAGAACGAGTAAGGGCTTCAGGCTTTCTGATTAGGCATACAGTGTTCAAAGATCCCAAGACTTTTAAAGACACAAACAGTAATAGGTCTCAGCTCACTTCATTAATTTTCATATTAAACTTTACTACAATGCATTCCATATGCCCAAGAACTAGTCATAAGGCAGGATTTTTTTTTTTTTTTTTAATTCCAAACAGTAATACTGCTCAAATACATCATAAAACAAAGATCCCCCGTTATCTTCACTAGTAATACACAGAAGCCTCCGTGGCAGTGACATTAAAGTTTTCAAATGAGAATAAAAATTCCATGGAAAGAAATGCAAACAAAGAATGAACAGTAAGTTCAGATACAGTACATTAATATTGTTATTTGTTTTAACTAACTCCTTATCATAAGACAACATTGTGCGACACAGTTTCACTGAAAACTCTGCTCCCTGACTAGCACCAGATGCATAACAACCCTCTTGCACACCACATTGAAAAGAAAGAGATGTTGCACCACTGTTGGTAAATGTCAAATGCAGATACGTACAAAATAACAGGCTTGATACTAATAGAAACAAGCCCATGTCCTACCACAGGAGAAAGGTCTTAGTTTAAATTTATAGTTTCTGCTAATTAGGTTAGTACCAAAACTATGGCAATAAAAAAATATTTTCCATAGAAAGAGCTATGAATTGTCAGAGTGTGGTCATCTAGTTAACAGCTTTCTGCATCTGGAAATATTCTCATGATGCATACACATGTTCTGAGGAAAGCTACGCAATGTCTTTTGGAAATATGACATGAAAATCAAAAATTTATTTGAAGAAGCAGGAAAAGTAGTAAGACTATAATTAATCTGAGGAGTTTCAAAATTTGTATCATTTACTACTTAGTGAAAAGCTATACATTTCAAAGTTTTTCTGGTAGTGCATGTATTCAAATAACTTTTTGTTATTTTAACCTTTTAGTCTTAAATGTGACTATATTAAGATGGTGAGACCTCAAGTTTAGGGAACTCAAACTGACACTAATATATCTTATCTCACTCAAAATGCTACCTGCAGTTGTGGTCACTCTCTGATGCTTCAGTAAGACAATTTCACCCTTTGTTCACAAATGGAATTATGTAGGAAGATGTTCCCTGTAGATGCCCTAAAATATAGAGTTAACACATATCAATCCCCCTTGGAAAAACAACAAATCAAACACTAAATGATTCATTTCGCAGGTTTTAATTTCTAACTTCAGGATAGGTAAATTTTACTGAAGGAAAAAAAAAAAAAAAACATGGAAAACATTTTTAATGTTATATATCATAACAATTTTCCTATACAAACCTACAGTTCTGTCAGATTCTTTGACACCAATTTGTTAAAAACTATTAACACAAAAAGATCCTTTGGAAATATTGTCATTCACCTCCAAAAACTGGAAAGCACAGTACAGTTTCTCTCAATGGTACACACATACACCTTATGCTTGCAAGATTTCTCTTTCCTAATGGCACCATTTGCTGGGGCTACACATTTGGATTGTACTTTCTGACTTATTTAAAGACAAAGCACCAAGACCTTAATTCTTCTGTCATTCAAAGCCTGAGAGAAACAAAGAATGTAAATGCAAGATGGGAGATTCTGAAAAATGTACCATAAATCTTTCAGATCCCACACGATGTTGAGTTAGCAACCATTCTCTCTTTTTTGAAGGATGCTTCTGTACAGTTCTTTCCCATGCAACTGTCTCCTTCAGTTTGGTGAGAATTAAGCACCTCAGCTGTACCAGTCATAGTACCTGAATTCACAGTATTTCACAGTATCTGAAATGCAGCTCTTCCAGTGTGCCATCCGTATATAAAAACAAACTTAGATGCACGCAAAAACAGACAAAAAAACCCCACAAAATTGGTACTTTCTTTTCTTTTAATGGAGCTCCTTCAAAAAAAGCTATGACTCCTGACAGACAATTAGAGATTAAATATTTAGATCTCTTTAGGATGAATTTTACACCATTTCTGAACACAACTGAAATTTTATAAAATATTATACAGAGAATTCTATGAAGAATCTGACCGTCTTCACAATAAAATTAAAGAGGCATTTAGAAAGTGGATTATAGGGAAATTCCTCTGCATGTCAGTAAGAATGAACAGAGAATGAAAGCCATAATGGTCTCTGGCAAGCAGGTAATTGTGAGATAGTCTTTTGAGAAGCACCAGCTCTGTGGAGAAACAAAGACCAGTCATGACTGATCACAGAATCTCAGAATCACGAAATGATTGGGGTTGGAAGGCACTTCTGGAGATCATCTAGTCCAGCCCCTTTGGTAAAGCAGATTCACCTAGAACAGGTTGCAGAGGAGCACATCCAGATCAGTTTTTAATATCTCCGGGGAAGGAGACTCCACAATCTCTCTGTGCAGCCTGTTCCATTGCTCTGTCACCCTCAAAGTGAATAAGTTTCTCCTCATATTCAGATGGAACTTCTTGTGTTCAGTTTGTGCCCTTTTACCCTTGTCCTGTCATTGGGCACCACCGAAAAGAGTCTGACCACATCCTTGCTGACACCCATCCTTAAGATATTTGTAAACATTGATAATACCCCCTCTCAATCTTCTCTTCTCGAGGCAAAACAGACTCAGGTCTCTCAGCCTCATAAGAAAGATGCTCCGGTCCCCTCATCTTCTTTGTAGCCCTCTGCTGAACTCTCCAATAGTTTCTTGTCTTCCTTGAACTGGGGAGCCCAGAACTGGATGCACTGATGACAGCCCTCAACCAAGATGAAATAGACTTTTTGAAATCCATGAAAAGGGCACCCATTTTGACAGACCACTGGCTAAGAATCTCAGCACTGAGAGTTTTGCTGATCTCTCTGAACCTGTAAGACTATCGGTGAAATCATTTCTTCATCTTGAGGGAATCCAGATTTCCCAGGCTTGCTGGTCTCTGTCCATGGTGCTCAGGTAGCCCCAGGCACGGGGTCACACATCTGTGAAGCTCATCTGGTCACGCTAAGACAAGCGTACCCAGACATGAGGCTCCAAAGGATCCAGAGGTGGTCCAGAAGCTGAATTCACATTTCTAGCAGTCTGTCAGACAGGTCTGTATTAGAATATGTGCAACTTGGAAGAATTTCAATAGATATTAGAAATGAAATATTGCATGCACAGCAGCATCAGTGCCTTTCTCCTCTGATGCAAAGCTGTATAAATATTAAATATTGCCCTACATTTACTCACTAACATGTTACCTTTCATAATCAGCTTACGTCATTATTCTTATATGGGAGAACTATAACAGAGCTCAGCTGGACACACTCTTCTACAAACCATTTATGAATTACATGGATTCTCCAATGCATTCTCTAAGAGATTTTTCTGGCTCTGTTTCTGAATATGCTTATTCAATTTCATCTACACATGCTATTTGTATGCCAGATGTATATTTACAAGACAGCTCTACCCCTTAATAAAATTATTAGCTCCGGTAAGACTGCTGAGAGTATATTTATGTCTACATTTATGGTCAGAGCCCGAAAAAAATCCCTGGCAACCATCACTCTTGAGAAGATACAGCTGGAGTTCCTCCATGAAAAGCTAAATATATATACATATATATATACGTTCTTGGCATCATGCCTTCTGAAACACTGGGCACCAGTTCTGGAATGCATAAAGGCAGTATAGTTCATTTTTTTAATAGTAAGGTCTCCAGTCAGTATTAAGGAATTAGTTGTTCAATAATAAATCCAGCTCAATATTAAATTAACTTTAATTAAAACATACAAAACAGACCAATTCTCAATGAGTTATTATTTGACTTGCAGAATGAAAAAGAAGTTGGCAGGAATAACAATACTGATTTCATCAGATGCCATCTACATTTCAAGGGCCCTCCACCCCCCAAAAATCAGCCCACCAAAACCTGCTTTAGCCAAAACATTTCTTGTTCATGATAGGTCATAGGAAAGGCACCAAATATATAACACTACATATAAATTCTACATGAAGTATATCCATGTGCTAGCTGACTACAAAAAAAAAAATATTAGAACAAAAAAAAAAAAAAACACTACCATAGTCCCAAATCTGACAAATTTGAAAGTCCAAATCTTATACCACGATGGGCAACTTCGGAGTATATGCAGTATAGCACAGGAACAGATATTTATTTCAAAACAAACAGCATAATGTTAATGAATCCAGCCAAATATCAGGAACTTTGCAAGATAAAGATTGAATCCAGAAATACAATGACAGTATTTTAGTTTTTAAAAAACCCATGTATTTGTCTTAACTTATTAACAGATACACCTTAGCTCAAAACTTCCCATTTTCTTTTGAGCAGCAGCAGATATTGAAAGGAAACCTCAACTTGTGAAGGAAACCACTTGTGCCCTGTATTCCGTTCCCTCTTATGACAGGCAAACATGTAATTTAGTATATCCATGAATGGAATTATGTGAGGAGTTACATCTTTTCAGCCCAATATTTTAATGGAATATTTTTAGAACTACTTCCAATTTTAAGTCTAAACAGAATCATGCTACTCTATACTAATTTGTTCATGTGCTGCAACTGTCTTTTACTTAATGTCTTTCCTGAGAAGGAAAAACCTTCTCAGGTTTTAATTAACCTGTCCAAGCCATTTAAGTCTTCTCCCAAATAGAATCTTTGTTTTTCTGATCCTTCTCCTAGCCTTTTCTTCTCCTACTGAAGTTTGAAATAATCTTCCATGAACTGAGGCAACCAAGATGACACACTATATTCCAGACAACGCATCAACAGTCAGCATTACCTGTGATCGTCAGCTTCATTGCCGCTCCTGACTCACCTAACAATCCATTTTTTTCAAATTAGCTAATTATTTTTCAGTAGACCATTAAAACTACCCCTAACTGAGAGCATCAGCAGATTTATCTTTAGAATGCATATATAACCCTGAAGCAAAACCTACTAGCTGACCTAGAGCCTTGCTTCAGAATCAGTCTTCCTGGTATCCTTTATTGCTATACATGCAAATATTATTTTATTATCATTAAAGCAAAATACACTTCCATTGCTTACATCTGGTCCAGTCTTTCGCCTGCAATGCAGACTTGTATCTTGGATACAACACTACACTCACTATGCTCCCATCATAGAATATCATTCCAAATTTGAGAGAAACATCAAAGGTACTTGTTATTGGATCTTCAACATCACTTACCTATTCTTTCACACTTCTGAGATGGTGATTACCCATCTCAGACCTTGATCTGAGACTGTTTTATTTTTTGCCTTTAATGTCAGTTACATAACCATGCACTTGACCATTTCCCACACGGGCAGAGTCATTATCCTTCAGGAAAACTGAAACAAAGTACTAATTTTGTCCTGAGGTTTCAGTTTAGATCAAATACTCAGGCAGGAAGTACCATGTCTTTTGTTTTGTCGTTTTTTTCTAAGGCTGAAAAAAACCATGTAGGTTTGGGTTTTTTTGAAGGGTCTAACTCAATTGTGATGTTGGACATTCATATTAGTCTCAAACAATTGAAACCTGTATTCTTTGCACCATAAACTGTCAATACAGTATTTCATGAGTCGTTTCTGTGCTTCAAGCAAAACCACTTCCTTGTTTCTGATTTCCATCCCCATATACTTTCCTGTTACTGGACAGTGTAAATAGCTCTAAGATGCTATAATGAAAAGTGCATGGTGCAAGTATTATTGTTACTTAGTGAATCACAAAACAGAAATTAAATCATGTATTTGTCTAAGAAGTAGCCTCTCTGGTCATTAACGGGTTGCAGAAGAGGATTATAACTATCAAAACTTTAAGCAAGGTCTTAGAAGAAGCTTGAATGGGAGGGTTGACATTGTCTAAAGTTAGGTACCTACATTAGGAATTTACATCCAGAAAGAGTAAAGCAACTTCGGATGTTAAGCAGAGCACTTAATTTTCCCATTATAGAATGCCCTAACTAAAATATTTCAGGTACATCTGTGTTACATAACTATATAGAGAACTGATGTACATAAATAAACTAGGTACAGTAACATACACATTCAAGCAGACCAACTTTATGGATAATTTCTTTGGAGAAGAACTCAGCGGCACAACAGAGTGTATATTTCTATAGACTTTTTCAAACAAAGTGAGACTTACTTTTTTTACAGTCAATCAAAGAAGCTTACTGATGGGTTGCAGAATTAACTAGCTGGCTTCTAGATGCTAGTCTTTGTGGGCAGTATGCACAGTTCTACCCAGAAAAAAACACCAAAACAAACAAACAACAAAGAAACACATTCTAAATAACAATCAAAAAGCAAATACTGAGACATGGTGTACTGACCAGTATATGTTGTGTAATTTAAATCCTGAGAGAAAGCACAAAGCTATTTGTTTGAAAAGACAAGATTGGATGAAGAAGGTTACCAAAATCAATTAATGAGAGGTAATGGATAAATGCTGCCAGGAAAGATCAACTATGAAAGGCCTTGAAAGTAAAGATGAACAATACACTTGGTGCAGTAAAAAGTTACCACAGACTGTAAAAATGAGCTAAGGAGCTACATTCTGAAGAGAAATGAAGGTGCTATAACACATGTTCAGCAGGCTACAGAGAAAAAAAAAAAAAAAAACAAGCAAACAAACAAAGCATTATGACAGCTTTATGAGATATAGCTACACAGAAATATTACATCATAATGCATCTTAATAGTATCATGCAAGGAAACAGAAAAAGTCAGATGCAGCTTGATCGAAGTATGCTTTTCATACAAGTATGTGGTGTTCGGGTCACATGAAACCGACATAAAAAAAATTCTGGTATTATGGACAGGTAAATGGATGAGTTACAGGAAAGACAGTAAGATCTACCTTTAACCATATTGCACATGAGACATTTATTACCCACAGTGCCACAGATAGAATGGCTGAGATACATCTCACCTACATTTTGATGTCTACATCATCAGTGTTTACACCTGAGCCAGTCTCCTGTTACACTCAGTGGAAATATTACCAATATAATCAATCAACTTTAAAAACGTAGATGATTAGGTTTATTCAGATGAATCACACCTGTGATAAGTTGATCCTGGCCAGCAGCTAAGAACCCACCCAGTCACTCCCTCACTCCCCCTGAAAGGATGTGGGACAGAATCAGAAAACCAAAAGTGAGAAAACTCATGGGTCAAGGTAGAGACAGTTCAGTAAGTGAACAAAAGAAAATGAAAAAAAATGATGTAAAGGTAGTCATTCACCACCCCCCACAAGCAGAATGAACACCATAAATTTCACTAACTCTCATCAACTATAATAGATCTCCATTGACTAGTAAAGAATGCAAGAGTGGCTTGCTGAGAAGTACAATAGATACCTTTGTTTTAATAGTACTGTTTCAATGTAGAGAGAAAAAAACAGATTAGGCACTTACGAAACATCTACATGGACCCAGTAATTAAATTTGTGTGTATGGGTAAGTAACAGAGAATGAAACAGAAAGAAATATCTTCATATGAAGACTGCTGATGGAGTATTAAGAAGTTTGAAAGGGAAAGGAAAAGAGAAGAGAACAATGAAGTCCTAGTCCAAGAAGCAAATTAAGGATTTATTTGTTAAATTACAGACATCTTGCTCTAGTCTATCAATAACAAATGTTTTTGAGAAACATGGACAAATTAGGTAGCATTTACTGAAAGATGAAAGCTCAAATTTCTTAACTGTCTGTGCAAGCATACAGCAAACTTCAAGACTGGATGACGAAGTTCATTTTAGACTCCAAAGTTATTTATTGACCTTAGGCATCAGAGTAAGAATAAGGATTCTGTGTCTGAAAAATAAGGTGTTGGCCTTTGTATTATTAAATGATAGTTGGAACTAATACTAAATGATAGCTGGAACTAATATTAAATGATAGCTGGAACTAATGAAGTCTAGTTTCTTTTACTGGTTTTGGCTCATGGTTGACTGAGTTTGCAGTCTGAGACAGTGCAAGCTCCAAGTGAATCTTTCCAGCAATTGGTGCATTTGAAAGTGATGTTTTGGGTTTGTTTTTTTTAAATACATAATCTAGTGCCTAACAAGGTATGAGCTTCTATTATCACATTTTAGAACCTGTAGGATCTGTTTCCACTGGCTATTCTCATAAGATTTGCAGAAATATAATTATCTTTGACACTTCTTTTTCCATCTTCTGTAGAATTAGCTAATGGACTCTAAAATTACAGGACATACACAGACACCATCCACGTGTTGTCTCAATAGGTAAATAGGACAGAAGAGTTCAGCAGGGAATCTTGGCACCCATTCAGATTAACTTGCTGGTTTTAAGCAGACAATGAAACAACTATAGAAACACTTTGAGAATACCTGCTTGGTTTCAGCAATGACTCTTTTCATCATAAACGCCAAGCAGCACACCATGATAATCCCCGGCCTCTCCTTCCCATCTCCCTGCACTCCTC
Source organism: Patagioenas fasciata (assembly GCF_037038585.1). Lineage (NCBI taxonomy): Eukaryota > Metazoa > Chordata > Aves > Columbiformes > Columbidae > Patagioenas > Patagioenas fasciata. Next base: position 27,514,080 of record NC_092521.1, read on the forward strand.
AGTGTCCTCTCCCCCACCCCAGTATTGGATCCGTTAATTGTACTGAATACTACTGATCAATGGGTTCCCTCTGAATAGTCAAATATGACTTGGGCATGTTTTAAACAGATTTCAAAAGTATTTGAAAATCAATGTCAGAAGATATACTTTCTGCAGGAAATTATTACATAATTTCTTATGGATTATTTTATAATTATTATATGCTTTATTGATTAACACTATGAGAAAGTAAGGATAACACCTTGGGCACAGTGGCATATGGTTTTACCTTAGCTCAGTGTTGGGCAAGGTGACACATTACCTTCTAAAGATCCATTTCATCCACATTGTACATACAAGTAAAGACTATTAAATACTCAGGTAGCATGCCTTTCTTATACATCATTTCTGGACTCTGCCACCACAGGACATAGCTTCTAGTTTACGAGTGTCATGGGGGAAGAAATTTAAACCTAAACAGATAGATGAGCTCATGTGTTCCAGTTTTCCAGTAGCTGAGTTGAAGGTATCTTACAGGAGTTTGAAGGCATGAGTCACATTTAGTAACTAATAATTTGGACCCTGAAAATCAGAAGATGAAGAATAGTAGCGCTTTAAAACTTTATCCAAAATAAAACATGGCATAAGAACAGCTATTCTGAAATATCCTATACCTTTATAAAAGACCTTATGGGAGCAAACATTACCTATTAATTGCTGACATTTCTAATAATTTGCTCTTTTTTTTTTTCTTACTTACGAGGCAAACACCAAAACCTGGTATTCCATAGGAATTCTCCAGAAAAAAATTCTGAAAATTCTGCGAGGAGCAGTTATGAGCATTATCTTTGTTGCATTCACTATGACACACTGACAGAGACTTTCCTCTTTCCTTCCTTCCTTTACAAAGGAAAACCAGCTGTATCATCTAAAATTTAGGTTAGAAGTTGGAACATGGACACATTTTCCCAGATCAGAGCATCTGCCAACCTGAATAGTTTGAATATGGCCAATGCCCGATGAGGGAGAAATCCCACAGTAGGAAATTATAAAAAAACACAGCTCAGTTGAAACGTCCTTCTTAATTATTCTGAAGCTACTGGACTGCACTCTACCCTGGAGTACACCGCTTTCATCACTCAAAAAACTGTTGCACACAAATACAACTTCATATTTTCCCATATACTTTAACAACTCAAGTTTATTTCCATATGCTTGAATTTACCTAAACATGTTGCTGTAACACCAGATGACACTGTAACACCAAATGCACATCACTTATCACTGGTTACTAGTTTTTTCCTGCCATCACAATCACAGGCTCTGGTTGTGGTGGGGGATTTTAGCTTCCCTGGTGTTTGCTGGAAGGACTATTCAGCAAGCCAGCCACAATCTAGGAGGTTCCTCCAGTGCCTTGACGATAACTTTCTGATGCAAAGGGTGGAGCAGCCAACTAGAAGAGGTGCACTGCTGGACCTCATCCTCACTAACAAGAAGGTTCTGGTTGAAGTGGTAAAGGTTAAGGGCTGCCTTGGTTGCAGCAACCATGAGATGGTGGAGTTCAGGATCTCATGTGGCAGGAACAGGATAGCAAGCAGAATTGCAACCCTGGACTTCAGCAGGGCAAACTTTGGGCTTTTCAGGCAATCGCTAGGGGAAATCCCATGGGCAAGGCTGCTTGAAGGCCAAGTGGCCCAAGATAGTTGGTTAGTGTCCAGGGACTGTTTCTACTGGGCACAAGATCAGAGCATCCCAACACAAAGGACCCACTGATGAATGAGGTGGGTGCGCTGGTGACAGAAGATACAGAGAAGGCAGAGTTACTGAGCGCCTTCTTTGTCTACTCTGCCGGAGGCTGTCCTGAGGAGCCCCGTACCGCTGAGGCCCCAGAGGAAGGCAGGACAATGGAGGAGCTTGCATCGGTTGATGAGGACTGGGTTAGGGAGCAGTTAGGCAATCTGGACATCCATAAATCCATGGGTCCGGATGGGATGCACCCACAGGTGCTGAGGGAGCTGGCTGAGATCATTACTGGACCGCTCTCCATCATCTTTGCAAGTCTTGGGAAACTGGAGAGGTGCCTGAGGACTGGCAGAAAGCAAATGTCCCTCCAGTCTTCAAAAGGGGCAAGAAGGAGGACCCGGGTAACTATAGACCGGTCAGTCTCACCTCCATCCCTGGGAAACTGATGGAACGACTTATACTTGGTGCCATCTCAAGCCATATCAAGGATAAGAGGGTCATTAGGCACAGTCAGCATGGCTTCACCAAGGGGAAGTCATGCTTGACCAACCTCGTTGGCTTTTATGGGGACATAACAAGATGGATGGATGGTGGCAGAGGAGACTGAGGGGTGACCTCATTAATGTTTACAAATATATGAAGGGTGAGTGTCACAAAGATGGAGCCAGGCTCTTCTCGGTGACAGCCAGTGATAGGACAAGGGGTAATAGGTTCAAAGTGGAACACAAGAGGTTCCACTTAAATTTGAGAAGAAACTTCTTCTCAGTGAGGGTAACAGAACAGAGGTTGTGTAGTCTCCTTCTCTGAAGACATTCAAAACCCGCCTGTACGCCTTCCTGTGTAACCTCACCTAGGCGTTCCTGCTCTGTCAGGGGGATTGGACTAGATGATCTTTTGAGGTCCCTTCCAATCCCTAACATTTTGTTATTATGTGATTCTGTCTTTCATTTTATTAAAAAACTTCTTGTTTTATTTTGTGGGTAGAAGGCAACAGACACAGTAAGACCTCTCAAAATTTTGGGTCTTTTTCTCCATGCCACATAACAAATAGGACTTCAAATTTTCTTACATCACCCTCTCTAAAAAAGTTTGAAGGATAGTCCAGATAACTGAAAGGCTTACAACACTAGGAAAAGAGCTAATGCAAGCAGGGTCTAAAGAAATGCATTGTGTTCAACTTAAAGCACCACAAATGGGATTAAATGCTTTGGTATCTAACTTTCCTCCTTTTCCATCCCCTAAAATCATTTTGAAATTTTGAGAAGCAGTGAAGAGAGTGAAAGGAAAAACAGTGATCAGTTTTTAAACAGCATAAAATAATGAAAAAATGATTTCTAAATTACATAAAAATAACCTGTGAAAAAACAAACACACAAAGAAATATTTTCTGTCTTTATTGGTTCTTCTTAGATTTATCTGTTTCATTAAATTACTTCTTGCTGCAAGACTCAAACAAGAAAATAAGAAAGTCCTGGCTAAAACTTGCAGCAGTGCTGACCTGCTGTTTACCTTAATATTTCTGATGAATTTCAACATAGTGTTGCTAGCAGCATTTTAATTACGATTGTTGTATACACACATACCAATGAAATTAGATACTTTACAGTGTTATGGTATTAAGGTTCTTAAAGTTAAATCATGCCAATGCAGATGTTCCTAATTACTTTAAAAAAACAAATACTTATATGAACTGGTAGTTTCCAGCTCCAGCATAATTCAGTTAAAGGAGTGCTTATAATTTAACAACATGAATGATAGTTAAGCATAGCTAATATGGAAAATTGTTGAGGAGTATATATAATTCACAGAAGGGAAGGAGTTAAAGTCCATCTGAGGCAGATAAGAAGCTGTGATTTGCCTGAGACAAATATAAAATATTGCCAAAAGAAGGTGGTACTATCAAAGACACATCAAAAACTGACAAAAGCATTTATTTCTCAGTAGCAATCATGCTATAAACCTGGATTACTGTGACTTCAGGTTTCCTCACATCATTGTGAAGGCTTTTGGTTTTGACAATTTTTACTTTTTCTTTTTCTCCTTGTTTTTCTCCTTTTTTTTTTTTTTTTTTTTAAGCTGCCAAACAGAGTCCAGCTGCACCCTTCTATGTATTACTGCTTGAAAAGAGACATGGTAGGTAATTTAACACAGCGTTAAATCAGCACAGAAGCTGGAGTACGCAAGCCATGGACGCAGGCAGATACTCTCCATGGGTAATGTCTCTGGCAGAAGCACCCTTTAAGTACAAAAAGTTTTAATTCTTCCTGCTGCACTCTGGACTTCCACAGGTAACAGTATAATGCCAATGTTTATTCCAGAACAATATGTCTTACAATACAATTATCACGTAGATATATATTGTTTTCCTTGTGAAACAAGAAAAAGTGGTCATTCAACTAAGAAAACATTGCATATAATGAAATGCAGTGTGAATAGGGCTACTGCTTTCTTATCTTATATACTAAACCTTTGAAAAATTGTCAAAGGCATGGAGTATATAGTAAATTTCCAGCTCACAGAAATTAGCTACATTTCTATCCACATTTGCACATCCACTATATACATATGAGGTAAGACTAACTATATATATATATGAGTTAAGACTATACACTTTTTCCTTATATTTTTATTTAGATTAAATCAACACGAGATATATAAGGATGTATATTTTTTAGCAAAGCGTTAAGATAACACTAAAAAAAAGGGGGGGGGGGGGGGGGGAGGGAAGACCAATAGACCAATTCAGCACAACTAGGTTTCAAAATATGAATCTGAAATGAGTTAACTGTACCTTGAGTCACCTGTTGAATGGCTAGCATCATCCCAGAAACTGTGTCAGGAATCAAATTCTCCTTCCAGTTGTAGACGGGTGCCCATTTCAAGATGGGTAGCCTTCTCATACACCAGATTTTGATATCTTCAGAGCGAACAGCCTGGATCTTCCTCCAGACTGCACTTCTTTTCCTTTTTGCTCCTGTCATCATTCCCACTTCCCAAAAGCAGTTCCTCTTTCAGAAAAGCGAACAGTTGAGGAATCACCCTGGTCTGTGTCAGTCTCCAGTTTTCTTCTGAGATTTTGCAGTTCCAAAATAACAGACAGAAAAAAAAGAAAATGAACAGAAGCAATTAAGATTTCTGCAGCTGGTCTCTAACGATACTAAATAAAACCACTTATTAAATGCTTCAATTATATAAACAGCTACACGAAATGCAAGAACTGTTTATACCAATGATTACATTTTCTACTCTTAGCAAAAATTTGGTCTAGGCTCACATTAGTTTGTGATTCTTTCCAGTAAGCTCCTGCTTTATATTCCCTGTAATGCTTGTGCTTTTGGCCTCAGTCCCATGGCAAAATGAGGTATTAGTGGGTGTGTGAGTGACTCGGGCTGGGCTATGCTAATCTGAGCAGGACGTGCCCGGCAGAGCCGACATCTCCCTGCCAAGCCCTGGAGAGCAACCTTGGCTCTGCCGGGGGAGCTTTGCTGGCTGCGGTCACAGGGCATGAAGTCCTCAGTAACCTTGGTGCCAGCGAACTAGTTTTTGCTGCATCACTGTTTTGTCTTCTAAATGACACTAAAAAGCTAATTTATGTAGAAAGTTCAGAACATCAGGTAGCAATAAGTCCTGCTGAAAATATGTACAGCTTCTCTCTGGAGGCTGAAGTCTCAGACTAAAGTGTTGAAAGCTCAAAGTGCAGTGAAGGACTGCAAGCTATCGGATCCATGTGGGATGTGCTGAAAATGCTTGTGATGATTATTCTTCTCCAAAGCTACCCCTTTCTGCTCTTCGTAGTCTGCCCAGCAAAGGCTCTCTCCGTGAAAACAGTTCACCAAGTAACTTCTGATCTTGCAATAACTTCATGCACCTTGTGCATGATGCAAAGTACTCAGATAGAATAGTGACAAGACCATAGAAGAGGAAATATTTAAATGCGTTGCCCAATATGGAAAAAGGACATGATGGGACTTCTTTAAGTTTTTTATATCCCTGGATGGCAAAGAAATTGAAGTTAAAGTGTGAGATCCATCACATGGGTGAAGAGTATTCCCAATCACTATGCAGTAGGCAATAAAAATAAACGTATTTTAAAATATTTCAATTTCATTTATATAAATCAATTTGCATTTTATTGTTTAGATTAAGATGAATAAAACTGAAGCATTGTCCTCTCAAAACAGCTTTAGGAAAATGAAACTTTCTTTCCAAATGCAATAGGAAGAAAAGCACAAGGGCAAATGCACCACAGTTCATTCTAGTGAGTGACATTCAGGTGGTGTCTACTGCTGTGTCCCTTAGAAGTACAAAGGGAAAAAAGAAAAAAAAAAAAAAAGAAATAGCAGGAAAAGACTGCTTCAAACAGATCTTCATTTTTAACTATTCCAAGCATTCGTATTCTTTGTCCTGCCCATCCTTTAACCATGTACAACTTTTAAAGAACAGAGAAAATGCACAAGGCATGTTTACCTTATTTCTGTTCACAAGAATAAACCTTCTAGCAACGATTTTTCTGGTTGGTTGGTTGGTTTGATTTGGTTTTTATTTTTGTGTTTGGGTTTTTTTTGTGTATGTGTCCCTGCTTTTAGCTTGAAAGTACAGTTCAAGGACTTCATCATCAAGGCTTTTAAGGCTGCCAAGTGCTTCACAACACAGACCTTTCCCGACTTCCAGTGGTCAGAAGTGGACAGGAATCCTTCAAGCTACAGTGAGAACTACTCAGCTCTTAGGGGTTGCTTAGTTTTGATAAAAATGTTAAGTGCATCTAACTTAAATAGCATTTACGGGGGGAAAAAGTCAAAATACATTTCTACACATAAATATGTATGTATAAATGTACCCAAATTCAGGTACATGTGTAATAGAGACTAATCCAATTCACTAGAAGCTCTGGATATTCTGAAACAGTCAAAAAACTATGAAACCAAAGAACCACCAGTAAACACACAAGGACATACTCTGGATTCTTCAAACTTCTCACATAGAAATGCTGGAGCTGTTTGAAATAGTCTGTAATTGAGATTTTCCTACCTTATATTTGCAGAGTCAGTAGATTTGGACAGTGTTCATCAATCCTAGATTAGTATCTGAACTCCTAGGATTAGCAATATCAACATACTTTTGTCTATCACCAGTAACAACAGATGGTTTCTCTCTATGGGTGTGTGCATGCATGAGTGCAACCAACCTACAACTAATACTTGAAAATAAGCCCTACTAGTTAGACACAGACAGAACTACACATGCAGAGTGTTTGAGATGTCTGTGCTGATGTGGGATTTGCGTGGAAATTTTGTTTTGCTCCAACAGTTCCTTTGATGAGTAAAAAAATTGCATCATCCTTAAATCTGGAGTTGATAAACATCGTTACTAGTCTTGAAAAACATTGTTGCTTGTTGTAACTTTGAAAATAATAAAGTACTCTTAGTTAACAATGACACAAACACCATATCATTTACAATCCTCCAGACAAAGAAATAAACATTTTTAAGGGAAACCTACATCTCAATACATAGTAGTCCAACAATTTGAATCTTAAAAATAAATCAGAAAACACTTTCCTAAAACACAGTATCCTAACTGAAACATGTACCATATCATACACAGGATGTTTAAACACTCTCCCATCAGGTGGTTTTAATTAACCTATAAACCTATAATTTATAAACTCCCTAAACTATGCAAGCTTGTCACACTTCAAACTGTATCATGATGTGCAGGTTTATGAAACAGGTGTATGAAACTTAACTTTCTGGAACAGCATGGGATAAGCATGAGGAACCTCTGGTTTTATGCATTTAAGTCAGTGTATTCACACACAAACAGTTGTAAGGTAGATAGTTTACAATTAGCTCTTTTGATGCACTTATATAAGTACAGCCTATGTGTTGTTTCTTTTTCCTGGAAATTACGCAATAGTATGGCTCTAAAAGTGTACATAAGTACGATGCTAAAAAGGTAACTGCCATAAGTCAAAATTTAGAATACAGAAAGTACATCAAAGGAAAGAATTATTGCACCATAGATCAGATCTGGTGCGCTTTTCAGACTTGGTTTATAATATGTTCACCGAAAAATGAGGTAACCTCTTCAGCTCCTCTAATATTTACATACATTGAATATTTGTATACATGGAGGTTACATAGAGTTAGGAGGTTTGATTGTCTTCTCTAGCCTCAAAGGATTAAAATTTTAAACAAAACAAAACAAAACAAAAACATTAATCCAACCTAGTCCTCAAAAAGAAAAATTTCTGGCAAACTCTGTGATAGAAGTCCTAATGCCTACTTCACTAGACTTCAAGAACAATAATTATGTTTACATATGTTCACAGTTACAGTTAATTCAAGTTATTCATACCTTAGGCAGACATAGATGCCATGATGGAAGTAATATAACATTTTCTTTGCAATTTTTCTCAGGAAAACGGATCACTTATTAAATATCTGCAAACATCCAATACTAAACCAATTTGGACTAACTAAATCTGCATTTATAGAACCATACAGCCACAGAATAGTTTGGGTTGGAAGGTCATCTAGTTCCAACCCCTCTGCCATGGGCAGGAACACCTTTCATTAGACCAGATTGCCCAAAGCCCCATTCAGCCTGATTTGGAACTCTTCCAGGGATGGAATATCCACATCTCTGGGCAGGTTCTTCCAGTGTCTCACTACCCTCATGGTGAAAAATATTTTCCTTATATGTAATCTAAATCTACCCTCTTTCAATTTAAAGCTGTTACCCCTTCTCCTGTCACTGCATGCCCTTGTAAAAAGCCCCTCTCCAGCTTTCTTGTAGGCCCATTTTAGGTACTGGAAGGCCACTATAAGGTCTCGCCAGATCTTTCTCCTCTCTTAGCTAAACACCACAACCTCCTTCATGCTTTCCTCATAGGAGAGTTGCTACAGCCCCTGATCATTTTATGGCCTCCTCTGGACCCTCTCCAACAGGTCCATGTCTTCCCTGTACTGAGGGCTCCAGAGCTGGATGCAGTACTCCCAGTAGGGCCTCAGCAACACAGAACAGAGCAGGAGAATAATCTCCCTTAGCCTGCTGGTCATGCTTCTTTTGATGTAGTCCAGGATATGGTTGGCTATCTGGGTTGCAAGAGCACATTGCCAGCTCATGCCCAGATTTTCATCCACCAGTGCCCCCAAGTCCCTCTCCTCAGGGCTGCTCTCAATCCAATCATCGCTCAGCCTGTATCAATGTTTGGGATTGCCCCGACTCGTGTGCAGGACATTGCACTTGGCCTTGTTGAACTTCATGATGTTCACATAGGCCCATGTCTCAAGCCTGTCAATGTCCCTCTGAATGGTATCTCTTCCCTCCAGTGCGATGACTGCACCACACAGCTTGGCGTCATGCTGCTGTATTCCTACAGATTTATATCATTTGTTCCAGAAGAACATCCAGTTCATCCAAGTCACTTCTTCATGTTCCCTCATAAACCCTGATGGGGCAAATGAAAGTACATGCTGTTACTAATTCAAAGTTACATGAATATTCCTGGCTGGCTGGTGGCTGTCCAACTGAATGTATTATAATGACTGAGCTCTCCTAAGCCTTTCTCTGTTGGTGCAACAAATTTCCATTCATCCTTGTCCGCTGTCCTGACCAATGATTTCTATGAACTCAGTTTTGTTACTGCTATTTTTCTTCCAAATGCAGATAAAAATGGCTAAAGGATTCAGAGGATACTAGATGAAAGACCTGAGAAAAAAGACAGGCAAAAACCTTGGTCACACAAAGATTGTGTCTTTATAAAGATGGTTAAAGTTCCAAGAGAAATCATAAGAAAAATTCCATGTATGTTTGACAAAATGCAGTTGGATGGGAATAAAAGTCAGATTGAAAGGTACTACTAGAAACAGACCAATCTGTGTGGTTCACACATCACAGCACATGAGAATATTGTACAAGGTACTGAATTGATAAGAGGGTGACTAAAAATAGAACAACACAAAAACAGTGACAGAAATCCACACTCTCCACAAAACATTACTGGATTTTGAGAATTTGTATAAAACTAAGTTATTTATCACATATCTTACATAAAATATTAAACTAGGCCACGGAAGCCACATACATTTATGTATGCAAAATATTTATTACTGAAATTGAAGGAACTTTCACCTCTGAAATTCTGGTACATCACAACCAAATATAACTCTCAAACTCTGAAGCTTCCCAATACATCTTTCAAAACTGGATGCAATGTATTTATTTTCAGTAACACCTAACTTCAAAAGTGTTCCCAATTTCAGTCATAAAATACTTAAATGTGGATCTAAATTGAAAAATATGTGATTCTTGCACTTCACAAAACAGATTAAGCTAAAATCTCAATCTACTCATCATACAGGATGTTCAGAAGCCACTATGGCTTGATACTAATACCTCTTTTACCACAGAGTAACCAGAATTATCACAAGATAAAGGTGAAAATCCAGGCAACACAGAAGTGGGACCCTGACTCAAATTGCTTGGGCTCATCTTTAACATCTTCTCCTCAAATGGGGGTTTCAGCACCGTCGCTGATGCTGAGCTGCACCAAACTGTGTGAGGCAACACTGGCATCCAGTGGCTTCGCTTGGTATTTTTCTTCTGCTGTTGCAGGGTCCGAGAGCACTTTCTGGGTCTGCCACTGCCCAATGACATGATGGGTTTTGAACTGGGTAATGTTAACTACATCGTTTAATAACACAGTATGTTAAAAAATCAGAGAAAAGGTTTATTTGCTACATTTCAAATGTATTTAGAGATCAGAAAGTCAAGACAGGAGATTGATTGATAGATTAACAATGTACTAAACCATAGGAGGCTAACACTCCAGTACAGTGTGCTTTCAGTTCATCTGATGAATACGAAATAGAAGTGCAGAACAGACAAAAATATCTGATCATGCAACTATCCTCTCAAATTCCGTTCCTGTTATGATACTTACAGGTGCCTGCTAATAAATCATCATGCAGTTGGTAATTAATAAACACCAAAAAAAGTTAAAATTATTGGGAAATCATATAATACTATTTCAACACACCAAAAATGACCATAAGAAACCTAACAGTGTCTATTTCTTAGGGAAAATGTGTAATGAAAATCTCGTATTTTCATTCTCTTTTAAGATTGTTTCTAACAGCTGTTTGAAGGTCAGTTTACCTTCAAATTAGTAAAAAAAATGTTGTTTTTTTTTTTTTTAATAAACCAGAGATATGTGTCACAGAATGGGCTGGAAACTCAGATTAATGAATTTGTACACTTCAGAACACATCTTCATAGACAAAATACATAAATGCATATACACTGACATTAAATGCAGAAATATTTCATGATAAACCTTAGCCTTGACACAGATTCATCTGTTCAAGAGAGATGCTGTTTAAGGTCCCAACATCAAAAACACATGTTGAAAAAGCATCTAAACCTAAACAATAAGCATCTGTTTCTTTTTATTATTTTGGTTATCCAAATGTTAGGGCAGAGTGCATAAACCAGATTTTCTGACTACTGAGTGCGCAAACCAGCCTATAAGCCATTCAATGAAAGGAGACCATTTTAACTTCAGAAACCAACAGACCCAAGCTCAAGTGACCCCCTTCTCTTGCATTCCTGTGGGCTGGTGGGCGTTCAGCACATGTGGAGCAGCTGCACAGCAGAAGCAACTGTAGACTAGTTTTGATTCTAGCCTTGACCACCAGAGAATGAGGTTCAGAGCATCTGCTCACTCCAAATCTCCATCATTTCAAATCAGTGGGCGCTGAGCTTTTAAACACACCTGGAATAAGCATTCATCCTTGCATCTGAGACCTAATCTGTGAACGATGGTGCTGAGACCTGGCCCACCAAAGGCTGTGGGACACTGAGGCCTTGATGCAGCTACAAAGACCAAACCTCAGCTCCCATGACAGAGCCTCATTTTTTCTGGAATTTGGGTGCAACTGTTTGGCAAGTGAGACAAACAGCAGATAGGTCTAAAACGTAACTATGTTTAAAAAGTGCAACCCGCTGTTCCCAAGCCACCAAAGTGTTCATACGTCAAGTTACTTTTTACCTGAATAAACACAATGTTCTCATTGACTACAGAACATTTAGGTGCTCACTGATTACAGTTTATCTAATGAGAGAAATATTTTGGAACAACTGTCATGAAACAAGCATTCCTGTGTAATTTTATCTCCAGATAACCTTAGAATCATAGAATAATTTAAGAGTGGAGGAATCTCTAAAGGTCAGCTCATCCAAACAGTTCCTCAAAGAAGGGATAACTTCAAAGCCAGATCATGTTGCTCAGGACCTTGCACAGGGACATTTTGCAAATCTCCAAGGATGGAGATCCCACAAGCCCTGGGGACAAACTTTCTTGTGCTTACTTCCCCTCATTGCGTTTTCCCCCCGCTATGTATTCAATTAGAATGTCCCTTCTACTGCTCGTGAGCATTGCCTCATTCTTCTACACAGCTCTGACAACAGGCTGGTTCAGTTTTCTCTATTACCTTCCTTCCTATTCTTCCGCAGCCACAAGTGTCCCATGCTTCAGTTAACTGCACTTTCAAGTGGACTGATAAAATAAGGCAGTCTTATTCGAAAATTTTCTTGATAGACAACATAAATTGATTCCAAGCCTTCAGGCACAGAATGTATATTAAAGGTAAGTGAAACAAACTTCAATTTATTAGAGCAGTAGCAATGTGTAATGAAAAAGAAAGCCACCCCTGTGCCTCAGTAACTCTACTGCCTGTATGTTGAAAACAGGAAAACTTTAGCTACCATCAGGATCATGAAAAAGAATAGTTTTAATAGTCATATAATAGATCAATAAAACAAATTTCAAGTAGGAGGAAGAGGATGCTGAAGTGTGATATCACTATTATTTTGCTTTGAAAGTGGTGCAGAAAGAATCACATTCTTGCAGCATCTTCTGGGTTACCATTTCTTTCCAAAATATATACTACATTAGACACTGTGTGCAATGCAGAAAGTTTTTCACATTCTATGTCTTGAGTGTTACATCATCTTATGGCAGAAGAATGTATGCTAAATTGAAGATTATCCAAATTTACATAGTCTTCCTTCAATAATAACTTTCTGCTCTGACACTCTTACAGAGAAAAGATACCGCTATCTGAATAATCAGCAAAACCTTGCCTCCAGATCCTTCAGCAGATAAAATCCCTTGATAATGTAATCACACTCCTTTTGCTCTGTGTGAAAGCCTCTCGCTTCTTGTTTCTACCCACTCTTACTGTGCACTGTGCTGCTGCTCTTTTATAGACACACATCATTCAGCACAAGTGTTGGTTAGAAAAACCTACAATTTTAGAGTGTCTGTGTACTTTACTCATCGGCTTAATTTCAAACAGCTGAAACAGATACTTAATCACCTTACTGAGGAAACTAAGTTAACAGTGTATTTATAAGCCAACAAATTTATCCAGATCTGTAGGCTGTCATAATATAAATTACAGGGGTAACAGATTTTATTACACATGACAGAAAATACGGTCATTCAAAAAGGAAAGGCTACGAAAAGTAGTAATTACAATTTAGTATTTAAATAGTTAGTATCTTGCTGCCCTCAGAGACAGCTAATCAATGGAATTCCAGGGCCATAGCCAAGCAAATTCCATGAAGTCTGTGGGAGAGCTGAAACAGTTCTTGAAAAAATCCCACCTAAACACATTAACAAATTCACATGGTCCTTTGTTCCTTCATTTTAATTTAAAATATCTGAAAAGATATTTCACGAGACTACTACCTTGTTGTGCGCATACTTTACAGAAAGTTTTGCATGAAGAATGTACACTGCGTACTAAATGAAAGGAGTTACTTTTCAAACATGAGTCCAAAAAGACTTAAATACTTGCCCTCCCCAAAATAGTTGTTTGCCAAACTGACTCAGTAATCATCGGAAAGTAACCATGAAAATCCAATGTATCGCACACAATGCTACCCTCCTAGCTAAGAAGCTAGAGAGAAGACAAAAGCTTCTGTGTGTATAGTTGTCTGAATTGTAACATCGATTTTTACTGGTTCCAGAAATAAGCCTGAAAGGTCTATAGAGGTACAAGAACATTACTTTTCTAAGCAACTTTACCACCAAAAAAGTACAGTAACCTCAGAAATCCAACACAACGAAGAGTTGTACTGAACTATCTTGCTTACTACAATTAAAAATCTCAGCCTTCCTTAGGACTTAGTGAAATAGACACACACAAAATACTTAAGTTTGAAAGAAAGTGTTTTAAACTACCCCACACATGCATCCACAGCTTATTAAAAAAAAAAAAAAAAATAAATACAAATTCTAACAGTTTAGAAATTAGTCAAGCTAAACTTCTGGGTATACTTGCCAACTGCTCTGAAATCAGGAACCTTGCTGTTACCTCTACAGCACTTTCTTCCAAAGTGTCAGGAACAAAACCAATCCAGTCTGTGTACAGTAACTCAGAACACAGTGACGCAGCATGCCAGGTCCTTAAGTAGCCATGACAATATGTATTTTTTTTAAAAAAAGAGATTGGTCGTTTAGACGCACCAGCCAGTCAAGTCCATATATTTTATTCGAAGCTCCCACTACACAGGTGCATGTTCCCTGATTCCCAAGGCACAGTCCTTTTTAATTTGCATTAAAAATGCAGAATAAGTGAGGTAACAACCCAGCCAAATGCAGCTACTTGCGCATTTTATGCAACCATATACTTTTTATACAGCAGATTATGTAGGAAAGTAATTCCATGTATAATGAGACTTTCATGGCCTGAAATCCATCATCTGGACATTTTTGCACCAATAATTACTGCAGAAAAATCTGGTTTAAGTGGTCTTGAACAATGCATTTTGTCTTTGTATATCTGCTTCACATGCTTATTGAGATATACTCATGTTCTCTTCCGATGTGATTGCTATTGACCTCATTGGTTAAGAAAAGGTTGTAGTTTTGATACTTTCTTAAGTATTGTCTATTACTCAGATTAGAAAATTTAAAATTAGATAGTAGTAAATTAGGTAGTCTTCACTAACGCATAATGGCTTTGAAATATGATTCCTTTCCGGAATTCTAGGGAAATTACCTACATCACATAAAACAGTATCTGTCATTTTTCCTAGGAATATGATAATGGCACCAACCAGAGGGTGGAGAACTACTGATAAAGATGAGAAAATGTGCTCGGCATTGCTGAGGTGTACAAGGTTCTGTCCTGCTTGAGTGAGTCAGGAGAAAGGAGAAGACCTTCAGCCATACTCCACTAAAAATAAATGGTTATTTCATTATCATGACTGAATTGTGCAAACTTTAATTAAATCACGCTTTGAAGACGGTTGAAAAGTTTGTTTGAAACATGCTTATCAGGGTAAGAGAAATACATCACTGTTTCTGGACAACCATTGCAGAACTTCAGTTGTTTTCCAAAATAATCACTATCTGCCCTAGACAGCTGCAGCTCAAACGAAATGGTCACTCTCCTTTGTCATGCTGAGGGAGCACAGACGATAGAGATCGTCCCGTGCCAGTTCTCCCTCCCAAATAATTTTAAACCTGTATTTTTAAGATGTATTGCCAAAACAATAAACCATTGATTTTTATATGCAAATTGTTCGAACTGTGCTTTTCATTGTATATGCATTTAAAATTTTGCATATAAACATACTTTTTTATCTTTTTCTGTAATCCCATAAACAATGGAAACACAAAACCTATGTTTCACTGAATTTTTTTTTTTTTTAAGTCTAAGAGATTAATTTAATTCTCACAGCAGTTATGGATTTCTCCTGACCCCACTGATTGCTTAATTGACTGTGGAGTGCTTTGTTAAATAAAAATGCACTTGAGCATATGGCTGAATAGTTTGCTGATTCAGGTGTTTAGCAGTTGCTTTTGTTTAGTTCCTTATTTTTGCAAATGACACAAACTGTTTTCTTTTGCCTTTTCCACTCATAATTCCTTTTCTCTTGTTACTTTTGAAATTTGGAGTTTTTAGTGTTGATTTTGCCTTCTTTCCCCTTGTTTACAATTCATTTTCCTCCTCAGATGCAAGATTTTTATGTTCTGACTCTCATATTCCATGCAGGCATTTTACTTTTATCCCATTAAAATTTGTCCCGTGTGCTTAAATGCATTGATGCGATTATTTACTGATTTTTTTCTATCACAGATCAGTTTTGCACTTTCCTAGTTTAGAATTACTTCCCTCAAATGAAGTTTTCATTCAATAATTTGCTATATTTGTAAGTTAGATGTTAGGCAGAACAGTGTATAAAATAAGGCATATACGGCACAGATTTGTTTTTTTCAAGCTGTAATGACTTTGAGTTAATTTTGCCAAAGCTGAAATTGGAATAGGGGAAGAGAGGGGAAGAGAGGGGAAGAGAGGGGAAGAGAGGGGAAGCTTTCTTCAAGACATAATGATTATAAAAAATATCTCTCTTTAAAACACATTTAGGGAAAATTTCTACAGAAAACCTAGTTACCAGGTACAGAGAAGCTGCTGAGAAGGGAAAGCAGAGAGAAATCCAACAACCTTCCTTTACACAGGTGAAACTTGATGCTATCACGAAGCTGGTTTTGGAAAAGAAAATGGGACAAACATTTCTGTGTGAATTAGAAATCTACATTTAACAATAAAACCTGTACAAGATAGGACTTTTTTTTTTTTTTTTATAAAAACAACACAGAATTCTAAAAGTTCTACAAAAGTCTCTATGTATATATATTTTTTCCCAAGGTTTCTGTGTGTATGGATGTCTTCCTAAATGAAGACACATTGTGCAAGTGCCCACACAGACATTTGCTCTGTGACAGCACTTGTGTAAACTTCAGTAATATATTTTTCTCCTCATCATAACTGGATTTTGATTTATTCCCTACCCAAAGAAAAGGCACTGCATACATTCTATAATGTAGTTGGAAAACAAAAACAAAAACAACAAAAAAAAACTCTGTAGTTTTTCTTTAAACTTTTGAAATAATTTATTTTTATATAATGGATAAAGTTTTCTCTTAGACTAGTAAGATATCAAAATAGTCTGACTGTGGTCTTCTTGTTTTTGGAAATGTGATCTGATTGCGCATAAAACATTGCTCTCTAAAAACCTTGAGGGGAAAGCACAACTAAGGTGTCCCATGACCCACTTTGGTTCTGCCATTTCCATACCTTTACTCATCTCCCATAGCCTTCTTAACATCCTTTTAATGTAATAAGGCTATTAATTTAGTATGCCCTGTGTACACTTTTATTCTACCTCAAAATCAGAAAAGAACAAAGTGCTTTTAAACCATCCTCTTGCAGAAACGTTCAATTCAGGAAGGTGTCAGAATATTTGGACTACCACCGAAATACCCCTCACATTTTGCACAGCACCATAGAAGTTGTTCATCATCTCAGCCATTTTAATTTTCCAAAGTGAAAAGATCATGCCAAAAGTCACCATCGACTCCGTCACAAAGCTGGAAGTCTCCAGAAATATCTGCATTCCAATGATTCTTTATTCTAAACAGAAAACCTGGAGAAAAAATGTGCACCTCTTTGAGGAGCTTTTATTTACTTATTCTTAAGCTTTACAAGTAGCTACTATAGGAGTAGCAGATTTCATAGAATTATTTCAAAACAAGTAACTTCGGATCACTGGAAGAATCTTACTAAGCACATCGAGAATCCCACCGAAATTACTGACTAATACTGTACTTATGCTTAGGAATATGTTTCCTGAATCAGCTTTGTCTTTGTAACATCATGATCATTTCAAAAAGGTGAGAAATAACAAACAGCTGTAATTTCAGGAGAGAGAGGAATGACATGAATAATCAGGTTCTTAGCATAAAATAAAGTAACAATAATCTTGCTTCCACATGAAATCATCCATAGGAATAAAAACAAAGGCAGAGTATAAATACAGAATTTCTAAAGATAAAGTCATGCTTTCTCAATGCTTTCCATGAGGTATAAGAACATCTTTAAGTTTAAAGTTGTTCTAAGAAAACAACAACAACAAACCATAACTCCAAACACTTCAAATCTGATATTTTCATTTTTAAGATATTTATATTTCTATATTACAATATCTATACACCAAATATTAAAAGCCAATTTCAAAACTGAGGAAAAATAGGACTTAGAATGAAAATGCTGAAACATATTAGAAGTAACAGTTTATGCACATCCAAATATTTTCCGCAACTTTAAAATTTGAACTCAAAGTCTCTAAACAAAAAAAAAATGTTAGTCACAATATCAAATTACAACACGTGGAAGAAGCCATTCAAAAATTAATCACAATATCAGTTGTTTATGGTTTACCCAATAAAAGCATGAATAATGTTTAAGCGATGTCATCTGCTTGGTCTATGTCTTGCTGGAGTTTAAACAGCCAAAAACACCACCATTACAGAGTTACTAGGAATATGCATATGAACAGATTACTACTTTGGAATTAATTTTCTCTCCATCTGGTGTACATTTTATTTTGACCACAAATGAGGTACTATGCTAGGAAACTAGTTAACAATTATTGTAAACAATACCAAAGAGAGCAATCTGATTGATCTACCGAGTGCATTCCTTGCTCGCTCTATGGCACAGCAACAGCAACCAGTCCATCACTACCCTGCACAGCAGCTCAGCAACATCCCTACAGGCAGCAAATGTACATTATTTTCATTTTCTTCTGAAAATAAGAGATGCTGTGCATACTTCTCGTACATACTTTATTGAAGCTGTAACACAAATATTTCAAAATCACTTTCCACAAATCTGTACCACAAATACTGGTGAACTCCTCTTTTGTCAGACATCTTGTAAAGACCTGGTTTAAAAGGCACAAAGGCTTCCAAGGGCACAATTCAAACTCCAATTTTGTCTTCAAGAATAAGATTTAGATTTAAAGGGCACCACTGTTATCTTCTGTGTCATATGCAAAACATAGAGAGAAGACAGTAATACTGTTGCAGAAAACAGACGTTTTCTGAGACAACAAAAGCAACTTACATTATTTTCAATTTAGGAAGAAAGAATTCGTTTATTATTAGTACAGCACTAGAGTACTAAGATTGGACTTCACTGAAGACATCCACACCAATAAGTAACTGAGGGACAGAAACCCAACATATGCATTGGACTCTTCAGTGTCCACTCTGTTTCATTTTTTGCATCCTCCTTGGATCTTTTGGGTTGCTCCAAGTAACTGAGCAAAGTTCAGAGGAGGGTTTGCTCAAAAAAACACACATCCAAAATGCATTATGGGTAAGATTACATCAGTTCTGTCTTTTTCTGCATACCTAGTCCTTCAATACCATATTCCATCTTCACAAACCCCTAAAAATCCTCATGCTGCCCTCTAACGTGCATACATACCCTCACTTCCATTCTATAAAAACGTTGCCCTACTGAGCTGGACAAACTGCCCTCAGTTTATTTCAGAGGCTTTAAAAAGGGAGGTGTACATGAAAAATAATGGCTGCTTCTTAGAGCCTTGGGCACACCATGCAGGGTCCAGCAAAGAGCCAAAGCCAACTCTGTGCCACACCATGTCAGACAGGCTGCTGTGAAAAGCAACACAGACACCAGCCAGCCTCGCGGTCAGGGGCTGACTGCCCCCATAACTAGATGCAGTTTCAGTCCTGAACAGTCTAAGGCTGTAGAGACAGGACAGACAGAGAAACAGATGGAGTGGGAACAGAAAAAGATGACCCTGACTCCTGGCAGTGGGCAGCCTACTTTCCTCACCAAGGTCCAGCTGTGCAATGCATCCAGCAGACTAGTAACTCCTCACTTCAAAATTCAGTACTACTCCCAATTCAGCATTCAGTTTGACATCTTTAAAAACCTAATTCGATTTCTATCTATAGCTAACATATCAAGAGATTTCAATTGCCTGTGGAGGGGGTCACACTGGATCATCATAGGACATCACTCCCAACCGAGCTGATCCTGTGATTCTCCAGCTCCATGAAATTGATTACTTGCAGGCAACAATGAGGTAAGCACTATAGAGGTGAAGTAAACTGATCCTCAAGTTTCTCACTCTTTGTTTGTAATGTTAACTGTGCCTACAGAAATAGGAGCAGAAGCAACATCCAGCTGGGACTTTGTTTAAGCTGTTGCGAAATCCAACTATGACTGTTGGCTGGGAACGGTTCCACTTCAAATTCCTCTTAAGAGATTTGGTTTTCCAAAGTGTTGACCATGTCCAGCATTCATTTCCATCACCTACATTGAGACTTAAATCATATCTAGTGTCTTTAAAATGCTTTATGAATGTATGAGTTATAAACCAGAACAAGGCCTTTGATTAGGCAACTGTGTAAGAAAGCAACCAAATATTAAGTTCTTCAATAAAAAGTACTGTAAGTGCTCTTATCTAGGATCATCCAGAACTAGAAGAATAAAAGAGCTTAAGTCCACTTTGGCCACTTTAAAAGTCATTTACTTCCATAGAAATGTACATTCATGCTGAACAGTACGTGTCCAGGATTTGCTGTTTCTCGGTATTGCACATCCAAATGCTTCCTGGAGATTTACAGTTCCACTCAATTTCTCATCCCACATCCACATGTAACACAATCCTCTTTTCTGTTGTAGGATTTATAGTATTACAGGCAAAACATTTAACCTCTATGACCTCATCTACTGTAGCAAATCAGTGGCCTGTATAACACAAAGGTGCACCTGTGTTCAACTAACAGCATAGAAAGAGCAACCACTAATTCACAACACCTCATAAAAATTGGGCTTGCATAAGAGCACATCCTTTACAACTCAGTCATAAACAAAAATCAAGAGTAATTTCAAATAGATTATCAAATCAGGCCTTTATTTTGAAGACATTTGTCTTTTCCTGTATTCACTGGCATACCAAACTTATGTGCTAGTGCCCTTAAGTGAATGCATAGCCATGACTAAAAATCAGTGTTCTGTTCGGAATCTTGGACTAAGATATTGCTCCAAGTTGCTACAGAAAGTCAAACAACAATGACAAAAAATTTAAAAGCATGTAGATTTATTTTTTCTCCAAATTTTAGATTTGAATTGCTGCTGCTGTTTTTTAAATTAAATTGCTCATCTGATTTCCATTATGGAATGCTTTAAAAAAATTAACTAACTGACAAGCCCATCTTGCACAATGATGCTACAAAAAATATCTTGAAAGCCAAATTGTAAAGAAAGCTATTGTTGGCTAATGAAATATAATTATCTCATTTTATGTTAAAGTGACTGAAAATATATAAGTACAAGTGCTGTACGTTTTATCTAAATAATAATTTTCAAATAGAAAAGATAGATGAACACACAATTTTATTTTTCTGTTGTTACAAAGATCCATAGTTCCTGTCACCATCACACTGACTTTCCTCAGATGAGAAAAGGTAGCAAGAAATACGCCTAAACAAAAATGTCATCTTCCAAGCAGTACAGATAGAAACGTATTAAAAAATCCTCCTGACAAACAGTGAAGTTCTCTTGTTTGCTGCTTTGCTTCCATGAGCTATCAGAATAATTTCAAGGCTGGAAGTATTTCTTAACCTAAAATCTTAGTACATTCCAATGCAGCTTTACAAATGAAATAAAACCTTGTATATTTACTGTTATGAAATATCTGAAATATCTGTGTTTTTTGAACACATCTGCAGGATGAGGACAAATAATAGCTAAAAGAAAGGAATTTCATGTTGTCTTTTAGTACTTAAAAAATCACAGTAACATATATTAAGCAGTAAAAAACCTACTTGCCACTTTGTTTTGCTTAATTATCAAGCTTAGCTGCTTTTCACTGACTTCATTCTATCTAACCTGGTGAGGTAATTTTAGCTTGCATGGTATAAATCATCGTCAAGATTAACAATACATATTAAGATGATGTACGTTTTATTGCCGCTCAGCTAAACACGTCAGCTAAAGTAATTATGGCTATGAAGCTGCATTTATTTTTTCATAATGGGATCCTTTAAGTCACACACATTTGGAATGAGGCATATCCACTGCAGTCCCTTTCAAGAGCAATTTTTAACTGCATTACATCATTTAATATAGGGTTGAAAGTTCATTATCCAACACACGAATCGTTTACTCCCAAAACTCTATAACTTTAAGAGGATCTAGGGAAAAGCTAGGATTATCAGCACTACAGAAAGCAAATATAAATGAAAAGTGTGGCTTGACGACTGGATGGCTGAGAGAGATGGCAACGGAATTTAGGACCTTCCATTTCCAAGTCACTCTTTTCATTATGTATTCTGTGAGTAATAATTGAGAGTTGTTACTGCAAACCATTTGACATTAGCTCCCTGGCCTGAGTCCAGATACTCATGGATGGATTCCAGATTTTGAAAGAAATCATCACATGCTTGGGACTCTTACTGGCAGTCACAGCAGGGGCAGTAAGAACTGCACATGCAGAGAAAACATTACCTACTCTGAGATGGAAAAGTACTTTTGAAAGAGGTGAAAGTCTTTATGAAATTATTTACTTCTGTGTAATAATTGGGGTAGTTTATGTCTAATCAACAAAGTATTTGACGCCATGTAACACAGTCCACCAGAAACGCTCCATACTTGTTGGGACTGGTGTTCCGTGGCATAGATGGACTCAGGGTGAATTACAAAAGGACAAGGCATCTGCTGAGTGAGACAGCTAATGCTGTGTGACACAGCCCATTACTGCTGTCCAGGCCAGTCTTATACAACATTCATTCAATGAGGTGCAAGAAGTAAAAAAATGCTTTAATGAGATGTGTGGTTGCTGCTAAATTGGAGGAAGGTGCAGTCATAAAAAGATCATTGGAAACACAAACAAAAAATAACAAACTGAACTTCAAGTGGAAAACAAAACGTGTCTGGCTCACCATCTGCCCAAATATGTTAAGAAGATCTCTTTGCATGGGCTGTGTTCAGAACTTCTGTGGTATACAGGTGAGAGCTCCAGGACTCTCCAGCAAGAACTCAGGACAAACAGGTGAAGTTCTTCAGTGACAACTCCAACAGTTCCCAGCCTCAGCAGAAAGAGACTGCAGTTGAGCACAGCAATACTGAACTATTTTCCAATAAGACAATCTGTCTGAAAAGCTCTAAGTATGATAGCTCATATGAGAAATGCATAGCTAAGGATAAGAATGGAAGACTTATCTAATGGAATAAACATAAAGTAAGTTAATCATATTGAATACAACACACCAGAACTGTAAATAGGCTGAATAACCAGCAACACTTTTAACACTGTTCTCATCTGTCAGCTGGCAAAATACCCCAAACAAACATCTCTGTCGCTATGACCTAGGAGGCTGAATCTGAAGAAGCTGCAAAACCCAGCTCAACTTGAGGAAATCCTCAGCTAAAGGACTTTTGAGAAGTGTGGCCCCTTTGATCAGTCAGGTCACAGGAACAAGGGAACTGCAGCTGGAAGTAAACAGACACAACAAGCATTTCTCTCTTGTCCACATCTACAGAGTTCTCTGTAGCCTTTTCTCCTGTTTTTCAGATAAAGAAGGACAATACACGTAAAGTGAAAGACGAAATAATCTGATCTGAAGTTAATGCCACTTTGAGCTGGATGTCAGTCATGAAGACCATCAGAGATAACTTCAAAACTAAAATATTTTAAGAAAAAGATGCTTTGTATTTACTCATCTGTTTTGCACTGAATTTTAGAAAAGTGTGATCAAATTTTGACATTTTGCAAACCAACTGTTGGAAGGTACCTGGTCAGTTTTATAATAATGCATGTTTTTAAGGCCACTGATAACCTTGTCAAGATTTTTTGCCCAACTTGCAGACTCACATTCCAACCCCACATTACACCACCTTGTGCTATTTTAAAAACAGGTTATTATACTTAAGAGATAAAAAGTAAAGTATATTTAATACATATATCTAATCTTGGTGTACAATATACTGTACTTCAAACACTTGGTTAAACTACCTTTGAAGCCATTAATTGAACAAACAGAATGTCATGTGCTTTGTGTGCTAGCAGTATGTTCAGCACTGACTCCAGAAATTTTATTAACTACTGTTTTATTTTAGAAAATAAACTGGAAAAAAAAAAAAAAAAGAAGTACAAAATATGTGGAATACATATATTTTTTTAATATACCCCTGAGCAGATGAGTGACATACAGAATCATAGTTTCATAGGAACCATAGAATGCCCTGAGTTGGAAGGGACCCACAAGGAACATCAAGTCCAACTCCTGTCCCTGCATGTGACAACCCCACAGTTCACACCATGCGTCTGAGGGCGTCATCCAGTCTCTTCTTGAACACTGTCAGGCTTGGGGCCGTGACACCTCCAGTGCTCCACCACCCTCTGGGTGAAGAACCTTTTCCTAAAGTCCAACCTGAACCTCCCCTGGCACATCTTCCTGCCATTTTCTCGGGTTCAGTCATTGGTCACTGAAGAGTTCAGCGCCTGCCCCCGCTCCTCCCCTTGTGAGGAAGCTGTAGACCATGATGAGGTCTCCTCTCAGTCTCCTCCAGGCTGAACAAAGTGACTTTAGCCACTCCTCATACGGCTTCTCCTCTAAACCCTTCACCAACTTCATAGCCCTCTTCTGGACACTCTCCAGTACCTTTATATCTTTTTTATCCTGTGGAAGCCAAAACTGCACCCAGTGCTCCAGGTGAGGCTGCACCAGTGCAGAGCAGAGCGGGACAATCACCTCCCTGCCCGGCTGGCATTGTTGTGCTGGATGCACCCAGGACATGGTTGCCCTCTTGGCTGCCAGGACACACTGTTGGCTCATGTGCAACTTGCCGTCAACCAGAACCTCCAGATCCCTCTCCGCAGAACTGCTTTCTAGCATCTCTTTCCACAGTCTGTATGTACAGCCAGTGTTGCTGTGTTCCAGGTGCAAAATCCGGCACTTGCCCTTGTTGGACTTCATGAGGTTGGTGATTGTTCAGTTCTCCAATTTGTCCAGATCCCTCTGCAGGGCCTCTCTGCCCTCAAGAGTGTCGACAGCTCCCCCCAGTTTTGTGTCATTGGCGAACTTATTTAGTATTACCTCAAGTTCTGTGTCCAATGAAGACATTGAAGAGCGCTGGCCCTAAGATAGATCCCTGTAGAACCCACTAGTGCCTGGTCGCCAGTCCAACATTCGCCCTTTTACTAGAACCCTTTGAGCCTGGCCCGTCAGCCGTTTGCTCACCCACTGCACTGTGTGTTTACTCAGCTATGTGCTGGACATCTTGTCCAGGAGGATACTGTGGGAGACAGTCTCAAAAGCTTTACTGAAATCCAAAAAGATCACATCAACAGGCTTCCCTTGGTCAGCTAGGTGGGGAACCTTGTCATAGAAAAAAGTTAAGTTTGTTAAGCAGGACTTTCCCCTCATGAACTCGAGCTGGCTGGGACCAATGACAGCATTGTCATTCAGGTGTTTTTCAATAACTCCCAGAATAATCTTCTCCATAATTTTGCCAGGCACAGAAGTGAGGTTGACAGGCCTGTTGTTATCAGGGTCATCCCTGTTGCTCTTCTTGAAGATTGGGACAACATTTACCAGCTTCGAATCAACTGGGACCTCTCCAGATTCTCAAGAGCATTGAAAAATCACAGAAAGTGGTCTTGCTATGACATCAGACAGTACCCTTCAATAAATCCCATCAGGCCACATCAGTTTATTGGGATCTAGCTGGATTAGCAAATCCCACACAAGTTCAGGGTTGATTGGGATTTTATCATTCTGACAGCCGTGGTTCTCCAACCCAGGGCTGTGAAGGTCCCAGAGCCCATCTCCAGTGTTGAAGACAGAGGCAAATAAAGCATTAAACATCTTTGCTTTGTGATATGATACATATCACGGTGATGCATGTTAACCTCAGATATTCTGATTGTCTTTTGGGTCTTAAATGGGCTGAGTTTGACAATTTCTAGCTCTCCAGTAAACATGTTGTACAAATAGTCTACCTCGTGTGTCCTTAAAATACATAAACAAACCTTACATGGAAAAGATGCTAAGTTCAATACATAGGTTTTAATGGAGACTACATAATCAAATGTGCTAACTAAGAAACAGTTTTCAAATTTAGCCTGATTTGTCTTACTTTTAGATTAAGTCTCTGGAGTTGGCCATGGAACTCAAACTATGCAAAAACTCAACTATGATCAAAATCAGTAAAAATATGTCGGTTGGTGGGGCAGGCACCCACCACAGTGTGCCCCACATAGCCCACCCCTTTGATCCTGACCCATCAAGTGTGACCCACAGGTGACAGCTCTGTCACCTGTACCACAGCCAAGCTAAACCTCTCCTCCTCACCCTCCCAGCCTGTCCTTCTTAAAGAGCCTCTATCCAACCAGTGCATTGCTCCAGTGACACAAGCTGTTCCACATTTCTTTTTATGTCCAGTGATGTCTTAGATCTGCAACACTCCATAGACTTTCAGCTCCAGTTCAGAAACTCTGTAGCTAAGTAGTTTTTTTTCAAATGGGCTATCATGAGGGTCAAATCAGCACATACCCTACAACACAGAAGGCATATTCATATACAGATTTTAAACCCACAGGTTTTTTGAATATGCCCACATAGTGCCCAGATATCTCAGTTCAATTTTTATCTAATTCAGGAAAGCAATCTGTATGCTTCCTATCCTCCCTCAAGAGCCCAATCATTAAAGGCACTTTTAAAAATTAAATAAACTGAACAGCTCTACTACTACACACAGCATCAAGGATATTTCACAAAGTATATTAGAAACCCAGAATGATAAAACTAGAAAAATACCTTTATCCTAATTTTTGTAGTGTGTCCTTGCACTAGAGGGGAATATCACTTGTTATGTGGGGGAAAGCTACTGTTCTTTTAGAAATAACAGAATCTGCAAAACCTGAGTGAACTATCAGAAATGTGAAATCCAGTTTCTTCTCTACTAGAAACAAACAAATAAGTGAAATGTTTACGTGATTGTCATAACTAAAACATAAAAACTAAAATATAAAGGTTTGGAATATCAGCGCAGTAATTTTCCTTAAGAATAATTTCATCATTTTTTTTTACACAGTTTAAGTTGGATTTAAAGTATTCTTTCATTATGTTCTCTAGCTTCTTGTCCCATGTAAGGTTTCTCAGAGATCCCCATGTTGACTTCCAGTCTGCAGTTGCCTGCAAAAATTGTGGTAAAATGTTCAGAAGTAGATGGATGACCTACTCAAGCAGCAGATCAAGTAGACAGCAAATACTGTAACTAAACCAGTAGCATAAAACACAGTGTCAAATACTGATAAATGTATCAGAGAGTTAAAAAAGCTTTTAAAATCCATTGATGCAATCTGCAGTTCTACCAATGAGTGATGAAGGTGCAACGAAGGCTGCCAGTGAAACTACAAAGTGTCTCTCTCTTCCCAGGAGCTCACCAAACCCCAGACATTTGAGGCTGTTTGTTATACAGCATAATACTTCAAAAGCACATGAGGTGTAAAGACACACAGAAATAAGACAAAGATGCATATATGGATATTTTTCATATTGCTAAGTAAATTCTGAGCTAGAAAAAGTAGCAAATACCTGCCTTCCTTTCTTTCCCCTTTCAGAAACATATTTTAGCATCACAACAGACCCCAGGGAGTCACACACAACCCAGCTGTGTTTTGTCTCTGGAAAACAGGCTATTAGCTTAGTTTGCCATCTCTCTGCTTGGCTGCTGCTATAGCTATTCCAGCCCTCACACTTGTATTCTCTCTCGACTCACTGTTCTTAGCCTGGATATTTTAGTGCATTTTATTCAGGTATCCCCAGTTAGCAACAATGTTCCCTATTTTGCTTTTGGATTTTAGTGTTCCAACACTAAATTGTTCATCATTAGATATGCCATCTTTTGTTCCTTGCTCTTTCCCAGCTCAACGGAGCCTTATTAGGATTTAACAATGAACTATTACCTATTTATACTGCTGAGGTTTTATTCATATTTTGAGTTTTATAGGATACATATGTAGGAAGAACTATTTAAGTTTCCACGTCCTTAGCTTCCTTAAAAGAGTATTCAAATACATTCCAGAGTGCAATTATTAAAGTGCATCTTCATGGCCTACGTAATAACTTTTTTTTAAAAAGATATCTTACTAAAATATTTTCATAAGAGAGCATTAGTCTTCAAAAGGAAAAAGAAAATTTTAAAAATCTTTAAAAAAATAGACCAGGATTACCTCTGGGAGGTGTTAAGTTTGTTCCTGGACAAACACAACATTTTCAGACTCTTTGTGTATCTAATCACTTCAGATATGACAAAATATTTGCAGGACTGAGGAGGATCAGGGAGCCTTTCTAGAAAATGTAGCTCCCCAGAAATATTTTTTACCTTCTTACTATTTAAGCTCATACACTCAAATTTTTCTAGTTTTTGAAGAGGATAAAGCTTTTCAATTGACACCTTGATGTATTTATTGAATCTTGAACATAGAGACTACATCAGTTTATTTTTAATTTTGCCAAACTTGTGTGTGTGAGCAGTTATATTTATGATATACCTGTTTATAACACACAGAGGCAATTGCTAAGGATTTTAGTTGTATTCAAAAGTATGTATATATGACTCTAGTGATTAGTCATAACCCACCTGCTGCTTTTATTAGTCTCTCAAAACAAAGGAATTGGTGGGTTAGTGTTCTCATTGGAGACAACGAAAGCACAGAAAATGCCTTCTGTGCCTTCAGATCCTATTTTTAAATCTGCTCAACTACTTACATAGATTAATGAATCAAGACGGGCTGCTTGTCATTTCTGAATACATCCCGGGAGATCAATTGAAAGATGGAGGAGGGCAGGTAGTGTCTTGAGGACTGAAAATAAGTTTTACTTGACACAATTCCATGGCCTATGAAAGATGATGTCCCAAAGTGTTGTCTTGTCTACCCAGAAGCAGATGGGACATTCAGATATCCGCTCTCATCACAGCCTTCGAGGTACTTCTGGGTCATTCAGCATTCACTCCTTTGCCATGAAGGCTGTTGCACTGCTGAACATGGCACTGAACATGGCACTGACCCAGCACACCCATGCAGCATGTCTGATCAGGACTTCCGAGAACATACACCACGATTTTTCTGCACTGAAACCACCTGTATCACCTATGAAAGAGATGCTGCCTCTCTGTCTCCTTACTCAACAGTCACATCATTGAATTCAAGAGCTGCAAGGTGACCAGCACTGGTGAAGAAAGAAGGTGAAGAACTGCACAAAACCCACAGCCCCAGTACCAGCCACCAGAGGTAGCAACCCTACCCCATCTGCCACCAGCGCATTTACCTACAATAGTTCTCACTTTTGCAATTCATAACAATATTAAGCTTGAGCATTACACTGTGGAGGAGGGGGAGGCACCATTCCAGAGCATCTGATCTGCCCAGTCTCGCTATTGCCAGCACCTCTTGCTCCTGGAGACAGAGAAGGAGCAGGGGGATGTGCTCTGCAAAGACTCAAAATTTCAGCCTTGTTTTTTTCACTAGGGTCTGTCACAGCTCCTGTTGATCTGCCTGTTAAGCAGATGGGGAGGGTTGGGATTCAGAGCATGGACAGAAGAGAAGTGCCTCTAGTAAAAATTTTGCTTCAGACAAGTGGTTATGAAACAAATCCTCCTCTTCACAGTGTTTTAGTACATAATATCTTCACAGAATCACAAAATGTTAGGGATTGAAAGGGACCTCAAAAAGATCATCTAGTTCAATCCCCCTGACAGAGCAGGAGCACCCAGATGAGGTTACACAGGAACGCGTCCAGGCAGGTTTTGAATGTCTCCAGAGAAGGAGACTCCACAAATTCCCCGGGCAGCCTGTTCCAGTGCTCTGATACCCCTACTGAGAAGTAGTTTCTTCTCAAATTTAAGTGGAACCTATTATGTTCCAGTTTGAACCGATTACCCCTTGTCCTACCACTGGTTATCACCGAGAAGAGCCTGGCTCCATCCACGTGACACTCACCTTTTATATATTTGTAAATATTCATAAGGTCACCCCTCAGACTCCTCTTCTCCAAGTTAAAGAGATCCAGCTCTCTCAGCCTTTCTTCATAAGGGAGATGCTCCACTCCCTTAATCATCTTCATGGCTCTGTGCTGGACTCTCAAGCAGTTCCCTGTCCTTCTTGAACTGGTTATGAGAATTTTACAAATGCACATAAGGAACATTGCTGCTTCATTGTATTTTATAGTATTTATTACTTAAAAAAAAAAAAATCCTTAATGTAATGGAACATTTAAATAATTTATGACACTTCTTCACTCCCTCCCTGCTGCCACCCACCTCTGTCCCCCTTCCCAGGGCTGGATGCTCGGGAGAGCAGGGACCAGGTGTGGACTAAGCAAAGGGGCCCAGGATGAAGGGCAAACACCATGTGCAGCTGCGCAGGGTAGCTGGGCCCTCCCAACCCTGACTCGCCATGGGGCTGCCCCACCGCTTGTAACTATGGTGGCCAGGACACACACTCCCAGCTGTTAATTCACTATTGAAATTCAATTAATTCCCTATCAGAAATTACATCTCACCTAATCTTCCAAAAACACCCTACCTAACAGCCCTTAAAGGACAGGGTGGCTGAAGAAAGTGATGTCAGCAAATCGCAGATACAAGCATAGAAAAAGCTACTGGAATTCATATAAACTCAAAATAAGTAGTGCTATTTTTCATTTAGAAACAACATTTTGTAAAGAGTAAAGCTTTGTCTGCTTGAATAGGAAGAGGCACTCCTTGGAGACTTCATGCTACAGTGGGATCCTAAAGCCATAAAAATTAAATCAGTAAATCTACTAACACTAGGAATTAAGAAGTGAACAAAACTGAAAGTGACCACAAGAAGACTTGCCACAAATAAATCTGTTTATTACTTTTTGGCAAGTCCCATACAGCATGAGCAAGGATCTTTCACTCACTTTATTAAAACATTATTTCGCTTTATACATATTGTAAACATCTTCAACAGGACAAACTGTTGGTACAGGCATTCTGGGATTCTGGCATCTTTTCTCTGTCAGTTAATCAAACAAGAATGAAAACCCAAGAAAACAAAGAACTTTTCTCACAGGGCATCTATAAAAACCAGCATGTGCATTTCATATCACACCAAGTCTAAGCAACACAGGAGTATTTCTGATTACTATTTTTAGTGAAATTCATAGTGGTATTTTAAGTAGAGACATTTTTCCATACTACTGTATCCAATTTTGGGGTTGAAATTAAAAACATCATGTTACACAATCAAGGTAGTAAACCAAATTCTACAATAAAGCAGTTCCTATAGACACAGCTATATTTACTATACTGTATCAGATAAATAAGGATGTAAAAATGCCTGATCTGGTTAATATTTCGTTTTCCTGGCAGGTACCAGTCTAAAGAAGTCATAATTCAAGTTCTGCTTGTCCAAAACCCCCTGCTGTTAATTGTCTGACTTTTCTCTCCTCCCTCTCTCAAAGTGCTTTAAATCAGACATAATCTGATCTGCAAAGTGAACACTTATCTTCTCCTTAAGTAAAAGCAGATTTTTCTTTCTAGTTTATAAATCCCAGGTATGTCAATCTGCCGGCTAGCTTTACTGAAGGACTACAAGATGTGCGCTGTTAGCTCATAATCCTCAACTCAGGGCAAAATTGCTTTTCTCCAAAACAACTCATCAGCCCTGAAGTGCAGACAATTATGTTACTGACTAGGACTGAAAAAAACCAAACCAAACCAAAACAAATCCAAAATCAAAAACAAAACAAAAAAAAAACACCCCCACATCACACTTGTACTGTTAAAAACAATTGCATTAAAACTTTGGTTTCAGTATGCTCCTCATTTTGAAGTCACGTTTAGAGTGACAAAGACAAAAATCTATTTCTCTAATGCAAAAAAGTCAAGCTATATTAAAAACACCTTTCACATCTCTGTGCATCATTAGTAACAATGAAAATCAACTTAATTCTTCTGCAGATCACCTTCAAAGTTACGGTCAAAACCCAAGGTGATTATTTCTACACCTGTGTGCAGCTAGCTGTTTTAAGCACTATAAAACATCACAGTTCAGATCACAGAGTGCTCAGGTCAGCGGATCCATAAATTCTAAGTTCAGATGAGTTTCACTACCTGAAATGAGAATACTAAGGAGTTTTTTGTTTATAAGACTGTATTATTGAAATGCACAGATGAAAGACTATGAAGGATGAACCGCACAGTTAACATGCGTCAATGTTATGATGTATAGATTCAGCACTAGGAACAGCATTAGGCATTGGTTCCTACTATTGACTGAAAAAATAAGTGAAGTCCTCAAACTTTGGTAAAAATCTTAGATGAAAATATTTAAAACAAAAAGATTGTGTGGTTCCTTCAGCCAAGCAAGATATTCCACTACTGGATTTGCCTCCAGTTCTTCCCTGCCCAAATAAAACAGGGTATTCCAACTACAGCATTAAAGCTGGATCCTGAAATTAAGAAACACTGTAGAGGATATTGCATAAATCTAAATACAATCAATGCCTTAGCTCTTCCACGATCATTAAAATCTGCCAGAAATAATGTAACAGGAACATTCTGGTAACCTTAATTCTTCAGCAGAAACACAGATTAACCAGGACATTTATTACTTGGTATTGTAACTGCAGCATGGGCTGAAGCGCTATTAAAAAAAAGTATCTGATCTACAACCACCACTTTAGAGAGGATCTTCTAAACATGATTAATACCAACAAGTTCAAAATACTGCTTTGTGGTTTTGGTTTTGTTTTAAACCAAGAGATATTTCTGATTTATAGTCAAACCTTGTATGTCTTTTTCATTTTTAATCCATTCCATTTAGTTTTACTTTCCGGTCTGTCTGGGAATTGTCTGGCGCCCAACACATGATGATACAACTGCTATCCATGTGGATTTATTGCTATTGTATGCTAGCTGCCATTTTCGGTAGCAGTGTCTGTCAGAAGTTTTACAGAGTTGTAATGTTCTCCTAATCCATAGGCATGTCTCATATACCTTAAAAAAAAGAAAAAAGGTTACAGAATTAGTGTTCAGTTTAACTAAAAGTATACCTCATGCCAAATATTAACAGCATTGGAAGACAGCATAAATAAATTCAAGTTTTAGCACAGAAAATATATAGGGTCATTAGACAAAATAGTATTAATATTGACAGTTTTTAAATTCTGGTGACTTCCAGGCACAGATTGATATAAACTTGGAAGAAAAAAAAAAAGTCTCATGCTGCATCTTATATCAATTTCGGTATTATTTTGTAATTGTCTAACAGGTAAAATGACCTTGTAACGTTCTATAAAGCGGAGACTGAATCACATTTCAGAGACTGTCAGCATTTTA
Source organism: Patagioenas fasciata (assembly GCF_037038585.1). Classification (NCBI taxonomy): domain Eukaryota; kingdom Metazoa; phylum Chordata; class Aves; order Columbiformes; family Columbidae; genus Patagioenas; species Patagioenas fasciata. Next base: position 27,547,076 of record NC_092521.1, read on the forward strand.
AGAACTCTAATTACAATATTTTTAAATTGGGTCAATATCAAACAATTTCTGAGCTGCAAGATCATTATTTCAGCAGTGTTTCAACATCAGATACATAACAGAAAATAAAAGAGCTGACGAGAATCAAAGCTGAGCCCTCTGCTATAGAAATAAGTGCACTAATTTTAAGAACAGATAAAATTACATACTTACACAAGTATTATTGGTTTGCTCGAATATTCTTCGCCAACAATAATGGGAGGGGAATCCATTTGCACTACTTCAATAGGCGTTTGCAAAATGTGTGACAAAGCCCTTAGCTTTAAGACATTAAAAATAAATAAATAAATCAATAATAGGATTAAAGTCAATTTAGGGAGAAGAGAGGAAGACATGGCATTTAGTTTTAGCAGACATGAGTTCAGGCATAACATTCCAAATATTATTAGAAAATAAACTTTATTAAAATAAACAAAGTTATTTTAAACTTTTTAAACTTTAATTGAAAACAGGTTGTCTTTAGTCATTGTTTTGATTATAAATTCAGGTAACATTGGGCTAGCCTCAATAATCTGGTAAATATTCTTACATGAAACAATAAATGGTAGGAAGCAAGAAAAACTAAAATATGTATTTTCTCAAGCTCAGGTTCTGGTTTACATTACAAAAGTCAAACATTGCTCCGCTATAGTCAGCTTTGCTACCATCTGAATAATAAAATGCTTTCTCTTTAGAAAGTCTTCCCCAACTGGTACCATCAGTCAATATGATACTTACTTCCAGCTGACCACCCCATGCAGCTGTATTTGCTATATCATCACAGTATTTTTCAAATTCCTCTGTGGGGAAAGAGGAGACAGCTTTTAGTACTTCTCTGAGAACAAGCAACTGACATAAAACACTCATTGTACCATGAAGAACTAGAACCTGAGAAGTCCAAACACATCATACAGAAAAATATGTATGTTCACTGAAGGAAAAGAAAAATATCAGAGGCCAGAAATACCCATAACCGCTTTAGAAAGAAAAATTAAAACTGAAGACAGGAATAAATAACAAGTACGGGAATAAAAATAAAACTAAGAATAGGTTTATATTAAAACATTTTATTCAGGGAACTGTTAATAACAAGCATGAAATTGCACAGTTTTATTTCTCTTAAAATTCAGAGGGTGTTGTTTTGAGCCTCTAGAAAAGAATGTGATAACAAGTAGTATGCTTGGCTGTTATGTTAGCTAGGTGTCAGGTACATTTTCAAAATCTTGTAGCTGTATCTAGTTCAACTGTCGATTTTTTTGGTTGGTTGGCTTTTTTTAAATTTCCAAATTAGCTGCCTTGTTTTTAACCTCTGAAGTATTTATTCCCATTAGTTCCTTTGTTAATAGCTAAATAAACCTTTTGCAGATCATGCTCAACAGAAACCAAGCTTTCAGATTTATAAATCACAACCCTTCAGGCTTCTGAATCCTAAGAATAGATTCTGATAAAGAACAAATCGCTGAAGATTGCTCAGAATTGCTTTTCATACATCCCCCTTATAACAGACTTAAGAGATGTAAGAAAAACAGGACTCCCTGCTGCTGCTGTGCAGAACATCATTCGGTCTTCTCTTGGGGCACAGTTATCCTGTGACAATTATCTCTGTCAACATGGGAAAGATGCCTCCTACTTCACAACAGCCCCCAGTCACCAAATGAAATCCACAGCAATAACTATTAAACGAATGTTGCAGTAAGTTAGAAAAAACATACAAAGTCATTTGCATGGTGTTCCAGGCATACAGTAAGAAACAAATAAACCATGTATTGCTCATATAAGTAGTACATAAATTCCATTTAACTGCATTTACTCAGCCTACACTATTGGTCCACACTAAATGCCTTTACATCTTTTTAGTTTAGTCTGTTTATAAGAAAGTGCTCCAATAGGCCCAGTGTAAACAGTGAAAATAAAGGGTCTAATAAAAAAAAAAGAATCTATGCAACCTATTATAAAAGAGATTTGCTTGAATTTCACATTTATTTTCAACAGCTTTCCTATGTAAATTGAAAACACCAATACAACAGTTGACAAATCATCCCTAATCTAGTGGACAAGCCATTTATAACACAAATCACACCCCAGAACATCAACCAGCATGTTCTGATGTTTTTAATAGGAATAATGTTTACTAGATAACTTAAAAAAAAAAAAAAAAAGAATTTAAAAGAAAATTTGCAAAGATTCAAGTGCACAAAGTTTCACAGTGAATCATTATTTTGTGTTCCATAGAACACAGCTGAACCAAGAAGATGACAGAGTTCAGGAACAGTGTAATGGGTTAGTCCCAATTCAGCTGTAACTGAGATTGAGAATTACCAGAAATAGTCGACACAGTTTTTAAAATCTCTTACACCACGAGCCTTACCTCTGCTATACATGTCTCCAGTATTAGGATTTGTAAGAAATGGCAGGAAGTCGTCAAAGTGACTTTGCATATACTTTGCTGTTTGGTTCCTCAGAGTTGCAACAGTCCAGGAATTTTGGCAATCCCTGAGCTGATCTTCAATCGCTCTGTACATGCAATGGCCATCTGAAGGGATCTGTTTGATCTCCAAGTGCCTTGCTGCCAACAGGGAGGCAAGTTTCTGACTTTCAAGATGTCTTGCACCTGTTAAATTTTCTATCTCAGCTTCAGCTATCCTTTCTTCTCTTTCTTTCTCCAAGGCAGCTTTTTTTTCCTTAGATTAAAAACATATTAAAATTCTATCAAATGTCAAAATTTAGAAGATGCCTGTACAGTTCTTGGCTTAGTGCTTGCTTCTAACTCTTCAAATGTTTTCTCAGTACCTTCATATCTGCAAAATGTTCTCTCACTACAACCAAATCTTAAAGACCTCCTAAACTCAAACCTTAGCAAATAGCAAATGACTGTATCCAAACTGCCTCTGACACCACATCTGAAACTATGTGACAGGAGAACTCTTAATTATGTCAACATGCAAAATAACACTTTACAACACCCATACAAAGGCTATTAATAGTAATTTCTTCAGGTTCAACTATTTCACCACACTGGCAAACAACTCAAGTATGGGAATTCTAATTCAACAAGAGAAAATATCACTCTCTCATAAGTGTGAGATCTACCACTTATGGATATGATTGCATAACGGAGCTCACGTCATGAAATTGAAACTCCCTCAGGCTAGGTACCATACATCAAAGACTGCTCCTAACGTAAAAGATGGAGAAGACTAGATAAGGAGAATACTAGAGGGGATGTAATAATATATAACATAAAAATGACTTATAAAAGGTCTCTTAAGTTTACACTTAACAAGACAATAAGAGTCAAAGTAAATGAACAAATAAAAGGAAGCAGAACAGAATGATCTTTTCACTTTCACACTTAAAATTCAGCACAAATCAAGACCAGAGTGGTTTAGATTACCACAATATAGTAAAATTAAACTACAGCATTTCAAGTTTTGCTAGACATAGTGTGATGAATTAAGAACCTCCACTTGTCAGGTTTGTTACAATGCAGCTCTCCAGCAGTGATCACTTCACAGGGAAGGGACTCTGCAGCAAAGCGGTGCTCCTCCGGCCCCAAACCAACATTCATGCAGGTACAATGAGATTGTCAATCCATCGCAATTTAACATCTGAAGCGTAGCAAGATTCAACCCTAGTGTTTCTAAACAACTCAAAAACTTACAAGAATTTCACTATTAATGTTCTGTTAAATTTGTAACATTCTACTACTGCCTGCATACTTTTCTACATAGTATCTTTCATTATTTAAATTCAATTACTTCATGTCTCTATTAATGTTTTCAGTGAAATTTTTTTAAAATAGTTTGCTTTACATAATTTGTTTTTTCTAGCTCCCATCTCCTGACCTGTTCTGATTCCCAGCTCATGGCTGAGGGTAGAAAAGTACAACTATTTATAAAACGCTTACATATCTCTAGGTAGCAGCTTTATAGATTTCAAAGCACCCAGTAGGTACAGCATCAATACTGATTTAGCCAGGAAATGTCTCCTGCAAAAGTGTTCAACTTTGGTTATTACAGTTAAGTGAATAAAACTCTAATCAAATATTTGTAAAATTTTAAATGTTAAATCATACCCGTCTCTTCTGTGCTTTTGATATTCGAGGCTGCTGAATCTGTTGCTCTGCTCCATCAAGCTCTAAATTTGCAACCCCATCAGCTATAGAATCTGTCTACAAAAAAAAAAGCAAATGTTAAATGTTCTTATTAGTATAAATTATAACCGAGATGTGCCACCTCCTGAAACAGTTCGAAGTTCTGTTCCTAATAAATATGCCGTGGAGTCACTTAAGTTTAACCCCACAGATCTATGTACAACACAGAACCCATCAGAGCGAAAAGCATTTCACATCCCAAATCAGTAATGAATTTTATTACTTTTCCTGTAGTCTTAACAAAGACACAGTTATGAATTGTACATCTCAAATTTAGTCTATATGTTCTCTTATAAGCTTCCACACTGAAGTGTGAACACTGCTTACTGGCTGAAAGGGAAAGTTTTCTCCACGAAACCAGTTAACTGAAGTACGCAAACAGCCATTACCAAGTTCCATAACAACTAAAACAGGAGAAGGCTCCACCTTCCATATCAAAGCATAGCCAGCAGCTGGAAAACACAGGGAGCTGATGCTTCTCAAGGAGGATGACAAAACTAATCCCCTAACGGTAAAAACTAGATGTCATCCTTGGAAACATCAATCCAAATAACATAGTTGAGAAATAAAAGCAATCGCACATTTCAAAACAAAATCCTTTCAGGTAAACCTATGCCTAGGGCAAAGATTTTAGCTTAAAGATCCTCTATCATAAAGTTTTGACAGCTTATTTAGCAAAATGAAACAAACTCTTAAAACTAATCTAAAGTACAGGTAAACAGAAGCATTATGTTTAATGTCCATGCATTAATCATCCGCCTAAGCATCTGTTTTAAAATTAGTATGGCAGATTTTTATAGAGTCATAAGTCTCACCATCAAAACAGGTTTTTTTGTCAAGGATTCTCAGCAGATGTTTCCCTATCAAATCTATTTCCCTAAAACTCACTCAGAAATGTTTTCACACTTGTTTTGAAACAAAAGTACATTCTGCTTAATGCTGTGTTAGGTCACTAATTGGAAAACACCTAGTCCAGACAATGTCAAGCAGACAGGTTTTTGTTTCTTTACAAGACTTAAGCAGCCAAAAGACACACACTGTTGGGGAAACGCTTAAGGAGATGTATGAGCATGGAGCATTAGTATCACTCACAGATAACCGTATTGCACCAAATTAGCCATAAGCTCTATTCCTATTTAGGTAGGATAAAGTCTATGAACAGGCCCACTTGCACAAACAATCCCTAAATTCACGCATGTGACACAGACTTATTTTCAGTACTGGAAATACAGAATTAAGTTTATGGACTGCAAATGCACTACGACAAGATTTTCCAACACTCTACTTACTAATTAAGTGTTAAAACATAGGTGAATTTTTGTGTGTCACACAAGTATTTAATAGTATATAGTTTACTCGGGTGGTCATATTTCCTGCAGCTAAATTCAACCAATGACTAGTCTCTGTTAAAAATTAAGTGGTTTGCCATCAAATAGCACACTGGAAGCATTTGTGTATGTAGCTACGTTGCCAACATGGCAAAACAGAAAGTGTCTTTTTACAAAAAGGTCAGTTATACAGTTGACAAAACTGTAAGACAAAACACACGGGATCAGTTAAATGCATACTGAAGGTTAACGATATAGTAGTATACATAAGACAATTAGAATGACAATATAACAGGAACTTAAAAACAAAAAAAACAACACACTACTTTAAGATATGGGAGCTACTAATGCAGCTTAAGAGAAAACCCAAATACTGCTAACAACAAAAAAAACCCACAGTTAGATGCCCCTTTCTAGCAATGCCCAGCCACCGTAATAGCTGAACCTTTCCAAAGATGAAAACAGTTGCCAATACTGTGAGAAAAAGGAGAAATACTTTAAACTGTTAGTCCATTATAATTTTTAAAAGTTAAAGAAGCCCTAACACAAATTGCACCTGTAAAACTTCAGATAAAGTTAAAGCACCTACCTTATTCTGCTCAGGTGAAGCTTCTTTCAGCTGCTTTAATTCTTCCTTGTGCTTCTGTTCAAGTTCTGCCTCTAGTTTGGCAACTTCATCAGCCAGCTGTTTTCGTCTCTTTTTATCATTCTTGGGAACTGCATTTTTCATGCCTTGAATTTTTGCTGTTAGAGAAATAGTGTAATAAAACATTACCTCTAAATAGAGATACTCCACAGTCATTGCAGAAAAGCCACACAGAAAAAAATTTACAAATATCAACATACTAGTATGTTTTCACACTTCAGCTGTGATGCTGCCTGTTACGATCATCACATTTTAAATCATCTATATTTTACTTAAAACATGCAAATGTTATATCTGAATAAGACAAAAAATTGTGCTAGGTTACTATTATACTTAGAACTTCTTCAACACAGCAAACCTCAGCCTATTGCCTTCAAAAAGATTATCTGAGCATTGAGATGTCAAATTCTGTCACAAGAAAGGTGTGTAAATTTAATCTGCTTCTTGTGTGATTAAACACAGAGTTCACCTGTCCTTAAAATAAAGTTTCTAAAAGCAAAATGGATGTTCAAGAAGAAAAAAACTTCTCAACTTGCTTTAACTCCACAAGTTTTTTTAGGCTGTAAGTCAAGGCTCCATTTCTCAAGTAACACAATAGGTTGGTTAGAAAGGTTGTCCAGAGGTCATCTAGCTCAACCTCCTGCTCAGAGCAGGGCTGAATTAAAATCTACAAGAAGTTACATTAACTCAGATGACTATGCAGTCTCCAGGGATGGACATTCTGCAGCCTTTCTGGGCAGTTTTTTCCAAGGTTTAACAATTCTTGTTAGAAAAATATTTTCCCTTTACCTCCCAAGAGGACTTTTCTTGTCACCACTTTCAGCCATTGCCTTTAGTCCATTCTCCACACTTCACTTTGAAGAGTCTGGCTCCATTTGCCATGCAGCGGAAACTACAATCAGATCTCACATAGTATTTTCTTCTTTTCCAGGCTGAACAAACACAGAACCCACAGCCTGTGTTCTTACATGAACACCCTGAGAGCTCTTGTAACTTCTGTATTTGCTGTTTTGGAGTGACAGTACCAATTACTAAACACCCTGTTCATTATTCTTTACCTGTACATTTTCCCATCCTTCACCCTTGACTGACACAATTAAGCAGAAAACGATGGGCATGATAATGAAACTTTCAAGAAGAGGCAGCAAGAATCCTCACACTGAAAGATTTATGTTAAGATTCAGCCTCATAGATGAATCAGCTGAGTTTGACAGACAGAAAAGCTGTCTGTTCATAAAAATTACATAATGGGGGAGAAGGAAGTCAAACGCTTAAGAGGCACACATAGATACACAAGGAAAGTATATAGGCAATGGTGGAGACAAGGATTATCAATTGGAGGAGATGCTGGATGCACCTTACGTTAATTCTGACAAACTGTTTTGCTATCTGTCAAACAATTAATTGTTGCATTAATTAGGAATGTATTTTTCAAGTGGGAAAATGCGTGCCTATAGGTCACCAGCCTTTCCTACCTGAGAAGACTGAGGCTCTGTCTTTTGTACTAACTCCCATCTTTAGGTAGTGTAGGACTGCAATTAGGTACCCCCTTATCACCTCTCGAGGTAGAAAAACCTTCTGTTCCTCAGACTCTCCCAATCAATGTACCATGTGCTCCGGCCACCTAACCACAATGCTTGATTCCGCCCCCTCTTTTCAATCTGAGGAAAATGCATCTCAAAACAGTAAATTCCTGTAGATTTAATGACAATATGCAGCCCAACAGTGCCTCTCCTCTCCTTTAATTCTCTAACTGATAAAAGGCTGCACATTGAACTCCCAACACAAGGACATGGACCTGTTGGAGTGAGTCCAGAAGGCCTTGAAGATGGTCAGAGGGCTGGAGCACCTCTCCTGTGAAGACAGGCTGAGAGAGTCCAGGTTATTCAGCCTGTAGAAGAGAAGACTGTGGGGAAACCTTAGAGCAGCCTTCCAGTACCTAACGTGGACCTACAAAAAAACTGGAGTGAGACATTTTACAAGGGCATCCAGTGACAGGGCCAGGCATAATTACTTTAAAAAGAAAGAGGGTAGATTTAGATTAGATATAAGGAAGGAATTTTTCACTCCAAGTGGGGGGAGGCACCAGAACAGGTCACCCAGAAAAGCTGTGGCTATCCCATTCCTGGAAGTGTTCAAGGCCACTTGGGATGGTGCTTTGAACAACCTGGTCTAGTAGGAAGGTGTCTCTGCCCATGGCAGGGGGATTGGGACTAGATGATCTTTAAGATCCTTACCAATCCAAACCATTCTATGATTCTACAGGTCTATTTCATTATATACCAAAAAAGCCAAACAAGAAAAAGGCTGTATTAATATACCAACCATGGGAAAGGCTTAACAAAAAGATTACAATGAACTATAAAACTCAACAGAATCCAGTTAACTGCTTAATCAGTCAACTGCAATAGGGTATGTAAAACATGGCCATGAACAGTTCTTATGCAGCACTGTAAGATCACACAGGTCTTCTACTGTAGATACTTTATTGAGGCTGGACAGAAAGTGGAAGTTTCAGATCAGCTGCACTTTGAACGAAGACAGCTGTCTAGGCAGCAAGGACCTATATGCAGGCTTTCCAATCTAAAATGCCTTACAAAAACACACTTCTTGTAACTTAAAAGCAAAGTAGCTAAAACGTGAAAATAACGCTAACGGTCTGGCACTACGTTACGACTCCCACACACTGTCAGGCTCCCAAGATTACCGCAAGGCTCATTCAGCAAACCTCCTGCATGACGAGAACCACACCCAGCGCAAAGCGCGGCTTGGACATCAAGAGCAGCATTTCCCCCACCGATCTCTTCTCCTCTCCCCTCCGCTCCGGGACGGCGGCGCAAGGGTCGTTCCCGCCCTTTCCGAAGCCGTGCGGCGGCAAACGCGCCGGCCAGCGGCCCTCCCGCCCCTCCGGGGCCTCCAGCTCCGCTCCGCGCTGCGTCCGCCCGGGGAAGGCTGAGAGCGGACGCCGAGCCCGCCCCGCCGCGGGCGCCTGAGGGAGCCTTCTCCCCCGCCCGTCCTTCCCCGGCTCCGGTCGCCCCTCACCCTGGAGCTCCCGCTTCTCCTTGCGATGCCGCTTCACTACCCGCTGCAGCGGCCCCTCGGCCCCCGGCTCCTCGTCCCCGGAGCCCTCCATGGGCAGCCGGACACCGGCGGTCGCCTTCACGCCGCGGCGGCGGCGGCGGTGCGCGTGACCCCCGACCCCGGCACGAGGCGGGAGCTCGCCGCGCTTCCGGCAGCCCCCCCCACCTGGCCCCGCCCACCGGCGGCAGTCGCTCGGCAGCCGCCTCAGGCCGGAGGGAGCGAGGGGCCAAGCGCGGTCCTTCCGCCCTTCCTCCGGTTCTCCCCTCTCCTGCGCCCTCTGCGGCTCCCCCTCCCGTTGGGGCTGCTCCGTGTGCTGCTCGCTGTGCCCCAGGAGCGGTGCTGTCGCCGCCCCGCCGGCGGGAAGGGCGAGGGCTGCCCCCGCTGCTGAGCCCGGGTGTTCCCGGCTGTGCGCTGGGAAAGGGAAACGTTTATTTACACAGAATCACAGAATCACAGAATGTTAGGGATTGGAAGAGACCTCGAAAGATCATCTAGTCCAATCCCTCCGCCGGAGCAGGAACACCTAGATGAGGTTACACAGGAACGTGTCCAGGCGGGTTTTGAATGTCTCCAGGGAAGGAGACTCCACAACCCCCCTGGGCAGCCTGTTCCAGACTCTGTCACCCTCACTGTGAATAAGTTTCTTCTCATATGTAAGTGAAATCTCGTGTGTTGCAGCTTGCACCCACTGCCCCTTGTCCTGTCATTGGTTGTCACCGAGAAGAGCCTGGCTCCCTACTCACGACACTCACCCTTTATGTATTTATAAACATTGCCCTCGGGTTGTGAGAGTGCAAGAACAGCGGTGGATGGAAAAGGCCGTTTTTACGGGAAAAGCGACCCCGCTCCTCATTTGTGTCCACCTGAGGGAAATAATGGCGGAGCTGCTTGTTGGTAGCTCCTGCCTGGTAAAGGACTAACATGGACATGTCTCCACTGAAAAAAAATTGTACATTTAGGTCAACCAGGAGTAAAGAGGTAAATTCTATTAAAGAGGAAGGCTGGAGGTGAGAAAAGAATTGGTTGGGTTTTTCACATGATTTATCACCTTGAGGGGAAAAAAAATAATTAAATTTTTGTGCAAAATACACTGCACCCTTTGTGTGTAAGTCTTTTACATGAAGTTACTTAAACCAAAGAATACCCAGCAAGACTCCGGATTTTCCAAGTTTTGATGTTTCTGATTTGTATCTGCTCACCACTGTGAAATTATGTCTCATAAAGAGTTATGTTTTTATTACAGTAAAATCCAAACTTCCTGGTTGGGGTCAAATCCCTGTCTCAAAGTAATAACTACAAATTCTTGTTGAGTGCTAGTGTGGAGTGAGATGCTTTGCAGTGAAGTCACCAACATTATTTTGTGGAATGTTTGGTTCATCTGGGCAAAACATAATTGACAAACTTTAATATTTTAATTTGGTTTAAAATTATTCAAATTGAGCAGAAACTTTGGTAATAGAGACAGCAAGTCTGTGCTTAAGTGTTATGACATTGATATTATTCGTCTACATTCTTATCAACAGATTCTCTACAAGAAGTACAGTGTCACGTGCAAAGAAAGGAAATGCATATAAAGCAGACTAGTAAGATGCTGGATCAAACTCTCTTGCTGTACAGAGCCACCCAACTTTTAGACCCTCCTTTACAATTCTGTTGAAATGTAAATAATTTTCAGATTTTTATATCTGTACCTGGATATATAATATATTTTACCCTTACCTCCACTTGCTCTTTCCAGCATGTTGGAATAAAACCAGCTCACAGACCAGATAGGAAAAAAAAAACCAGACAAACAGTTTCATCCAAAAGAATGGGGGATGGGGGTGACTTTTGGCTTGGAAAATAGATTAGCACTGAAAATTGCTAGGGTGGCCCTATAAATATTTCTATATACTACCAGTAAATCCACAATAAGGACAAATCCTGATTAGATTTGCCTTGACTAATATATATATATGTGCTCTATATCATTTTGTCAATGACATATATTTGTCCACACATGTAGGTATATATGATTATGGTGACATTTAATACATGTTCATAAAATGCTCTATATTAAAAAATAATATTGTGTTATAGCTTCTACATTTTCGTTTCCTTTGGAACTTCATAAAATTACAGCGAAGAAAAAAATATTGTCTTTTTTACCATAACAAGACACTGTAATTAGGTGTTCAGACATGTGACCCAAGCCCATCATTGAAGCCAGCTAAGCTGTTCTGTGTTTTGGGGCACTACAGGCTCAAGTCTTTCAGGAAAAAAAAAAAAAAAAAAAGAAGGTAGCAGAGGCTCCTTCCCTCCAGCGCAGCTGTCCCCAGTCAAAGGGAGGTCCCTGTAGTGACTACTGTTTCTAATCCAGACTTCTGCCATATCTTTAGCAGTAAAAAGAACATAGAATAAACACCAGCAACCAAATAAATAAATACCTCAGGTGACCAAACATGAAGTGCTAAGTGATGTTAAATGTAGGTTGATTAAAATTATCTTACCATACGCTAGCCTCATTTGAACATGTATCTTAATACAGTTGAAAAAGTTACGCAGGAATGGAGATCTTAGGGCACCCTAAGTGTGAGGCAATTCATTTTAGAGAAGAGCAGTATGATAAATGCTGGGGAGGTCATGTTGCACAGCCAGCTGAAGATGAGTTTTCTTGGCTGCCATGAAACTTAGAATAAATGAAAGCTATGAAGAAGAGCAGCAGAGGCCACAGGCTCAATGCCAACCTCACAGGGCCCCAGTCCTGGCCTGTGGGGCTTGTTATCAGCCTGTGGTAAGAACCAGGCCTATGAGCAGGAGCTTTGCACCAAACAGCTATTCTGAAGTGTTTAATGTGGGATAACAGCAAAGGCCTTGAAAAGATTGGAATAGGTTGAAAATAGATGACCCAATGTTATAAACCACTGATGGACAATAATTGGTTGAAAAAAACACAATATTGGAAGTTATGAAGATGACTGCTTTGAGCATGCCAAAAGGAAGCAGCAGCTTTGCAAGAGAAAAACAACCAAGCAACAGGAAGAGGCATTTGCTGAGACCTGAGAAAGTAACGCTCTCCAGTATCACAAGGTGTGTGTATGGCTTAGAGAGTGGAGACCAAAGACTGCCAGTTGTTCAGAGAGCATCTTATAAAAGGAAAAATATTTTAGTTTGGGGAAACTGTCACCATGGGAATCTGCAGTCATGACGTCTCTGGGATTGCCAGGGCTGCCAGCGTGCCACCTGCCCTCCCTGCCTGTGCCCAGGGCCCCAACACTGCCTCCTGCGCTGCCTGTTCCAGGGGCCCTGCCTCTCCCTGCCTGCTTGCTCCAGAATCCCTGGCTCCTCAGGGACCTCGTGACCTGCCAGCTCATCAGGGCTGTGTATATCAGGATCATGTACATGTGTTTTTTCCTCCACAAATTCTGTGTTTTTCCTCTCTGACACTCTAAAACACTTACATAGAACCTGACTGCATGTAAACTCAACTTGGCTAATTATGATTCCTGGGTAGAATGGGTTGTTCAACTATTGGTTAAGTCATAATAAAATATAATGGTTAGAAGCTGAAATAAAAAAAAAAAAAAGAACTGAATTCTGAGGTAACTAACTGTGAAGCACTTTATCTGGGATGTGATAGGTTCACTGCCACACAGGTCTTTAAATCAAGACTGAATGCCTTCCTATGGATATGCAGTAGCTCAACTGTAAGTTATTCTTCTTTCAGAATTCAAAACAGTTCAACTGGATTGCTGTAGCAACCCTTTCTGGGATTTCATTAATCTTTTTTGTAGGAACTTGAACCTCTCATTGAAAACAATGCTAGCTGTCAGATACTCTGTACTAAGCAGAATCAGTATTTTACTGTCAGAATTGACATTTTCAGAATTAAGGGGCACTTTTGAAATGTGACTATTGTCAGGTAAGTCACTGAAGTCAATGACTGAGGGCTACCTTTGATAACAGCTGATTTGGACAGTGAATTAGCCAGCTGTCATGTTCTCTTGGCTTCATGTTTCTTTTCTGGGGAGGAAAGCATGTATAGCTATTTAAAGTATTACACTTTTACATCCTTTCTAGTAAATCTGGAAGGTTGTTTGTTCATTGGTGTATTATAAATAAGTTTAGGTGGGACTCCTGGTAGTTCTGTCACTCTCTAAAAATCTTGATTTTGTTTCTTCAGCTGCAAACCCAATAAGGTAATGCTTTGTAGCAGACAGTTTTCATACCAGCACTAAAGAATATCCAAATCTTACTCAGCCATATGATATAAAATGTTCATCACGCAAAGAAGCTGTCTTACAACTTTTAAGTAAGTGTGCATCTCATTTCCCTCCATTATCTCTAAGATGTTTCATGCTGAGCATTGAAGTGAATTACAGGCTTGTTGTAGCCATACACAAAACTCTTGAAGTGGGTCTGTTTCACTGAGGTTTCGTTTAGAGTTTTCTGATTTATGTACTGCGTAACCACTCAGTCTGGGTCACTTGATGTCAAATATTGAAGCAAAAGTAGCTAAACTTTCCTCATTGTCATAAAATCGGCTGCTAGTAAGATTTGCAATCATTCTGCATGAACTAAGGAGTACATGTGACCTGGCAATGAAGCCTCCCCGAAACATGAAGATCAGTACAGCACATTCTATTGGGCTCCTAAAATTTCCTAGCTATATATTGTTACATATATAATATATATAATATATATAATATATATATTATACATTATTTAATGTGCTATATTTGTTGTTTGAAAGTTCACTTATATCTGTAAATGAACTAGCCAAGCTTTTCCTGTTGTTAGTTTATGTTTGCTGGAAATAGTGCTATTAGAACAGATTTTTGCAGCAGGACATGCAACTAAGATCCCTCATCTGTGAAACTATTTTCTAACAATTTTTCAATTCAGTTTTTCAACACAAATCTGACAAGCGTCAGGACCTAACGCAAATCCAATCACTTAATGAAATCTGTTAATGAGTCGTATTTATCAGTTAAGCAAAATGTTGTTGTTTTTTTTTTTTTTAATGGATTTGACATGTTGGAGCTCACAAAGCCCAACGTATTTACCTTTACTATTTGTAGCACCAGAATGTGTAAGAAGGTCTCTGTTAATGCAGACACAGTCAGGGTCATCCATTGTTCACAGTTATCTTACGAACGCTGGGATGCAGAGAAACTGTGGCTGTTACTTGAGGACGTCCTTGATTTCTGTGAGGACTGCTATTGAGAAATGTGTGTGTTAGTGGTAGGACAATTTTGCCAGCCTCTGCAATTGTGTCATGAGCTTTGCAGTGTTTTGCTTTCTTAAATCTCAGCAATTGGAATGGAGCGATTTTATGAAAATCCAGAGTCTCGATTTTCTTGGGTGTATGAATGAGGCATGTGCCCTGTGTTTGACAAGAGGTGATGTGAATGCATCCTAAATGCTCAGAAACAATAAGCAAAGAGAAAAAGCCCAGCTCCAGCTCTTCACACTGCTTTTCAATAGGGAAAAAAAAAAAAAAATGGACACTTGGGATTTCCAATACTTAAGTACAATCACTTAACGCATTCAGCAGAGACTGTCAATCACAGTTTCACAGGGTTAGCACTGAATGTCATCACATTTTGCTGGTGTAGTCTTGGCAAGAATCTCGGCCAATAATTGATGCTCTGTTTAAACCCCTTGAAGCTGCCGTCATTTTCATTATGGTCTTTATTTGCTTTCTAGACTGTGGAGCTGCCAACTATAGTGTTGCTGTAAGACAATGAAAGTGAGTGTCGTATGTAAGCAGACATTTTTTGCCAGATAACCTTCCCAGATCTCATGATAATGAAAAAGAAGAAAAGAGGGACCCTAAGTACTCCTTAAATTGCTAAAATATATAACTTGACAGTTACTGTAACCTCTGAGACTCTCAAAGTAGTTTTCAATAGTAAGCATTCCAGCTAAAATTGCATTTTACTACTATATAGACTTCAAGACAAATATATGACTACAAATTTGTACCGTGATTTGTGCAATATAATTTCTCATATCAATAAACTACAATTACACCTTAATCCAGACCATTGCTGTCCATCATACAGACCACTGATTAATTCTCTCCATCACTGTCACAACTTAATCCAAAATATTTGTCTATGTCAGACAAACTGCTGAAGTCCTTGAGCAGAGAACCCACACATGTATGCACACACAGCAGCAATGAGAAGGCCATGGGGGCATCCACGAGTAGACCTGTGGGGTGACAATCCTAAATGCTGGTGGTCTGTGATTAGTTTCAAGTCCCACCTAGTGTATGTACCCCCACACATTCAGATCTCTAAATAGGAACTTTGTCTACAATGAACTGCAAAGAATTCGTAGCTAGGACTAAGTTTTGCCCTACCAATTTAATGTTTGAGCATAAGAATGAGGAAGCCACCAAAACAGAATCCTTAATTAGGAAATACCTTTAGTATGGACATGGCAGGTAGTACGATTACCAGAACATTTTTATTCTCAGATTCATTTTTTTTTCCATGTTCCTTGTTAGCATGTGTGATTGCATCAGCAGCCCTGGCACTGCTCCATCTGGGTATGGCTGGTGCCGCAGGCTGGTGGGGCACAGTCTGGCCAGGGATGAAGCACCAAGTAAGACCCATCCTCTAATCCCAAGGCTGGGCTACCGTTACCCTCCACAGGACTGAGAACTGGAGCCCACTCCTAGTGCTCTCATCTGCAGGGTACCTGGGAAGGGAAGAAAGGAATGCGCATAACCTAAGTGCCTTAAGGACAGGGAAAAGAGAAGCAGAAGAGTTGAAAGTCTGAAGACCCAGACTTTTGGGAAAGGGAAACCTCTGACAGAGAGCTGTGAAAGGAACATTGGCTTAGAGAGGTTGTGACAAGAGGAAGGAAGATCAGCGCTAGTGCAGAAAATGGAAGAGGGAATTCGAGGAGGCATATTTGACAAGGGAGTGGAATTTGCAGGACAGACTTTTTAGTAGGGCCTGTTGTAACAAGGCAAGAGGTTTTAAGCAAAAAGAGAATAAATTCGAACTAGATATAAGGAGGACATTTTTTACAATGAGGGTGGTGGTTGCCTGGAACAGGTTGCTCAGACAGATTGTAGATGTCCCATCACTGGAAACATTCAAGGTCAGGTTGGATGGGTCTCTGAGCAACCTGATCTAGTTGAAGATGTCCCTGATCATTGCAGGGTGGTCAGACTAGGTGACATTTTAAGGTCTCTTCTAACGCAAGCTATTACATGATTCTATACATTTTAAAACAGAGGATGAACAATAGGACTAGGACTAGTCAGAGAAGGAGACAGGGAATCGTTGATCCCTATCACAGACAGGTTGAGTTGGGAGATAGCTCTGGCAAGAAGCAAAGCTGCAAGAGAAGATTTGGATAAGCTGAATGAGAAGCCAGAGAGAACCAAGGAATCATGCATGTGGAGGAAAAAAAGCAAAAGGTAAAACAGGGTAAGGACCTGGAGTGAAAAAAAATGAGTGCTGGGGCAGGGAAATGGTTAAAAGAGATTAACAAAACAGATGGATAAACTCCAAAGCTCTGCAGTGCAATCCTAAAGTGAGTGGGCCACACAAATATTCTGATTGACATGCAGAGACATTGCTGCACACACTCCAAAGAAAATTATCACACTACGTTCAACATTTACAAACAAAGAGCTGATTAAATAGTTGATGAGTTTGGTAACAGACTGTTTGCTCTTGCAGCATGTTGGAGTCAACATCCTCTATGTGGAATGATTTATGGCTGAATTGTGGAGAGGGATGAGATGGAGTAAACAACAAATTATTAGACAACAAGTGCAATTGAATTATTTGAAAAGGTGCAAAACGAACAGAGGATACAGCGCTTGGTAAATGAAGAGAATAGGTCAAAGGAATCATGAAGCTGCACATTACAACGATGGGGCTGCAAGTACAAGAGCTCTACTTCTGATGTTTCAAGCCAGTGTTGGTACTTAACATCAGCCACCTTTCAATCCTTCTCTCAAACCGCTTCATCAAATTTTCCAGATTCAGAGAACCTACTAATAAGCACTTGCCAGAGCTTTCTAGGAGAGCAAAAAGAAAATCCAACAGTTTCCCCAAAACCAAGGCACGAAATAAACAAAGCTGATGTGTATTTCCATTCATCTTAGTACGCATTTCACAAAAATCCTTTTCTATACTTAGAAGAAAGTGTTACTTACAGAAACAACTGACATTATAGCTTCCAGTGTTTCTTGTTTATTTGTTTGGGGTTGTTTGTTTGTTTTTCTGTGTGTTTGGTATTTTGTTGTTTGAGGGATTGTCTGTTTTTTGTTTCTTTGTTTAGGTTTTTGTGGTTGTTTGGGTATTCTTTTGAGGAGGAGGACGGAAGCTACTTTCAGGGCTTGAATCTGTGCCAGAATTGAATTTTCAGTTTCCTTGGAAATCCTAAATCATGGCCTTTGAACTCCAAACTCCTCAACTTCCAATAGCATGCTCTCAAGAATATGTTGGAGGATTGTATTCATTCTTGCTTTTTCATCCATTCCAGTCATGTGCCAAAGTGCCCAGAGATGGTGCCATGTCTGATTGATGTTAGATGCTAAGGGCCTATCAGAGAACATAGATATTATAAAATTCTTACAGAAGGTTGGTGGGGTTTTTTTGTGATCTGTAGTAGATAGCATACTAGACACCTCAAATGGTAGAGCAGATCACCTGGGATGGTTTATGGAAGGAAGGTAGGGCTGGAAGTGAAATAGCTGCCTGCAGGAAATAAGGGAAGTCAAATGAATAGGAGCATGATGCAAGGTCTTACTGCTCTGCAGGGAGAAAGCAAAATCTTACTACGTAAGTGAGTAAACTGGTAGCAAGATCACTAGAAAATTGTGTCATTGGCTCCCAAAGCTGATGCACATCAAAATAGCTTTTGCAGAGATACAAGGGAACAACTAAGTCTCTGTTTTTTTACCCCCAGACAAAAAGATTACAGGAATCAGATAAAAATATCACGGGACTCATGTTTCACGCATTATTAGTGGAGTAACAATGTACAAAGGATTCATGTTTATTAGCTCTTCATTAGGAGAACTACTTATAAAGATGATGCAATGGCACTAACTTCATTGCACCTTTTTTCAAGTTGTGGATCTTGAAGCCTGTCTTTAGCACTGGTAAAGGAATTTCTTCTATTCAGTTATTACCTTAATTGCACCATTTTGCATTCTTTCTCCCTGCTATACCTCCTGCATCTTTTCCCCGACAATCTTAAGATTTGTCAGTTGATAAGGATAAATAGCTCCCAGCTCTGGTTTGACCTTTCCCAGGAGGATATTGGGGTTTATATCAAAAAACTGTAAATTATTCATCTGCCGAAGATCACAGTACTATTGGCATGCTTCTCACATCTTTTCCATCAATGTGAGAAAAATGTATGTTTCCACTTTTCCATTTTCCATCTGTACTGATAAGATCTAGATATAGACCAAAAAAAAAAAAGTATTTATGTTATTTTTACTCTTATAGCAGGAAATTCAGCCTTGTAGTAGCTGGAGTCCCACCAGGCTTCTAATTCATCTGGTTTCTCACTGCTACTATGTTTTGCAGTTAATGACAATTTCCTTTTCATTGGTGGTTGTGATTAGACTAGCTGTTGTCACCCTTGCATCACATGCTGAGAGACACAGAGTAGGACTCGATATCTATAAAACTAAATTATTTCTTTATGAAAATAATTAATTGACAAGGTTCTGCAGGTGCAGCCAATATTTAGATGCAAACATGCAAACAATTTAATTTCTGTGTATCTACAGTAAACTCATCCTCCCCCCTCCCCTTTTATTTCCCATCCAGTTGTATGGAGGTTTCCTAACTCACCGAAGTCTTGCAGAACCCTGAGCTATAGCGGAGCCAGGCTCAAGGCACCCAATGCTCTTTAAGAATTTCATTCAATGAGATTTCCAACATCTTCACATTCCTTCATCAGCAACGTCTCTTTTGGCAGCTCCCAGTAGTAAAGCTTTTCTTAGAGACAGGCTGCCACCAGCATTTTCACTTTTCCAATCTGATTTTGGATGTTTACTTCCAAAGCACTGGTGATTCAAAGATTGCCAGTTAAATATGACTAGTCTTGATCATGTTTGAGCACTGTGTTAACAAACGCAGTTAAGTTTGAAAATCAGCACTGTCCCACTTCAGTCCACACAATCCGTATCTCTGTGGAACAGTCTTTGCAATACAATTTGCAGTATTGTCATGAATCTACTAAACATCAGGTCATCAGCAAAACTGCTACTTAACTGAAACAGAGATTGATCCTCACAAAAAAATAAAAACAAAGTAGCAAGCCTTGTTACTCTTTTTTATTATCCTGGACAAATAATGAACTTCTTTATGTTACTCATCGATTCCTGAAATGGAGCAACTCTCCAGTGAACATGTTGTATGAAACAAGTTCTGGTTGAAATTGAAGAAGACTGCTCATTGAGACTGAAATCACAAAGGGAATTCAAGGCAAATGAATAATTATCCACACAGGAGTTTTACCAAGATGCTGCTGTTCTTGTGATATGTGTCATGGGATAGCTCATGATCAAAAGCTGTCATAACCTTGACTTCAATTTTAAGCTTCTTTCTTTATACTTACTCTCCACCTGGTACCAGAAGGGTACAGCCATTCCTTTCCTCCTTAGAGCAAAGGGTGCCATCTACTGAAGCACCAAAAGTATAGTAACTTTAGATCTTTACCTATTTTTCTTGGGTTTATCTTCTCTAGGTATTGACTATGCCTGATATTGCTTGGTTTCATGATGAAAGTCTCAGAGGTGTTTTTGGCTAAAAAGTAACTAAAATCAAAACTGAAAAAAATGCTCAAATAAAAATTGAAGACAACTTTCTTCCTTGCTGTTCCCCTCAAACCCCTACACTCCAAACTAAAAATCAGAGGTCAAGTTGAAATTGTATATGATGCCAGTATTTAGAAGTGTCTACAAATTTGGAACTATCTAATTACCTCTGTAATATTCATCCATTTAAGAACAGAAAAGAAAGTAGAAAAAATGAATTAAAAGGTTATTCAAAAGCTACTAGTACTATACAAGTTGACTGATGGTAGCAAAGAAATTGAATTATTTTACAGTAGGAAGGGATCTAGATACAGGTATTTATTAAGTAGCAACCTCTGACAAATAATAAAGGAAGGAATCCTGAGTATACGTAATGTGATTAAGAGGAGATGAATATATTAAATTAAGACTTTTGAAAGCAGCTGGTGTCTTCAACATGACCAGGAAAGTGCTTAGCAGTTATGGTAATGCACTGATAGGGAGCTGGGCTGGAAATAAATTTAAAACCCATACGCAGTTTTCCTGCCAATGAAGATTACATTTTCCAGTATGAACTGCTTCTGAACTGAGACTAAAAATTCCTCCATTATTCTAAAAATAAGGTTAACCAGAAAAGCACCAAGACTGTAAAAGAAATGACAGATGTGCAATCAGGAAAAGATGATAACAAGAATAAGCTTTACAAGAATTGCAAAGAAAAGTCTCCCTTTGTGTAAATGAAAACATCTTTACCATGATAATTTCTGTCTGTCGTAATCTACTGTAGTAAAATAAATGCAATCCAGTAAATTGCAGCTTTATAACAGCAGCCTCCATACATACATTTGCATGAGCACTCTTTAGTGACAGAAATAGAATATACAGGATAAAAAGTTAGCAAAAATAGACTTGTCGAGTCATTGGCCAAATGCTACCCATTGCTTTTGGGAACAGAGGGGTGGCGACAAGCAGAGGCTGCAGCACGACCCATCCTGGTGCTCTGGTGTGCTGCTCTCCTGCTGGTGGCCCTGCAGCTGGGGACAGGTGGGTTGGAGGAACCTCCACTTCGTGCATCAGCTGCTGTCAACCTCACAAGTCATCACTGAGTAACATAATGTTCTTTGTCTGTGCTTTGCCAGTAGGACAGTGACTTATCACAGAACCGTAATGGGATGAGCAGTGTTGATGGGACTTGAGATAGAACTCTTATGCACATAAGCAGTTTTTTAGTTAATTACTGTCCTCTGTAGACTTACTATCTAATTTCTGCTGTATGGAGAGGAATCAACCCTTTCTCAAGTACAGACAAATATGCAGTTGTATGACATTCCCATTTTCATGGTGCTTGTGTACTTTCGCATGTGAACAAATGTCAGACACTTGTATTAAAATTAAAAAAAAATTAAACATGACAGCATACTAACAACTCCAGAGGCTATTATTGCTCATATCAATGCCAAGTTACAGACCCATCTTAAGTCAGGAGTCTGTGCTAGGTTGTGGCATGGCACAAAAGACAGAAGTGAGAAATGTTTTCAAAAGACTTGCCCATCCGTCAAATATGCTCTCAACTACTATCCTGGATACCGTATCATAGTTATGATATTAGATTAGGTCACATTAACTTATCTGAAACCTCATACACAAACACATAGTTAGTTATTTTTATAACTGGTGCTAATTATTATATCCTGCATTTCATACTATACACAGTATTGTAATTACATTTCTCAGACTATGTACAGTATAAAATTTTATCTCATTATAGATTTGATCTTGCAACACAGGATACCTCTGCAAATTAAAATCGTGGGAGGATTTCCCTGAATATTTTTTTTCCTTTTTTTTTTTTTTTGTCTTTTAAATGGTCAGGGTGTTCCTCTTTGTCTTTGAACAGCTCCTATCACAATGGATTGAGGCTTGCAGGATTTTTGTAAAGGAAATCTGCACAGAGATGTAATTAAATATATGTCATAAGAGGGGAGACCTTATTGGTCTCTGCAACTACCTGAAAGGAGGTTGTAGCATGGAGGGTGTTGGTCTCTTCTCCCAAGTAGCAAGTGATAGGACAAGAGGAAATGGCCTCAGGTTGTGCCAGGGGAGGTTTAGATTGGATATTAGGAAAAAATTTACAGACACGGTTGTCAGGCATTGGAACAGGCTGCCCAGGGAAGTTGTGGAGTCACCACCCCTGGAGGTGTTTAAAAGACATGTAGATGAGGTTCTTAGGGACATGGTTTAGTGCCAGAGTTAGGTTAATGGTTGGACTTGATGATCTTGAGGGTCTCTTCCAACCAAAATGATTCTATGATTCTATGAGGCATTTGTGTCCAGAGGAAGAAGAGCAGGAAGTGGTAAAAGTTCTCACTGCCCAACTTCTCTTCAGCCTGACCCTATACGATGTTTAAATTATTCCCTTTACAGCCTGAGTAACATCCAAAGAAGGTTTGTTACCAGCTGAGTGCATCGTCTTGGTCCACGGACCACCTTTTGATACCCTCTGTTGTTACTAGCTGGGTCCATCTGGCTTCCCTTGGCTCCCGCAGCTAACACAGATCTACACATCAGGCTGCAATGTTTGAGTTGGACAGTCATGTAGACCTTTGTCTGCCTTAAACACATGGACCCAAAATACTGAAAAACAGGTGCAGATGATTGAACTATGACCTAATTTCTGCCATTTAGACTGTTTAGCAGCTCTGGTGACTATTGCAGTTAAAGGATTCTGATAGGTCAAATCACAGGGGCTGGAGGAATGCATTTTTTTAAAAAATCCTGAATGGGTACTTATTTAGATGACAATCATATTTCCAAGGATAGGTCAGCATGCTGGGATGCTTAATAACCATAATTCTCAGAGGTATGTGCAGGCTTGAGCTGTCAAAGTGAGCTGTGAAATAGCCTTTTCTGCAGGCCCAGGGAGTGATCTTAAGGTTTTCAGTCTTCTTCTGAGGCACAGAACAGCAGTTCAGTGGAGGAGGAGGTGCCACACAATTTGCTCTAATTGCAGCAGGATAGATGTGGCGTTGGTGGAGTTCATTGCTGCCCACTTGGCAGCTTTACCAAGATATAAAATCTTTTCTGCCTTTCCCCAAATAAGAGAAATGATAAAGAAACCTGGTTGCAAATGCCAGTTCCTGCATTAGAACTCCAAAAGAAAGCCTATGGCTCTGTACTTGTTGAAAACTGGGCAAGTGATAGCAAAATCTTGAGATGAAGATGTGCTGAAGATACAACCTGGCTGGTAATATTTACGATCTACTTTTGACCTGCCAAGGTCAGCCTCACAGTACCTCATAAAGATGAAGGACTTGGGGCACAAAACACCTTGAGCCCTAAAAATCCTCACAAAAAAAGCTTTTAAGTATTTATTTGAGCTTGAGAGAGTTCCACATGGCATCACTGCGTTTCTTGCAAGATGAAGGCAGTTGGCTTAACGCAACCAGCTGCCTTGTAGCATATTATTCCTTACGCAGTAACATCAGAGCTTGCTCAAATTCAGAGTTTACTTCTGCAGGAAATAACAATGTTCAAAAAAGCAATTTTGTCCCAAACGAGAAAGAATGAACAACATTTCAAAATTTACTTCAAAATAACTTTTTTTTTTCTTTTATGGAAACATTAATACAGGAAAACATTGTGTTTTGCCATCACAATGTTACTGTAGCTTATTAATTCCATATTATAGTTGTTAAAGTGAAAATGAATAATTTATATATAACAGAAATAAAACACATCGGCTTCGAGTTTTTATTATTTCTCATAGTCTCTCAAATGTATCAGTCTGGTTTTGTCGAATGGTTTGATTTCCTAGATTCAATTTTTTTTGTGTGAAAAACAGCTCTCTCAGAAAATTTTCACCATGATGCAAGAAACACTATTTTATTTTATAAAATGTATTATTAAAGAAGAAATATGACCAGCTCATGAACTCTCAGGCCATGATTTCATCTTTATCCGGTTGTTATGAAAACATCTGCACACCTTCCACATAACACATTTCAAGAACTGGGACGGTTCTGGGTAACCACGCTGTGGGGATGCTGGGTGGCACTTGGCAGTCATGTCTGCTCCTGGACAAAGTAACTGCTTATCTTCCAGTATCAACGCAGCCTGGCAACCTCTGACCTACGGACAGTGGATGGACACAACACACGGGTGACAAACATTTGTCTTATCTCAATATAGGCTGAAAATTTCACCGGGGAAGGCTGTTTTCCCTCTTTGCCGGAGAGTTGCAGATGGTGCCCGAGTGGGCTCTCTAGCAGAAAGGAAATTAAATCCTTATGTCCTCAGAGAGCTCAGTGACACCAGGGGAGGGACTTCTCGGTTGAGCAGCAGATTTGAAAACGTGTAGATTTATCTCCTCACGTTCAGAGCGCCCTTGAAGGTTACCACCATTTTCACACCTCAGTGGGTATTGCCTGAGTCGAATTCCTCACCACCAGTCTGCATCCTCAGCCCCTTGGCAGCAGTTAAATCAACTACAGTACTTCCCTGGTATTGATCTTTGTCACTACAGCGTTTCAGAAAAATAAAAATAAAAACCACCTTTTTTAATACTGAAAAGAAGCATGTTGTTTCTCCTCTGCGCACCTTCCTGCTGAACCCGCCCTCGATTTACCGCTCCGTGCCACGACCACCGCCAGCAGGCTGAGAGTCCCCCCGGCTCGGGGCTCGCCGGGCACGGTGGGGCGCAGGGAGCCCGCACGTCCTGCCGGGGCAGTGAAGGGCGGGCCGGGCCGCGCCTCCCCGCTGCGGACCCTCCTCCGGCGGCGCTGCGGCTGGCGCCAGGCCGCAGGACGGCTCTTCGGCCCGGGAGGCCCCGCCGCAGCCCGGCCTGGCCCGGCCCGGCCCGCAGCAGCGGCGGCAGACCCCCGCCTGCTCCGCCGGAGGAAGTTCGGCCCTCCCCGCTCATTAGCCCGTGACGGGGAGATGGAGGGGGGCAGGCCCGGCTAGCCCAGCCCCCGCCCCTCCTCCCCGCCCCGGTCCCATTCATTCCCAGCCCCTTCCTCTGCGCTCCTTCCCCGGCGCTGCCGGTCCGGCCGCTTCCCCGCCCCACGCCTCGAGCCCGGCAGCGGGAAGGGCCCTTCGCGCCGCAGCCATGGCCGCCGAGGGGGTGGACGAGCGCTCCCCGCTGCTCTCTGCGCCCGGCTCTGGCAATGTCACCCCGACCGCGCCGCCCTATTTGCCGGACAGCAGCCCCCGAGGTAAGGCCGCCGCCCCCGCCGCTGCCCGGCGCCGCCGAGCCGCCGCCCCCGGACCTGTCCCGGGTAGGGGGGTGGCGGGGCGGGGCGGACAGGCCCGGAGGGGCTCGGGGTGGGGGGGGCAGGCCCCTGCGGCCGCGGAGGGGACGCGGTGCCTCCGGCGGGTGACGGCGGCGCGGGGGCTCCCCCGCCTTTGTCGGTGGGGGCGGCGGTGCCGGGGGTGACTGCGGGGCCGGGCTGGGAGCCGCCGGCGCGGGGGAGTCCTCGCCCAGCCACGGTGTGGGGAGGACGAACAGGGGAACAACAGGTAACGCCGGGTCGAGTAGGCCGTGCGCTGTGCTCCGGAGTGAGCTCCCTAAGAGAGAAAAATAAGAAGTAATTGTTTGCAGTGGCAGAACAAGTCCGAGCCGGTCGGCTTATTATAACTCACTGCATGTTGGAGCTTGCAAGGTAATTGTTGGACTTCGGTTTCCCTATTAATTAGGAGCAGGATGAAGTAAAAGATCCTTGACTACCAACAGCCGAACTCGGCGCAGGGAGCAGCTGCAGGGTGGAGGCGAAACGCAGGCGCGAAATGAAGTCTGCAGGTCCCCGTTCCGTCTCCAGTGACCGTCGATGTGCGTTACCCCAGGGAAGCTAGCTGATCAGCAGTCAGTTTTCAGTAGGCAAGGAGCTCTGTGCAGCGTCGTTGTTGAAGTCCAAAACCACTAGGATGTCCTTGCAAACACGTTTCAAGGCCATGACTGGTTTTGGCTTTATTTTTAAAGTAAGTCAGACACTGTAGTTACAGATCCGGAATTGTTGCTTTAACAATATGGTTTTAACTTTGTTTGACGGACTTGGAAAATCATCTTGTTGTTCAATACTGAATATTTCGTAAGTAGGTGAACAAAATTAACTTAGAAAATATAAATCAGGAGGTTTACAAAATATATTAATGAATTCTTTTTTTGCTGGTTAAACCTTATGGAGCAGAAAGCAAGCCGAGGGGTAGAAAGCTGAAGAAATCAAGACTAAGATTAGAGTTAGTTTTACTAGCAGTAGCCTTTAAAACATGAGATAACAGTCCTGATCTCGCAGGCTCCAGTGTGTTGACTCCTTCTTAAGGATTTTAATGTAATTGTATAGTTCTATTATATATATGTAATTAGAATGCTGTGTCTCTGTTTTGAATATTTAAGCCTATGGCAAGCTAGTCCTCTTTGCCTTTATCAAAATGTATTTCAGTTATTGCTGTAGCTGGTGTTGACTGTTGACTTTCATTTGAGTTGCACGAAGGAATATTGGCCTGAAAAACAGCAGTGGGTTCTTTTTCAGTCAAATGGTGTAGGATTGGCATAATCCCTTAAGTTTCATAGTTTAAAAAAAAAATCCAGAAATCCTTAGTTTAAATTCTGTCATTTGACGTTTTAATTCTTAGTAGTCCTTATCCTATACCTATTACTTTCGTGCATGTTTCAGTCTGGTTTTGAAAAGGTCTTTATAGATTTTGAAAGTAATGAAAATGCATCAATCAGATCAGTGGCTCTTTCTTGAACCCAGAGTAAAGCTCATGATCTGGGAATGTGCTGGCCCCCAGATGCTCAGTTCCGTTCGTGGCTGTGTCCTGCTGCCCCTTCAGGCAACCTCTGAGACTCCTTTTCACTCGCTTGGCACCACTGACAGGGCGTGATGCTTGAGATAACAGGCTTGTTCCCAAATATGAGGAGGAACCATAGAGCTCTCTTAAATGTCAGACATCTCTTTGCAAGTTGAGGATCTTGTTTGATTGGTCCGCGAGCGAGCAAGCAAGCAAGCATACTAGGTAGCGCTTGAAAACGGCTCTACGAAACTTACAAAAAGATACCTGCCGAACAAAATTTTGCAGAGCTGTCACATAAAGCAGGTAGCTCTAGTTTCCTTGCTCTGTCAGTTATCCTTAGTGAAAGGATCTATGCAAGCTAAACCTCCTTGTTAGCTAACAGCCAGTCTTTGTCTCTCTCTCTAGCGCAAGTCTAGTTGTGGAGGGAAGAAGTGTTCTCGTGGGGAGATGGGGTTTGCTTCCAAGCCCCTTTCTGCAGAGCTTCCTTGCTTAACATCATTGACTGGCGTGGAGCTGCAGGTGAAGGAGGAAGAAGCCCTTTGCCCTCCAAACTATCACTTGAATGTACGTTAATAGATTTATCCCTGTAATTATCTACTGTGACCAATGTGTCATCCAGAGCTTTAAATTAAGAGAGGCTGTGATTTGAAAGTAGGCTCCTCTTCTCTCGTTGGTCTGCAGCGGAGACCCAGCTGACCCCTCTCCATGTGAGCTGCTGGGTGGTTGGATTCTGGTAATGGCTCAGTGTCTGTTCCTAATGATGGAAGCAAGAAAAATTCTAGATGTGGAGTAGGGCACAGCGTTTAAGAAACTTTTCACATAGACAAAGGGAGGGACCATCAGCTGTGCTCCCTGTAGTAGGGTAGTTATTCAGCGCTTTTTTCTTTTTTTGTGAGGGGATCAGAGGGTTGTTCAGGCTTTCGCAGTTCTTAACTACCAGTCTCTAACATTTTTTCCTCACCCACCCCCTCCTAGGTCAGGATTAAGAACCTTTGATTCGTAAATGTTTGGTTATTTAACAAATAACCAAAACAACCTTATTTCTGTTTGACCTAGGTAAGCTGCAGGTGGTTCCTTGTGGTTTTTGTCCTTCCAAATACCAGGGAAGGAATTTCTAAGATTGAATATGTGGTATCTTCTGCAGCATCTCTATTCTTTGGGGATAAGAAGGGAATCATAGGTTAGTCAGACATACTGCATGGCAGGGCACTCTGCTAATCTTTCTGAGCTAATTACTCTTGGACTTTTTTCTTAAAGAAAAACTGATAACACAGCTGTAAACTTGTATGTCAGCAGCAGGAAATTCAGTATTTATCATTAATTGTGTCTTGAAACTCTTGGTGTGTACCTGACACTTGCCCACCATCCAGTCACATGCAACATGATGACCTTTATGGGCTGTTTTTAGATGTTATAGTTAGCCTGAAATTCAAGGTGTCAAAAAAAATCAAACCAAAATACATATGTTAATGTGCGTTGTAATCTTTTTATTAAGGGGTAATGAGCCGTGAACTCTGAGACAATGCCTTTATGTTCCTTTTCATATCCCCCCCCCCCCCGCCCCCCCCAGTATACTTTTCTTTAAACTTAATTTTGGTGGGTTTGCTGGTTTGTTTTTTGTAGATCCTCCAAATGCACTTTTTCTTTAAGTATGAAGGTTGTGGTGCCAAGATACCTCTGGCTTTCTGCTTCATAGCAAATGTTATTTGCTGCAGCACCACTCTGAAAAGCAGCCATTATTCTCTTGCTATCTGAAATTTGCTGAGCCAGCAGGACAGGAACAGAGAAGCTTCTTACCTGGAAGCTGAGCAGCTCCAGTGTGAGCCTTGAGACGTGGCTGGTGGTGTGTGTAGGTGCTCACACACCTCATTTAACCAACTTTACGAATCTTAAGAGTTGTTTCTTGCAAGTAGGGTATAGGATATTATAAATGTCTAGAGGGGCATAGTTGTCAGTTCTTAAAGTATTCCGGGATTGTGGAAAGCTGAAAGGCTGAGGGGGCTGTATGTCTTTTTTTTTTCTGTTTTATTTTCTAATACCCTTCAATATACTTTTTGCCTTTCCTTAGTACAGCTGCCCGGTGTCTAGCTGATAGAATTGAGAAGTTGCACTTTAAACGGAGAGGGCAAAGCAAAGAAGTTCTGTAACATGATTGTTGCTTTTCAGAAAAGCAGCTTCAAAGCTGGGATTGAACTGCAGAAGTGTCTTGACAGATAATTTGGTCTGCTGGACATGTGTTTTACTGTATGGCTGCCTCTCGTAGCCAGCCAGCGTGTCAGCTGCTCGCTGCAGGAGCAGTTTACAGCTGCTTACGGCCAAACCCCCCTTGCAGCAGCCTTAGCTTTGCCACTTGCAGCTCAGACACTGCTGTTCCCATCATCCAAATCTCGAACCTGGGTTCTGCAGTGATCTAGTAGGCTTGAGATTGTTTCCAGTTGCCAAAATATGTGGGTGTTGGAGCTTTGTTTTGTGTATGTTCTTCTTGTTTGTTAATTTCTTGTAGTATCTCCTGTCTTGCATGTGGCAGTCTTGTTCTGAAAATAGGGTGTCACAGGACTGCAAAAATATTGTTATCCTTAAAAATTGACTGGATGCTGTATTTTCTCAGAATAAAATTCCTCAGGAACAGAAAAATCAGAACACCACTCTCAAGTTACTTGACGTGTTTTAAAGATGTTGGTTTCTACAACTGGTATATCAGAGCTGAAGGTGTGAAGTTCAGTTGCTCAAGTAACAGAGCATCAGTTTGTATGTTGACTTCAGAATTGCATTGGTGCATATAAGTTAATTTTGTTTCTCGTCTGAAATAATTAAAATGTGTAGGATGTGATTCTGAGACCCTCAAGGTGTCCAACTTCCTTCCACTGCTTCTGTGAGTTAAAACCAAGTACAGCTCTGCCTTGTTTGTAGGCCAAATAGCAACGAGAGAGAGCACTGAACAGCAATACTGCTTCAAAGGTTTACAATGATTTTTTGGATCTGAAGGGCAGGCAGGGTTTCTTATATCCCTCCAGCTTATGACATTTGCTTTAAAACAGAGTGAAGGAGGGATGAGTGCTTTCTTACAGGCTTAGATTTAATACTTGGGCTTGTTAGCTCTGACAGCAGTCCATGATTTCCCTCCAGCAGACACTGCTCTGTTCAGCGCTATTTGCAAACTGAAAGTAGGTTGATCTCTCATTGCTTCCTAGAAGATTTTGTTGGCTGCTTGGATGTAATTATGAAATAATTTACTGAAGTCCAAGGCTTATAATTTCAAATTATTAGTGTTAAAGAAAGTTAACTATGAACTACTAAATATGCCCATTCCTTGTTTGCTTACCTCAAGAGCCCTGAACTTGTCAAAGAAATAAAAGCTGGTGCTACTACACACCAAATAATTCTAGTAATAAGCTTGTGAGAGGTTGCTGTATTGGATTGTTTTCATTCCATGGATTCTTCAACCAAGGAGGATCTTGAGCTTTTCCTCCCCAGTTTGTTTGCCATGGGGTCAGAACTGGTGAAGCCGAAACCTGCTCTTCCACAGGGGTCCGAGGCTGCTGTATTCTCCCTTGTGTTAGTGTGTCTTAAGTGACTTAAAACATCCTTGTGCATCACCGTCATGGATCTTGGACAACAGAAATATTTGGAACCCTTAAAAGCAGAAGCTCTGAGTGTTCAGTTCGTCCTTTTTCTTCAAGATAGCATACATTTGCTGTTGCACTCGAAAAAGCAGCACAGTTCATGCCACTTCTCATTCAAGACTTGTTTCCTTAACAGAACTTTTCTGTATTTTTACCTGTAATATTTTATATTATATAATAAATCGTTGACTGTGTTTCAGTTTCTCCAGATATTTGTAAATGCTGGTTATGGCTCTTTTACCTGTCTGTTGTGGGGGGGGTTTGTTGTTGTTTTTGTTTAACTTTTCTTCATAAAGCAGTCTCTGGTAGCTACTAATCTTCAGTGGGTTTGGGCTTTGTTTGGGGGTTTTCCCCCCTGCTTTTCTAAAGAATGTAACAAGTTGTTTTGAAAATAAAGTTGTATAGATCAGCCTTCTCTGTGATCCACTTTTCTGGAGTTATGTGTGGTGTGTTTGTATTGTTGGTATGCTTTATGTACAGCTATGGTTGATGTTTAGGTACACAGAAGTTGTGCGGAAGGGGGGAAAAAATTAGATTTGTCTTATGTTTATACTAATCAGTAACTTTTTTTTTTCTTATTCTCTTTTGTTCTGTTTTCTTCCTGTATTCCCTAGATAGAGACTGCATTTGCTGATAGTGTTTTAGGATCCTCTGTTTGCTTTTCAACTGAGGTTTTGTGGTCTTTTGCAGCAGAGCTCCCTCCTCCGTACACGGCCATTGCCAGTCCCGACGCCAGCGGCGTTCCCGTCATCAACTGCCGCGTGTGCCAGTCACTCATCAATTTGGATGGCAAGCTACACCAACACGTTGTTAAGTGCACAGTCTGCAATGAAGCTACGGTAAAATGGATTTTTAGTCTCTTCTTTTTGTGGGGGGAGGTTGAAGTATGTTGTTGGTCGAATTCATGGCCTCATGAAAGAAGGGTGAGTCCCTCCTGCTGTCCCTGCCCAGCACCTGCCAGCACAGCTGGCTGCTGGTGTGGCTGTTTACTTCTGAGACGGAGGACAAAAGGCAAATATGTTGTTTAAGTAATTATTCTTCTGTAAAGAAGGGTGAAACTTTTGTGATGAAAAGAAATGAAGAATTGAAACAAAATAACTAAACCACACCTCTCCCTGGATGTGTGCTTTCCTCCTGCAGTACTATTCAGTCAATTTGTTAGCTTGCTAACAAACCACAGCAATTTTGAAATGCAGAAATTGTAGGTTATGTTCCAGTGATCATAGACGTTTTTGCTCCTCCTCCCCTTTTCATAATTCAAATCTTCAGGTTTTGGCCTCCTGCTTCTGTTTTTTTTTTTCCTTCCCGCCAGTTTCAGTTTTGGGATCTGATACTGCAGCACTGCACAGCTGCTGGGGACATTTACATGAAAAACACTGGACTGGATTTATTTTATGGAAAGGACTTTTAGTTATTTCCAGTAAACAAGAAACCTTAAATCTGTAGGAAAACTTTTTTTTTCCCTCTGTCCGGGTAAAAGAGAAAGTAGAGAACTTGCCATTAATACTCACTTTCCCTGCCAATGTATAATGTTTCAGGCCAAAGAAAGTATCTTATAGCTTTTGAGGCTGGATTTGCTATATGGAAGGGACCCAGAAACTTGACTTCCAGATTGGAGAAAGATAATTTCAGTGCAGTTTAAAATAAAACAACAGTTCTGCATATTCTCTTAGTGACTGAGAGACAGACTGAAGTCTGTTCACTGTTCAGTACCAGGTATGGAGGCTTTCTTGATGTTCTGAGTGCTTTTTAAAAAATATGCCACTACTTAAGCACACATTTTAAAAAATAACTACACTGAAGTCTTGAATTCTTCATTACTGAAAAATTTTGTTTTTTCCATTAGTGTGCAGAATCTCTTTTTGTTCTAGTGAGGAAATCTGCACTTCCTTCTCTGAGCAAAGAGAGAAAGCTTCCAATGTTGTCTTGACTCTCAAGTTTCCTCTGTAAGAGGAACTTCAATTCTCTGTTAGCAAGAACTTGTCACTGGAGTTGTTCTGCTTTGTCATACTGTTGAGGAAAAATATGAATTGCTATGACTTCTGATGTGTGTTCTCTGGTGTATTTTTTTTTTTCATTGTTTAGCCAATCAAAAACCCTCCTGCAGGGAAGAAGTATGTTAGATGTCAATGTAATTGTCTCCTTATCTGTAAGGACACATCTCGGAAAATAGGATGTCCAAGACCAAACTGGTAAGAATAAAAAACTAAGTGCCTTGAGATAGTTTTCGTTAAAGTAACGGTGCTCTTTGTGTTGAGTATGTAAAACTAAAAGAGATTCAAACCTGAGCCTCTGTACATGGACAGCATTACTGAATTACTGCAGAGACAGGTTGTGGTAGTGTCAATTTTTTTTTTTTTTTTTTTTTTAAGGTTAACTTCAGAAAAGGAAAAAAAAGTCTCACGTGTGCTTCCCATTTTGTCTACATTATAAGGAAAAAAATGGTATAAAGAATAACAGAGAAGAAAATAACTTGTTTCTGGGATTCAACATTCCTAATTTCTTGCAAACTTAATTATTGTAAACACACAGGTTGCTCACTTTGCCTGGTTCAGAGTGGGGACTTGAGAATGAAGAAGGAGAGGGAGCAGTAGGCTGGCGTCAGTCCTGAACTCCCTTCTTTGGTCCACTGAGTGTTCAATCTCTGCTCAACTTTCAACTTTAGTTTGCATGTTTGTTATAACAGGAATAAGCACGATTGCCATCGTGAGCATTGTTACTGTTTGGCCTAGGGTGTTGAAGATCCCACTATGGTAGGAGTAAGTTGATTGTAGGTGGTGCAGTTCTAATAGGAGAAACTGAGATGAAGGCTGGATCTGCAGCTACTTGAATGGAAGCTCTACCATTCCAAGTGCCCAGGTCACCAGTCTGTTGGCTATTCTGGTTTTGAAACATAGTTTGAAACTAATCGAGTGTTTGAGAAAACTTCAAAACATTCTAAAAATTTTCTCAGAGTGAAAAAACTTTGAAAGAGAATGTTGTGAATATGCCCTAAATGGAAGGCTCCAGATTGAAGGGAAGGCATCCAGCATACAATTGTGGTCACAAACGGGGAGGGATGCAGTGCAATTTAAATAATACTTCACTTTAACCTTCACTTTTTTCCATGTCACGAAGTCTGATCCTCATTCTTCTTTGATTAATTTGGGTACTGTCATTTTGGACAGACAAACTGTATAATTAAACTGGAAACACACTGAATATAAAAACACATACTTTTACTGTAAATTGATAGCATTTAGTCAACCTCGGTTGTTTTTGTTCTTTAATGCACTCCATTTGAATGGAATTTTTACTGTACAAATGTGGATAGGCTGCTTATATTGACATGGTTGTCAGTAGTGTGGGAAGGAGGAGTATCTGACTTGGGAGGATGAACTAGGTTATGGAAGAGTCCTTACTCTTTTTACAAGTTGCACATGGGTTTGTACATTCCAGTTCATGGGCTTGCTCAGTCTGAGTATTAAGATCTTGTTTTCCTGAGAAGTGTTTCTGCCGTATGATGGCAAGTCTTTGATCTCTACAGGGTTCTGGCTTGCATGGCTGATCTTACAGTGAAAGAGAATGTTCGCAAAACTGAAAAGGAAAATGCTTTGGAGAGAGACCAAAACTGGGTCCATCATCTGTTTAAAAAGCAGATCGTAGTTTAAAAGTGTAAGATATTCAGTCGTAACTGAGCTAATTGCTTAAAGGCATCGTCCTTCCCTTTTGCTAGCTTAATTACATGTACATCTAATGTTCTTAACACAGTAGACGCATCATTACTCTTGGTCCAGTAATGCTGATCCCAGAAGAGCAGCCAGCTCAGCCTGCCTTGCCAGTCCAACCTGATGGAACTAGAGTGGTATGTGGGCACTGTGGAAATACGTTCCTTGTAAGTAAAGCACCAGATTCTCCTTCTCACCTCACTGTGTTATCACTCAAGCTATTTGTTGTAAGCACTTTTAAGAGGTTATTGTCTCACTCTATGGCATCATTGAGAAGCTAAAGCTTCTTCGATGCTTGTACTGCTATGGCTGTATGGTCTGTATTTGGTTATCTTTACATGCATTTCAAGGAAACTTTTAACCATCTTTCTGTGCATGCATGGATAAAACCCATAGTCTTACTGCTTAGTGATGCGAGAGCAAATGGTGCTGGAAAAGGAAGGTAGGCTTCCTGGTTCTGCTGAGACTCACAGTGATGGTTGTGTTCTGCTGTGGCTAAGAGAGTAGCTTTGCTGCTGCTGTATAGACCCCTGAAATCTGTTTGTTACAGCACTTGGTGTTAACATCTCTGTCAGTTGTTAGAGAACTGGACATTCTTGTTTAGATGTGAGGCTGACAGTTGATCACATTTTTGAAGTATAAGAATACTCTTTTTCAGTTGAACTGTTTGCAGCCTTTTACATGGATAAAGGGCTGCCCTACACAAATTTTGATTTGGGAACAGTCTCTGCAGTACGCAAATAAGTTACTTTTAACTTCATCATCTAGCCCTGCTAGACAGTTTGTCATGTTTGTGAGTTACGGGAAATGACTGAGACAAGTGGTACAGCTGAAGGACCTGCAGAGTCACCAGAGTGGTGAGATGTTCCTGAAATAAAGGATCATAAGATACATAAAGGCCAAAGAATACTCAAATGCATTTTGTGAAAGGAAAAAGGAAGCTTAGGGGATGGCACTGCGTGTGGGCTTGTATCAGCAGTGAGATAAGTGTGTGCTTGTGATGGGCTCTATAATGGAATGGACTTGTGCCTTCAAATCTTTATTTCAGGTTTATGGATCAGTGAGGTGCGCAATAATGGTTTAACTACTATATCAGATGATGAATACAGGGAGCAGGAGATGGCTTTTACACCCCCAGCCCCCCCTTTTTTTTTTTTTAAAGGAAAACTAGTGATTTGACTGAATTTACAAGTAATGTACTATCTGAGAAACCATTAGAGAGATGCTTGAGAAATGCTTTATCTACTAATTCTGCCTATGTATTAAAAATACATAAATATTTCTATTATATATATAAATATTCCTATTATAAACCTTGCAAAAGAGCAGTAGTCTATAACTGGAGATATCTGGAGTGGGTATTCTGTTTGCTTTTTATTTAAATGCAAGTCTATATGTGACCTTAACTAGTAAGAATATCGTATGCAATACAGAATAATGTTGCTAACAGAAAACTACTGATCTATGAAAGAAAAAGGCTGTCTTGAGTACATATTCTAAACCAGGAATCTTTTACTAAAGGTTGCCTTTTCTTTTAGCTTTTTTGGTTTTGTTTTTTTTTTTTCTTTTTCAAATACAGTAGCATGTTACAAACTGTTAAGTACCTGCAGGAACACTGTAGTTTGATACAGAGTCATAATTTAATTTTGTAACGCAATTACGGTTTTTAGCACACTTCAAAACTGCACAGGCAAAAGCACTGCTGTGTAAGAGTTACAGTATTAAGTTTTAATGTGGTCTCTTAACACAAAAGACCATCTCTACTATGATTTTTGGTTTGGGATTTCTTTTGGGGGGAGAGAGTCAGTGTTATGAAGTAAAATTATAATTGCTAAATTATTGGCCCATTTTTTATGGCTTTCATAAGTATGGGGGTTTTATTTATCCCCTATTTACTTTCTATAAGTGCAGCCCGATTTAATTTTGTAGTTTACACTATGAACTTTTTAGGTGAACATAAGGGGAAAACAAGCAAACAAAACCATAAAGGCTGTTTTTTCCCGTAACTACTAGATGATGCCTTAAAAGGCTAAGTTTTTGAATTTGGAATTTGCATGTGATTTCAGAGCTGATGGTTGCTCTTTGGGAGCTGCGTCATTTTGAACTTTGTAGTCTGATCTGCCAGTAAGACCAATTTACCACTTCACAGTACATTGAAAAGAAACCTTCAAAATCACTAGAAATTTGAAGCTTGTATTCTGCTGAGTTATCAAGAAACAAACCATTTTTTTTTTTCCTCACGTTATACAGTCAAGGAGAATCAGGAAAGTTTTTGAGGTTTGAGAGTGAGCAGAGAAGCAAAAAAGTAGAAGTGCTTTAGCCAGCCTGGAAACTCAGCTTCTGTGATGGTGTTTTTTATGAGTCTTTTGATATCTCCACACTGTAAAGCAAATAGGGAATGCTAGATGCATCTCTCAGCAACTCAGTAAGGTATCTCCTTTACTTTACTTGGCAGTTAAAAAATAAATAAAATAGACAAGCAAAACTAGAATCCCTGGAATGAAAAAGCTGAATCGTCAGTTCCTTGTTCTGTCTTCTATTAAGAGTATTAACTTGTTCACCACCTTTCTAAGATTTTTTTTTTTTCCCCTTTTCCCATATAAAAGCGTAAGTATGGGCTGTGCTTTCCCTGCTTCTACACGTGGGGAGTGTTGTTTATAAATTATTAAAAGTGTGCTCCATGCTATGGAGTGCCTTCAAGTTACTGTGTCTCAACTGGGCAGATGACTGAGCACTCAGGTGATACTGCAGCTGAACTATCACTAGTTATTCACATTTTGTTCATCAGATTATCTTTTTCCCTCGGGTAACTGGATAGGAGTCTTTTCTGTGTTAAGGTTTCTGGCAGATTTGCAGTTCAGACAAGTGGAAGAAGTGGTAGAAAATAAAAGGAGGGCAGGATGAGAGTTCAACTGTCTTGCTGAATTGCAATCTGACCTGGTTTGGGCTTTTTTTGAGAGCTGGGCTGTGGCTGAGCCCCTGTTTGTTTCTGCCAGCAGTGAGTCATTCCCTGCCACCCCTCTCCCAGGGGTCTCTGGGAGGATTTGTGGCTGTCAATGACATGCCAGGAGGGGTGTCCCTGTCCCCCCTGCCATCCTCCTGCAGTCACAGAGACCCGTGAGGACAAACAGCCAGGACCTGGCTGTATGAGCACCAGCTGTGGGCTGAGTGCTGCGGTTTGTCAGTTGTGCTCTGTCAACTCTATTTTTTGTAAAACTAATCAAATATGAGCAGTATTTCTTCTAAAATTATTGAATAGAAAACCCTTTAAATTCTTTAGAAAACTAGTAAATGTTTTCATCTGTGGAAGTATTTTTTTGCTTTCCCAAAGGACCTGGGAGAAGCAGAGGGGAAGCTTTTTTTAGCAGAAGTGCAGCTGTATGTACAGAGGTGCATGTATGACTTTTTTGGTTTTTGTTTGTTGTTTTTTTTTCCTCTGTCTTGTCTTGAATGCATTGAGAACTATTGTAGGCTTAAGAAGAAAGCTTGATATATTTTTCTAGCAATTCCCTTGGTGCGTGTCGGGTTTTGTCCATAGTTGAGACATTTAAGAGCTCTCTGAAATCCTCATCTGTGTTTCAGTACATCTAACCAGGGATTTGACTATTGTTTATTGTAGTGTTTCAATGGGAAAAACACAGTTTGTCTTGTCAACAGTGCTAAATTTCATGTAATCGTAACCTCAAGTTTTCTTAACAAGAAGAAACAACATTAGGGTACTTAAAAGCACTCTGAAGTATGAGTAAGAATACCAGCTTAAAACATGATTTAAACTACTTGTTGAACCCACCAGAACTCCAAGAATTAGAATGTGGGTGAAAATTACCTCTCCCTACTGTGCTAATGTGATCTGAATTCTTGTAGTTTGAAGGTCTTGTTGCATTTTTTTGTGTGTGTGCAATTATTTCCAATGTGTACAGAAGGCATCATAACAGCGTTCCTCCTATTTCCAGGTAACTCTCAATGAAAACAGATAATGTTTTTTTCCATCAAAATTTGGAGCTCAGATGGGTTTGAATTTTATCCATCAATAATTAACAGCTAATAATTGGAAGTCATTCAATAAAACCCTAGAAAGATCATTAATGAGTAACTCCAGAAATCAGGTTGCCTGCCCTGGAATAAAACTAATGTACAGGAGTGAAGTTGAATTACAAATACATAAAATGTAAGTCCAGGATTTAGATTTGCTTCTGTTTCTGGAATTGCAGTGTATAAAGCTGAAAAGACAGCTCTGAAGAAGCCTGTCTACATCCCTGGTGCTGACAACTGCACCTTAGCCCACTTTTCCTGTGTAGAATTAAGTGAAACTGAGTGGTTTTTGTCAGAGATGCAGGCAAGTAGCTAACTTGTTCCTCTGGTAGGAATGTGGAAGTAGAAATAATGCTCCTAAAGCCCATTGTTCAGGTGGGGAGTGCCAACAGAAGCTTTCACTTTATTAAGGGATAAAATACAACTCTGCTAAATTAGTTTAACCAAGTCTTTGTAAACAAATAAATTTAAAGAACAAATATGTAACTGGTAGTGTATTATAACTGGACACTTCAGAACCAGGCAAACAATAGTGGATTTCTTCTTAGTGGGGAATTAGCCCCATTAGAAGTAAAAAAAAATGAGGAAGACTTTTGAGAGGCAGGAAAATGCACTCTAAATACTACAGATCAGAACCTTGCTCACAGCAAAACTTGCCTGTACTGGCAAGGCATTACAAGCCACATCCTCCTCCTTTGCACATAAGATCATAAATTCATTCATGACATTTAAATGGTGCTGTGCTGTATGCAGATTCTGCTTTCCCTGCAAGGATGGGCTCTGATTTTGATCAGTGTTTGTAGCAGTTAGAACAACACGGCTAGATTCAGTAGGCTTCTGATTTCTCACAGAGATAAGGGAGATCCAAGCGGAGGCATCGGTGCTCTGTGGTGTAGCTTCTTCTGTGATAGCAATTTGCAGTGTGACTTTTGCATAAATTAAGAGGCAAGGGGAGAGGGGTATTAATTTAATGTGCTAACTACCTCCAGTTGGGAAAGGCAGCAGAGAAGAGCTGCAGTTGCAGTAGAACTACTTTCAGAGCAAAGAAAAATAGTCTTATCCTATAGTTGGAAAATGCTTGTTTAATACTTGTATTATCGCAGAGTCAAATCTAACAAAAACTGCTGGTTTTAAACAAGTGTCTGACTGTGTAACTTCCGGGTCAGGTATTTCAAGGTATTCTCTTTACTGAGGCTGCTTCCCATGCAGGTTTTAGTCAGTGCATGGAAGGTTGTGACCGTAGCATCTATGGGTTTATATACTGCCTTTTTAAAATGTCATAAAAGTAGTTGATAATGTTCTCTATTGATATAAAACCTATATTTTATAAAGTAGATGTCTTTATTTTTTAACCTTTCTGTGAACACTTAACTCTGTTTTCATGAGCGATGGAAGGATTGGGAAAAGATGGGAAAATGTATCTATCTGTAATTGTGCCAAGGAAAACACATTTATTTTGATTCAGGGTACGTTCATAGTTATGGAAGTAAGAGAAAAAAACTTTATTAATGTTACCATGTTGCCCGCACTCTGCTTGTGGATGAAACCACATTACGTCAAGCGAATCTAGTAATACTAAGGCAAAGCATGGGAAATGTTCACATGGAAATCCCAATCCTGTGTTGCCACTGACAAAAGGGCATCCCGTTTACGGAAGAAAGCAAGAAACATGTCAAAGAAAGCCTGAGAAGCAGAATGTTTTCACAGTGACATTTAGCATGGTACAACAAACATTTTCTCATGCCAGTTTTTCAACCTTTTTATTTTTTTCTTTTTACAGTGGATGGAACTGAGATTTAACACACTAGCAAAGTGCCCACACTGCAAAAAAATGTAAGTTCTCTGAAAGCAAGGGAAGTATATTTTGAGATAAGTTGCCAGTGTTTCTTCCATGAAAGTCTTTGGAGTAAAACATGTCTACCATGCTGATTATTTTGCTGTGCTCATCTGAACTTGAAGGCTAAAGAGCATGTTATGTGCACATGAATTCTCCATTCTTCATGCACAAATCAGTAGCTTTGACAAATAAACATGCAGTTATTAAAATGCTCTCTCTGAATTGCTAGAGGCAAAAATAAGCTGCTAACAATAGGCAGGTATGAGTTGCTAAAATTAAAAACTTACGTCCTTGAAATTTTACTACTTTCAATCAGATGCAATGTTTAAATGTAGAATGTGAATTGCCGTATTGTCGAAGGAAGAAATAATTTTGTCTTAGTTTGAAAGAGGTTTTACTGATTTAATACACTCAACAACTGACTTGTTTAGCATCTTAATAAACAAGGTAGTACATTATTAATTACTGTGGAATAACTTGTCTACTCATTTGCTCTTCAATAAGAAGGAGAAAAATTAGAATACAAGAGCTGTAAGATGGTTTCATGTTTTGGTTTTTGTTTGGGACTTTTTTTTTTGAGTGTTTGGCCTTTCTTATCTGAGGTTGGGAATACTTAGTTTGAAGTGCTGTTAAAAGCTACGTAACTAACATACCTTAAATTTGTATGGAATGTCAACCACAAGGTGTGAAATAAGACTTACTTCAGAGACTTTTGTGTCCTGCTGATTTATTTGAATATTTTTCTTCCTTTGATAGTCAAGTGCTACTCTTAGTTAAAGGAGCAAATGTGTTTTTTGTTGGGAATGGAGAACCACAGCTGTGTTGCACGTTGTAGGAAAACTGGCAAGTCCTTTAGGAAGCAGAAGGCTTAGAATAAATGTATGGTAGATGTTGGCATGGCCTGGCCTTCAGCAGTGATTGAAATCTATTACTGGAGTATGTGATAGACAAGTCATTTCTAGTGATAATGTTTAACCTCAGGAGTGTAACCGATCCGCTGTGGACTAGTGGATGTTCTAGTTTGCTCAGGTCTTGGTGACATGTTGCTTTGTAAGTTGTTGTTGTGTTTTTGTTTTGGTTTGGTTTTTTAGTGACTGGAATTGCATTCAGTCTTTTCAGTCCTGGGGGGAGGGGTTGGTGTCTTGTGGTTTGATTTGTTTTTAAACTAATTGCAATTACGTTTTATATTTTATCATGTCATGCTTGATAGCTGACCTCTGCTTTTTTCTTTACTCTCCTTAGGTACAAAATTATTTGCTGTTTAACCTTAAAAAACCAAAACAAAAAAAACACAAACCCAACAGTAGCAACAACAAATAAAACACTCTAAGCAACAGTCCAAAAC
Organism: Patagioenas fasciata; assembly: GCF_037038585.1. NCBI lineage: Eukaryota > Metazoa > Chordata > Aves > Columbiformes > Columbidae > Patagioenas > Patagioenas fasciata. Next base: position 27,588,403 of record NC_092521.1, read on the forward strand.
TCACTGGCATGTGATCTTTTGGTCTGTCTTCTTTTGACCTGTGTTGCTTGTCTTTGAAAATACAGCTGGAGCCCAAAGATTTCTTAGTATTTTTGTTTTCTAAAGTGGAAAGCATGCTATCCGTAGGTAATGAAACCAGAGCATCACTGCAGTGCAATTTGTGAAAATTACAGCTTTTGTGGCAACTGAGTTGCAGAATACAAAACAAATTTTAACAAACAGGCATTTTTGTCCTTGGGCTGAGGATGCAAACTATGGAATACTGTAATTTAGCTTTGAATTAGTTGCTTGGTGTCTTCCCACGTTTGGGATGCGATGGTCAGGAGTTTTGCACTTCCAGCAGCATAAACATTTCTAATGCATGGATTTAGGGCACAGCATGGGTGAGGCAGAGCTTTGAATCGTGATGATGGAATAAACAGCTGCAGTGACCTGCTGCTTTCTGTCAGCCCTTTGTCGTCCCACCTGTAGCCAAGTGGTCAGAAGGGAATGTGGGGTTCTTTATTTCAGCCAATTAATGCAAAACTTCTTTCATTAGTAGCTGACTAGTCACATGCAAAACTAGTCATTCCTTCTGTTGACTCAGTTGATGATTGTCACTGAAAAAAAAGGATAGTGAGGCAAAAGGCACCTTGAATTGCTGCTACAGTAGGCTTTTCAAGAAGACATCTGAGGAGACTTTTAGATTCTCAAATAATTGTCATTATTTTATTTCAAACATTTTTACAAGTGCGGCCAATCTCTGCAAATGGCTTGTTTGTGACCGCCAGTTTGGTTGATGGAGACGAGAATGCCTTGTAAAACTGCAGGGAAAGTTAGGAGCTATTACGCAAAAAGGTCAATAACGAAACAATGTCCAGGGAAAATAAAGTGATTGTACCTCAAAGTTCATAAACAAAGGAACCTTTCATATCTGGAGGTTGGGGGAAACAAGATCTTGGTTTTCTTGTTTGTTTTCAATCCCATCTACCTGCTACCATTGGGGTCATAAATTTATTATTTTGCAACATACATATTGTGCGTGTTTCTCATCTTCCCCTCCTGCCCCAAGAGTCATTTTTAAAAAAAATAACTTGGGAAATATAGGAAACTAGTTGTCATGCAGAGAATGAAGTCACTTATTTGGTAAATGACCAGATCTCTTTGGAAATGGGCTACAAACCTGGCCATGGCAGTACAGGTATAAAGTGTTTGCAGAAGCCCTGCTGATGGGTAGTTGTCCTGCCTAACACAGGCCCTTAGTTGCATGTTACCTACTGCATTGGGACAACAAATGTAGCTAATGAGGAAATTGTTGCAATAAAGTTTTATTTAGGGCAACAAAGCTGGTGAGGGGTCTGGAGCACAAGTCTTACAAGGAGTGGCTGAGAGAACTGGGGCTGTTTAGCCTGGAGAAAAGGAGGCTGAGACCTTACCACTCTCTACAACTACCTGAAAGGAGGTTGTAGCATGGAGGGTGTTGGTCTCTTCTCCCAAGTAGCAAGTGATAGGACAGGAGGAAATGCCCTCAAGTTGTGCCAGGGGAGGTTTAGATTGGATATCAGGAAAATTTTCTTCACAGAAAGGGATGTCAGGCATTGGAACAGGCTGCCCAGGGAAGCAGTGGAGTCATCATCTCTGGAGGTGTTTAAAAGGTGTTTAGATGAGGTTCGTAGGGACACGGTTTAGTGCCAGAGTTAGGTGATGATTGGACTCTATGATCTTGAAGGTCTCTTCCAACCAAAATGATTCTATGATGCTATGATTTTATAGTGTAGAGGATGACACCAGGGAATGAGGGAGAAACTGTTTCTTTTACTGTTTCAGTGTTCTTTTGTGTTACAAAATACTAGATGTTTATCAGCCTGTTTCCCAAAAGAGTGAGCAGTTTAAGGAAGGCTTCTGGTATTTTTCTCATTTAATGATGGAGTAGCAGCAGGAACTGTTTTTTGTCTGCTGCTCTCTTTCCCTAATTATTTATTAAAACATTTAAAAGGTTGAGGATCATGACTTGATTTACTAGAAAGGAAATTGAATGGTACAAGGTTTTACTTCAGGGTGCCAAATGTCTTTTTTCTTTTTCTTCAGAACCTACTTATTTTTCTTTTTAAGGCCTGACATAATGATGAACCCTAATGAATTTATAACATTTTTTTGTACCATAAAGTCTGCAGGACCTTCAGGAAAGAGAGAGATGTTGGAACCCCAGCATTACTGTGGAGGTTCGATTCACCAGTGCATTTCACCTTCAAAATACTGGCATTTTGATCTTCGTCTTAAAAATTTATCCAAAAGTGTGTCTGAAATTCTGGCAATAATTCCTATTATTTGGTACAGAAGAGACACTGAATTATTTCTTGTGCTACTCCTGTAATAGCCTATGTCCCTTGTGCTGGTTTTCCCTTCTTCTAATTACTACCTGATGCTAAATTGGCTTTGATGTCTTTTATATCTGCTGCCACTGCCCAAAGGTCTGGCAGGTGCTTTTCCTTCTTTAGCAGCAGCTCAGAAAGAAGGAATTGCTGCCTTTGGGATGTTGAGTTCACCCTCATCAGTCCCACAATGGAAATAGCTACTTCTGTGATTTAAAAATGTTCTTTTGATCCCAGTTTTAATATTTCTGAATGTGCTTGTCAGAGTTGCTGCAGTTGGTAGGTTTTGGGGCAGGGTTTTAACTTTCTTTATTCAAAGTTAATTTGGGTTTTTAATGTGCAGTTTGGGGTGGGTAGAGGGAAACCTCACTATTTAGAGTGGCCCAGTGGCTAATATCATTGTTAGGAGATGAAAAATAAATCAAGATTTATTTGGATTGCTAAATATTCTCAGGTCTGTTACGTGACCATTGAAACTTAATATATTTATTTCAGGATTGCTTTCTGTGGAAAGAAAAAGGCAGTTAAATTAAGACATTATTTACATTTCCTTTTTTGCGGTGTATGAGGTGATGGTTTTTCCCCAGCCTTTCTGACTGGATAGAAGGGGACAGAGCTTGAGAGAAATATGGATGGAAAATATACATGCCATCTGCAATATTATGATTACAAAAACAAGATCATAAGTCAGACAGCTCTGACAGTGAAGGTCTCTTTCCCAAAATGAACTTTGTCTCTGTGTGAAATACACAGTGCAGTAAATATCATGTGTGTTTTAGGTGTATTGAACATGACATTTCTATTGGCTTATCTTAAGGTATCCAGCTCTGTAATCGAATTAACTTTCGGAGTACAGAGCCAGGAAATCCTGCAAATGAGGGAACCTAAGGGCAGTTTGGCAAGCTCAGTGCTCAGTAGTTCAGCTTTTGGAGACATCTCCTCCCTGTTCCCTTTTATAAAACTTCTGTTTGGTTTGGCGTGCGTTTGGCTGGTTTTTTCCACGTGTATCTTGTTATCAGAGATACCACTCTTAGAGAGTGGCTGTAGAAGTATGTAGGGGTGGCTTTAGAGGAGTGTGTGGGAGTGGCTGGTGTGAGAGGGTGGTAAGATATGATTATTTCCCCCACTGGGAATTCTCCCATGCTAATCATATCCCCCCAGTCCCTCAATCCCATCCCAAATGTGTATGGTGAGGCTTTTGATAAGAAGTAATTTCCCCAGGGAAGGTAACGATCAGGGCAGTTTGGGGACTTTCCTCTTCTGGAAATGTCTAACAGGTGGCTTTTGAGCGGTTGCTGTGTTCAACCCTTGCCTTGCAAGGTGAAGCTCAGAGTGTGCATGTTAGCTTCAGGTCTGTGGCTTGTTTTTTTTTTTTTTTTCTTGGAGAATTTTAGAAATTCCTTGTAACGAAGTAATATTGGAGTAAAGCTGCTTAAACCAATCTATTTGAAGGCTTTCTGAGATGAATGCTTAAAAAATTCTAGTCACATGCTAAGCATATGAGGCCTTACTATGTGGTTGATTAACTGCAGCCAGAAATTTAGTCAGTCATATGACAGATGTGGTACTTCAGTAGTTCAGCAGTGCTTTCTTTTACATATATTTGTCTTGAATATGTTGAACTATCATGAGATGAAAATTATTTTCCCTTGCATTTTTGAACAACAAGCAACCCAGTATTTCCAAGGGTGTGTTGATCTCCCAGGATGGGATGAAGTTGGCTAATGACAGCAGGCTTCAGGATGCTTCCAAAATACCTCTATGATAGATGGTACATGTTTTATGAAGGCATCTCTGCATCTCTCGTCCTTTCAATTGACCTGCATGTTCACTGTGTTTCAATGGAATTAAATCATGTTCCTGTCTTCATTAGTAGAGCTGTATGTGATTGCAAATGTGTGACTCAAGATGTATTTGCTAAACAACACTGAGCTTCTGGAATATTTTTTCTAACCTGTAGTAAATAATGTATGGCTTTATTTGCATTTTATATTGTGTTTGACTGAAGCACTGTAATAGCTTAATGCAGCTGGTAGAAACAAAGCTGCCTGTCTTGGAGTTCCTAGTCTACGTGATGAGTGACAGAATTTCCATGAGATCTATTTACCTTGGTTGTCAGCAATGATTTGTGCAGCTCATGTAACTTGTGGTACAACTCAAAAAGAAAGTAAAGAGAACTTGTCACGTTTCTGAAGTTACTAAAACTGACGTAAATGTGTCTAAAGAATTTCAATCTTTGGAAATGCTGAACACAAAAAATTTTTTGTGTTTGTGACTAAAAGTTTGTTTTTATCTTCAAGAAATTGGGTAAGAGTTTATCCACTCAACAGTATTGAGCAAACTATTTCAGGAAATAGTTGGTGCAGGTTATTACTGGTAATGAGATTTTAGGGATGGTAGAACTGATTTCCTGTTACGTAGATGCATTAAATGCATTATTAGATGTATCAAAGCTATGTATTGATGTATTAAAAGTCCAAAGGGTGTCTTACAACCTACACTGAAGTTGCAAAGCAAGCTTAGGTTTTGCAGTCCAAAGGTTATTTGAGATACTGATCTGGGTGCACTGTGGATATGGGAGGCAGACAGGTTCGAACTGTAGGTGTGGCACCTCTCTCTTGGCTGTAAGCATCTAGATTTTTAGACACTGAATAAGCTTTACCAGTAGTTCCCCTTTAAATAAAACGTGGACTGTGTCTCTTACTGCTGTAGACTTTACCTACAGCTATATAAACTTAAGATGGTGTATGTATATTGCCATTCTCTTCCCCGCCCCCCATTCAGATTGCACAGTTACTATTTATGTAGAGAGCTTTTTTTGTTGTGGGGCTTTTTGTTAGTTAATTTAAAATACCATTTATTTTCTAACAGTTCTTCTGTTGGAAGTGCACTGCCACGGAGACGCTGCTGTGCATATATTACAATTGGAATGATATGCATCTTCATTGGAGTTGGATTAACTGTGAGTGATATACTATGATATACTTGCAACTGTGTGCAGGGGTGTGCGCATACAAAGGAGATTCCTGGGTTGTCCAGCTCTTCTTTCACCAGCATTTGAGCAAAACCTCCTAAGTTTGTGTGGTTTTTGTGATCTCTGTTAAAGCCATGGACTTTACCGTCTGAGTTAACCAAAAAAATGAAATGTTCCTAAAAAAAAAAAAAAAGTTCTTGCACTTTGCTCTTCCTAATGTTAACTTTGACTCTTCATCTCTGTAAAAACTTCAGTTTTATGAAAAATGGTTTTCACTGTAGAATTTTGGAACATCTGGCTTTTGCTAGAGCTCTCAAAACTTCCAGGTTTCCAGAAATACGTATTGCTGTATAGCCAGGAATGTGAGTTCCACTGCAGGGAGTGAATGGGATTCCAAAAGTTAGAAACATGTATACACATTTGTAATTTGTACAAGGTATAAGGAGTAAAACGTGGTAATAAGCTATTTACAAATTAAGAGACACATGTAGTTTTCTGAGCAATAGGGTAACAACCACCTGGCTTGTTTTGCTTTGAAGTATGTGGTAGTGGTTACTGGAGCCACCTTTATACCCAGCAGTTCCAGAAGAGCACGTATGAGGAAATACCTGCAGTTGAATTCATATATGTGATTCTCATTATACCTCTAACTTGCGTGATAACCAGAATAATTTTAATGTGTGAGCTTGAATAAGTTATGAAGGATTTTCCAGTTTTCCTAATAAAATCAGTGACAGCCAGAAATAAAAACGGACTTTTTTTTTTTTTAAACAACCTTACCAAGTTTGAAAATGATGATTATGTTTCACCATGGGTGTGCCCAGAGGTTTTCGTAGCCTCCATCTTTGGAGCTTTTTGGAACCCCGCTGAGTTAAAACCCTGAGCAACCTGGTGTGACCTTAGAGTTGACCCTGCTTTGATCAGGAAAGTAGCACTAGAGACCTCCTGATGTCCCTTCCCAGCTCAATTATCCTATGATTGTGTAAAATCAAACTAATAAAATATTTGAGTAAAAGATGCCAAAATGCTTCCCTTGAATGTGATTTGCTCTTCCTTGAAAAGCAGATAGTTCTGTATGACGCTTTTGTTTTCTCTTTTTAGGTTGGTACACAGGATTTCGCCAGGCGATTTCATGCAACGTATGTTTCCTGGGCTATTGCTTATCTCTTAGGTTTAATCTGCCTCATTCGAGCCTGCTACTGGGGAGCCATTAAAGTCAGTTATCCGGAGCACAGTTTTGCATAGAGAAATTGTTAGATTATTGCAGATGAACATCTAGTAATTCTGGATATGACATCTTGGACACTTTTAAAACCTTTCCTGTAAGGATTCCATTCTGTTCAAAGTAGTTTTAAGACTGGGGGTCTCCAAGAACAAATGTTCATTGCACTACATAATATGCAAATAGTTTGTTTTGCTGCTAGATTCCCGAGCTCTGAATACTAAAGCTGTGTTTACATGTTCATAACTCTGTCTTTATAGGTGTTGAATTTTATTTCAACAGACAGTATTAAGTTTTACATTTCTTTTGTTATGTTAAAATCAGTCTGCCATTTTTGTAGATGATCAGTAAGAATTCAAAAGCAAGAGTGTTTATAAGTGTTTCTACAGTAGCTTCACATTTGTACTTAACATTTTAACTAAAATTATATTAAAGTGGCTTGCTTTAAAACCTAAGCAATAAGCATTTTGCTTGAACTGCTTACTGTATCTTTTGCCCAAGATCATAGTGACCTTATTCAGGAAATGACAAGGATGAGTGTACTTTAAGAGACTGACACTGTTGCTAGAGAGACATTTGTAAACACTGTACGCTTTGAGATTTTTCAAGTAGAGAGATGCTGTTTTGGTAGTCCAATTAAATTTCCATTTATCCAGGATGGGATTTCAGTTAGGATAAATGCTTTCTTCTCAAGGATCCTGGGACTTCGGTGTTTGGTTTTGTTTTGTTTTTACTGGCAAATCACGACAGCCATGCTCGGATTATGGAACTTAACTCCGGTTATTCGTACAAGTTCCTTTACAGGGTCTAAGGGAAGTATTTCATATGACTTGTTCCGTAATACTTCAGTGTCACATAGGTGACAATAAGGTGGTGATGGGCTGCCTCCTACTTTCCTCTGATCATGTCAGATTTTCCCTGTTTGGGAGAGTTGCGCACTGGTCACTGCAAAGGGAGACACTGTAAATTCACGTTAACTGCTGTAATAAGAAATGAGTAAACTATTACTTGGACCATTCCATTAAAATACATCTGGTTGATTTAGCACTGACTTGCCAAGAGAATACGGAAACAGAAAGCTTTTTCTAATGATGTATTCACAAAGGATTGAGGGACCAGTTCTTGCACTGCCCATATTCATAGTTTTAAACAAGTTTTTGCTAAATTCAGAAGGAATGTCCCGAGTAATTTAGATGACTGTAGTAATTTAGATAATGGGGTCAGATGGGTAAATTAATGTGGATGTTTCAGGGATACATGTAATTTAAATTATCTATGTTCCTGCTAGGACAAAATGATACTCAGATAAGGATTTTGGAGCACAATAAATGTAAATGATCAAACTGTAAATGATCTGTCTTTGTATGATGCTAAATGTATAAAAGCAGTAGCTCAGGATGACAATGTACCTTTTACAAATGAACTAATAAAGAAATAAAGATTATTATTCAAACTTAATACATTTTGTTATTTATCTATAAATAAAAAATACACAAATGGAAGAATTTCTAGTATGAAACAGGAACAACAAAGGTATTATGCAGCAGAGGTGAACTCTGTCTTTTTGCCAAATGGCAGCCTCAGGAATATAAGAGAGCAAGAACAAATGGCTGTTTTCTTGGTGTTTTGGGAAGAATGAGGAAGTAAATAAGGGATGAGACCACTGTTGGGATTATGTGTTTTTAGTCAATGGCTTATTGAGGGAATACAGTAATATACTCTCTTCTTTTCCTAATGCTCTTTACATCCCTTTACTGTATGGATTTGCTGTGCTCCTTTGCATTTTTAACCTTGAAATACTCTTTCCAGTTGTCTTGTATTTCAAAATACTGCCTGCTCTCCACATCCTGAAATGAAATAGGCTGGGGCTGTACAGAAAATCATCCACTGCTTCAGTGAGAGTGGGAGGAAGCCCAGGTACAATGTTCTACTCATGAATCGAAGGGAGCTGTACATTTTTTCTCTTGCATTAGGTTGTATTTTATTTCCTATCTTGTGCTTCTTCTCAGCATTTCTGAGCAGAAGGGAAGATGTGTGGACAAAATAATTTATTTTTGTGTGGATCAGGATAAAAGCATGATACTTGCTATGGCTTTCTTTTGCAAAGTGGACCATTGTAGTTATTTCTATAAAATACAAAATGTGTTGTGTCATGCCATTTCAACCACCTCTGAGGACATGAGAATCATGATATTTAAACCATGTAAGAAAATTAAGGGTGGAATCTGCAGGGCCTCTACCAGTGGCTGGAATAGATTGGGCTGTTTGTGGAGCCGGCTTGTTTGCAGTCACGATGTTGTGTGCTGGATGACATCTCAATCCATTAAACTTCTCCAACCTTTAAGTTAAAAAAAAAATCCTGTCCTGTGCATACTGGCCACTAGAAGAACTTTCAGCTTTTATAATCACTCATTTCTTCCATTGACTTTTAATAGGCTTTTCATCGATGTATTATTTTTGTGTTAGATGGCAGAAGGAGCCATCCGAATTCACAGTGAAGGGCTTCTGTGCTTTCAGGTTTTATCTTCCCCCTTTCCTACTCTCCTTCCACTCCTTCTCACCAAAGAGTTTTTATATAAACTCAGTGTTGTTGACTAGGAAACACTCCAGACCTCAAACTGTGTTTTGTTTATTAATTATGAATCAACTGATGAGTGAGTGTTTTACTGGTTTTGTTTGTAGCCCTCATACTTGTGGATATGTTGTCTTTTAAAATAAAAACTAGAGGGTAGTGTTTCTGAAAATTAGATAACCAGATGTTTGTCACAAGTAGCGTGTTGTAGGAATCTAGAGGTTTTAAATCAACCTGATAAGAAATTTACCATAAAGTGCTTAGAGAAGATGCTGAAGCAACTTTGGAGCCATTAGTGGTTATTGCTGAGAAACGGATGATTAGTAAATTTGCGTTTTCCTGGTCTTTCAAACAGTGTATGTCTTTACAAACAGAGGGAAAGCCAGGGCAGCAGCTTAGTATCAAGTGCTAGGAAATCCCTGTAACTAACTATAAGGACTTGAATAATAAATAGGTGGCTTTCAGCAGAGATTGATCTAACATGACAAACTATCTAACTGCCATTTCTGACAGGGCAAAAATACTGCACTGAATGCAAAATGCCCTCTAAAAATATCTGTGAAATATTCTTCCAAGCAAGACTGAGAAACACATCAGTAAAATTATTCAAAGGTAGTGGTTATCAGACTGGGAGGATGTGGCAAATACATGCCAGCTATTTTGAAATATTTAATATTTTTGTAAAGTAACTGTGCTGTTCACTTAATCAATTTCACTCCTAGCGGATAAAAACTCTGAGCAAGCTGAGCGCCTGGTTTAAGTTAACTGGTCCTGGTTTCCTACTTATTTTCCTTTTGTGATTCAGTTTTGCAATGACAGGGACTGAGCCTCCCTTTCAAAAGATTTGTTGTGGAGAAATAGATCAGTGAGTATCACAAGTACCTGCAACACGAAATTCTAATAGTAACAATTAGTATACTGTGTGGTGCTCAAAAGCTGGACTCTCATTGTATTAAACCCCTTTTCATACCAAAGCTTGTTTTCTTCGTAATGGAGTTATAAAACATGTGTCTCAGTAGCCATATAGATTGAAATGTCCCCATTCCTCTGCCTTCTATCCCTGTAGCACAGCTCGGCAGCAGAGCTGTACTGGAGGAGACCAGGAGGGGAAAAAGCCCCCTTGAAATAAAAGTTTCTCATCAATTCAGGTTTCTTCAGTGATTTTATTGGCACGGTTGCTGTGCAGCAGGTAAAGGAACAAAAGTTCATGAAGGAGAGAGGAGAGAGGAACTTAATCCGATTTATTTGCAAGAATTTGTTATGGTTATTTGAGCCAACAAGAAAAGAATATCCAGGCTCAGTTTCCTACAGCTTTAACCACAAAAGGGCTTTTACTTTAGAACAATGAAGCTACTTGTTAGCCTGATTATGTAGCAACTCATCAGGTTACACTTCACCGAAAGCTGGAGACATGTACCAGGGAGGTATCCCGGTATCACTTACCCTGCTCTTATATTCACCCATAGGCGTTCACTATGACTGCTTTTGGAAGAAAAAGATATTGAACTAAACAGATTTTGCATCCAGACCTATATTGCTGGTTTTATGGTTCCTTTTTAACAGATTATGAGCGTGAAGTGTGTTCGATTAAATCTTGTGAATGAAAGTAACGGATATGACAGCATGGAATGGAAATTGCTGATCCAGATGATAAGTTGGTGTCATTGCCATGACTTAGTAAAATGATTGTCAAATGGGTTTAAGAATGCTGCCTATAAATAATGGCTAAAACATAAAACTGGATGAGATGCCTAGGATCATAAGGACAGATGTATATTAGTATTTTATCCAGTAACAGTGTATCTTGTAATGGAGAAACAACAATTTATTTCAAAATAAATGCAATACTAGCTCTTTTGCAAAGCTCAATAGTAATATGTAATGATGTGGTTATAGTTCCAGCTTGCTTGAATTTAAGTGTGCTGCTTAGTATTTATAAAAAAAAACGAGGGAGGGACAAAGAGGCTGGGGTTAGAAAAACACCTCTGAGGGCATGCTTCTTATTTTTCTTGCAGTATTTCATAGGGAAAATGATGTGGCTGATGGAATTTTAGGACTGATTGGAGTTGAACTGTGTGAGAAAGAAGTTGCTGTCAGGCTTCAGGGTCCAGGCCAAATGGCATACAGCATTTACCTTCACAGAAAGCTCAGACTGAATTTCTAGTATTTCCAAAGCAACATCCCTAAACTTTCCCTGTTACTTAATTAAGTCTCTTACCTAGTGATACTGTGATACCTATATATAATACATCTTTCTTGGCATACTTTCAATTTGTCTAAAAAATAGTGTAGTTGCTTAGATAGGAAATAAGTATAGAATTTGATTTTTATATTATCTACCTCTAAATTTTGCCTGTGTAGTATTACTGGAATATTTTGGGTCCTCTTTATTTTTTGTAATGTGATTATCATATTTTTCTTTGGATTTTTAAAATTTTTTATCTGTAACATACCACTGTGTGTATTATCTGCCAGTTTCTCAAGTTAAACTTTTGAAATACCTTGAATTCTTACCTATTTAAGGGATGCCTTTACAACATACTGAACATAATTTCTAACCATTTTGGAGAGATAAAGCATAAAGCACCTTGAAGAAATGAATGTTTAATAACAGGATTTCTACTGAATATCAGTTGGAAAGGTGTAAAGTGTGTCCTGGGAAGCTCCACGAGGTTGTAGCCTCTCACCCTCAGCCGTCTGCCCCAAACACCCACCAGATGGGCCCATGGAGAGCAGCAGGTTTTCACAAGAGTTCTCTGGCTGTATTTCACTGAAAATGCAATCACCCTAGGAGTGTTTCCTCCAGAAATCTGAGTCTGACAAACTGGCATTCTCTGATTTCCACCCCCTCCCAAAGTAAAAGCCAACAAAATTACCCAGCTAACTCTAATTGGTGTTGGAGAGGGCTGAAAGGGCATACGGTGCTATTGATAGGTCATGTACTTCTCTTACTAAGGAGTGAGAAAACAGTACCTTACATTCCTTTTAACATAAATGCACACTATTGTTATTTTGATGGTAAGGTCAATGAACTAGAAAGTGTGCTGTACGAATTATTTAACTTGCCTAGTGTTTTCCATTCTCTGAGTTTGAATTGTCTCATTTCTGTTTTGATGCTTATAATGTCAAACATTAACCTTTTAGATCAAAATTTTCCATCCCAGGTGGCTGTCTCAGGCCTATTTTCTGTGCAGTTTCAGTTTAAATAGTACTGTTTTTCCAGGAATGAGAGCAGGGGAAAACTGTTTATTTGTTTATGCTTAAATAAAACCACACAGCCAGAAAATTCCAGCTGTCCCTGGCCCATGCTTTGGAGCAGTTTGGCAGGATCAGCTGGCATTATGTCAGGCATGTTTTCAATTCTCCTGTGAAACGGAGCTGAAATATGGCTAAGTTTGGAGACTCCCGATCATTACCTACCTGACCTCACAGCAAAACAATGAGGATGGATAGAACCTGGGCTATGAGCTGGTCTTCTGGAGTTACTCTTTGATACCACCACTGTCTGCATCAGTCAGTCCTGTATCAGGTAATGGGAGCTGGAAGACCCGTAGAAGCAAGTGACACTCTGAGGTGAAGAGCACACTTGTCATCCCCACAGGTCCCCTCCATCAGCACTGTGCTATGTGACCAAGGGACCCTGGAGTTCCTGGCAGAAATGCCATGAGCTTGACAGCACCCAGGGACATTCTGCAGGTCCTAGGAAAAGGGGGAGCCAGTATAAACTTCAGAGTTAAATCCACCCCCCAAGGGCCAAAATAACTAAGAAACAATAACTATTAAAACAAGGGCAATCTTACTTTTTTTGCATTTTTTAAACTATAAACATGGAAGTGTCACTTAAAAAGTTGCTGTATTTAATGTTATATTTAGATTGTCTAAACTGGACACTAGAAAGCTAAAGGAGCTAAGCAAAATCGTTCAAAATGCATGCACAGTACAAAACAAAAAAATCAAAGCCTGCTACAAAACAGCATAGATTTTCCTCAGAGCTCTGGCTGATGAAACACTCATCACTGAAAGCGTCACTGTATACCCACTGTCCTATACAGAGCTAACATGAGAACTGTCCCCAAATTAATGAACGTTATTCTCATTAGAAAAACACTAAAGTCTCATTTACATTTGCTGAAGAGAACAGATACTGTAGGTTTCCTGAAAAATCATAGAATCTGCATTTCTATTAAAAATACTTCCAGTTTTGTTTAAAATGCCCTGTCACCAGTATTGGGGGTGATTCACAATAGACTTCACTGAGTGATAGATTTGCAGCAAATTAACACATTTTGTGATTGTTAATAGTTAAAAGAAGACACAACTTTACAAATGTATTTTTCTCCCCAAATTTGAAAACTATAATGTAGCAGCTATTACTGATAATAAAACCTCAGATGTGCAAACATACTGTGATTTATTTTGCAAAGACAGAAATCATGTAGTAATAATGCAGTCCTGGTATTACATCTGTGGCAGGAAGCCTAACAAGAATGCTTCTTCCTGATTACAGAAGTAAAATTAGTGACACTAACTTTTTTTCTTCATCTTTGTTTTAAAGCAAAAAGCAGAAAACATAATCTGTTTGAATACATTTTTAAGCAAATTTCATTAAATCAGAACAAAACCACTCTGCAGACCTTCTGTTTCAATTTAGTTTAAAACAAAATTTTAGTGCAATTTGCTTTATAAAAAAACACCTTTTTTATTTTAGAAATGCAAGCTGAAAGCTTGGGATATATCTCTTTTTGGGAGATGATAGATGAAAGCTTCCCATAGTTTCCTACCTGATGAATTATACAAAGAATATTGTTGCCTCCTGTCATTCAGGCTTTGTCAAATGAACTATTGAATTCTCCTGTGCTTTTAGCATTAAGACAGAGCAGGTCAAGAGTGTGGAGAAGCCAATGTCATGCTTCACTGCGTGTGGGAAAAGCCGTGTTTTCTGTCACACACAGACAGGGTGGCACTGCCTGGGGTGTGACACTGCCCTTCTCTGCAGCCTGGCTCTAACACCAGCCAGGCACTAGCACAGCCAGGTGAGCAAAACCTGCTAGAACTGACAGAAAAGACAGGATCACGATTCATAATCTTGTTATGCTCAAAATAGCTCATGTATTTTTAATGCAGCATTAGGTGTATTGGACTGTCACTAATACTGATTTTGTTTTTGAGAGTAGGCAAAGGAAGAAGAAAATGGTAACATTCACAATTTATATACTTATATTGGTGAAATTCAATTTACTTCCCTACTAGGATTATCTGCTTTTAGTTTCACACTCATAAGCACACAGGCTGGCTGAGCTAGAAGGCTTGAATGGAATTTTCAAGTAACAGCAGATCCTAATCTTAAATAGCTTGAAGGAAAGACTTGGTGTGAGCTGATTTAATGAGATATTTATGTGAGCTAACTGAATCCTGAGTTTCCTATTTCATTATTATTTATGGAATCTCTGTCCTCCTTCTAAGTCTACAATATTTTCTAAATTGATGAGGAATATATGCTTTAATGAATATAACCATTTCTTTCTCTTTAATATTCTTTGACTAGACTGATATAACATTTTCTGTTTAGTATAACTATCTATAATATGGTTTCAGTGATGGCTATACTGCTAACTTTGCTTGGATTCAAGACATCAAAAGTTAGGATTTACTTATCCTGCAAAAATGGTATTGCTGGTAAGAGACTGAGACCACTGAGGTCCTTGGAAGATGATTTCCAGGAGTGACATCGGACTGAACAACAAATTCCCAACCCAGGGCAGCACATACTTAATGTTCAGGATGGGATAATGACACCCGTGTTTAACTTTCAAAACATCTAGCCCTGGTCGTGCGGGGATGGAGAGCGGGTTGCAGCAGCTAACAAGCTCCTTTGTTTCTCATTGAAACTGATTTCTGAAGAGTAGGAATAGCTTTCTGCAAAGAATGGCTGAGAATACTCCCTCAGTGCTTTTGTGCCGAATTAAAAACTTTGGATTAAAAATTAAATAAATCTAAAATCTAGTTATATTTGTTCATGAAACTGCAGTTAATACATTATGAAAGAGACTACCCCAGAAAAGTTCAGGTTTCTCATAAACCTTTGTTTTAATTTGTAGTGGCAGTTAAAAGCATGAAAAGTCAAATACTTGCCAACAATCCTTTTTTTTTTTTTTTTTTAAATTTACAACCTTTGAGGCTTTCTTGTCTATTTCTCTTAACTGCTGTTTCTCAGATGACTTGAGTGCACCATGTTGGTTCTCTCATGCTAGTTTCCACAGCAAGAGAATGCAGTTCCACACAGTGAAGCATGGAATGATGATCTTACTTATATTTTGACTGTCTTCAACAGCACACACAGCAACCAGATGATCTCTGTGCTGTAGCTAGCTATATGCTGCAGACTCGGTTTTAGGACAAGACTAAGGCTCCTCTGCTGCCTCTTCCTTGTCCTGCTTCCAGAAGGATGGGGAGTGTGAACTGCAAAGAAGCTGCACAAGTTCTCCCGGTCCTTTTCCACCATTGTAAAGTCTGTTGAACATTACATAACACATTATCTGTCCTGCAGTATACATATAGGTGCAAAGCAGAAAGATAGATATGTGCTGAAGTTATACTGACTGCTGCCTTGATAGCTCATTGTTACAAGCTACTAGATATACACAACCACTTAGAACAGGGGTGTCAAACTCATTTTCATCAGGGGCCACATCAGCCTTGCAGTTGCCTTCAAATGGCCAAATGTAGTGAAAATTAGTTTGACACCCCTAAGTCATTGAACTGACTTAAGACAGATACTGACTTAAAAGCTATAGAAATATTACTCCCTTTTGAAATAAATTAAAATTTAAATGACAATACCAGTAGGAAACTTTATTCTGATTCCTTATAAATCAGCTATACCTCACACCTAGAAAAACCTAAATGAGGTCAGAATTATTCTGTTCCAATATTTGGCAATTTGCATTCAGTAATTCTACAATAATAAATTCAAGGTGACAAAGCAAATCTGTTTTTCCAGGGTGCATGACAATGGATTCATTTACAAACGATTAATTTTCATTTAGGTCATTCTTACCCTCATACGTATATACACACATCTGAGCACTTAACAGTTTTATTATCTTGAAATCATATTTCCTATCTGGCATGTAAGCCAAAATTGTAAACATTTTTTCCCCACAGCTATGACATAAACAGATTATTATCTCAATCCAGAGAAACATGAATGCATAATGTATGTAATTTTTATAATTACTACTCTTTTGCACGGCTAATGTGCTTCCTTATGTCATGCTCCAAATTTTGGTCTTTTTTTTCCTGTTATGCCCTTGGTCCTAACTGCTTTATACCCATTTTACTGTATCTTTATCAGTACAGGTTTTGGTAGCATTTGCTGAATCATGCTGATTCAGTCTGAATCTAAACGTAGCAATGTCTTAGTCATAAGACTCTGTGTATTCCTGGTATTAAAATCTATAACAACAATCTCAATCAGTGTAAGAACTAAACCCGATTCCCGTGACTGAAATACTGGAAAGCAAAATTCTGCATTCTAGTGGAGGATAAGCTGATTTCTCTCGCAGTTTCATTTCAGAGTCAGAGACTCACTTCAGCATATACAAAGATTTTTAGGTCTTGTAATTCAGCTATGATAGACATATCACATGTTAGAATTCAGAGTAAAGGAGTCTATACGAATAACAGGTGAAATTCTGGCCCAAACCCAGAAATAAAAGTGCAAAACTTGCAATCAATTAATTAGGCCACAATTTCAGAATTTCAGTCTCCCAAAGCAAACTTGGCTCTTCCAGGATATTATCAACTATTAAATGTGGCTCTTTTCCTGTGCACATACAAAAACACAGAAGAAATGTATGTGGTTGACTTATTTAATCTGTTTACTATTAAGTGTATGTGTACATACATTATAAGACTTTGTTGTTCTACATAATGATGGATATGCATGAATTTATATTGATTAATGTAGGACCACAAATCTTTCCTAACTTCTTTTTCTTATGCTTTTGTTAATACAAAAAAATAAGCAAAGAGTAGGTATCTTGATTACTTCCTGATATCCTCCTTTATATACAAAGTTAGTTCATGAAGCTGTTAGCTTGTTCCTTCTCTAGGGATCAACTATCCCACAGCATCTTATTCCAGTACCCAGTGCAATCCCAGAAAAATAAGGCTCTGCATGGGAGGTGTGCCATGCCCTTATATTCCAGTTCCTCCAACAGAGGCACAGTTTAGCCCACCAAACCAAAATGGCAACTCTGAGAAGGGTGCAACACCTGTGCTGGTGCAGGCAGTGAGAGCAGACCCTGCTACCCAGGTAAAACCCCTGTGACACAACAGAGCCAACAGGTTCCATGGCTGTTTCTGCCTGTTAATTCACCTGACAGTCACTTCTGGGATCCCCTTCGTGAAGCAGGTGGTTTTTCAGAGCCTACAGAATAAGGTCAGTTGAAATGTCAACGTTTGGTGTCTGCGGCTCTTGAGAATATTCAGTTCCTACATCCTGAATGCGCTGTTCAGTTTAGGTCCAGTAACCAACTCCCTACTGCTGTCAGGGATGAGAGATGAGCAAGGCAGTTATCCTGCAAAATAACAAATGTTTAATTTATTGTCTTTTATATACTTATTTATACAATTATTTTCATTTGTCATTTGGGACTTTTTTGGTACTTGTATGGTGCCTTTAAGCCATGTTGTCAAGATTTTTCTCCACGTTCACAGAAAACAGAGATTTTGAAGACAAATGTTGAGAATCTCTTATAGTTAGTGATCCCATAAAATTAATTTTGAATAAAAATACAAAATCCTAATCCAAAAGAGGCACGGCAGTTGGAAGAAGTGAAAGAAGTTTTGTTTGTGAAGAAAATATATTTCCATACATTAATGTGTACAGCATTATATGCTGATAATATCATATTCAAACCTCTTTTTAGTTACATATGGTAAGCGCTAAATACAGCAACAGCTTCCTACTTCAACAGTTTTTCTAGTCAGAAAGAACACAATTAATATTCTGAATTCTCCAATCCATTGAAAGAACAACATCAGTATAGTAAATAGTTCAACTTCAGGAACAGGCAGGGGACAAAAAAGCTTTTGCATTCTTTCCCTATGTTGCTGTCACAGGACAAGTCACTAATTTAGCTGAAGTAGCCACTTTACCAACATACAACTAAAATATTCTGTGTGCACACATATGAATTTAACACGTATATTCTTGTCTCTCAGTGTTTGTTCTGTTAACTAATAAAAGGATACAACATTGGAAATAATGCCTTTTTTTTGCTTTCTGATGAAATTACTTTGAAAGTGGCTTTAGAAAAATAAAGTACTGCTAAATAAAACACAATTACATATGCAAATAGGCTGATTATATTTGGCTGCACAACTGAATTACAAATTACACTGAAATTGGCCTTTTAAATGTGCATCTACAAGTCTGAGCCCAGGCTGACCCAAGAGTCCTTTCATCTCAGCACAAAGCCACTACTTTGCTATTAAGTGCCAATCCCTTGCAAAGGTAAAATCATGTGCAATTACAATTACACGCTCATTTAGATGTGCAACTGCTCATTTTTACATGTGCAATATTGATACAGTCTTCCATAAATGTTTTATGCTTTCCTGAACCATATCTAGTAAAGGAAGTAACTGTGACTGTGTGGCTTTCTGCAATCTACAGCCTTTAGGAGCACAAGCAAAATGCTAAAAAAAAAAAAAAAAAAGAAAAAAAAAAAGAAATCTGATTAGTTTGCTAAGTAGAAAAAGCCAGTTGCTTTGGGTGTGGGTTTTTTCTATAGATACGCATTTTGCTTCCACAGCAACAAAACCTGTAATATTTATATTTTGCTATATATAATAAATCTCTCTTGGCTAGACATGTCATTAGCTCTTGAAATTAAGCATTGTACATATCAAGTATCTGAGAGAACTCTAGATTATCACCAAGCAATGTAAGAACATAAACACCACCAAATGAAGTAGAAATTTCCAGTAGGATAATTACCAGCACTAGGCAAATCGGGAGACAACTGATAAAGTAGGAAAAAACATTAGCTTATGTTTTCATTTCCGACAATCAGAAGGAGGATTCTCTCCAGGCACAGGCAAAATTGTTGAAGAGAGCAGGTTGCTGGGATCTGCGAAATGGCCGTGGTCCAGGGCTCCCTCTGCCTGCTGGATGGCTGGCCTCACTACTGCTGTTGGTATTGCCAGCTCATGGGTGGCAGCGTGTGAAGCAACAGCTATTCCTGCTGGGATGGTCAGTGCCGCAAAAAACAGCCATTACCACCCCTAATATTTCCATCTATCCAGCAGGCCCAGGAGCAACAAGCTTTCTAAAGACCTGGCACACTCCATTTGTTTCCGCTTGACCTATTTCTGCTCCTGCCCCTTCTGCTTCCCTGACATATTAAAAGCAGCAGCCCAGTCTACAGACCCTATGAAATATCTGAATGAGGTTTTTTGCTGTTTAATTCGTCCTTAGAATATGGATGCTACAAACCTGCAAAAATACCAGAAGGGTATGTACTTTCACATCACCGTACATGACACCATTTCTGGATGTCAACCACAAAAAGAATTGTGTTGATCCTGTGCAAATTTGGTTTGCAGCACCTGGTACTCTTCTCTCAAAAAACACAACAGCCCTGTGAAAATTGTACCTTTATCTTGGTTGCCCCATTGCCTTTCCTGTCAGTAACTGTTCTGGAGCAGCAGCAGACATTTAATATTTATGTGCACTTATATATTAATAATTGATAATTAGTGCTGATTTTGCTAAGGGAAATGGTTGACATGAATAAGGGAGTAGCTGTTTTACATGATAATCTTGTGAGAATAGATGATGGGCCAGAAGAAACATGATATGTCCGAGTATAAACTAATTCACTTGGGAGAAATTACTTCCAACGAGTTAGCAAGTATGCAGATGCATTGCATCAGTGTCTGCAAAAAGAATGTGATGGTGCACTATGAGCGAACAGTTCTGGAAACTAACTGGAAGATTATCTGTTATAAGAGAAGACTATAGGAGAATGACGTATATATTAGCTTCTGTTTCAGGGACAGTATTCAATTCTGCATACATGACTTCAGAAAAATAAAATTCAGAGAATGCAGCAAAGAAGAACCACAATGCTTAGTGGAACAAAAACGTCTTTATATATAACAAATCAGGATTGTAAATCTTAACATTGCATATTAATAACTGAACACCTATTATGTAAGTACTTGCTATTTCTATAACTAAGCTGCATACTTGATGTTAGCTACCTATTCTGAACGTCTGGAGTCAGAGTTAGTAGCTGCTACAAAATACAAAACCAAAAAACCAAAACCACATAAAACCCCTTCACAAAACCAACCAACCAGCCATGCCCACCCCCCCCCCCAACAAACAAGCCAACAACAAAACAAAACCACAACTCAAAATTTAACAAAAAAGTTAAGGACTTTTCATTAATGCACACTGATGTAATGTAAGTACAGTGACTACCTGCAATCTAGCAAATTAGCATCAGGGAATTTTAGTCTGCTCCTCTGGGAGTTAGCGGGGCATATCCATTGTTATTTTTATTATGTGTTGTAAGAAGAAATACATTTCAACTTCATCATCACTTACATCAACTTCGTCATCACTTACATAAATGACAAGCCAGTGGCCATTCTCTGGTCCCTTATCCCCATGTAACTGGTTGGTGCAACTGGGCAGGTTGACAAGGTCAGTTTTCTGATTCACAAACCACACTTGACAGCTTCCCCAGGCCTGTGGATTTTTCTTTTCCTTCTGGACGAGCTTACTTGTGGAGGACCCATGGCTGTGTTCAAAAGTCA
The DNA here is from genome assembly GCF_037038585.1 of Patagioenas fasciata. Lineage (NCBI taxonomy): Eukaryota > Metazoa > Chordata > Aves > Columbiformes > Columbidae > Patagioenas > Patagioenas fasciata. Next base: position 27,609,357 of record NC_092521.1, read on the forward strand.
CTTTTTTTTCCCCTAATTTCCACTGTAAGGCCCTGACAAAACATGACTATACTTTGTAGCACAGAGTAGTTCTAACGATAAATAAACTTAATTTTCACTGGAGTGGGGAAATCTCATTAACTACCAACAAAGGTAGGGAGGAAAAGTATGTGGAGAAGTGCTTTCTGTTCAGCCAGTAAATCACCCAGATGCAAGCTGACTCCTGAAGTCAACTCTTCATGGGCATTATAATCGAGACCAGAAATCACCCTCAAGGACACTGGACCCATGCCTCAGGGAAGAGCACTGGCCGTAGGCACCCTCTCATACAGACCACAGGATTCTCCCTCAGCCAGCAGGTTTCCAACTGTTGGTGCTGCTGGTGGCCGAGCTCCTCTCTGCACAAAGAGGCAACGTACACTTCATTATTGAGACACACATAACCACAACCAAACACCAAAAAGCACCCTCCCCAAAAAACATAACCACAAACCACTCAGCAACCTGAAAAGCCACCACTTTGAAGGCAAGTGTGGAAGGATCAACTACAGCTTACTGCACAAATGACATCGCCTTTAATTTGCAGTCTTAGCCCTGACACTTGAGAGAGCTGGTGGCAGCACCTCAGTCTCGCCTTTCCCGCTGCCTTGGCGGGGCCGACAAAAACCGCCACGCCTCGTACGGCCCCCTTGGAGCCCGCACCGCCGCCCCGGAACGCAGCCGGTGTGGGGAAGAAGCGGGGGCAGCCCCGCTGAGGGACGCTCGGCCGCGCGACCGTTAAGCGGCTGGCGGCGACCAAGCCCGCGTGGCACGCGGCTGTAGCACGCGGCTGTGGCGTGAGGCGCCGCGCGCAGGCCGGGCCCGCCCGCCGCTGAGGAGAGCGGCGCCGGGGAGCCCGTTGGGGAGCGGGGAGGCTGCCCGGGGAGGCGGTTAGAGGTGTGCTGGGGCTGCCCTGCGATCCTTCGGCCCAAAGGCAGGCGGGAGGGGCTAGCGAGCGGTGAGGTGAGGGGCCGGACAGGCGGCCCGGCCGGGCCAGGGCGCCGCGGGTTGCTCGGTAGCGGGCGAGAGGCGGTGGCTCCCGTGGGGCTGAAGGAGCTTGTGTGGGTTGTGGTGGACCCTGAGGGGCTGGAGTGAAACCCCGCTGTGCCTCTAGCAGGGCAGAGGGTCAGTTTCTGGTTGTTCGTGGGCCTGCTAGCATCAGGGCATTTTTCACAAAAAATGTGTTAATTCTCTTTCGCATGTTCACGAAAGGGCCTTCCAAAGAACATTTCTGATGTATGCTTGTAAGCTGTCTGCTGTGAATGTCTAGCTTGTTAAGATACTCAAAGTAATACAGAAATCCTGCTGGGTCTGGTTGCCACAGCAGAGGGCTGGCTGGCTGGTGTCAGGTCACTGACTGGGGTGACTCTGAGAGGCAACTTGGGCTTTGTAAAGGGGAACTCTAGGGGTGCAGGAGGTGCCCCGCAGCAGTCGTCTCTCCTGGAAGCTTTTAGTTTCTGGCTATTAAAACTAAAACTTTTTACTTAGTCAGCTAGAACACTGTATTAGTCAGCTAGAACACTGTATTAATCCAGAAGGTCGGGCTGGACATCTTCTTGAGATCTTTTCTAGCCTCTTCCCTCAAATTAAAGGAGGAAATAGAGCTGTTACAACACTATACTGGATTTCACCTGTGCCCAAACTTGCCTCTTGTATTCTCTATTCGGCATTCTTTGAGAGTATATGTGGTTTCTTAGGCATCTTCCTCATGGAAATTAAGGGAGGGGCAGTAAAATGCGTTGTCACCGCAAGTTATCTTGTTTTCATTGACAGAAGGCTTTAAAAAGTACAGGTGTGCTGCATTCTAGAAGCTAGCTAGCCTCTTAAACAGGTTTTCTTGTTTTTAAGAACAATATGTGCCTATCATTTGCAGTCAGGGTATGAGGGAAAACTTGCCTTTTTTTAATCTTCAGATGCAAGTAACATTACTATATTCCTTTATGCAGAAATGTATGTAGTATAAACATGGTTTAAACAAACATTCCTCATCTGGACATAGTGAAATATATTGTCTATGTCAGTAATCCCAGTTCATTCACCTGCAGGAATTTTCCTTGTTGCTTTTCACTACAGCTTTAAAGGTTTTTTAAGTTGAGAAGGTAGGAAAACCAGGGAATCAAACCACGTTTTCCCTATGTTTAGCTCAACTGTTCTAATTCAGACAGTAATCATTTAACAATTGGTTTCTAAGTTGGAAAACTGTTACTTGAATATAGTAAAAGTTCAGTGTTCAAGTTCAAAAGATTATAATATAGTAAATAGATTATTTTTTTTCCATAATGCAAAGACCAATTGAAGTGGGAAGTGATACTGGATCATATTTTAAATATCCTAACTTCTCTTTTCTTGTTCCATACTGGAACTGGGTAATAATCTTTATAATTTTAACTCTTGAAGTCATTAAAGTTTCCTTTGAATATTTTTTGTTGCAACAGCTCTTACCTTGTCTTGTAAAGTCTCTTAGAGAAAACACAATTTCAGTACTATTGTTATTGTGCCAATTGTCTTTTCTGCTATTCTTTTTCTTTAAAAGAAGCTGCAATTCCTTCAAATCATGAAATCTCTCAGTTGACAAAGGAGATACGTTTGGGAAGGAGAAGAATTAAGATATAGATGTCACAAATTAAGATATTACAACTGTTGGTTTACTTATAGTGGGAGATCTGTCAGCCCAGCACCACTGTAACAGTGTTTGGTGCTTCTATAGTAGCCTGAGTGGGAAGATGCAAAACTGTATTCACTGAAGTAGATATTAAAAAACAATTATGCAAGTTTATGTAGATATATATATATATAAGGAACTCCTGTGCAGCCAGCAGACTGCAAAGGATATACTGATGTTAATTAATTAAAACCTTGTTGAATTAAATTAACTGTCAGAAAGTAGTTGGAGAGGCTGGAGAGTTGGGGGGGGGAGGGGAGAAATTTAATGAAATATAACAAGGGCAGGTGTAGAGTCCTGCATCTGGGCAGGAACAATCCCAGGTTCCAGTATAGGTTGGGGAACGACCTGTTAGAGAGCACTGTAGAAGAAAGGGACTTGGGGGTCCTGGTGGACAGCAGGATGACCATGAGCCAGCACTGTGCCCTTGTGGCCAGGAAGGCCAGTGGCATCCTGGGATGTAATAGAAGGGGTGTGGTTAGTAGGTCGAGAGAGGTTCTCCTTCCCCTCTACTCTGCCCTGGTGAGACCACATCTGGAATATTGTGTCCAGTTCTGGGCCCCTCAGTTCAAGAAGGACAGGGAACTGCTAGAGAGAGTGCAGCTCAGAGTCACAAAGATGATTAAGGGAGTGGAGCATCTCCGTTATGAGAGAAGGCTGAGGGGGCTGGGTCTCTTTAGTTTGGAGGAGACTGAGGGGTGACCTTGTTAATGTTTATAAATATGTAAAGGGTGAGTGTCACGAGCATGGAGCCAGGCTCTTCTTGGTGACAACCAATGATAGGAGGAGTAGCAGTGGGTATAAACTGGAACACAGGAGGTTCCACTTAAATATGAGAAGAAACTTCTTCACAGTGAGGGTGAAAGAACACTGGAACAGGCTGCCCATGGAGGTTGTGGAGTCTATTCTGGAGACATTCAAAACATGCCTGGATGCTGTCCTGTGTAGCCTCATCTAGGTGTTTTTGCTGCAGCAGGGGGATTGGACTAGATGGTCTTCTGAGGTCCCTTCCAATCCCTAACATTCTGTGATTCTGTGATTTGTTTCCCTCACATGTCCCCATCTCCTTTCTCCAAGTGTACAGATATGCATAAAGGAAAAAATATCTTTTTTTCAGCGGACATATCTGATTCTGTCTTGATGCAGATTTTAGCCAGCATATTCTGTCACCCAACAAAACTTGTGTTAGGCCTTTCTTCTTTTTCCTCCTCAGATACTAAAAGACAGTTATTTCTTCTTGTCAAATGCAACTAATGAGTTGCTAGCCTTGCGTGTAGAATGCTCACTTAATATCCATATGTGAAACTGAATGCTCTGTATTGATTTCTGCTGCTTTTTTAAAGTGTGATGCTACAAAATGTTAAAGGAACCTAAAAAGTTTATTGGTAAATCCCTTCAGCCAGCACGACCAGTGCATCATCTGTCTGCTAAACAAGGTGAGTAGCATGGATAACACACAGTTTGCTTTGCCAAAGCTTCAATTGATCTTACTACACCATCTCTGTGCTAAAATCTGAATTTCAACCAGGTTAGGTTTATGCAGAACTCTCTTTGATGGTATTCTAGCTTAGCATCTGAAGTTCTGGCATCAGAAAGCCAAATTGGTCTTTTCTGTTAAATTTGCATTTCTTGGGTTAGTTTGCATCTGCTACTGAAAACATAAAATACACATAGTTTGACAGATTATTAGGCTTTATTGTAAGTTTATTAAGCTTTGGAGATTATTAACCTTTAAGATTATTAAGTACGATTATTAACCTTTATTGCAAGTACAATATGTTGCACCATACCGTTCTTATCTTGGCTTCATACAAATTTAAAACAAACAAAAAGCCTAAGAAGTCATGTGGTATTTATGTCAAGTGTGTATTTTGGTTTTGTTTTTAAATTTTCGTATGCCTTCTAGATATTACAGTATTAACACTGTTGTTGTTACGTTAGAAATTCTTGTTGATCAGAGAAACTGTGACAGCAGTGATGATGTGGACACAAGCTAAGTGACATGCTAAAATTTTACTTGTTTGAAATTTGTGGAAGAAATGGAAAAATGGTGCTAGAATGATTCAGAGCTTTTAAGTTGTGAATAAATGCCCATACAATCTATTTGCAGTTGGATTTCAGTAATGTTCTTGTGACAAGTATCAAAAAATAAAAAAGTGGTGTCTATTTAAAATATTTTCTTAATGTTTTCTCTTATTTTCACGGGCATCAGCCATTCCGTTAAACTTTGAGACTGAATTACCTAGCAACAGTGAAGTATGTTTGCAGCGTAAGGTTGACTGGGTGAGTACTGCGTAAACAGTAGATAACAAAGTTGATGAAATGTATTCTAGAATGCTATAAATTGGAGGTCAGCTGATCTCTTATGTTACCAAGTGAAAAGTTAACTGTATTTCCAGCGGGGAGTCCTTGAATCTGTATGCTATAAACCAGCAATGTTAGAAGTGTTAAGTATGAGTTTCAGCAATGCTTTTCCCTGATACTTACATGCACTAGTAGCTGAAAAATACATATAATGAATTACTTATTTAAGAGTCTTATGAAAGTCTGTATGATGTTTCTTTAGTCTTGATTGAATTTAAGACAGCTATTTTAAACTTAAAGTACGTATATTCAGTCTTTGCTTATTATATGTAAAGAATAACATTAGATTTTTTTTTTCTTTCTCAGGTAGCACATGCATGAATTCATTTGAGGCAGCAAACTTGACAAAACTAGATTCTTAAACAGTACCAGTGCATTCTGTATTTCTCTTTCATCGACTCTGCTGGACTGAGCAATACATGGGCCTTAGCATCCCCAAAAAACAGAAACACACTAGTGCTTTATTGCCAGAAATACTTGGTTTTAGACATGGTACATTGTCTCTTTCAAACTTGAAACTGGTTGTAGCTGTTGAATGAAGTTTGTGGTTTTCCAACTGGAATGTTTAATGTTTCGTAGTCTGAATTTGATTTTTCTCTTGGTACTGACTTGAATGTACTTCAGACTGTATTGGAAGTTTTTTATTTTGTTGTCATTGTTGGTCTAATAATCCCATAGTTCTTATTGTATAAAGCTTCTGGAAGCTATCTTTGACTTTTTTAAAAATCAAGATGTTGACCACCTATTCTTGACCACACATACAGAAATCAACAGTTAGACTTGTCTCTTGAGCAAGGTGTCTAGAAGAACCAACTATTCCTTTTTAGAACAGGTCTGTGATCAGTAATGCCGTGGTACTCAGTTTTGTCTGTATTAGGCTCCATGTATCTAGATACTGCATTTCTTTGAAGTTAGTGTGTGTGTATATATATATATATATATTTTTTTTTCCTTTGGCATAGGATACTGAGAAGGTTTTTTAATGGTTTTGAGTATCAGCTGTTTCATGGGTACGTGCAAATACCAGCTGATTAGTACTCTCTGAACTTGATTTCAGTTGATGGGCAGCATTGGCTTGGAGGCTGGCATAGCAAATTCACAGAACATTTTTCTAAGCAGGAACATTCAGTAGCTAGCTCTGAAGATACAGAGACCTGAATCTGATGATACAATGTTTTATTTTATCACTCTTTCATGAATCTTTCCCAATATTCTGTGTGTTTAAAAAAGCATTAGTGAAGATCTGAGAAACCTGTGCTTTGTTATCCATTTGCTCTTTGGCTCCTGATTTGGCTCCCCATTCTTAGAATAATATATTTTGCTTCAAGAACCTGTTCTTCAAAATTGTATTTTAGGTGATTTAAAACTTATTGCCTTTTTGGCAAGACAGTAATAGTGCTCTGTATGTACAAGCATAAAACTTTAATTATCCTCATCCCCTTTTCTTCCCCCTCCTTTTACAGAAGATAAATTATCACAGCAATAAACACACTGTAAGATGAAAAACAAGAACAACTGTTGAAATAACACTTAGTATTGCTAAAGGAAAACCAACTTGTTAGAATTTTTATACCTCTCATGGTGTTATGTCGCAGTGGTCTATTAAAGATACAATAAATATTGAAGTTTATGTAAGTTAAGATACAGGAAATACAGGTTACTTTTTGGAAAGCTTGGTGAATGGTGAAGATTTTAAAAAGTAAAGTAAATTGTGTTTGCCACTAACTTATAAATAGATTTTTGAAAAACAAAATAGGCTTTAGAAATGGAGAAAAAAAAGCCAACTCTGACAAACCAGGTTCTTAAAGCAGTGAAAGAACTGAAGAAAAATCTGACAACTGAATTCTCTGAACAGTTTTACTCTGCGATATTTAGTATGCATGCTTAAAGCTGATTAGACTTCTTCCAGGGAAAAAGAATCATCATTATGGCACATCAAAAGTGCTGGTCAGTGTTAGATTCAACTCTGAGTAATCTAAAGAGCTGTAAATTATAGTAGTAAGACTACTGTCTGAGAAACTTAGAGTGCGAAACTTGTAGTCTTAAGTCTTGGAGGAAGTGCAAAAGAGCTACTATTAATAATGAACACAGTGGTAGTGCTCGTATCTAAGACGTTAGCCTGTATTCTAGGGAATTTCCACGAAACTAGTGTTCAGAGTGAAAGTGCCTGAATACTCACTGTGCCCTAGCTGGATAATTTAAAGCAGAGAATAATTTTTACTCCTTTATGGTATACAAAGAATTTTCAGAAGATCTGCAGAGTGTTGAGTCCACTACCTTAGATCTGTTTGAGGTAGAGGGACTTGTAAAGTCTCCATTAGTCTTCATGAGTTTTCATTTATTACTTCTTATCTACCATTTAAAAATGATGTTGAGCTTCAGAAATACATGCATTGCTCTAGGGATATTCTTTGTGGATAGATTCCTTCTTTGTGGATGGATTTCAGATAGAAACATGTGTGAGTATTGTGGTGATACTCAGATGTCAAGTTTTGGACTTAAAACCAAGGATAATAGAACTCTTGGTATTGTAAAGCAGTTGGCAGGATGATGTGATGGGAGATGGTGCAGAAAGAAGTGTTAAAGTATTGTGATGATATTGTCTGGCACATTGCTGTAAATTCTGCTTTATCATGCATGTCTTTCTTGTGGATTTGAGAATCTGTTAAATCCTTGTTTGTACTTGGAAAGAGCCTTTGAAGAGCCAAGACTTGTGAAGACTAGTTGAACATCACAAAGCAGTTAGAATTAGCAGTGTGGCTCTCTGTTAACTTCATTCTCTGAAATCCTTAGATTTTTCAGAGTTTTTCCCCAGAAGTTATAGACAAATCAGCAAAAGATAACTAAATTTCAACCACAGAAAAAGGCAGTGCAAGCAGGGTGGATAAGATGCTATTAATAATTTCTAGTCTTAGCAGACCGTGAAAGCTGGTGCTGCAGTTACCACACAAAGTGTAAACTGCCATCTCTGTCTGCTTTTGACAAATGCTCCCCAAAATTTTCAGTTCTTCCTACCCTTCTCCACCCCCAAATCTGTATCAGAATGAGGTTAAAATTCCTTAGCGAAACCTGTGGAGCCTTTTGGGAGCCAAGACAAATTGTTGAGAGTAAACTGTTTTCCTCCTTTCCAAAACACTCACTTCAGGGCTTTGGCAGCTGTAAGGAACTTGGCATTATACTGTAGATGTTGGGTATTGATGCTTATGAAACCTTTTGCTAGGTGAGAGAATCCTGATCTCTCTTGTAGTTTTAAGGAGAGTCCTTCCTGCTTTTATTACTCCCCAGGGTAGCAGCTTCTGTCTGTGTTCTCAGCGAGATAAGAGAAAAGGAGGAGGTAATTGTGTTCTTTTAGAAAAACTAGCAGTAGCACTGTAAATTTTTTTCTAAAAGATTGCTGTCTCAAATGTCCTTACCTATACTGCTTTGAAGGTCATTTAATTCCTTTATTGTATGTAGTCAAGAGTAACAAACATTCTACAGAGTCAAATTTTAAATTACTATTATTCCTATTTTCAGTTTTCTGCAGTTATTTTTCAGGTCCTTCATCTTTCTAGTTAGAGGTGCATCAACTGTTATAAATAGATACAGTTCTGACTACAGTTAAATTTGTGCAAGACTTTCTTTTCAAACTATTGTTATACTATAAAGAAGATGGTGATTCACTTGCAAGGAGTAGAAAAAATGAACTATTTTTTTTTTTTTTGTGCACACAAGGTATTAATTGTCCAAAATCTTGGTAATGGGCGAAGGCAAAATTGAGTACTGAAACTGTTACAACTGTTATTTTTAACTAAGAAACAAACATCCTTGTTTTAATAAGTTTAAAGGAAACAAGTTTTATAACCTAATTTTGTAAAATATATCACAAAAATATTTTAACTCTTCCCTCATATTTTAGTTATCTGAAATGACTGAAGTGAAGATCTTAACTCAAACTATGATGCCCTGTCAACCTAACCAGCATGAATCAGAAGCCAAAAAAGGTAAAATAGTGCATGAGTGTCTGTGTCAGAATTGTATTTTCTGGATGGAGGACAGTTGAACTTTGAAGAGATGTGTGCTGCATGTTATTTTTTCTGGTTAGCCAGTGCTTTGAGAGTTTGAATTCCTTCTGTACCTCAGTTTGAGAGCAATATGAAACTTTCCTGTTCTTCACAAAGTGTAGAACTTGGCCATAGGTGAGGTGGGAAACCCTCACTGGTAGACTTGCTTGCATATAATGGTGTACCAGTCTTTAAAAAAAGACCAACAAAACTCAAGCATGAAAAAAATTTCTTCACTCGAAATCTCAGTTTTCTGTAAATTGCTTATGTGTATAGAAGTACAGGTCTGAGTTGTGTCCTTTAGCCTGTTGCAGGGGTCAGTCACGGCATACAATCTTTAAGACTATTGTATGCAATCAATTTAAGAATTTAGTAGTTTGACTTCCTTATCCTACTCTTGCTACAGTACTTCTGAAAAATGTATATTCTGATGGTTAGAAATCACTTAATTTCTTTTATGATTAGTCCTGGACAGTTTGTTCTTGTGTAAACACTGTCCTTAAGGTTTGCCCTACATAGTTTTCTTTCTGTAGTGCCTGTCACTCAACACCCATAGAGCATAGTAGTGTTTCTGTCATGGTTTGGTAGCTTAGAATGGAATCATTGAATAGTTTGGGTTAGAAGGATCCTTCAAAGGTCATCTAGTCCAACTCCTCTGCAATGAGCAAGGACATCTTCAACTAGATCATGTTACTCAAAGCCCCATCCAACCTGAACCTTTGAACTCTCACAGCTACTTCATTGGTATTAATCTGTTTGCAATTTTACATGCAACAGATCTGATAATTGCTTTTACCCGTTGAAAGGCATCAACGTAATCGCTCCAAGAAAAGAGACAATTGGGTTTTGTTATTCATCCTGTAGAAACATGTGCCATTTTGGTGTGAATTATAAATAGATTTTCTTCTAGGCTTTCATGACAAGTTTGTGGTGTCCCTGTTAATTAGAATAAGATACAGAGAGTCTGTCTTTCATATAAGGTTGGACTCTACCTTTTTGTGTTCTTTTGTATTAAAACAACAAACACTAATGAGCTTGAAACAGTCCTCAGTATTTACTAAATCAGTTTGATAAAGTGAAATGCTCTGTAATTAACTACAAATTGTCCTGATGGAAGGTCAGACTGCTGGTTTTAGTATTGATTTTTTTGTATTCCACATGCAGCATTTTTACCCTTCTGTAAGAAACCAGATCAATTCTCTGAATTCCCAACCTTGATACCTTAAACAGCAATGCTGAACTTAGTAATTTTATGTATTCACAGAAAGGATCAAATACAGCAGAGACTTCCTTTTGAAACTTTCAAGTGTTTCTCTCTCTCAGAAGAAGCCAGAGTTTCTTCCTGATCATCCAATTGTACTTGAAAAGCCAGTAAGTGCATTTTTCATACTAAGTGAAGCTATAAAAACATAATGGAGGTTTTGACAACCCATTTGATAGGAAACCTTCTTCTTCAGACTAGCCTGCCAAATTGATAAAACCTTCAAAAGACAGATTGCAGTTCAGCTTTGTTACTTTTGTACATAGCTTTCCCAGTCGATATTTGGCATTTTACCATGGCAAGTACTATACAAAGGAAAAAGGTTTTTTCTTTGTTTTCAGGAAAAAGATCAGGTGTGTTTCCAAATCTAAAGTCAGTATGAAAACGTATTAAAGCTTTTTACTATGAAACCACAGTACTTAGCTTTGGTGTTCTATGTGATTTCCATTTCTGTCTTTTCAAAATATTAGAGAACAATATTGATAAATTCCTAGCTTGGTGAAAGTTTGATGCCAGTGTTTAAGTTGTCCATTCATCAGTGTCCACTACAAAACTGTTAATGAGCTGAATGCAGTTTGTGTTAGCATTATCTCTGGTCTGTGTTGTTGGGAGAAATGAGTAGAAATTAATGGTGAATGTGAAGGAATGTGAGTGACACTTTAACCTTTGAGATTAAATACTCAAATACTTTGTATGTTAAGAGAAAAAAGCTAAGGGTTTGCCTTCCACACACCAAGAGTGGAAAAATGTTCTTGGGTAGAAACATTATAATACCTAATCAAGGCTACTTACTAGGCTGCTTTTGAGGCCATTGGGGTGTAGTTCTTCTAGAAATAGGATTTCTATCCTGGAGAAGTATGTCCAGATGACTACTGTGTTGGCCACAATTTGAGGCAGTTTTAAACTTTTAAAATTTACATTTAGAAGAACAAATTTGAAGTAGTGTATTACAGTAATCAGTTTTCCCACATCTTACTTTTTACATCTTTCTGTTACATTTGTCCTCAATGTGAAAGCTTCACTTGTTTGAAAATCTGCCTGTAGCCAGGGAAGTTTCAACTCTTGAATTTCTTATTCTGTCCTCCCCCCTCCCCACCTTCCTGTAGCTTGAGTTTCTAAGGGAGGCACATTTGGTCATATATACACTTTCACATGGTTATGTTCAAAGGCAAAGGAGGAATCCTGCAGAAATGGAATTGGTGGATGAATAAACTCTAAAATGCCTCAACATGGCTAAATTGCAAATAATTTGAGTAGAGGGAAACGAGGATAGTAAAAACTGATGCAAGCCAAGATGGGTTGCATGTATTTTAAAAGTTTGTTTTGGGGCTGGAGGATCTATGTCTGCAGGATGTGTATTCAGTTATATATAGTCTTGTCTTTAGAATAAGAGTATCTCACTGTTTGTGATGCCTGCTCTTAAAATCTTTCCCTTGCTTTGTGTTAGTCATATGTATGTGAGCCCCCACCTGCATATGCTAGTTTATCATACAGATAAAAAAGCAGTGAGTTTTCTGGTTTTATTCAGCTGCAAAAGGGGATGAAAAAATTATAAACCCTTATTAGTCAGGATGTTGTATTAGAATAACAGTGCGTCACCTAGCTATCATTATTGGTGTCTTAAGCACAAAGTACGAAAGGTTGAGTAGGAAGCTAAAGGATGTTCACATTAAAAGAAAGCAAAAGCTGGTGAATTTGCTGTGTGATCTTGGAGAAAGTGTTGAAAAGGATATTGCAAGTAGACTGGTCTCATAAGTAAATAAAGGTGATATTATTAGCTTACCAATCATACTTCAGAAGTTAGTTCCACATTGTAAGTATGCGACTTGGTCAGTGATAGTCTGTTTTTTTCTGAATTGACTAGAATAAATGTTTTGCTGTTAATATAGTATAAAACTATCCGCTGTTATGCTCTAGTGTCGAATTTTAGTATAGGCATTGAATTTTCAGTATTTTAGGAGTTTGGAGGAGTATTAATATAATTAAACATATAAGTTCTTTGGACTGTCTTAAGATGTATTTTGTATGTCAGCATGGATATACCAGCTTGCTTTTCAATAAGCAGTTTCCTTATTGGCAAGGAAGAGGAAAAAATCACTGGTATTTCCACAAATGTTATAAGAGCTCAGTTAACGTAGAAACCTTGTTAGAAATCCCTTTGCCATATACTGAAATAAATATTTTATTTGTGGGACATTGAACCCTACCCAGCAATGCACTTTCTATAAAAAGATTGAAGCACTCAAAGATGTTAAGTTTTTCTGTATGGGAATATAAATATAGGAACCTGTGAATAGAACAGAAACAGTCTTACCCAGGAATGCCTTAGACTTGACTTGGCCTGTCAACTAATGGATCTTACTTTCAGGTCTCATATATTAGTGTGAAAAATACATGTTGAATGTCAAGAATGAGCAGTGACAAAACACATTTCAGAATTAGAAGAAAAAACCCCAGTAACTACAAACATTTTTATGGGACAAAGACCTGTATTATTTTCCTCTTCTGAGTTAGCTGCATTTCTTGGAAAGCATTACTAGTGAGACTTTTGTGCAATACAGGACTAATTAGTCAATATGGAAATAGGAGAGTCCTCTGTTCAGAATGTGGGGCTCATTAGCGTATAGCTCCTCTTAAAACAGTGACACTGAATACACAATTTTTCTGTCCAGGAGAGGGTTTATCTCAAATGAGAATAGTCTGAGCCCAATATCACATAAAAAGATTGAGCCTGGAATGGATTTTTCTTAATACTTCTTACAAAATGTAGATTGAAGGAAAACCATTCCATAATTCTTGGCCATGTTACCTGAGAAGGCACCTGAAATCAAAGAAAAAGTGAAGATAAACTCAAAACTAATTTATCCAGAAAAGGCAATGATTTCAGGCCCCTTCTGTTGCAGTGCAGTGACATCAGTCTGTCGTGTTAAATTGCCTTCTTTGTGTGACACCTTGCTTATTGAGACAGGCTGTCAGAGTTCAACCATTCTGCACTGAAGTATAGAACAAGTTGATTAATAGTGGAAAGCCTTGAAGAAGTACAAACAGCTTTAGTTTTGGTGTGAACAGTGTTTTCCAGATGCTGTGTATTTCTAATCTGTTAGTGATGAGACAGTTATAATCTACAGCCTTGTTTTGGGTTATTTGTTTGTTTGTTTGTTTTTGCTTGTTTGTTTTTCTTTCCTAAGCATGTTTTTGGTAGCTTTTAATGAATTTTCCCAGAATCATTTAGTTTGGAAGGGACCTGTTGAGATCACCTAGTCCAACTCCAGTGCCCAAGCATGAGTGTAAGTTGCCCAGGATCATGTCCAGTCACATCTTGAGTATCTGCACAGGCAAAGACTTCAGAGCCTCTCTGTGGAGAGGTTGCACAAGTTGTTGCAGTGCTCGGTCACTCTCCCAGTAAAAACAAAAACAGAAACAAAACCAAAACAAAAGAACAAAAAAAAACCCAAACAAAAACCCCAACAACAACAAAACCACAACAAAACAACAACAAAAACACACACACACACACACAAAATTGGGTTGGGAAGGCTGTGAAAGCTGTGTCTCTCTCATCAGATTTTATTGTATGTTCCCAATAGTTAAAAAGAAAAAAAGAAATCTTTCTCACAGCCTCTGTGTTTTCTAGAACGGTGGGAAAGATAGGCTAATATTAAGGACATCCTGTAGCAGAGCTGATAATGATAGGGAGAAAATATCAGAATGTTTCTGTTCCTGAAATCTCTAAGGTAAGTGCTGAGCTGGATTTCTGTGCAGCTTTGCTTGTGGCATCCTGATAACGAGTTATCTAAAGAGAGTACTCTTTTAGTAGAGCAGTACCAGAAATGATAGCAGAATGTTTGTATCCTGATGATACCATTATTCAGGACTTGTTTTCAATGGAGTATGCAAAACTACTTAATTTACTTAAACAGAACAGCAAGTGGTGTTCAACTGTTCCATTATTCATCCTCTTTCTTCTGCACTTCAGTTTCCCTCATGCACCAGATTCTGTAGTTACATGGGAAAATTACAGTGTGTTGACTGATCCTGTGTCACTCCTTTTGCTGTATAGAAACCAGAGGGATCAGTGAGATGCACGGGTAATTTAAACGAATGATGCTTAAAAGGGGCAAAAGGAGGCATCCAAGTAAATTCCTAATGACAGACAATCCTACAACATGTCAATGATCTTGTATTTAAGAGTAGGTGGTTGTCAACGGTTTGCTGAAATGAGTGTTCAGGTGGTTCTTACCCATCTTAAGATTTCTGTAGTTGTGAATTTTTGAAGTATATGGCCATCTGTGTGTAAAAGTCATATTTTCAAATGCAGAAATCTTCCTAGAGTGACTTGTACAAGTCTGTTGTTACAGTTAGTGGCCTGTGGGTTGCATTTGTCCTGAAAGACATTGAGGTTTTTGAGATGTGGAGACCAGGGCTACATACACACAGCTCATGATTTGAACTGAACTGATATTACTGTGTTAATAAAGTTTGACAGGAAGCTTTCAGATTAAATCTCTGATTAATGAAGGATTATAAGCAGACCCATGAAAACTTGGCTTAAATGACCTCTTATGACTGAAGTAATTTGAGGGTTTGTTTGTCTTACAGGAAAAGAGCAACCCTTCTATGGACATAGGCAAGAAGTGACAGGTTGTTTGGAAGATCAGAAATCCATCAATGAAGGAGCTACATATGATGCAGATCTCTGATATTTTTGAAGGTACTTGGGTACCTACAGGTCAAAGTAGGACCCTATGAAAATTACGGAAGTGCCTGTTTCTTCTTGTAATTGCCTGAGTACTTTAACAGTCAAACCTTTAATTTGTAATGCCTGAGATGGTAATACAATGACAGTGAAAATAAATACTATTACATTTTGCTGTGACAGAATTTTGTGCTTGAATTGTCTGTGTTATGTAGCCACATAGTTTGTCTGACCATAAAGTCTAAACCAATACTTGACTGGGGCTTTTTGCTTGCTCCCACCTCCTTTCCTTAGCAGTAATAATGGAACAACAAATACTGGCTGTGTCCAATCTCAGATGTCTTAGGGTACGTACTCTGCTGGCTTAATTTCTTTTTTCCCCAAAACGTCACTTGCTTGCTTTCTTAATTTGAATTCTCTGTTCCTTAAAATTTAGGGAATACGTACCTTCTTTCAAGGTACAAAGTCTCTCATTACTAACAGTTTCACTAAAATGAGAAATCTCTCATCATGAATCAGAACAAGAAAACTGTCTACACATTGCATTAATAGAGTAGAACCACAGAATCATTTGGGTTGGAAAAGACTTTAAGATCCAGTCCAGCCGTTAAACATAAGTGCAAAGTCCACCACTAAACCATGTTAGCCCATGTCACATCTTTTAAATGCCTCTGGAGATGGTGACTTCACCACTTCCCTGGGCAACCTGTTCCAATGTCTGACAACCCTTTCTGTAAAGAAATTTTTCCTAATATCCAATCTAAACCTCCCCTAGCACAACTTGAGGGCATTTCCTCTTGTCCTATCATTTCCTACTTGGGAGAAGAGACCAACACCCTCCATGCTACAACCTCCTTTCAGGTAGTTGTAGACAGTGGTGTCTCCCCTCAGCCTCGTTTTCTCCAGGCTAAAAATGGCACACAATGTATAAATAACTCATGTCCTCAGCTAGGAGCTGGAAAACAGTTGGGATACCCTACATTTACTGGGGGCCTTTGTTTAGGCAACTAATTTTGCCTCATAACTCCATTGATACAATGGAAGCTGAAATGCCTTGGTCATGTGCAGATGAAGAGAAAATGGTACTGCCTTGTTTTGTCATAGGCAAAACATTTCCTGTATGAGTGAAGTTCTATATTAGCACAAAGAGTTGTCCCTATGTTTGTTCTACTAATTAATGACTTACAGCTTCTTTGAAGCATAACTTATTTATGAAAATATATGTTCATGTATATTTCTTCTGTAAAAGGAGAAAACAGCAGCATTAATATCAATTGTTTATTAACATAAGACTAAAACTTTTCACAAATATTTAGTCATACCACCCAAGACGCACTTTTTTGTGACAGTTTGGACTGAATATACTCAATAAACAGTTCAGCATAATTGTCTTATTTCAGCTTTTAGAATGCATCATTTCACTGAATTAGTCACAATAAGAGAAGGCAATAAATGTGCAGTTATCCATATTTTAAAATAGAAAGGATCACATCCATAATAACCAACAGAGTCACATCATAAATTCATAACCCAGCACACCTGTACACTGCAATATGAATGTTATTGTAATGAAAAACAAGGCAACATTAACATTACGTGGAACCACAGCTTCTAGTTGTTGTTGAGGACCCACCACGATGCTGAAAGAGAGGAGAATTTATTTAGTTATTTGTTATCGCAAGCAGCATTTTTCTACCTCTTGTAAAAATCCTAAATAAAATAGCTGTAACATACATAAAGAAAAATTCATTTATATATGCAGCTAATACTACTTTATTTGAAAGCTGCATACTTTCAAGGACAAAACTTCTCTAGGCATGAGAAGAATACTTAGAATACTAGGAGAGCTGAGTATAACTGGTGGGGAGGTGGCTTTAGCACAAGAATTTCTCTCTTTTTGATCACATTCAGAGATGCATTCATGTGTCATAGGTGTGACTGCACAGAGTTAAGTGCCCAGATCCCAGAGAGCAAACCACATAAATCCTCATTCCTGTTCCGCTATGTCTGTCCGTATTTCAGGTGAGCGCTGTGTCCCCTGGGGGGTTGTGCTGCCTTTAATGGATTTCTGTCCTGGTGACATTATTCAAACCTGGTGCTGTTCCTTTTATACAACTCTAGGAATTGTGTTTTGCCTTGGAAGTAAGAGAACTGATGGACTTGTAATTTCTGTCAAAGAAGATCTGTAATCACCAGATTATAGACATTTATACTTCTTCCCCACAGCCCTTAACCTTTGCCCTTTTCAAACTGAACCTTATGCAGAGAGGAACAACAAGATTTATGGAGAGACAGGAAGGAAAGGAAGGAATTGTGACTGTATCTGAGATGCTGAGTCCCCTCAGCAGAGGAGTGTTCAAGGCTCAGCAGGTTTTGCACTACAGTTTGGGAATTAAATTAATGAACACAACTTGTTTCTATGAATGTGTCCATACAGCCTTCCACTTTTGGCATTTTTCTGAAAAATGTTATTCTTGAAGAAGAATCTTGAAAAAAGATATTTAAGAATCTTACTGGAATTTGAGCTATGAAAGCCTAGAAGTCTCTGACACATCAGTGGATTAATGAATTTTGACTAAAAACCTGCCAATTTAACAGGTTTTTTCATGTATTATAGTGTCATAAGCATTCAATGATTTTCCCCTAACTTTGATTTTCTTCAGTAAAAGGTTCTCCAGAATTCTCAAGTCCAGATCTTAGATAAAGACTGGGGATTCACTGAAGATATACTAGGTATTTCATGGCATCCTGGTAGACTGGCCAAGCGGCTTGGGCAGTTAACAGCTGTGCAAGTGATCATAATAGGCTGTGGTTCCTGCTAACTGATGGCAAATGAATTTGCTTTAAGATAAAATTGGATCTAACACTCCTGAAATCCCATCTCTTTCTAAATCATTCTTAGGTATCCTTATTAATTTTAATTAATCAGCTGAGTGAAGATTTTAGGGTTGTAATCTTTGAATCAGATTCAGATTCAGATTATGAGTTAGAATTGTTTCAGTTCTTAGTTAACCAGGTGTGTAAAAAACTGTAGATATGTCTGAGCTAGGGTGAATTTGTTTTTAAAATGGAACCTATCCTTGTGCTAGTTGCAGACAGGTAGGGGTTTTTTTCCTAATTTTACACTGGTGTCACTTTACGGTGTCTAAAATTCTTTCATAAAGTGTACTGGTAGTATTGCAGCCATAATTTTTTACTTCATGAACATTTTCTGTCTTTTAAATACAAATATGATTTGTATAGCTCAAAAATGGGAAGTACTTTCCATGAAACAAAAGTTCAAATGTCTGCACAGACTTCTAAATTATAGAATATCAATAAAATTGTAAAACTAACCGTGAATACATTACTTCCCATTGCCCACCCCCACCCCAGCAAGGCTGCACAGTGAGAAATGTGGTTTCTATGGCAACTGTCTGCCAGGATAGAGAGCTGCGGACTGAAATCCTCCTTAGCAGGCAGAGTGGATGCTTTAATGAGCATCTGGAATCCCATTTCAGACATGCCTATATTTGGGCATTGATAAATGATGTTTACATTTTATTTATGTTAATTGCACTTTACCTGTGAGTAAAGCACCCCTGGAACACTCCTGGGTCATACCTGGTCTAGCTCTTGGACACAAATAAGTTTGGGAAAAGGCTGTGTTGTTTTCTACAACCAAGTTTGTCTTATATCCAGCAATTTCTCAGTAAGATGCAAAATGTGAAGGGATTCTTGGTTCATTAAGTGCAATCTCCTGATACTGCAAGAATCCCTGGCATCTAATTGCATGTTCAGATCAGGTTCATGAGGACTGAAAATGTCTTGGCTGGTTTATTTAAAGAGAAATCTCAGGTATACAACCATCTAATTTTTTTTTCTACTAGGTGGGGTTTTATTATTTTAAATTTAGTCCATACTCAGACATAAGGGAAAATGGGGTTTCATTGTAATAGATTCGTGTTGCGCAAGATAGAATTGTTGCTGTCCTCCCTCTGTAGATGTGGGAGTGACGCTTGCTTTGCTTCATCTTGCACTCTCAACTATAAATTTCTTTAAGAAGATTTTGCAGGCTCACTGGTTTGTGTTAGAAATAGTAATTTGGAATCATTAACAGCTTGCTTTTTCAAAGCAATTTGTTTTTTTTTCCCTGTTTCAACATAGCATAGCAATAATTGGTTAGTAAATATCAATTATTAGTAATTAAGATTTGTGTCAGATGATTAAATTGAAGTCCTCCACAGTAAGCAATTTTTTGCCTGAAAATCTTAATCTATTTTACTATTCACAAATAGTGTTGTTTTCTTAAATAGTATATGCTAGCGTATCTTGGTACCATATAAGATAAAGCGCTGTGGGTATTATTCTTGCTGATGCAGTGTGCATTTCTGTGCTTAAAAGAAAAACATTTGGAGCCCCCTTCTTCTCCATACTTTGCTAAAGAAGATCTGACTAAGGGTGATACTATGGAGTGGGCCTACATATGGAAAACACTAATATAGTAGAACTCGTCACATGGAACAAACAAAATATTGTGAAAAATGGATATTTACCAGGGACCAGCATTGTTGTGATGAGCTCTGGAGTTTCCAAGAAGTCCACATTACTTCTTTGGAATGTCTTGCTGTAATTCATTTGAAGGTGGCTAAATTATTGTAAAAAATAAGAAGAGATCAAGTTTTTTAAAGCAGCTAAATTTTTTTATGAGCATCAGGAATTTTACAATTGATACTGTAATAGAGATTTTTGTGCTTCAAGGCTCTGGACCACAGGGGTTTGTTGGTTAGTTCTTGTGGTTGTTTTTTGTTTTGTTTTGTGCATTTTTTTAGTTTTTGTTTTGTTTTCTTTTGGTTGGTTGGCTGGTTTCTGTGTGTGTGTGGTGGTTTTTTTTTTAGTAATAGTAAATGTAGTTAAGGAAAATATTTTTGTCTCAATTTCTTAAGCATCTGCCTGCTGCAAGCTATAATTCAGCTGGTAGGCCTTTTAATCATTATAACTTCTATTTTGGGCCCAAAAGAGACACCCGTGGAATCTTTTGGATGGGTTTTTGTGATGTGGATTTGGGAAGCTTTGGGGGAGCTCCCCATGACTGCTTGCATGCTTCAGCGTGTTGCTGGATGGCACACAACTCCTGTCTCATGGTCTTTTATTTCTTTCACTATGAGTAAACTGCAGCAATATTGCCATTTCCCTTGTCTTTTGGCTCTGATCAACTGACATCCATCTGATGCCATTACTTTCTCTATTTGCTTTCAGACTTTTTGTGTTCTATTCAAGTTAGCTTTGTCTTTCTGGCATTTTTATTTATATGTTTCAGTGTATTTTAGTCTTTAGGATCTGAAGTACTGCCCTGCAATATTGATTGTGATATAATTAGCAAGAGATCCATTAGCAGTATTTAAAGGAATTTATATTCAGTCTTGCTACACAATTGCTTTCTGACCTTCAAAACTTTCTGTAATACCAAAACAAACAAACAAACACACAAACAAATCCCCTGAAACTTACCTATTCCAGGCATTGCTGTTCTTCCAGAACTCATAAACAATGAAGCGGGAATCACTTGGAAGCTTCTGTATGGAAACACTAAGAATTGCAGGACAGAACTAATTTAATCAAACATGACAAAGTATTGGACATACATATCTTATTCCACATTGCTTATGAGTAGGAACCAAATGCGGTGATTTTTGAACAACAAAACCAATCCAAACAAAAAAACAACCCAAATAATAAATTTATCAAATAAGTGATCATATACTGCAAATTATCTGAGCTTTTTAAACAAACCAACAATATTTTAGAGTATTTTCATGGCTTTTTATTTATTAATATTTTATATTACTGTGCTTACGATTAGTTTCTCTATGAAACTGATTTTTCATATCGCTCCAATAGCATCATCTATCTAAAGAATTGCTAATCAATAAAACAGAAAATTAATCAAACAACTGTGGTTCGGGGAAAATCAGCTAATACAGCATATTGCACATTGAGAACAGTTCATGGAAGTTTATAGAGTAACTTGTGCTGTTTCTTTGAAGAATTACACTGTGAGAAGTCATCCTTTTGTATGAGAGGTGCATCAAAGCAACAGAGTTTAGGTGCTTTGAAAGAAAACATTACTGAAATATAAAACCAGACAGGCTGATGTCTGCTGCAGATACAGTTTTTAAATAATACCCTTGGGTACTATTTACTTATGGTACTTAGCTAATAATTTATCATGGGTGAAAAATGACCCACAGAATAACTGCTGATCATCTGCACAGAATCATCCCTTTTATTTTCCTGAACATAAAAGCTTTATAGCATTTAGGGTGCTTAATGCACTTCAGTACTCAAATTGGTGTTTAGATGTACAGCACAAAACGTATATATCTGTATTTCCGTGAGTACCCAAGTGTGAGATTCCTGATCTTACTACTACTGATGTACTTGCAAACTGGTCTCAGATTGTACCTCATACTGTAATAAGCAATAAGTCATGTGATTTATTGGTTTTCTCCTGCTGTACGTGGAAATACATTGTAAAATAGCAAAAATATCAAGAACTGTTGGAAAAAAATCTGTCATGGACAGCTACAGTAAAAAGCAACCGGTAGGTGGCATTACAGATACACCAAATGTCTGTAAACGTGGGAAAGAAACTTTGCCATCATTTGTTAAATTGCTTTCTGAAGTCATGTAATTTCTTTCCCCTGACAAGTTTGCAGCCACTAGAGCGTTTTGCTGGATGTTCAGTTTTGGAAGGTGGCTGGGGAGGCTTCTTTTCTATGTTTTTTCCAACTCTTGGCAGACAATATAATTTTATTTTCCTCATCTCTCTGCCTTTACAAGTGACCTACTGTAAAAAAGGTCACCCTTCTTCCAACTTAATTACTGATAGAATCTGAAGTGTGATAATCTCATAGCAACAAGGTTTATAAATTAGGGATGTGATAAGCAAGCTTTGAGGCCTTTGAATATATAGGAAGATCTTGTATTGTATACACATTATACAAATACTTATCTCTTAATGTTCTGTAGTGTTTAGAGTAGTAGCTTTCTCCAGTATGTTAAATTTATTCACTAAACTTTATTCTTTTGTTTTATTCTAAAGTTTTATTAGTTCTGAAGGAAGCAAAGCAGAAATACACTATTTAATTGACAATTTTGCTTTTTAATTTTTCCCATTCTGTATTATGAATGAAAATTTTAAAGTGACAGCCTACAGGGAAGATTCTGAAAGCTGCCGAGCAGAGCACTGGCAAACAAGTTGTTAAGTTGCGCACTTGCCAAGTAAGCACAAATGAAGGATTGCAAATGAGTTTTCCAATAAAGAGTGACAGCCTAGGAGCTTCCAGAAGCTGTGAATTTATGAGCTGCAGAGCTGAGAAACCTTAAAAGATTGTCTAGCATCTTTGGGAGAGCCTGTGTTGTCATATTGTGATACAAGTTAAAGTCTGCATACCTGCTTTGACATGTCTTTCTGGTTTTAGTTGTCTTTGAAAAGCTCTGTCTTACACACATGCATAACCAGACAGGAAGGAAGATGTTACAGATTCTTGCTTCATAAATAATCCAGCTCCACTTAATAGTTAGTCAAGAAATGAGACGACATTCCTTCCTTCAGCCCAAGGACAATAACATTGCACTTACTGCAAGCAGCCACCCTGGGCAGAAGCAGATTCCACGTACTGCTTCAGAGCAAGCCGGAATTCCTCAATTTCTTCTTCTATCACAGACATTTGACGCTGAACAATCATTATGTGCTGATACAAAAACATGACAATATTACTGCCGTATCATGCTCTGAATTCCTTGTACTTTAAACTCAGAGAAGTCTATTATAAACATACAAAACCCACAATCATCAAAGAAAACCCACAAAAGTTCCTTCGAGGTTTGCTGTCCCTGTTTTAGTGCTCTGAAGTGGAGAAGTAGAAATGCTCGAGTGTGGCTTTTACGTCTAGGCAGGCTGAGGCGCAGAGTGGAAACACCCAAAATGAGTGTCCACTCCAGAGAAAGCAAGAGACATCCAAAGCCAGGATGTGAGAGTCTTTTTGGAAGACTGCAAAGCAAATTTTGATCTTTGAAAAGTCAGCACATTTCCTTGGATGAACATGTGTGCAAGTGGGCACAAGGTTTGAGATAAGAGTATGTTGCCACAGTCTGCACCAGATGCAGTGTTACACTGGATGGAGATGCTCTTGTGGTCTTTTACCTTTTAAAGCTCTGACTCACACCTGAATGAGATGCCTAAAGTAGCCCATGTTAAATGATAAACAGAGAGTGTTTTTTTCCTCCAACTTTCTGCAAAAAATGAGTAATCTTTATAAAAAGGACTATGGAAACACATGGCAGTACAGAAGACCTATTTATCCCAAATTATGATGATTATCATTTATCTAATGCAAGCTTGTCAATTTTACTAATGAAACATTTGAAGAAACTCTACGTGCTTCTTAATTAATGCAACTTCACCTCTTGTACCAGTTTTTGACTCGTTTCTGCCTTGATTATTCATACTGTTATCTTGTGGATTATCCCTTCTTCATAAGCAGCCTGTCTAGCAATATTGTATAATCCCATTTAAAAAAAGAAAAAATGTAATACAACTCCTGTGATGAAATAAGGAATTTGATGGATCATCTACTTTGGTTATTTTTTCATGTGTATCTGATTGGCGTTTTGTTAGGTTCAAAGCCCTGAATTTAGGAAAGCTAGTGTATTTGAAAAATCCATCTTGATCTTGGGACATGAACTTAATTAAAGTAAGTTCATTTCTGTTTATGGTTTTGGTTTTGGAAGTTGTGATATTGGTTACTGCTTAACACCAGATTCTCTCCCATCTTTGCTGGTAAGGCTTCCTATAGCAGTCGTGGGACTGTACAATCAGGATTTAAAGCATGCATGCAGCGTCAGGTGATGGGGAGCTGAGAAGATATACACACAAACACTGAAGCGAAATTCAGTAAATCTTATTAATGACACCTTTTCCTTCTATATGAGTGGAGTTTTTGGCTCACTGTATCATTTGAAAACAATGCAAAAATGAATATAAACGTTTTGCCCATATATTCTAAGTTTTGTTGTGTTTTGCACAATATATTTTGCTGACTAAAATGGATTCTTACCACTGGGAAAAAGTGAGGATGGTGGTTTTTTTATTTATTATTTTTTAACAGAAGAGATCAGGTGAAGTTGCTGTCTTACTACCTGGCATTGAAAAGCAAATGTCAAAAATCATAATCTTGAAAAGCACTTACAGATTTTGCATTTTCTTCCAAAACTTCCTCATGAAATGGCTCAAGTTTTAGGTCCTTTCAGGCAGTTGAAAAGAAAACAGAAATATAAGAGAATAGAATACAGCTGCAGTCTGCTCTTACCTTTCTAACAAACTATTCCAATAGCTAGATTCTGTTACATTTCCAGAAGGTATAATTCTTTATTAGTTGTAACCCAGACACAAGCATTGCAGTATTTGCAGAACCCTGCACATTTCAATGGTTAAATCCAACATAGGCAGTTCTGTGTTATAAAGCGGAGCAGGTAATCTTCCATTTGTATCAAATCCGCTTGCTCACAAATGTATGTTGGGTTTAATTCAGAAAAGACAGAGACCTCCAATTGTCAGGTGGACTACAGAGATGAGCAAGGATGGTAATCTGAGATGAACTATCAGCTACTATTATGACACCAAAACCTTTATGCAGAAGAAACTTATTGGGGTGGGGGGGAGATAGTTGCAAGGGACTGTTTTCCAGCATTGAAAAATATGTGCACTCTGCTCCAAGTCAGGTTTCTGAACTGCTGCACTTGTTTCTGAGGACAGACTGGGCAGCAGCAAGGAGAGGCATCTGTGGGGCTGCAGTGTGCCTGCTTAACACGAAACTGGCTGCACGCTTCATGAGTCAGTGATTCATACAAACACCATATAGTAATGCACACAAAATTATCAGTTACATGCTAGGCACACACAATATCCTCTAACCCAGTGCCATACGGATATTCTAAAAAATATTCATACGCCTGAAAAGAAGCGGATAATTTTGCAACAAGCGGCTGGAGCAAAATGCACTGTTAGTGGTGCTTTGCTTCTCATTGCAAACAATTATTGTGTAACAAAGATTAAAAAAAATCTACTTGCAGCTGGGTGGGGATTGATTAACCTCAGGTAGCAGGCAGTTTGCTAACACAAATTCAGTACTCGCTGAGAAGCCAACGAGGTGTGCCGGCAGAATTCAAATGAACAGGGAACCTGCACCAGCAACAAGCGGCAGAGCTCGGCAGGAGCGAAGCACCAGTCGCACAGTAACCGCTGTGCAGCTGAACCTCTCCTGCACAATGTGCATAGAAGGGCATGAAATGGGGGAGAGGCAGGGAGGAAAGACCCAGCGTTACTAGCTCATTTGTCACTGCAGAGAAAAACTCAGAGAGAAAATACATATTCCTGTGGCTCTTCCTTCCAGTGCATTTTTTTTTTCTAGAGAAAAGTATGGAAAAAGAGAGGAAAGGGATGACTCAAGTACACTTAATTCTAGTTTTTCCAGTATATATAGCTTCATTAAAAAAAAAAAAAGAAAGGATGACTTATGGGATTAATTCATAGTTAAATTCACCTGTGACAGAAGATAGCAGAAGAGTTAGACAACACTAAACCAACCATTCACCAGGTAGTTTTCCGGTATGAACTACTAAAGGATGATTTGCTGGCCCCCCTCAAGAAGTTAAAAATAATCTATACGAGTTCTTCAGTAATATTATCTCATTAGACATGGCAGGACTGCACACATGAAGTAAATCTACACAGACAGCCTGCTGTGACCTCGGAGCATGCGAGCACTGGCACACAGTCCTCAGCTGTGTGGAACGAGCGCTTGGGCATCACAGAGTCACAGAATGTTAGGGATTAGAAGGGACCTCAAAAGATCATCTAGTGCAATCCCCCTGCTGGAGCAGGAACACCTAGATGAGGTTACACAGGAATGTGTCCGGGCGGGTTTTGAATGTCTCCAGAGAAGGAGACTCCACAAATTCCCTGGGCAGCCTGTTCCAGTGCTCTGTCACCCTCACTGTGAGGAAGTTTCTTCTCATATTTAAGTGGAACCTCCTGTGTTCCAGTTTGTACCCACTGCTCCTTGTCCTACCATTGGTTGTCACCGAGAAGAGCCTGGCTCCATGCTCGTGACACTCACCCTTTACATATTTATAAATATTAATGAGGTCACCCCTCAGTCTTCTCCAAGCTAAAGAGACCCAGCTCCCTCAGCCTTTCCTCATAAGGGAGATACATTGACTGACTCAGTGTTGAGCATGAGTGAAGGAGCCCAGTGTGGAGATGAGAGCTTGGCCAGACACTTATTGTGCAACCTGGAAATAAAAACCAACCAAGACTGTGGCTCAGAGCCGAGGTTTTGTGCTGCCTTCTCAGTCCTACTTCAGCTCAGCTGATGACTGGTAGCTTGTGAAATTGCCTCTCAGTGTGATTGTGTGATCCTGCTAAACTGCTTCAGGGAAAGTCAAAAAGAAGAGTTTTAGTATAGCTGCTGAAAGACAGCTGAAGTGTAACACTTGGCGGAATGTGATGGGTTAACCTGGAACATGGGCTGGGCTAAAAATGAAGTTATTGCTGAGAGATGACACAAGTAACAGCCTCATCCCAGGTGGGAAGTGCTGACTGACCACTTGGTATTTCTGCTCAATTCATTTAAGTTTGAAGTCATTGGTCATTCAAGTAATCAGTTTTGCTTTTTCTTGACTTTGCCTTTTCTTGACTTGACTTTGTAACAGAGTAGATGGACTGACAATCTCCTACTGCTAAGAGGTACCGACATCCTTTTTGCAATACATGCCTGTCCCAGTCGTGACCCAGATGCTGTTTTGCCAGATGCTGTTTAAACATGGGACACAGCGATCTCCTGCTGTAAAGTGTAAAATCTAATAAAATTGGGAGAAATGTTGTTAATACAAAAGAATTCTCACAGCCTTTTAAATACAACTTAGGATATTTTATGGAACTAGAAGTTTTAAGATTTCCAAGTTGTGTGCCTAGTAATCTGGGCTTTTTACTTCACAGAGGCCAGAAAGAAGATGTAAGGGAAGACCAACCAAAGGAGTTGGTCCTGGAGAAGCTGCAGAAATGATGAACTTCTCACCTCTCACAATTGGACCAGCCGTGGCTGGTTTGCAATGGGCCACACAGGGATCAGCAGCTGCTGCAGCTCTTGGCTAACCGGGTTTCTACCTGAGCCTCCCTCCATTTTTAGACCCCAGAAACCCAGGGCGGAGGAGCACACATCTGAGATGAAGCTCTGACCGGGCGCATTTGTTCTCAAGACCAGCACTGTTTGCGGCACTTCTCCCCGGTGTCTCAGGCCTGAACGTGCTCTCGTGACGCTGGAAGCCTTGTGCATCAGAGCCTTGTGTAGAGATGGATCATGGCTCAGATTTCCAGCAAGGGAGCGAGCAGCCGGGTCTTCCTCACTTGGAAGACCCTCGGTGGAGGCGAGGCAGCGCGTGTGGGTTTGGAGGGTCTTGTCTGTATCAGCTCAGGGAGGTGCTCCAAAACACCCCCGCAATGGGGAGGTTCCTTGTGAGACGAAGGAGATGCCGTACGGTGCATGGATTAGGTCAACCAGGCCAAGTCGGCGATAGATCTCAAATGTTTCAAGTCCTTGACTCGAATTGGAGACAGGCAGGTGGGAAGGGAGCTTGAGGGGGATCCAGCCAGACTGCCGGCTTGCGGCAGCACCAGCCCAGGGCTTCCCGAAACCAATGTCGGGACACCCCGAGGACAGAGATTTCCTGCAGCCTTCTTTGTCCCGAGGTGGAGTAGGAACAGATGAGCACAGGGGGAAAACTGTCATTTTTTTTTTAATTGGCTTTATTGATTTCTAAAAACAATCCAAGGCCGAGCAGAGGCTGGCAGCACCATGTCCTCAGGGCAGGTGAACGCCGCGGTTGCCGTCCATGCTCCCATCCCTGGCGTGCCGCCCTCAGACGCTCCCTCTGGGTGCTGCGCAGGCTCAGGACCAGCCGCATGTCCAGGGACCCGCGTGGCGCTGGCAGCCGGGCTCTACTCCTCTTGCTGTCCTGCGGTGCAGCTGCAGCGGAAAGCCCTGCGCAGAGCCCGGAGCGCCCTCCTGAACCGGGAAGGCCGTCGCCGTGGAGCTGGGCCCTGCGCTGGGCAGGCGATGTCTGTGCTGGTCTCTCCTCCATGCTCTCCAGACATTGAAGAAACCGTGTTTTCCTCTTGATCCTTTGCGGTTGGGAGGAGAGGGGCTGTGCTGGGCTGTCCCTCATCCTCTCCTGCCAAATGAGCCTCAATGGCTTCAAGTGCTGCAGGTGCTGGTGCTGCCACTGGAACATCCATGCATTGGGCCAGGTCCTGCTGTTCCTCTGGTTGCTGGCCAGGTCCCTGGATCTCAGCCTCAGCCCTGTGCACGGCCTCACTGACGATGTACTCCACGATGTCCGACAGAGCCGCATCGTCCTCTGTGGGGCTGTGCTGGGCAGGTGCCGGGCTCCCTGCTTCTGCTGCCGCCTCCGTGTCTGTGCAGCTGGGCAAGCCAGAGTCCTCCTGGGGACCTGCAGGGGCATCCTGGAGGAGCTCCTGGATCGAGGGGTTGATCCAGATGCTGTGGATGGAGTTGTCTCTGCCTTGGCACCCCTCTTTGCTGGTCTCATCCTCCACATCCATGCGCTGGGCCAGGTCCTGCTGTTCCTCTGGTTCCTGGCCAGTTCCCAAGATCTCAGCCACAGCCCTGCGCACGGCCTCACTGACGATGCGCTGGGCTGTGTCCCACAGAGCCACGTCGTAGGCTGTGGGGCCCTGTGGGGCAGGTGCCGGGCACTCTGCCTCTGCTGCTGCCTCGGTGTTGGTGCTGCGAGGCCAGCCAGACCCCTCCTGGGGACCTCCATGGTGGTCCTGGAAGCTCTCCTGGACCGAGGGGGTGACCCAGGTGCTCTGGATGGTGGGCTGGCCCGGGCTGTGGCTGACCTGCGGGCAGGAGGAGGAGCAGGACACGTGGGATGGAGGCGGCAGCCCCGGCACCGCAGCAGCTGCTTGCGGCCCCATCCAACCACCGGCCTCTCCCTCCTGCCCTGTACCATCCCTCCCCTGTGGCTTATGGAGCAAGGGGGGCAGCCCGAAGGGCTGGGAGTGGGCGTTCGCCTCCTTGTCAATTGGCATCTTGGGCCTCGCCTGCTGCAGAGCTGCAACGGGCACCCAGGGGAGCTGCTGCCTCGTGAGGAGCTGCTGCCTCGTGGGAAGCTGCTGCCTCCTCAGAAGCTGCTGCCTCGTGGGAAGCTGCTGCCTCCTCAGAAGCTGCTCCTTAAATACCCCCACGGTCAGGGCGGGGACCCCCATGTCACAATGGCCTCTGGCTATGACGACCCCGTGTCACAATGGCTTCTGGTTATGACGAGGCGCCCACATCACAGACCCCGGGTGGTCGCCATGGAGACACCCACCTCCGGGCCGGCTGGGACTGGCTGTGCACGGCGTGGGGCAGCCCCTGCTTGAAGGAGGAGGGAGCAGAGCATGGCGAGGGAAGCTGTCCCCAGCACACAGGACCCCGTGCCCCAGAGCTTGGCTCAGAGATGCTGCTGCCTGCTCCGCTACACCTGCAACAATCCGCGTTCAGAGCTTGTTTGCAGGACACACCAAGGGCTGCTCTACAGCCTCACCACACTGATTCTTTGTTTTCAACATGATCGTCATGAGTTTTCTTAAGTAGGCATGCGCCTACTTTGAAGAAAAAGGCTGAAGCCACATTCACA
Organism: Patagioenas fasciata; assembly: GCF_037038585.1. NCBI lineage: Eukaryota > Metazoa > Chordata > Aves > Columbiformes > Columbidae > Patagioenas > Patagioenas fasciata. Next base: position 27,639,149 of record NC_092521.1, read on the forward strand.
AAACCACACAGTCTGTTTGCAGCAATAGAATCTACCGTTTCCCCCTTTTGTGACAACCAGGGCTCTCTCAAGGTGCGCTTTTACAGAACTTCTGAGCTGTTCCATGACTCACTTGCTAAAGGAGGTGGCCTCATCCAACTCCCAGTTTTAGCGTGCCAGCTCTCCAATGCATTGCCTCTGCCACCTTCCTTCTACCGGGCCCGAAGTGCATTCTGCTGCCTGGTTAGGGAGACGCACGTGCCACCGGCCCCAAAGCATCACTCTGGGGACCCATCATGGCCATTCCCTCTCAGCTGCTGCACCAGCCAAACCTTTCTAGAACGGCAAACTCTCAGAATCTGCTCCAGGTCTGTAAGAGTCGGTCCAAAGAACAGTATCTGCCTGGACATCACCATCAAGAACAGACTGACAATGACTTAGAGAGAGGCCTGAGGAGAAGCATTGTGTTGCACAGGTGTCTCCGACCTGGAAGGCTACTGCTAACAATGGCTGCTGTGTGGAGTTCGCCTGCTGCTTCAGCCAAGCTAGCCCCCGCCTCCTAAACGGGATGGTTATACGGGTCACTCTGACCCAGGGACAATCGCTGCCGTCCAGAAGATGGATTCTTACCTGCAGCCTCAGTCACACCTTGTCCCCCACCCGCTCCCTCGAACACAGGACAACAAAAAAGAGCATGCCCAGAAGCTCGCCAAGGGTCCTGAGGTCACCCAATGGACCAGAGAGATACCCCTGAACGCAGGCCACGCAGGCGCAGACAAGCGCTGGCAAGAGAGGTGCAGACTTTTCGAGCCTGCGCAGTTAAGCCCGAATTGAGAAACAAAGGTGGAGATTGGCCTCAAACAATGGCAGCGAGGGAGGGTGGAGAAGTATAAAGATGGTTCCTGACTGGACATCATTGAGATCTCCCCACCGGAGGATCCCAAACCACGATGGAGGACCGGCAGGACTTCACGGGACTGGACACCAGAGGGACGCCTTTGGGACTCATCTGCTGGTAAACCAATCCTCGTTCCCATCTTTTCCTCCTTCTTTCCCCGTTTCTTTTTCCTTTCCCTTTTTCTTACTCTCTCGTTATCACGTGCCACTTTACAGGAAAAATAATAAAGTAACACTGTTTGATTGCACTCTAAGCCCTTGGCATTTTAGATGCCTTAATTTTGTGCTTCGAGAAGAACGTAAATGAACCATCATGAGTCCATCACTGAGTAGACCGTAACAAGGTCCTTGCAAGGTCTCAATCTCCTTTTGCTCCCCTAGCACACTTATTCCCCCCTCCATGCAGTTTGGTTTCAGCCTAGGGAGCAGACAAGTCCTTGGAAAAAGTAGGCATTATTCTCACGTCCTATGTCAGCACAGGAAAAGAAGAAAATCCCAAAGTCTCAACAACTACACCGCCCTAAGTGGAAGGCCAACATGTCCCCACCATCCACCAGTGTGATGTGCCACTAGTTCATATACGATTCAGTGATTTTGAGAGAGGTAGAAGAAAACATGCACCTAAAATTAGAAAAAAGTCTGAAAGCTCAAGACAAAACAGCACTTCTTTAGAAGGAGATGATTGGAAGCCGCTCTGACCTGCACTGCTAACAACTGAAGCACAACCAACCTACAAGTTTCTTGCAAGTATCGTACCAACACACACAGAGCATCTCCATTTCTTTTTCATCATTTTAAATGGGCAGATTGATTTTTCCACAAGAAAATCCCCAATCTAAGCAAGACTCACTGTTCAGCACATCAGTCCTGCACTGACCTTGCTGGCAATAGGCATCCTGTAGAAGATGTTCCATACTATGATTCCTGCCACAACTTTATCCCTGAGGTAGAAAATGACACCATTGCCATGCCCTTCTCTTTGCTTTGGGACTTGAGGCACTGGGGGAAAACTTGGAGGAATGTCAACTTCTGATGCTTCTGCTTCAGTCTCTTGATCGAAGGGATCTTGTCCCTATAGCAAAGAGATGTCCAAACATCCAGGGCAGAAGAGAAGCAGCAGCTCTTTGCCGGTGATGTTGAGAGCGGACTAAAGAGCAGGGCCCTGGAAGAGACTGAGGCGTTTTTCTTGGAGTTGCATCCGGCAAAAGTTAAGTTTCAGTAAGACGAGAATGAAACCATCCGAACACGAAGCACAGCGCTGGCCATTCCCGACTTCCATCACCAAAAGCAAAAGGCAGAACAGCCTGCTGCTTTAAGGCAGCATCGACAAAATCAAGACGCTTGGAACCACAGCAACTCTTCCTTGCAAAACCTGATCCTTTGATTGCTATGGAGGAAATTCAGCCTCCCTGGGAAAAGAAGCTTGAATTTTGGCAAATGAGTTACCCAAGGTCTTCTTGGAGGAATGTTACGTTTGAATCCCATTTGACTGTCAAAACCAGCCTTGAAAGCTTGGTGTAGGAGAGAAGCAAACAGATTGATGTCTCCTGGAGCTCTGCGGTGCGATCAGACCAACTCTCTGGGCACTACCCAGCGAGACACATAAACCTTCATGCACGGACACAGCGCCCGAGCACGACTCCAGCCCTCCCTGATTGCTTCCTTTTGTCTTTCAGCGTGGCTTTTGCTGTTAATTTAGCAAGAACTCCTCCTGTTGGCAAATGACTGTTGGTAAACTACTGTCAACAAGTCCAATGGCTTCGTAGCCTACATTAGGACCCAGATTGCTCCTAGGAAGGAAGTGTTGATTTCAGAGAGAACATATAATACAGATTAAAGAGAAGAACACATTGCTGTGTCGACACCTTGAACTGGGCACCTGCTGAATTGGAACTAGGGCCTTAGAGGACAAAGTCAATGAGATGCAAAGCTAGGCAAAAGTGGGTATAGTCTGTCTATTGGCAAAACTAGGCTTGTCTAATTGCTGTGTTTTATTAATCAAGTTTTATATTGATAAGGAGATAATTATGGAAGGTCTATGCCCTGCCACTGTTTCCCTTTTCATATTGAGTTTCTTTGTCATCTGTAGCAGATTGGGTCATTTTAGAACACCCTTGTTGTACGTTTATGTACTACAAAATGGTTGGCTGCTTCCTGTAATGTTTGCACTGCATTATTAGTGTATGCCAGGTTTCTTTTTTCAGTAACACTCTTTTAAAAGTTAAGTTTCCCTAAACTGCTTTTGGCATCAGTCCACATTGGGAGGTCACTGTGGGAGGCCAGTGAGCTGCTGCTTCTGAAGCAGAACCGGGAGTAAAGCTGGACTAAAAGAGAGAGTTACATTTAATGATGGGCTTGGACATTTCAAAATACGATTTACAGCTATTCAGAAAAAATCAAGTTGCTACTAAAATGTCACTGGCATGGCAACTGCTGTGTAATTGCTTTCCCATGCAGAAATGACCTCTGGGAGGAAGCTGCTGTGTGCAGGAGGATGAGGCTGCCCTGGCCAGGGGCTTAATGCACTGAGCAGACCATGAGTAGCTGCTGAGCATAGCAAGGAGCAGAGTGAGGAGCTGACAGAAGTTACAGACAGTGCCATGAGGAATGGCTGAATTTCACAGCTGGTTAAGGAGAAGTGATGCGGGAGACTGTCAGACCTGAGGGATAACCAAAGGGAGAAATGGACTCCATTTTGGGAACAGAATCTTGCAAGGCCAGCAGTGCTGGGGTGACTATTGATAAAGCAGCTAATCAGTCATAAGGCTGAGATCACAGAAATACCAAATTTTGGTCCGAAACTGGGACCAAAGGGGAAAAGTAATTAGGAACAGGTTGTTCATTTGGGAAGGAGCAATGGCAGAGAAAGGTCAGCATGCTTGTCTTGCTGAGCCCTGTGCCAGATGACCACCATTTATCCTGTCTTCTTGTTAAATCCCTTACTTAACTATTTTCTAGGTATATAATTTTCTACTGAACTCAAGTTGGACTAGCGGGCAAGGAAGAGACACTTGTCTGCCAGGACCCAAGGTCTGAGCTGATGCCTCAGCAAGGGTCATGGGTCCAGCCACAAGTACTGGGTGAACTTGAAGCCCATGACAACATTCACAGGGGAATGTCCATCCTGATCAGCTGGAAAGAAGGAACAGGATCAGGCTGTTGCACTTTTGTGTTTCCGCAGGTGCTGCCTGTCTGTTTGCGGGTGCAAAGACACCCATGCTGGTGTGCGTGGATCCCCATCTCTGGGATACATGCAGAACCTCACGCGTGGTGAGCACTGACCTGCAGGCAGGGGCAGCACCAGCCACACTGGGACTGGAGCAGCTCCTGGGTCTGAGAGATCTTCAACCAAAAACCTCGCCTCTGCTAGACCAGGAGGAAGAAATACTCTGGGTCCCAAAATCCCCTGAATTCAGCCACTCCCTTAGCGCCTATCTGAAATTGTCCATCTGTCCCTCAATAGGGGCACTTTATGTAGAGAAAGGCACAGGAATTTATACTTTACTTTTTCTTCTGCTCTTTTTTCTTCTCCAAAAATAAAAACATCACCTCACACAGACATAAACCTACTTATAAAAGCTAGTGTAGCAATAAACCTGATTGAAAACAAAAGAAATAGATATTTTCTGTACAGACAGATGTCACTCGGGTTTTTAGAAGCCCTGGGAAGCATCGTTGGATCAGACGGGTCATTTGTCAGACTCCCGGAGGGCTCTGCTTTGGCGTGGGAACTGCAGGAGGTCTTGGGGCTCTAGGGCCGGTGCAGTCCCTGAGCTGGAGCGGCTCCTGAAGCTCCCAGTCGGAATGATGGGATTTGTATCAGCTTTTGGATGAGCTGTACTTATTAGGAAAGTGCTTTAGTCTTAAGAAATTAGTATTCTCTGATGCAGAAGGAAGAAACAAAACTTTTTGTCAAGCTTTAGTTGAAAAGTTTGGAGAGGAAGAGGAAAAATCAGACTGTGAAGAGAGGCTTGTCCCATGTGCCCCAAAACAAGCATAACTAAGTACAGTAACATCCTCCAGTCATAGAATAATGTGACTTTTGGATCTGTGGTGATGGGAAGGGGAAAGAGGAGCTTGGGAAAATCGTGTCATGCTTTCATGAAATAGGAGAGAATATGGTGAAAGGAATATGTAGGTATTTAATGAATGTTAGCTCTCTTAGGTAATATTGAAGTTTCACTTATCATTGATTGGAAAGACTGTGACATTGAAAGCATTTGTGGTTTAAGGATTGCTTTACTGAAAATGAGAGGACAAGCAGGTGAAAAGAAACACACACCTTCTTTTCCAGCCTGTCAATCAGCTTTTGCAGTCTGTTTATCTGAGTCATCCACTGGCTGTCTTCCTCAATCCAACCTTTGGAAAATATAAATAATTAACATTTATAAAATATAACTAAATGCTGGGACATAGTATATTCATTTATTTTATAAAAATATTCATTAATAGCTTACCCTACAATTTATTTTGCTTCTTGAAGATTGTAGTGCAACTAGTTCAATGTTCATTTAGGTATAACTAAAGGAAAGCACTATATGAATTGTTTTCTTTCTTTTTAAGATCGAATAGAAATCAAATACAGAGTGAAAACTACATTCTAGATTAATGCCAGCACTTTTGAAATCGTGCTGATACCTGAAGAAAGGAAAGTTCTCCTCTGCAGATGAAACCAGCTCATAACCTGAGCACCTTCTGCTCAAAATGCAAAATCATCCTGGGGGACAGTGTATGTGTGCGTGCATTAAAGCTTTTTCTATCTTAATATTTTTCTCAGTTTGCCATTTCTTAATCTTCTTTATGTGAAAGTTTTTATAAAAGTAAGAGTAAGCTCTTCCACCACATAGCAAGCCTGTCTCTAGGATTCCTTTCAAATACACCCCATGGAGGGACCATGTGCAGTGTTTTTTCTGCAGTTCCTCTTTGCCCTGGTGAAGGTGAAAGAAACACAGTCAAGACTGTCTTAAATATCCTGGAATGGCCAATACAGCCCAGGTGATGGGATCTTCCTCCTGCAGAGAGACAGCAAACCTGCTGTATGGCCCCGACTCCAAGGACATTGCTGTGGTCAGCATGGTGCTTTCCTTAGGGTCCTGCCATGGTGCTTCCAGCAGGATTCCAGGATTATTCAAACTTTAAGAGTGTATATGTTCCTTCACAAATCAAAAAATACATTCTTAGGAACTGCAGAAAAGGACTTGTTGTGTGTACATGTGCAGCTAAATGACTTAGTTTTTTGGCATGGCATGTTGAGGAACTTGATATTGAGGGATTCATGAAGGAGCTCCCTAACATAATTGTAGACTGTCTTGCATGCATTGGGAAGAAAGGGCTTTCTCTTTGTTCAGAAAAGGTTCATTTAGCTGAAACACCTGGTTTTTATACTTGCATTCTGAGGGGTTTTCAGCTTTGTTACAGTCATATGCACTATCCTGGCTTAGGGGTTTTCATATGTCTGTCCATTAGTTATGTATATAATTTTGCAGTGGACTCTATAGCTGATTTAATAACATTAACTGGATGTCCCTTGCTAATGATCCTTCTTTACCTTTCCAAGCAAACAGCCTTCCTAGATGCTTGGTGAATTTCAGCAATATGATTGTTAGGACTGATCCTTCCTATACTAGATTTTTCTAGAATAACATTCTGGTTTTGAGCTGTGTAATTTTTGCTTGTGCTGATTGCAAATTTTGACCATCTTAAGACTGATTATGTTTCATCATAATAAATTTCCTGTGTCTGTTTTTCTCCCAAGTCATGGAATTCAGCAGGAGAGGAAAGATTAAAGACACTGGATGTTAATTATTTCTTGTCTCTTTATACAGATAAGGCATGACCCTGTCAGAAGACTTCCTAGCCCTCCATTTCTACTGCAGTTATACTTGTGGCTATATAATCACCTAATGTCATATAGAAAAGCTGAGACTAGAGAATGTCATTCTACAAAGGCACAAGAATCTCTGACAATCTCTCAAGTCTCTGGAAAATTTTGCTTTGCTTAAGTCTTGAGAAAATTATCTATTAGGTGGAAAGGATAATACCCAAGGAAACAGACAGGAGCATTATGAAAGCAGTTCCTGGCATCACCCACCATGTGAATGTGTACATAAGTGATTGCTCTAAGGAAAGAGGAAGGTTGTTTATCCGAAAGGGAAGATTTTTCAACACATGCTCTTGATATGCACATTAATTAACCTGCTTATTTTTCAGCTAAGAGTTCTTGTGGCATTGGACAATGTCTTGACCAGACAAATCCTCATGCTGGGGACATACCACAGGTGTGACATTTACAGGAGGCAGAGTGTGACTTCACCTGAACAAATACAAAGGCTGAAAAAATGCTGGCTTGAGTGTTGAGTTTGTATTCACACCTTCAGCATTACTGTGCATGTGGGTAGCAGGCAGTAAGGAGGAAGACCAAGTGCCAAGACACAGATCTTGTCTAGGAAAGCAGTCAGCTGTTAGCTAGCTGTTAGAATAGCTGTGGAGAAAGATTTTAGCTCTTTAAAATTACATTAATACAGTAAGAGTATTTGGTACAGCTTGCATACGTATGCATTCCTTCTGAACTCTGTGAATTAGGAGTGCAGCAACAAGGTTTGTTCAGCTTGGAGAAGAGGAGGCTAACAGGAGACCTCATCATGGTCTACAGCTTCCTCACAAGAGGAGGAGGAGGGGCAGATGCCAAACTCTTCTCTTTAGTGACCAATGACAGAACCCGAGGGAATGGCAGGAAGATGTGCCAGGGGAGGTTTAGGTTGGGCATTAGGAAAAGGTTCTTCACCCAGAGGGTGGTGGAGCACTGGAACAGGCTCCCCAGGGAGGTGTCACGGCCCCAAGCCTGACAGTGTTCACGAAGAGACTGGACAACACCCTCAGACACATGGTGTGAACTGTGGGCTTGTCATATGCAGGGACAGGAGTTGGACTCAATGTTCCTTGTGGGTCCCTTCCAACCGAGGATGTTCTGTGATTAAGGCTGTGTGACCTTCCTTCTTATAAACAGCAGCAGTTCACAGCAGGGGACCAAACATAATCCCACATCATTACGCTGAATGAATAGCTGAATGAATAGCATCATTTGGTGAGTGGCAGAAAGTGAGTCATCAATGTGAGTGACAGAAGGGTCTTCAAAAGAGGGTTAAAAAGGAAGAGGTAAGCACTTGGCTGCAAGCAGTCAGACAGATCTGCATGAGCGGTCAAGAAGTTGGCTTGGCTCACCATGTATTTTGGTGTTTCAGTCATCTTTGTGCTTTGATTCCGAAAGACATCACTAAGCCTGAAGATGTCTTCATTGCAACCTCATGCTTAATGTCACTGTGTCTAAAGAATCCTGTTTACTGAAGTGCCCCCTCACATTTTCCAAAGTAGAAATGCTCTTTCCGATTTTTTTTTAAATCATATTAAAGGAAAGCTCTTTTTTCCTCCAGAGAACTTGGTTCTGTATAAGTTACAGCCTTCACCTTTTCATTCTTATCTGCAGGCTACAAATATTACCTAAGAAATGTTGAATCAACCCACAGCCCCAAAATAACATCACCATTTGGCCCACAATAATGTATTTATTTTTTATCAGTTCAGATCTGTGCGTATGTATTTATTTTCTTTACAGTTTCAGTTAATATCTTCTATATTATATTGAAGATTGATTTCTGTCAGTACAGTGTCTTAGTTACCACGTCTAAATTAAGCATTTGGGAGGAAGATATATGTATTTTTTTCTCTAGATGAGTGTGTATGTATGTATCTTAAAATATCTTTAAAATGTGAAATAGCGTACCTGTGCTAAAAAGAGGGCTATTTGGTGACAGGCTGTTGTTCCTTTGAAGCCTTCGAGCTGAGCGTTTTCCTGGCCATTGAATTGAGAGCACTTCTGGTTTTGTTGGGCCTTGTCTGCATAGAAACACAGGAGACTTCATGAGGTAAAACCTGTGGGAGAGCTCTTCAGCCCTGTTCTCAAAAAAATGTGCTTGCATGTTCCCTTTTGAATTAAAAAAGGAGAAAGACCTATTGAAACCACTGAATTATTTTCCAGGTTGCTGGGTGAAATGTAAAACAGTGTTGGAGGTTCACCGTGACCCAGCCCCTCAGCCCTGTCACTGCAGCTGGGCAGAAGGTTCGCTCACCTCTCCTGCCGAGTCTGCTCCTCCGTGGTTTCCATGGCACACTCCAGGGAGCTCTGGAGGGACTGAAGCTGGTTCAGTGTTTCCTTCAAAAGAAAGCGAGTTACAAACTGCTCCAAATCCGAAGCTTCCTGATAGTCCTAAAAATTACAGGAAAAAAAACAAGCTAAGGATTTGCCTCCTTGGTGAGAAGTATGTGAGAGAAGATTCAGACTTAATTCAGGAAGGAAGCAGCTTGGATGGTTTTGTGCTTATGCATACAAACCATACAAAGCAACCTGTATGTTTCTGGATGAAAAGACCTCTGAATTTCCAGTTATAGACACTGATCCCATCCAGGCTGAGAGAGGTACACAGTGGCACAACATAGTTTATACTAAAAAAAACCCCCTTTCCCTTGCATTTCTTAACTTTCAGTTGGTGGCAGTACCGCATCACTTCTTAAGTATTGAAAAGCCAATAAATGACTGACAACTGCAGAAGTGAATTTAAAGTTTTTATTCAGATCTACTCTTGTGAAAAGCTGTTTATCTAGCCCACTGGCCTGTCTCTGACAGTGATTACGGGAATAGACTTCAAGCAGGGCATGTGCTTAGGGATGCAGGTTTGGAAAACTCCACCAGCAGTTTGGCTGAAGGACTGCCTGTGCCAGAGAGATTGCCTTCTGAATTTAATAGTCTTTGACTGATTTTTGTTCCTTTAATGTGTTTAATTATTTCTGAAACCACAAATTTATGTATTTCACAATTACATGAAATGCATTTAAATGCTGGAGTTGGAGCTTGGTGTTGCAGTTTAACCCCAGCTGACAACCAAGCACCACACAGCTGCTCACGTACCCCAAGTGGGCTGGGGGAGAGAATCAGAAGGGTCAAAATGAGAAAACTCACGGATTAAGATCAAGACAGTTTAATGAGTAAAGCAAAAGCCACACACAGAAGCAAACCAAAACAAGGAATTCACCACTTCCCATGGGCAGGCAGGTGTTTAACCATCTCCAGGAAAGCTGGGCTCCATCATGCATAATGGTTACTTTGGAAGACAAACACCATCACTCCCAACCCCCCCTTCCATCTTCTTCCCCCAAAATATGTACTGAGCATGACATCATATGGTACTGAATATCCCTTTGGCCAGCTTGGGTCATCTGCCCAAGCTGTGGCTTCTCCCAGCTTCTCGGGCAGCTGCAGTCTTCTCGCTGAAAAGTCCTTGACTTGGTATAAATATCACTTGGTAACAACCAAAACATCAGTATGCTATCAACATTCTTCTCATACTAAATCCAAAACACAGCACTATACCAGCTACTAGGAAAAAAATTACCTCTTCAAGATACATGTTATTGAATTAGTTCTTATTTGAAGACTTCTGCTGCAGAAGTCTCAGATGTTAAACCACTCATGAATCATTAGAAGTTACTTATGTAGCCAGGAGCTTCATAGTCCTATATTTACTTCTTCTGTCTTTGGATTATTCAGGTATGAGCCACTCTCCAACAAATACTTTCTTATTTATATATTTTAGAAACAGATATCCATGGGAGATTGTTTGTCTTTTGAATGAATACCTGAGATTCATACCAGTCCTATAAATAATATTTATGGCAACCTTTATGATTACTAAAACTTATTATGCAATAGGAAAGTTGATTTTTTTTCTTCTTCTTCTAAATTGGGTCTATTGTAACTGATTTAAAACTTTGATGCACCTGACAGAGACCATTTAATTTCCAAAAATTTTGATTCTCTGTAGCATGTTAGAACAATATGTGCAAATCTGTGTAGCATGGGCATCTAAATAAAACCCTGCAAAGGAAATCCAGGGTATGTTTTTATTTTTCAGCTTTTGCCATTTTTTTTTGGAAATAAGTGAACGAAACATGACAGAACTGACTGTTCGTTGGAAGTTCTTGAGGGGGATAATCAAAGTGGTTTAAAATTCTGGGTATCCAGAATTTAAATGCTAAAGACACCTCTACATAGCTTCCTGCTCACAGTCATGGTATGGTGTTTTTCATCAGAACTACTGCAGATTTCTGCATTGCACCAGGATTTAGACTTTTTTTTTTTTCTTGTCCTGTTGTCTCATAAGATCTCTATTTAAAGGCTTCCCTATGGAAAATGTCCTTGTGGTCTTTAAATATAGCTTAGAGTTATCAGGTACACAGAGCTTTTTTGTAAAGATGGGCTAGGCAGGCAGGATGCTAACATCATCTGTTGGAGTCTAGAATTATCAAAGACTTTTCCTTATGTGTGTCTTTACCCAAATATTGGCATTTACAGATCTTCTATGTGGAACTACTTAACTCTCTTAATGCATCCAGTTGGGCAAATGGTTACTCAATATTTCTTTTAAAACGATGTTTCTGACACTAGCAATTCTGGGCTTACAGCAATGTTGAGCAACTTTGACTCCTGCCTGCTGAAAGACAACTACTTCTACCTGTCCTTCTAAAATTCTTCAAGGATCATGGAAGAAGGTATTCAGTATATAAAAATTGTCAGCATTATTAGAATTAAAGTCATGTAGGGAAAAAGATTGTCTATTAAAATTCAACATAAACCTCAACTCCAGCTCTCAGCACTGAGGAATTACCAGTCATGCTTTGTTATTGTTTCACCACTCTACTTCCTACAGAAAAGGGCCTTCATTTGCATTTTATTAAAGGTACACTGGTACAAGATTTCACTTGAAGAAAGAAAATGTTAATTCTGAATGAAGAAAAATGTCTATCAATTTATTAAGTGCATATGATGGTAGAATCAGTTTAACTGGCATGCCCAGCATTTGTACTGCACAACCAAGTAGTAATGGGACCCACTGATAGTGTCTGCATGTAAACTAGAAAAATGGCCCATTTCTTGAATTTCATTAGCTGTAAATTACCATTCATTAGCATATACATTATAGTGAACAGCATTTTGGGCAGTCCAGATGAACTAAGCCTGTGTTAACATATCGTTCTGTTTGTTAGTTTTACTGATTGTGAGTGAATGTGAGTAATTTTCTACATCTCTCTCATTAAGAGACAAGTGTGACCTTTGTGAGCAGCTAAGATTTGAGTTTCCATTAATGCAACTGAAAATACACATAATTAGTGATTTCCCTGTAGAAAAGGTCACCGTGGTCTTTAAAACTGGCTTATGGCTGTCTTAAAAGATCCAGAAAAGTTTCTCCTTTTATAAAGGCAGAGGAGGCAGGGCTTAGGTATTTCCTTAGGGAGTCCACATCTCAGAGTTACTACGGGTTCAGCAACTCTGTTGATCTTCTCAAGCCCTGGTACCAGCTCCAATCCCCTCCCCTTGGGGGACCCGACACCACTCTGGTGCACTTATCAGAAGAGCAGCTCCTTGAGGTGGGGAAGGAGGGAGATACCTGTGTTCAATTACTTGAGGCAAGCAAACTAAACTGGTTTGGGACAAAAAATAACTTTGAAATTTCTCAGAATGGGTGGGAGCTTAGGCAAGAGCTTCACAAACTTAGTGGGAAAGTGTGTCTGGCTGTCTTCTAGTCCAACCCACTGTTCGGAGCAGGGCCGACTTCAAAGATGGTTCAGGCTGCTTGAGGAGGGACATGTCAGATGAGTTCGGAATATCTCCAAGGATGGACATTACACCATCTGTCTTCTCATGCTTTTGCTATACACCCCTGAAAAAGACTTTGTATTTTTGTCTTCTCCATAACCCTTCTTTAGACAGTAGAATTAAATCTCCTCTCAGCCTCTTCTCCAGGGTGAACAAACCTGGTCCCCTTGGCCTCTCCTTCCTATTTTACTGTATAGTAGTTTATGTTTTGTAACACTTTATAACTTATTCATACGATGATTATTATTAATAATTTATTTATTTAACCACCACTGTGAGACAGTTCCACTGGAAAAAACCCTTCAGAGCCCTCAGAGCTATTCAAGTACCTAAACAGGAGTCTGGTGACCTACAGAGACCCACCTTGCTTCTAACCATTGCCCTAGAATAGGGTCTCCTCCTGTCCCTGGATCTCCTGGAGGTCCTGTGGGCTATTTGTCAGGCTTATGCACACATCTTGGACACCCTTGAATACCCCAGGTTTTCTAAAGTACCACCAGATGCCTGTTTAAATCCCTGAATACTTCCATACTGCCAACTTCATTTCATAGGAAGACTATGTTTTTGGTGATTAAATGAGCTTTTGCTAGTTTACTGAGCACAGAATAGTTCAGCAGCAGCAGCAGGTCACATTTGCAATACCAGAAATAAAAGCAATAGAGCAAAGTTTTTTCTTACTGAATAGTTGACAAATAGCAATAATTTTATGGCTTGATAGCGTGAGGAAGACAGGCTCTTTAGTCTGTAAGTTTCTGATTTTCAATATTCACAAGTCAATAGAAGCAAAATGTCAAGCATCTTAAAAAACCTGGTCTATTTTTATCTATCTACATCATTACTCAGTGACGAATTTTATTTTCTGTGCTGCAGGTTCCAAAATTTCACTTCATTTTATTTATATGTAACTGCAAGCTATGGAATGTAATACAAATGCATCTTGCTGATAATGTTATGTTTATTTGGGTAATAAAAAAGTTAATATTAAATATTTTAATTAAATATGCTTCTGTGTTTTACTGTAAAAGATGTCAGTGAAAGAAGGCTTAAGGAAACAAGCCTTCCAGTGTGTTTGTGAAGTTTTGCTGAGTATTTAATTTTTAATGCTTCCTGTGTGCAAGATGAAGAAGTGGTGAGGTAAACAAAACTACCTCAGAGCTTGTACTTTGATCAGGAAAATATCAGCCTGGCAGGTACAAGAACAACTGACACCAATGAATAACATGTCCCCACCACTCCTGTATAAGCAACTCATGCAGATTCTCCATCCTAAGGAGAGAAATGATCAAATATCAAATTGCCCTAAGTTCTTCTGAAAATCTTCAGATATGTTGTGTGAGGATAAAACACAGAAGTTGAACACCAAAACAGAAGGGCTGTAGCTTCCCCAGCATCCCCTGGTGAGGTGTCTTTTATATTAAAAATATCATTCTTACAAATGCAACTCAGTCTTTTCCCTGCTGAAATATGTTCTTTGCTATATTTCTCTGCATTTTTGGCTTTGCAACTTCCCTTCAAGCGACAGAGCATGAACCGTTCCTACACCACCAAGGGCTTCCTGCCTTCCCAGGTGCTATTTCGTTTGCCCAGGCTGGAGGAATCTGGCCCCAGAGTGATGACAGGAAGGCTCATTTCCAAGTTTCTGGAACCTGCCGACACACTGGTACATTTTCTCCCATCTCGATATTTCCGCTTTCAGTAGCACAGAACTGGAAGACTGGAGAAAAGCTCAGTTTAGGAAAGCTGTGCTGACCACCGTTTCAAACTACAGGGGGCAATAGAGTACACAGAAATTATGCTGCAATTAACTTGCAGGAGTCAGCTATCTGCTAATTTGTTGGATTAAAAATATCCACACGTGGAAATAATTTGGAGTGATGGGTACAATTTTGTTGATCTTGATTTAAACCCAGGAGTCCATAGCCAAGGCAAACTCCAGTTGCTCTTGGTGAGAGATCTTTCTGACTAAAGGCTGAACAGATTGGAAATATCTGTAAACAAACCCCAAGGTATTTGTTCATTAATACATGTGATTTTCAAAACTGAAACAAGACAACATGAAGAGTCAAATCTATTTCATGTGCAAAAGTGATTCGGAGCATACTTTTGTACTGGATTTAGGTATGAGTCAAATAATGCCACGCACTTTGGTATTGTCAAACTTACATCAAGGCACAACCAAAAAAAAAGTACATTAACTTACATTTAGGGTTTTTAAAATGTCTAGTGCTACTTATATCTGGAATAAGGAGGGTTTCTAGATTAAGTATTTAGATTTTTTGCAGACGTTCTGATCCACTGTTCAGCTTTTTGTTGAAGACCAACACATATTCCTTCTCCGGGGTTTCCTTGGAAACCAAAGCGGAACAATTTTTCTAGGGCTCCAATTCCACAGCCGCCTCTTGTGCAAAGTGCCTACTGAGTACGGGCAACATGAACTGGTAGGAAAGCAGGGACTTTCTATAGAAAGGACCGAGTGGTTGTTGTTTATTTGACTCTTAACTAGATAAACAAAATGGAGGAAGTACCAATTGCTCCTTTTTTTACCCCCCTAGATATTTAAGACTGAATGAGCTGCCTACCTGTAGTGGCATGCACTCTGAGAAGGTTTAGCAGAAGACTGATAGAAGCACTGAGCTTTCCCAAATTCACAAAAAGTAAGAGGGGATGGAAGGCTCACGGCAACCCTCAGGACTAGATCCATAATCAGCCCCATGCTCTACTTAGTGGAGTTCAGCTTTGGTCTTTAATAGGACAATTTGGTCCTTGGAAATTTGGTCATGGTCATGGGAAACTGCCCCAGCTGCTGTAGATACACTATGTCTTTGTAGCTTTCAAAGTGCAGGTCTTCAATTCTGGGCTTTTTTTTGTTTTCTATGTAGGAATTGTCCAACTAGGTGATGGCTTGGATGACAGTAATAAATGCTTCCAATACTCAGTGACTATTCAAGGGACTAAGTGGCACTGACCAAGTTTTATTCTCTACTAGGAGTGGAAACCCAAGCCTCGCTCTGCATACATGCCAGTGACTGTTCGTAACCAGACCACTCATTTCTGACCACCTGCTTGTTTGAGCTGGAGAGTCAACTAGAGCTAGGAGCTACATCACATCTAGTGTGTGTCACTGATGATTAACATAATTTATCCATGCTACCTCAATATGCTAACTAGCTTTTGCTGCACTCACAGCTCTGATTTTAGGTGGATATATTCCAGATTTTAGACTTCAATAACGCTCAGACTATTTAAGACGGAAATTTATTATTTGCATTCCAAGGATTTATCAGGCAGTCAGGTCACATAACTTATCTGTTTCCTAAGAACTCAGTTCCTGTTGAAAATAATCCCATGTTTGAACTGAGAAATTAATTTCTATACAAAGTCATAGTTGCTGGGCATATCCTTGGCTGAGAGCTCCATTTTAGAATATTTAAGGACACAATTTTTTTTTATTTTGTTCACACAGTATATCTACTAATTGGAATTAAAAGTATTTTTTCCATTGCTAGCCTTGCTCTAGTTCTGCCACCTCTAAGGAATAGTCAATTGTGATATTCTTGAAAGAAACATAACCCATTTAACTTCTGTCTTCAGTCAGGAAAACAAAAATCAAAGAAATAGTGTGGTTTGGTTTTGTTTTAATGTGTTCTTCAAGCAGACAAATGAAACATTTATTAGTATTCCAGATTTTCTTATGCACTTTCTAGTCAGGCCAATGCTTACTTCTTACAACTCTGATTAGTCTACTGGGGCTCTTCCTCTGTAATTAACTTCTGAAGTAATTCTTAAATGCTGTGTTCTGTTTACTTCCTGTAGTTACCAGATGACATGTCCTGCCCTTTAGCAGTAGTTCATGCACATGGTTATTTTTTCCTTAAGTATGCATAACTAGAATAAACTAATCTGTTGCTTTTCAGTGTGCAGCCCAGTGAGGGAGTGAGTCAGTGCACATTCACTTCATTATGAGTGGAAGACGCACAGCATGAACAGACAGACATTCAGTTTATTGGCTCAAGCTCTAAATAAATAAGCTAAACTTTCAGGCTTTAATTTTGGCAGTTTATGTAGAATGTGTGAGTACTGCACTCTTGCATCTACACGTTTTTTAAACACCTCCAGGCATGGTGACTCCACCATGTCCCTGGGCAGCCTGTTCCAATGCCTGACAACCCTTTCAGTGAAGAATTTTTTCCTAATATCCAATCTAAACCTCCCCTGGTGCAACCTGAGGCCATTTCCTCTTGTCCTATCACTTGCTACTTGGGAGAAGAGACCATTAATATAGTTTAAGTCATTAGCATATTTTACTAATATGTTTTCTACTTCGAAAACTTGGAATATTTTTTCAAATTTGGTCTATTTTCAAGTATTGATATGCTGATAATACTTACCCACATTTGGCATGGGGCATGAAACCCTCTCTTGGTGTGACGATATGCAGAACATTCTTCAGATCATTCTCAAAGACAATTTTGATTATATCCAAACTGTAATACTTTGCAGACAGAACGTTATGGCTTTGATACTCAACCATTTTGACAAGCCTTTTACTACTGGACTTTTGCTACAAACATGTATTATGTGGAAGAACTTAAATGCAAATAACTAACTTTATCTAGATAAGAAAAATATTGGACACATGTTCACATACACAAAGCATACAATGTAAAGAAAATGTCACAATTTTTACTTACTTTCTTTGTTTTGTCCATTGCCTTCAGTACAGTTATGTTTAAGTCTTCCAAGACAGACAGAACATTTCCATACTCTCCTAAGTGCTGGGAAAAATATTCTAAAATAAGAAGAAAATCCATGTCACATATTAATGATCTGAAAAATATAGTTTCATTAAATAGAAATTTTATCAAGTCTGAATTCAGTTATGGTATTATTATCTAGTTAAATACACAAAATTAGCAAGAGTTACAACAAAAAGTACAATTTTATTTTAAAATTTTGTACTATTTCCATCAAAATCAGTCCTGGAGTACTTAAAATAACAAAATCAGTATTTCAAAACATTTTCTTCCAATAAATATGTTGTTAAATTGACCAAAAATAAAATATAAGTTGAGAGCTGAAACAGACCTATTTTCAAAATATCTATCTTTTCTTTCCTAACTGGATTTTCAGTTTAATAGTCTGCTTTACAGTTACTAGCACAAAATGAAGTTTTCCTGTGCATGTAGTAAATCTGATTACGTTGACAAAAAAAATGAATAATTCTGGCAAAGCCCTTAGAGGAGATAAGTGGGGGCTGTTGTGGGTTGGGGTCAGCTGAGACCAGTTGTTTCTCTCTGAGAAGCAAAGAAACCATGAGTTGCTCAGATAAGCTTCTAGTCCCAGGTACTACGATTATGTTTACAACAAATATTATCCATGCAAAATACTTTTAACAAAAATCATGGTGATAGCATAAGTTGCAGGATGTCCTTGCATAGCTGCTCAAAGAAAGGACATGTTAACAGAAAGATCTGATGTAAAATCAAGGGGCATAATTCAGTCAGAGGGATTGCAGCAAGAGGAGGAAGCAAACCATGACCAGAGTTCCCATTTGTTCAGTGCAGCAAAATACAATAAAAGGAGCCACAGGAAGGAAAAAATATAGAACAAGAATTATGTTAAAGCTAGAGACTGTCTTAGACAAGGCATTGAAATAGCAGATCACCTGGAAGAGCATGAAAAACAACATCTAAATAGCAGACAGGAAGAACTAGATTAGATAGAAGCTTTTTAGAATAATAAATAGCAATACTTTGAGGCTTTTAAGATGCCAGCATGAGTTTCTCAGGGGAATAATGGAAGCATAAGGTTTAAGGAGCCCTGTGACATAACCCGTTATTGCTGAGAGGTTGAATGAAATTATTGAGAATGAAAATGTACTGTGAATTAGTATCCTGGAAGTGAAGCTTCATTTCTGAGAACTGAGATAACTCAAAAAGAGCTGTATAATCACTAGCTTAAACATACGTTAAATGAACTCTGTACCAGTATGACAGATGAGAAACACCCTAGTGGCAATCTATGAAAGATTTAAGACAGCTGAAGCAGCCAATATTTAATCAAAACAGACAGTAAATAGAGGCTGAGACCCCCCCCACCAAGTCCTCTGGGCAGCCTGAGGTGGTTGGGGGACTCAGGTGCTAAGCAAACTTGTAGGTCTCCAGTGCAACACCAACAGCAGTAAATCCGTTGTAGAACAAAAACACCTGTCTTCCTTGGCCAGTTTTACATAATTTTGGCCAGATTCTCAATGAGCAGAAGTCACCAGAGCCCAATTCACTTCAGCTGAGTCTCTTGTCATCTATTTGTAAGCCAGAGGCTGAGGTGTCTTTCAGTGGGTTCTTGGCCATGGCTAGAGTTACTCTGTGGGTGAGTGAGCTGGTGTTCAACTTGGCAGTATTTTCAGCTTTTATAGGTCTTCAACATTCTTGACTATTGGAAAATTAATCAGGCTACCATCTCTACCTCAAGCATAACTTTTTTTGACATTTTGTGGGAGGACTTGCAGAAATTTTCCGTGAATTGTTTTCTGCTGGAAGCAGAAATAAGGTGCTGTAAGATGCAGTGATTTAGGGAAAAGACTCACAGCCCAGAAATGGTTATAGGAATGAGTCACTGGGCCATATTCTAGGTCTTGTAGGAGCTTTTTTTGATGAAGAATGATAAAACTTGTTAAACTGCTGTTTTCACTGGCTCATGTTGAAAGAAAGTAATGAATTTTTCTCCACTGGGGTACTAATATGACAATCTCTTTCAAATTTGCTAAAACACTGGTACCTCTCAAAGTGATGAATTAACTAGAAAAATATATCTCACAGGAAAGGAAAATAAGTTATCTTTACATCAGAACAAATTTTGAAGCTCAGAGAAGTACTGATTAGGAAAAATATTTTCCAAGTAATTTCTGCATGTGATGGATGACAGAGTCTGAAAAGATTATAAGCCATCTACGTTTTCTCAGGAGTAATTTCAATGAAATTTACTTTGTATTTGAGCTCCAAAGACTAAACAAACAAAAAAATTCCCACCAACCAAACAAAAACATCATCAACAAAATCACATGGCGTATTCACTTGTGCAAGGCTACCACAGAGACAGAATATGTTCTTGACCAAAAAGGAACTTACCACAGAGCTCTTCTGTGTCAAGATTGCTGGAAAGCAAAGAATATAGAAGGTTAGTGAGCTCAATATTGGTTTTTGTTGGATTGGTAAACAGTAGAACTAAAATATTAGCCTGACTGGGTCATGAAGCTCCCTTGTCTGGGCTGTAGCAGGATATGCGAATGCCTGGCCCTGGCTGGTCTTGCTCTGCTGCTTAGGGAGGCTTGTCCTAAGCCAGTGGCTGTAGCTGTGCTGCAGCCTTTCTGGAGCTGGCTGCAGGTGTGTCCTCCTTCCCCAGTCATATTTCCACTGGCACCTTCCTTCCTCCTCACCAACAACCATCTTTGAAGTTCCTCATGCAGCCTTTGTGCATCATGGTGCAGAGTTACTGCTCCTCAGGCTTTACACATTTGTTCCCAGTGCTGGCAGAACTCCATCGAAACACCAGAAATTGGGTTTTTTCCCCACTTTTCTGCCTGTACTCCTCTTCTGTGGCTGTGATGCTGGACAGCATGGCTGAGAGAGCTCAGCTCTCCATGCTACATGAGGGAAAATGCAATAACTCTCTCATGTTTGTGATCGTGGCTGGCCAGTAGTCCTTCATGGGAGACACAGTACAGTAGGAAGATAAAACTAGACATAGCCTGTCAGCATACCTAACTTCTAAGACTTTTTGGCCATGTGAAACCGTTTCACTAGTACTAACTTCAGCAAAACTAGTGATGTGAAAAGTATAGCTGTATTACCACATTCCCATGCCAACATTACGTAAATACATGAATGTACGCAAGTATTCTATACAATTCAAAACTGTTCACTTCAGATTTCATCTTGATTAACTCTTAAGCAATATTTTCTGAGCCTTTAATAGTCAAGAGAAGAAACATTTGACCTATGGCTCAATTCTCAAAGTTAGCATATTGACTTTCTTCCAAGGAGAAGAAGAAACTGATTATTAAAGAAACTTAAAAGCATGTGTGTCCTTTTTGAATTTTGCTGAGGGGTGAATATTGAATGGCTGATTGCACTTAGGATTTTTTTCACTTATCTTTTTAATGGGATTTTCTTATTGACCTCTTAATAAAGTGATGACACAGTATTATCTTAAAGTCACTTTCACCCGTGCTAACTTCCATACATCTGGCTTTTATTTACTCAGAGAGAAAAACAGACAGAAATTGCAGGATCCTGGGTTGTCACAAACTTGCATACTCAGGGCTATTAAAACTTATGATTGCTTTTAATTGATGATGTAAATGAGATTTTCCCAAACCTTTATTAACTAAAGGTGACCTTAGCTTTGAATAGGCCAAGTTGGATGGCTGCAAATGAAACTTGCATCTGATGTTTTCCAGTGACCTTGGTGGCAGGTATAATGAAATTCATAGTCTGTAAGAACTGTTGCTGAAGCAGAGACACTTAACTCTTCGGTCAACAAACCATGTGAAGGGAAAAAGTGCCTGCAACTCCCTAAGGCTGTTCACCACAGATCACTATGGTACCAATGATCAGTCATGTCTGACCAATCACTTCTGCAGTTCAGCAGTAATTTTTGGAACAGTCCAGATGTTCACACCTTGAATGCAAACCGAAACCCTGAAAGCTGGAAAATTGACTGAATCAAAAAGCAGTGACAGAATATGATGATGTTAAATGACAGGAGTTTGCTGTTATGATGCCTACTCTTTGTTCTTTGTCCCTGCATTTTGTGCCCCTTCATGTCATCTGCCTTCTCTTTGTAAAAGACATTTCTGCATTTCTTAACGTACAGCCTAATAACTGTGTTTAAAACAGTCTTTCATATTGTTAGCCAGTCAAATTAATGTTCTCTTTTCAAATGTCATGTTAAAATCCATTCTGGTCCTTGTTCTGCAGTATCCTCAGCAGTGCTGTAGCAATGCAGGGAGGGAGGGGCTCAGAGGCGTTCAGCATTTCTGTCATCAGAACATTGCTGTTAGTCCTATTGACAGAAGTGATGCAGCTGCAAATGGACTATGAGTAAAATGGAAAAGCATTTGGGTGCTGAATTCATTTTCAGTTAGAATTGGGCACCTGAAGAACAAGAAAATTGTTGTCCAAAGTGATTTGTGCAGCAGCTTTCAGGAAGCCTGTGACAGAGCATAGAAATGACATAAAAAGCGTGGATTTCAGTCTAGTGTACTCATCGTATTTCCTTCTCTATTATAAATACCCTTTGAGGCTCCATTGTTCTTGGCCTTCTATTTGAAGGGGATGCTGTTCTAGGCAGTAAAACTATAATTTTGTGTCAGTGATTATCTCATTCTTTCAGTAATAATATGCTCCTTCAAACACAGTCGTGAACAAAGCTAGAAATTCTTTTTCTGTATACAAACAATACTGAGCTCCCTGCTGGATGTTACAGCAGCAACTAAAGACGTTTGGAATATATTTAATAGTGCAGGAGTGATGTGCACACCAGAGGGCTGTTTCTGCAATTCAATACTCAGGTCTATAGTGGGCACCTCTTCATCATTTCAGTGGGTACGTATGCCAAGGACGCTTTGGATTAGACCTGTAATCTGGCAATGCTGAACATGTTATTTGCAATATTTGGTGGATGACTCATATCCAGGTACCACAGCTCCACTCCTGATAAGCACCCAAAGCACACAGTGCAGTCAAATGCATTCACACCATGTCAGCACGATCATTTTTTAAACATCAGCTCTCAATTTGCTTTCTGACTATTAAATGCGGTCCCTCTACATGTCTGACTTTGTTTCTAAAATGTTCCCTACTAATAACGTGAGCTGTTTTTAAAGGATTGTTACAACTATCCCACTGAGCAGTGCTGATCACTGCAAAGTTGATCAGACCTGTTGCTCAGTGACAGCAAATTCACTTGTGCAGATTGTGGTGAAAGTGCCTATTTGTGGTACCTCTGGAAGTGGCCCAAAACATAGGAGTGCAAAGCAGCTGTGATCACGCTCTTGTTCTGCGCACCACAGTCAGCTGTGGGCTGGGGCCAGCCAGGAAGGAGGGAAGGTTAAAGCTATTCCACCCATCCATTGGTGTGAATCCACCAATCCACAGCCCCATCGCTGACCTGACACCATTCTCTGGGACAAAAGGCACCTCTAGGCAAAGGTACCAGCAGAAGATCCGCGTATATTCCCTGGACCACAAGAAGAGGTAATGACATCTCTTCAATAGAGGAATCATATATAAAGGATGGATTCTGTCATCTAAAGCAGTTATTTTATTGAAGAATTCAATACTACAGGGCATTTCAAAAAGATGGACCCACTGCCTCAACATTGGATAGATCACACGGGACCCCAAGATTCGACACTACATTCTTGGCCTCCATGATCCCCAGACATGACAGCCTGCAGCTTTTTCTTGTGAGGAGACATCAAAGACCATGTTTTTGTGCCACCATTAGCGACTATTGTGATGTAATTCAACTATTGTCTCCGTGTTGTCTGTACAGCAGGTGGAGGGAACACAGAGCATTTATTAAAAGATTTCTACAACTTCATAACTCATTAAACCATTCATAAATTTTTATGTAATTGTAACATGTTACCATCATGAAATATACTGCTTTGACATTTGGTCCACATTTTTGAAACACCCTGTTTATGAGAGACTTTATGAATCAACCTAATTTAGGAAATTCATTGCCAGGACTATCATATCTAGAAAAGGATAATGCTTTCTTCTTCAGATCTTTCCTCATTCTCACATATGAGAAGGATTTATTTCAGAGGCTTAAACCAACTCTTTTTTGGGTCCCATGTGCATATCTCTGCTAAATCTGGTTTTAGGGAGGAAAATTTGAGGGTGGTATCTCCTATCATTAAGTAGAAACATGATTTGAGACTGAACAGATTAAGTGTTACTTAGACTGTGCAAAGGTAAATTGACTTTTTTGAAACTGAGATTAAATTAATTATTGTTACACAAATTAAAATGTTTATTTTGGTTTATTAAACTCCTTGGAAATGCACATATTGATAGAGATAACAAAACTGCAGAGGTTTTCTGGGAAACCCAGATTATGGAAGGGACTATGTCCTCAGACTACACCTACCATTAGCAATGAGCTCACTGCTAGGAAGCCTATATTATTAATACCTTCTGAAAAAATGAAACATTCTAGGGCAGCATCGTTGAGGTCAATGCAATTGAAACTACTCATTACCATTTGATTTTCACAGTGTGATTCTCATTTTTTTTCTGCAGAAAGCTGAATTTCCCATTAAAAATAACCATTCATATGGAAAATTTCCAAGCAACTCTATTTGCAGCCTGTCTGTGTGACCAGAGAATCTGTTAGCATCAGGAGTGTGTAAATCATTCTCAGTGAACTTGTTGTGTTCACTCATGAAATACTAAAGTGTATAATCAGCTCATTCTGACCTGTATCTTGCCCTTTCTCTGTACTTCATTTCCAAACTGATTTCTGTAGCTATTGTCTTGAAAAGTCTGAGAGTTAAAGCCAAAAGCTGCGATTACATCTCTTACATACTAGCAAAGACACCTTTCTGATGGCAGTGCTGCATCATGTACCTGAAATTCTCATTTATTCTAAAAGATCTAGTTTTAAAAAACGGACAAAACCCAATGTGTTATTTTCCCCCTGCATTTTTTTGCATTCAGTAATTCCTTTTCAGAAAAACCACTTTTCACTCACCTGCAGTTCACCTAATTCAAGAGCCTGTCTGTATCTCATGCTGATTTTAATATTTTTTTTCTCCATTGTACTTAGAAGTTAATTATTTTTTCCTCTGTACTTGTATTAAACTGCGATAAATCAGCAATAGCGTGAGACTAAAACATGCCTTCCAGCTGAAACAAAAGAAAACCATCCAAGGCATACATAATTACCATCCTTAGATGGCTGTTAAACTACTGCAGATTTGTCATTATTATCTTCACAAGCAGACTACTGAAGGAAACACTGTGGTCCCGTATAAGATGCGTTTCATTTTAGTTGCAGTGCACAATACTGGATTGCAGGCTAATGGAGTCGGATGGGTTCTCACTATTGCAAAGATAATGCCAACCAATCTCTTGCTCTCAGGCATGAAATCAACATCTTTTGGAGTTCGCTATTAGGGCAAGTGATCTCAGCGTTTCTCTTTTGACTCAAGTGAGGAACTAGGGCTCTGCTAATGAAGATCTGGGCAGGTGGGAAGGAGGCGGGTTCGCTTTGGGGCTGAGTCCTAAATGTAGATGTCCATATGTGTGCTGGGTGTCTAATCTCCCTTGCCAGGCAAATGAACCCCAGTGTATTTAATGGAGTTGGGGGGTTTTTTGTGGACTAGCAAGCAGGACCCTGAGTAATTGGATATATAAGATAGGCACCTAGTGTTGTTTCAGGTACTCTAGCCTTTCTGCCACCACCCATGTCCCAGCTGCTTCTCCGGTGTCATTCTGTCCACCTAGGGCTGGTGTTTCAGGTAGGAGCACCTTAAAGGCCTTATTCCTGGGGAACAGTGCTGAAGGTTGTGTGAGCAGTGACTTCTTAGGTGACTTCATTGACTATCGTGGGCCCTTGACCCTCTGCCAAAACATACACATGAAAGTGTAGATGTCTGTCCATACTGCCAAGTCCCATCCCTACGTGTGTGGTACATGCAGCATGACAGACTCTCCCAAATGCCCACCATAAGCTTGGCTTTACAGGTGGCCAAGGCTCTCAGGTCCTCACCAAATTCATCTCTGGTCTGTGCATAGTTAATCCTCTTTAGTTTGTGCCACAGGCAAAGGCTTAATGTGACATCCTTGCCTTTGGGAGGCTGCCTGTACTCAAGGTCTGCCTCAATAGTTCTAGCATCCCTCCTACCTTGTAACTAAGGTCCTGGTTGAGGGCGTCATTTTACCAATGAGAAAAGTGAGAAAAACAAATCTGATTCCCCACTGACTCATATGAGTCAGTAATCAGTGAAGCATTTATCGCACCATCTCTCCAGCAGCGCTGCAGATTGAATCCCCTCGAGATCCTCTGTATATCTCTTAGTTTGTAACTTTGCCAAATCTTCTCATTATCTTCTGACACCTTTTCCCTGAGGATATTGTTATGGAAAAACAATTTCCATGAAAGTTACGAGTGAAGTGAGGGAAGAGAGAAATATGAGAGTAAAAGGGAGGTTTACATCTGCAATGACTGCTAAAACCTATTCACTAAGCCGCTAACCATGTCAAGGATTCATGATCTGCTGAAACATGGGCTCATCAGAGTTGACATTAAAATTAAGCAGGGGCAGATTTACCAAGAAAAGGAGCTATAAAAGCATTTACCCCATAAGCCACGAATTTCTAACTTTTCTTGCATACTTCTCTCCATGGAGAAAAAGATCTGTGCTACCGATACTTTTCTCTACTTTGAGTATAATTATTCAGGCAATAACATATCTAAACAAAATAGCTATATTTCTGCAGAACTGCTCCCTCTGAAGCTGAACTGTGCTGCAATACTGTCTTTCATACAAGCTGCTAAGCATTCAGTAAAGGCAGATATGAAGTCCAGGTTATGCAATATATTAATTGTTTAGAAAACGCTGACGCCACAAGTTAGAGTTTCCTGAGTTGGGATAATTGGGAGTTTTAATAGTTTCTTCAGCAGTATTACAACCGCCAGACAGGTGCACTGAACATGTGCCCACATTGGATTTAGAAACCAGGTGAGAGCTCAAAGAAATGTTAAGATACAAACTAGGTAGTGCACATTGTTCAAGTACTTGAAATGCCAAGTTAACAATAAAAACACCACTTTTGTTCCTGATTAGATGCAAATATGGGAGGAAGGTGATCTTCAGATTCGGGTTTGGCATACACATTATGATTTAGTGATTTAAAAGGGCCAAGAAATGAAATAGCAATGGAAATAACACCACAACGGTGTTTTCAAGTTCAAGTTTCATTATTTTTCAAGTTGGAAGTCAGAAAAAGCCAGTCACATTCAATGATTCTTCTTCCTATTTAATCTGTAAAACACTTCTGTGCTCCAAACTGCTCCTAAAAATAGTGCCTGGGAGAATATGTTAAGAAACACAATACTTAAGGCTGTGAGACAATTCTACTCCTCTCTTCAGCCTTAAACTTCACAGATATTGCTTTGTAAAAGCCTGAAATTTTTGAAAACATAAAGTGTTTCTTGTAGTTAACATCACCAGCTCGCCTCTCTTATCTCCAGATGGCTTTGAGCATCAGTCACTGATAGCCTTTGCCTCGAGCTCTGTCTAGTGATTTACACTT
The DNA here is from genome assembly GCF_037038585.1 of Patagioenas fasciata. NCBI lineage: Eukaryota > Metazoa > Chordata > Aves > Columbiformes > Columbidae > Patagioenas > Patagioenas fasciata. The sequence goes on from NC_092521.1 coordinate 27,666,062, forward strand.
GTGTCATGGTAGTACAAATTGCTACCCAACCAAAATGAGTGTTTCACATACACTTGATCAAGGAGTTAATAATGAGGATGCTCCAAGACAGCAGAGCATGTGAGTCTTCAGGTTCACAATTACTTTAGCTATAACCTGCAGACCACATCCTCCACGTGTGTTGTCATTCTTCTTGTCAGCTCTAGGAAAGACTTATTGTGCTTTTGCATCACCTGCATTTGCCTTCAACACCCTTCCCATTGCTCCCACCAGCCCTGCAGAGCCTCACTGAGCACTATGTGGCTTGGAGATGAGGCTGGGGAGAGGACACAGAGGACCATGAAACCACACTGGGCTTCTTTCACCCTCACAAAGCTCTGAAAACATTAATTCAGCTTTCACATAGAGTGCATTGAGGTTTTTTTGAGGGCTCAGGACAAGCACTGACAAGCTGCCAACTGTGACATTACATGTGTGTAACACAGATGCCATGTCAAATATCTGTCAAGTCAGGGGGGAAAGATGAGCTCTTCCTCTTGCTCCTTCCCTGCTCACAGCCATGCCTTCATGTTGATCTAATTTGTGCTGGGGTGGCTTGACTCCCACCCAACACACTGTGGGGATCTACCTTGTCCTCTTGATACTTTCAACAGAGCTTAAGATGTTGCCCAGGTGCTTATAGTATGTCTATTTTTGGGCTATCTGCAAAACACTTAAACCATTATGAATAAGGGGAGCAGGACCATTGCACAACTCTAGGTTGAAACTTAATCTTAACTCTTTAATAATTGCTTCCCTTGATTCCTTGCCTATGCTTTCATTTTTTTAAGGGTCTTTAAATACAAGACACTGCTTTGCAGTAGATGAAAGTGCCAAGTGCTGCCTACTAGGAAAGGAGAACCTGGAGACCCAGTTGTAACAGCCCAGACCTAATCCCTGCTGCATCCACACAAAGCCTTATCTTACACTGGCAGAGTGAGGTGAGGGTATCTCAGTGGGGACCCTCCATAACAGCCTCTTTATACTATTTGATGGAAAGTGGTTGCACAGGGATTTCTCAAAAGTTGTATGAGATCCTGGAAAGACCCAGTGGAAGTCAAATGCCTAGTTGGCTTTCAGCTTCAATCTGAGGTAATGACAATACCAGAAACTGCATTTAAGGAAGAATATTTAACTACCGCCCTCCAAAGCAGTCACCTTGTGCTGATCTAATCAAAGCAGTCTACTGTTTCTTTATGTTGCTTTTGAAGCACAGTATCTCTGAATAATCAAAAGTTGCTTCTTTCACTGAAAAACATTAAAATTAATTTAAAATATAATGTAATTCTTGGTATTATCTCCCTGCCTTGATTAAAAATTGGGAGACTGACATTCACTGGGTCACCACAGTGGCCCATTGGTGCCATGTCCTCTTGTTTCTTGTGAACGTCTGTTCTATTCTCCCCATGGGGGGAATTTCTGTGTAACTCTGTGTATCCAGTAGTTGACCTTAAAACTAATTATTGTATTGGCTTATGGTTCAGTGGACAGAAGACTCCTCCACAACTTTTAACTTTTAGCAATTTATCATTTTGATTGCCAGCTCTTACAAATACAATTCATGTATTAAAACACCTTCACTAAAGGTAAAACATCATAGCAGTACCAAACTATGAGAAAAAATACTTCCTTTTTGCATGAACACACTACTTCACATAATCTGGTTGTCTAGATAGTGATAGCATCATTATTAATTTACTTTTTACCTGATGTATATTAATTTATATTTTTGTTTCAGGCTGTATCAAAAGGAAAAAAGGAATGTAATTTTAAAAATAATCAAGCAATCAATTAGTAGGATATGTCTTTACTAGTATTTATTTAATGTTGTAAATGTTGTAGAAAGATAATGTACATTTTATGAAATAGAAAGAAAAAATGAATCAGTCTACACATAAGCATATTTATAAATTGCAAAATATATGTCAAAAAGATCTACTGAGGAAAGATCCTTAGCTAATACAAATTTTCAGTAAAAGCAATGTTCTATCCTGGATGAATAGCATGTACTTTGGGATCTAGAGAAATTTTAAATATAAATTAATCCTGGCACAATTAGCTCCTATTGCACCTATCTTTTGGAAACTTTATCCAGTGGTAACTGATTCCTGCTCATCTGTTTTCCTGGTGATTATGGTCACTGCAGTACCAATTGTTTCTTTTTACTTTGTAAGAAGGTAACACTTGCCTACAAGGTGCAGAGACCATAGTCAGGCAGACACAACCTTAATTACTGGGAAGTTAAACCCACTGTGATTTGCCCCTGCTATCACCTTGAAAATGATAATTGCTAATTTTAGCAGTCTTCTGTTCTGTTACAGGTATGTTACATTAGCTTAGATTGGTCTTTTTAAAAGTTAATAATCTACATGTCTCTTCAACAATACTGACATTAGGACCCATCCTGCAGGGTTTTTAATACCTGGTTAATTTAGTTCCCTTGAAAGTGTCGAGTCAGTGTCTTTTATGCTTTGAATATTTTTTAAAAGACTGCTGCAGCAGAGCTGAGAAGGGAATTCAGATTTCCTGAGCTTGTGGCTCACGGAAATCACCTCAGGGCCACCTCTCCTGCTTCATCTTCAGGTTTTGAGATACAAAGACTCATGTACATGGACAGTGAGGTTTTCAATGCTGACAGAGGTAGAAGATTTAACGCAGGTGAAAACAACTTGAAGTCTGTTCTTGTGACAACCTTGGTATGAAATCTCGAGCTACTCCAATAAATGGTGTAGTGGATCCTGACATGCTTCCCTTGCCATATGTTGAAGGCATTTATGCATTGTGTAAACCACTGTGTAATCTCAGTGCTTATTTCTGAGATAGAGAACTACAGTCTGTATTTTAAATGGATAAGAGAGACAAAATAATCTGTGCAAATCTTCTCCTGCTATATACACAACTGAGTAGAATTTCTCACCCTCCCTCAATAAAAGACAGCCATAAGCTACTTGGGAATTATAGGCACAAACCATGATTTTAATTTCATTCCCCTGGGTAATTTGCAAGTGAAAACATGACAAAATAGGTAGTTTGGGGATTGTTTGATATGCACATATTCTCCTAATGCTTACATTACAAAACTTACCAGGGTTCAGTGAATATTTTTCTACTTTTCTTAGCCAGCTGGTTAATTTGAGACAGTTTACATAACCTGCCCTTTTCAGCAAATGCCAGTGAGTAAAGTTTTTGCCTCCTTATTATGTCTGCTTGATGTGATTTTTGCTGGAAAGTTACACTAACAAGGAATTTACATTATACTGTCCAAGCTGTCTTTCTTTGCTATATCCATCTGATATTTGGCATGCTCCATCTTGCTGCCTGCCTGATGACATGGTTCTCAAAAGCTTTCAAAGGTGCTAGGGGAAAGCCTTTAAAATGTATTTGCATCTGTTAAACATCAAGCAGTGTAGAATGCTTTCAGCTGCAAAGTCAGGCACTAAACCATTTATGGGTTAAAGACTTCACGAAAAAACACTCAAAAAGGCTTCTTGTTGCTGTTTTAAATGTAAGCTTTAAGCGTGTTTTCTTATTATCTATATGAAGGTTTTACTCTATAACAAATGTCAACCAGTCAGAAGAAAGCACCCTATCTTCTGATTGATAAAGGTAATTTAGTAGGTTTTCTTTGTCTTCTATCTGTTCAGTTCCCTTAAATACACAAAAATATGCTCCTTCACAGTACATATTCTCTGCGACTTTTGTGCCCTGCTTTTTGACAAGAGTTTTTCTGGACAGTGAAAATTATCTATCTCAGATGGCTGCTGTGCCAGTTTCATTACCAGTTCTCAGTTAGTAACTGTGGCATTCAGCAAAGTCTCACCTATTCTTCAGATGTGCCTATCTCCCAGAAATGAAACTGCAATGTTATTTTCACTTTTCTACATATTTTTCAGGTCCAGATATTCTGTGTTAAAGAGAAAAATATTTACAAATAATAAAAATTTTACAAATAAAAATATTTTACAAATTTTTAAAAAAAGTTTACAAATAAAAATTAAAGAAAAATAGCTTTAGAACCCCTATCTATTTGTTTTAGAAATCTTACATAGTCATCAAGGATATTTCCTTTATTAGGACGCTCTCTGACACATGCAGACAAATGGAATCATGGTAAAATAAAACCACTCCGAGGCAGATATATGGTACATACAAGGAAGTCCAAAGCTGTATGAATGAGTCCTTGGCTCTGAAATGAGTATTTGACTCTGGGTTAAAAATTTGTGTGAAGGCCCTTAATCTGCTAAGCCAATTCCCATGGTGTTCTACGAAATGTGTGACTCATTTTGCTAGGATTAGGTAGACTGCATGCATTGTATCTGTTGAAGATCTTATTTGTTCCTCAGTCTTTGCCACTGATTTTAAGAAACCTGAGGAAAATAAAATGTTATACTTATTTCTTCTGTACTCAGTACTTATTTATTTAGCAGCATTTCTGCAACCTTCTTCTTTGAATTTATAGCACATAAGTACTTTTGACAAATTAGCGAAATATGGGAAATTAGGGAAATGATGACTGCCTACTCTTCATTTCTTATGATAAGAGATAACCTGTTTATATTGCTGCTTCTCCTGTGATGTCTGTTAAGGAGACTGATATATCTGGGAAACCTGTATCTCTGTTGCATCCTAGTACCAAGAGTATTCAACACAGGATGGTTTACTGGATGCTTTAGGATGGCCTTGGGATTAGAAGTCCAATTCCACACTTCCATTTTGTGATGGCTTAAATCTGATGATTCTGGGGAGGCTATGCCTGATTTACAGCAACGTGAGATCAGAGCAGGACTGGACCCAGTACTGACCTCTGGGGTGCAACATTAGTTACTGGCCTCCAGCTAGACTTCATGCCACTGATCATCACTCTCTGGGCCTGGCCATTCATCCAGTTTTCAATCCACCTTAATCACTGTAGATAAGGAAAAGTTACCTTAAGAGAAAATGCAATGGCACAAGTTTGGCTGTGTGGAAAGCAATATATGAGGTTCTTCGCACCCTCATTTACTTTTTTTACCTGCTCAACATCTCCTCCAAGTATCCATCTCAGGTAGTGAATCAAGTGAAGAGATGTCAAGAATTGAGGAGCTTATATTCAAGCCTCAAGGAAGCCACAGATGCATTACTGTCATAGGTGGGCAACACAGAAGGCATCCCATTTCCACCCTGTGTTCTCGGTACCCCAATCACATTTGTTGGAACGTTCAGGTATTTCTAGAAGGTTTAGAAAGTCTTCACTTTTACACTTTAGAGACATTTGACACAGTCTAGCTTCTGATTGTAAGAAGGGGACACTTACTCAGTGTTGTGTGTATCAATTGTGTGAAAAAGTTCATGCAGTTCTTCTCCACTCAGGACTCCATCAGCAAAGTAAGCTTTGAATTCATCAAAGGACAGTTTTCCATCATCTGTAACAATGAAGAAATGGAAAGTGCCTTAGTTTCATTTATGGTTTTGCTTGTTTACTTCATGCAGTAGAAGAGGAAACCATTTAAAAACCCCGCTCTTCACACTAAATGTAGAAACTTCGCATACTTGATCAAGACACATAAAGAACATGATGTTAAGTGCATCAGCTGTTGTATCAGAGTTCTCAGTTTGCCTGGCAACCCTGGTATTCTTCCTCATTCTCATCTTTCAAGCAAAGATAGTTTGGATTGGGTAAGTCTCTACCAACAAACACATCAGTACAACCCCAACTGTGCACTGACCCCATTCACAGCAGCTTCTCCCTGTCATGCCCCATGCTTCCCCTGCCCATGTTCTTACCTCTGCATGGAAGATCTGAGACTGAGAGGGCCAGAGAAAATCCAGGGAAATGCAAACCCAAACATTTGTCAAAGGAACACATTGGTTGAATGAAAATTTCTTCAGCTGTATAAAGCTATCTTCTTATTTTCCTTTTCTTTTCCTCCCCATTCTTTCCTCTGCTCCCTACCTCCTCATGGGAGACAGACTCAAGTGCGCAACTCAATAGCAGCTCACTTCTAAGGACACTAATCAATACACTGCACTGGTTTGCAGCATTTTGATTGTCTCTTTCTTTATAAAATATATCTTTCTCAAAAAGCCCTATGTTTGGTGTGAAATTACAAAATAAATTTTTAACAGTTCAGTTTTCATGAACTAGGAAGACAGCTTTGTGTCTTCCTCCAGTGGAAAGAATTTCAACTAATTTTCTTACCGTAGAAAATAATAAATTTCTATTTGCAAACATGTAATTTGTCTAGAATTAGACCAAAATTTAGGAATGAGAAAACTGTTTTGGACATACATCAGATGTCAATCAAAATCCTCAAATGGATTTTCAGATGGAGTTTGAATAGGTCATGCAATATACAGTGAAGCCCAACTATGAAGACTTTGACTTTTTATTTTCTAAGTATTTGCTCTTCTCTTTTGTTTGGGACAAAACCAATCATCACCACATGCACCCTGACCATCATCAATAACATGCTCATGTAGTTAAGAAGTGTCTACAGGACTAATGGGACTCAGAAGGAGGGGAAGTACCATATGATAGCATTTAGAAGAACAGTAATGGGATGCACATTAATTCAAGAGGAGAGAGTCCTTATTACAATCTCTAATACATTAATTGAGTTGGTTTCACCTGTTTCTTAATTTAGCTTTAATTGTAGCAAGCCCTTGACTATATGAGGCAGAATCCTTGAGCTGAGATGTGTTGGGCAGAGATTAATGCATCTGGTATTTTCAGGATGTTACCACTTCAAATTGAGACTCCACCCTCCTTTTGTCACATTGAACTGCACAACTCTGAGTGCTTTCTAAGGGGTATTTCAATAAATACTACAGCATTTTCTTGAAGTAGTGATTGTATTTGTATCTCAGCTCATGCATGTCTGAAAATCCCAGAGAAGGTGCTATACTGCAGATTTTCTATGTGTTCTGTTTCATTTTGTTTGGATTAGTGATGTCAGAAATTGATAAAATGTGTCACAGTTTGGACAGCCTGTCCCATCCACAGGATGGCTGTGACAGCAGTGACAGCAGTGGCTGACTTAGGTCGTTGTCTGGTTTTGAAAGTAGGACTCTGAGTTGCAAAGAGCACTAAACTCTCTTAATTCTGGCCTCTGATCATCAGAATAAATCATCAAGGGATCAATTAAAGGAAGAAATGCAAGATAATTCTGGTTGCTGAAATGAACTAGATCCTGGACAGAGCTTTGAATGACGTTGTGTAGAAGGTGATACAAGAAACCAACCAGTGTTAAAAAAGTTAAAGAAGTTTACAAATGGAAAGCTGGTCCAACACAAGTCCTTGAGATTTTGCCAGGGATCCCTCAGCAACAGCTAACACTTGCTTCTGTCCTGAAGAACAGCTGTCCTCTTTTCTTTGGTGTACAGGCATGACCTCAGAAGAAGTGTGTGGGTCAGGATGAGGCAAAACCATAACTCCATGAAAACAGTTATGGCAAATTGTTCCTCACTGACTAGTGTATCTGAATGAGTTTCAAATGCAAGATTGACAATCAGCAAACAAAAGCCAGAGAAATAATATCCATCTCTTACTTCTACTTAGAAGAAGCTGGAATAGTTAAATAGTAGTTAAGTAATAATTTAGCTAAATTATTGGAGCCTTTGCATGAAGCATAGAGAATATTTTCAGAGCTTAAGACTTTGTAACTCCGTTTTGGGTAGCACTAAATTTAAGTACACATGGCTTTTTCTCTTCCTTCATTAACATACTGAAACACTGACAGGGCACTAAACAACTGTACAGGGTAAGACTAAGATGTCCTAAGCACAAGATAAATACACAACATATTGCTGCCATATTTCAGAGTGGTGAAAAATCTGTTATAAAGGCAGTATCTGAATCCTGTAACTACATGTTTTACTAGAGCATACAGATTTGAAAAACAGAGCTGAGGAGGTTCCTCACTCTTTTACTTGCTCTTATTTCATAATTTATATGGCTTCAAATACATAATCTTCAAGAGTTTTCAAAGTTGGACAAATTGAATGTGTGATTCAGCAAAAACATTTTGAAACATTTAATATGAAAAGACAGATTGTAGCTGGAGATTATTATTATTATTATCAAAATAAAATGTCAGGATATACAAGAAGTAAAAACCAAAATGGCACAATACTGGGTTGAAGGTAGGCAATTTTCTTTGGCAGAACTGCCATGATTACCTAATTAAGAATCTAAATACATCTGCCATTTGGCACTGGTTACAGAGAAGGAATATCAAATATTGACCGTGTTGAAAGGAGCTTCTTTACACAGCTATGCTTCCTTTGGCTCATACAGATAAAATTGATTGTTTAATCAAACTGCCTATGTAGCTTTAGCCTTTGCTGGGAAGTGTGATCTGCATGCAAGTTATACACATACTCAAGAAGCTCGTTTACTCACAAAACAGCCTGGGTATGACACAAAACCTGAAACATCTGTCTGTTTATCTCTGTTCTTCAGGATCATTGGCTTTACATCAATCCAGAAAATCGATGATCTGCCAACAGCCAGATTGGACACTTTAACTATTCTGTTTATATTTTATAATCCAAGAGCAGACATTGCGTTTTGCTTCCTTGCTGTTTATTCCCAGTAACATTTTGAATGTCAATGACATTGACTGACACATCACTGAGCTTGTTGCTGGCAAAACCCAAGGAGGTTTGAACCTATTTGGTTACTTACGGACTTTATATGGTTGCATTTACTGAAAAAAAAGCTATTGTTCTCCAGAGCATTTCTCTGATTTTGTATAACCGTTTTGCTAGTGCAGCTGGGGACTCAGGTGCCAGTGGCCCAGGCCACCCCTACACTTCCTCAGTGCTCAGATGAAGCTCAGACCCAACCCCTAACTAGTGTTCCTCGTGCTGTTTAATTGCAGACACATATGCCTAACCAGGTTTTTCTTCAAGCATCAATAACAGGCTTTATTTTACAGTTTGCATAACACATCCTCAGCCTCACGTCCCTGGGGCACACTTCACTGTCCTCCAAGTGCCCAGATAAATACTGTCTGGTTTAAGTGTTTCAGAGCAGCTGAGTGGAAACCTCTATCATTGACGCTTCAATCCATGTCACTGGCAAAGTAACAGGGGGTGGATGATTCATAAAAGACAAACTTTTCTGAAGCCATGCATCCCTCAGATGAATCAACCTGCAGCAGCGTTTGCCTTGGCAACCTTATCTCAAAGAAGCTGTTGGGCAAGCCTTGCATGCTTTTGTGTATCTTCTCTGACATATTTCAAAACCAGAATGTCTTCAAAAACAGGCACAGTTGCCTGTCCTCCTTGGAGCCAAAACACTCCTGACTGGCAGACAAAATAATAAACAATAAAATGAATCTCCCTGTGTAGTGGTTGCAAGTTTAGAAATATATTTACATGGTGTTTTAGAAGAGTCTTCCTTTGGGTTACAATTACATTCTTACATTTATTTAAGTAAAATACACCTCTCTACTGAACAGATATTTTTATGTGTAAAATAGAACCAAGTGATATCCCCCAGCCAGTCCATTCCAGAAACATGAGTAATCTCCAGGACACAGTTTGGATAGTTTATGACTTCAATAGACAACAGCATATCTGATGAAGGAAAGGCACACACATACTCTCTTTTTGCACTGAAAGATGACTTCAGTAATGGAAAAAGGTATCAAGCAAATAATGAACAAGGGCATGTATATATTCGGAGTCTACATATCCAAAGATGGTGGCAAGTAGTGAGTCTGCAGGCAGGGAAAGAAGTTACGGTGATGCAGAGGAGCAGGATGTCTTGCAGAGATGCCAGTAAATGCCGGAGGGCAACAAAACAGCTTCCACTCCCACCTATTTTGGGCTTCTTGTTAGGACTGGGAGCCTTTCCCAGCAGCTAAACATGCCTGTGGGCTCCTCAGAGGACACCAAAGCAGTCTTTTTACAGCAGGAGTCACATCACATGGAGCTTCTGTGGCCAAATGGCAGCCCTAGGGCTTATGGCAATTGGAGGAGCCACATGGAAGAGTTTATGGCAACGGGAAAGAAAAACCCCACTGGCCTAAAGCTCATCCTGGGGTTCACCTTGGTGGGATGAGATTTGGAAAGCAGAGCCTATGGCACTGTCCTACCCAACCAGGTGGTGCCCAGCCTGCCTCCAGGTTGACAGCATGCACACTGCCAGCACAGTTGGGTTATTTAGGGTCTGGGGCTCCATGAGCACAGTCCTCTGCCCTTATAGGGCAAAAATTAGCAAAAGGAGAAGAGCTAACAAGAAGTGAAACCAGCAAATAGAACAATCCCCTGTGGCAGAAAGTATTTGTGCCCCAGGAGGGTACAACAGGGACTAAGAAATGACAGTGCTCAAAATGGATCTGTCACTTTGGCCATGGGAAAGACAAGGGCCAAAAAACAAACCCATCCAGGTCCTAAGAGTTCTCAATGGGAGCTGACTTCCTAAATCCCTTGTGGGAGTTGTGACAGCCCATTATGGATTTTTGAAACCTGGCTGCCTTTGAAGAAGTTAAAGCCTTAAAGCACCTCACTCAGGCCACAGTCCCACAGTGGGAAGGCTGTGTAAACATGGGTCCTGCTCCCAGCTCACCCACTCCTGGGGACCTGCTGTGTGACTTGCCTTTTTGGAAGGGACTGACAGTCTATACCTGCTGTAAAAGATTTGGATCAGGGCACTTGAGTGCTAAAAGATATTGCCTCATACACAGAGAAAATGAGGTAGTGGGACACACACACACACGACAACAGACATGGACGGACTGAACAAGATGCAAAAAGTTGAAAAAAAATTGATTTATTGGCACACAGCACATAAGCTGGAATCAGACCAAGGAACAGCTGCCAAAATAATAATTTTCAGTGTGCCAAAGAGTATGCTGATAATATCCAGTAGGTCCCAGGCATGAGGGGTTGCACAAGAAAAAGCAAAGACATAGGCTGAAGCTTTAAAGATTCTGAGCAAATGCACTAAGCTTTCATTGACTGTGGTCTGTATGAAGTATTAACATAATCAGAAATAGTGATTTTGAGCCATTACTCCAGCTATATGCTGGAAAAACTTAGCACACATAACCAAGTGGTCCCAAGGGGACTAGCCTAATAGGGAGAAGGCTTAGGTTTAAAAATAGGCATTTTATCTTTATAGAAATAATGACATTTGGAATCTGGAGTGCAGAGTCCAGCCCTGCAGCACCTAAAGGATCCAGGGAGGTGGGATGGGGAATCCCAGCCCAGGCAGAGCCTGGGCTCTGAAAGAGGAGCCAGGATGGTGTCTGCAGTGGAGCCAGATGCTCAGGAAGCAAACAGCAGTGTGGCAAGAGTTCCTGGAGGTTGTGCAGCAAGGGTTTTGCCTTACAAAGCCATTTTACCAATACTGATTGAAAAATCTGGGAGCTCAAATCAGCCACGCTGCAGTTCAGAAGATTTGTGTCTGGCTCCTATTCAGAATATATGTTGGGTAAAGTAATCCAGTAAATGTATAGATCAAATGCAGCCACTATGGGCAGCTCAAACCTGGTGCTGCTGGGTAACATGGTGCAGATAGCTTCCCCAAGGGATTCCTGCACCTAGCTGTTTCTTTCAAGGAAGGGCATACAAGAACTGGCCACCCTGTCCTTGCTGTGACATTCTTGGCCAGTCCCTGTGTATGGAGGGGAGAGCCCATATGCTGCTGCAGCTGCCACCAAGCATCGCTGCTGGGGACAGCTGAAGACCTCATGAAACATCAGGATGTTGTGGCCCCCGATTAGGAGATACTGACATAGGAAAAAATGCTGAAATCAGGGACTTGGCATGCCTTGCTTTGGTGTAACTCCAACATTTTCCTTGAAATGAAGTTTAATACGCTAAGCGGCAATCTTCAGAGAGCTCCCAGGCCAACTGTAACGGTTCACTTAGGGCGATTCCAGAGATCCCCTTCCTGAGGTGCTCCCCCTGCCTCTTGCAGGCACATTCACTCAGTCCTCTGGGATGGCATAAATTTGAACTCTGGGCTACAAGCTAGAGCCACTGAGAAGTCACTGCCTGAGGATGCTGTAGTGAGCTGGCTGTTATCCTACCACAGCTCACCTGGAGACACACGAGTAGACGCAGCTGGTAGAAGACTCACCTGCAAAGTCAGTGTTTGTCCTGCAATGGTCCTGTCAATAAATAATGTATATGTAAACACCTATTTTGATCACAGCAAAACTGACTTCAGAGTGAGCATTGTGAGATTTCCTCTTGATCATCATGTGGATGTAACTCCATGGCTTTATGTTTCCTCTGTGGAAATCTTTTTGGGTGCCTCAAATGTGTATGTCAAATGTGTATGTCAGTGTTTTGGTCACTGACCCTGGTGGAAGTGATAGGATGCTACTGCTGCACTTGCCTTATTTTAAAATATCTTTTATTTGTAACCCACAATTTTTTGTCAGGCTAATGTTCCCATGGTTTTAGAGCTAGGCTGAAATCCCCAAATCACTGCAATCAACGGCAATTTTGCTACTGCATGTATTATCATGCTTTCTTATTCATTTTTAGAATTCTACATTTAAAAGTCTGATTGATATCCCTGTGCTGTAGCATGGACATCAGAGGGTGCTGAATGAAGACATGTGACAGAATGAGAAGATTGGTCTCATCTGACTGTATTTTTCATTTTACATATTCTAGTTCAAGAACATTACAAATTATCTATTTTTAGAGGGGAAGAAAAGGCCTTCAGTGACTGCTTGTTTGAAATGTCAGAAAAAATTAAACCAGACATAAATGTGCTGGTTTTGGCATTGAAAACATTTTGCTGCTAGTCTGTTCTGGGTGTTTGTCATTCAGGTTTGGCCATTTCTGGAGCTTTTTCTCTCGTTTGGTCAATTTTCAGTTTTTCCCTCATTTGGTTGCAGTCATTCTTGACTGCCTGCTGCATACTGTTTACTGTGGGTTTTATGGTTAATACAGTTAAGGTTTGGTGGGGTTTTTTTGTTTGTTTTTTGTTTGTTTGTTTGGTTGGTTGGTTGGTTGGTTGGTTGGTTGGTTTGTTTTTTAAGTCTCTGTTTCTATAGCCACTATTAACCTATGTTGTTCTCAAGTATCTTCCTCTTAGGGGCTTTAATGATGTTTGAGGTATAGTTATACCCAGTGCTTTTTCATAACAGCTGACTTGTATTTGCAAATCAATGACAGCATCTATATACAAACAATCTTTTCTAAACCTGCCATATTAGAGCAGAAGCTCTAAGTTTGGAACAAGGCCATAATCAAATACCAGTTCTAAACTTGTGGAGAAGAGAGACAGCTGGAAGATCCTTCTTCTGGAGGACATGGCTGGGAGTCACTCCCTGCTCCCTCCAGGTTTGACTGGATGGCTATTTCCATGCTGAAAAGTGCTAAGCAGAGTTTTAAATGCTAGGACATGCCATGTCCCCAGAGCAGGAGAGAAGGTTCATGCATTAAAGGGTGGCTCTTGTGCTGACGCATACACTCAGCAGCCCACAGGCGGGCAAGCCCAGAGCCAAGTCACCAGGCTTGGAATAATTTGTTTCCACCATCAGAAGATAACAGATCTGAAGCACATGGAGATGATAAAGTAGAAAGGCTCTGCTAAAAGAGAAGAGCAGCCCGCTTCTTCCCCAGGAGTATGGGAAGAGAAATGTTCCCCACCTTGATGCAGGCAAAGGCAGAACACTGCTCTCCAGTTATTTTGTGCAACTCCCTGATTCTGGTCAGTGTTGAACCATCAGGGCTGAAGCACGTTCCCTCAGCTGAAGGAAAACAGTTACTCTTGCAAGATCAAGAGTTGCATTCTCAGTAGATTATTACAATTTTTTCTTCTCCAGTTTGACAGTCAGACTATGATTGGATTTCTGCAACATAGTCTATATTTGAATTTCCATTCCTGTGATAACAGGGGGAAATTATATCATGTGGCTACACTACCAGGGCACATGTCAAAGCTGCATGGTCAGGCGAGGCCCCAGGGTGACATTTACCAACAAATGATATTGTTTCACTTGTTTGCAAATCTCTGCAAGGCCCATGGGGTACTCCATGTCCCTCTTAGCATATAAGAAAGTAAGATAAACACGTCATGCAGGAAGATAAGCACCTATAGGTACTGCAGTCACATGTGTGTGGGGCAACCACTGTCACCTGTGAGATGAGTGAGGTAAAAAATTGACTTGATTAGGAAAGACTGCATTTGGCTTTTCCAGTTTTCCGTATTTCTTGACCCTGCTGGCTACGGACAAGATTTTACTTTTTGAGAGGAACTTAATGAGTTTGATTTTGTTTTAAATAGCAAAAGGAATGAAATAAATGAAGAGCTTTCCTTTTAGTTGTTGGGATTTTTTGCCCTTTTTTTTTTTCTTCCCAAATTAGGTTTCATTTGAATGTGTGGAGTTTTGTAAAGTAAACCTGGCCAAAACTTCATTTTGACATGCAAGCCTGAAACTTCTCATTTCCAAAAAGGTCAATGTGCAACATATCACCTTTAAGAAATTGCCTTCTTTTCCCTTAGGGTTTTCTGTTGCTTTTGTGAATATTAGGAACCATGTATTTCTTAGAAATGTGATGTTCCTTCCCTATGCTTTGTTTGCCTTCTAAGAAAATCACACGACCTTTCCAGTTACAGCAGGAGTGTGGACCTGCTCCATAATAGAGTGGATCTCCTCAGCCATGAAGTAAGAACTATAGGTAGAGCTTATGAAGCTGATGCTCCTGTGGGAGCTATGCACAACTGATGTTTCCAGAAACAGGAGGGTGACAGAATGATGTATGTGACTGTGGTGGCAAAGAAAGAAGCCACCACCCCCAAAAAAACAAGATTTGCATGGCTTCTTTCAAATAGGCGAATGGTTGTTCAAGAAGTTTCTCAGTTAAACCTAGCAGTCATAAATCATTTTAGCATTTTTGAGTGGCAGCAATTCAGCATGATTTCTTGACTCTTTTGATCTCTTATTTTATATTGTCTTTGCAAGAATAGTTGTCTTTCCGTGTTGTGGAAGGCTAACATGAAAGCCCACAGTCCCTACAATCACAGTAAGAATGCTGTCACCTTTAATGGAGATAGAAGGAAGAATGAGGAAGAAATTTTTACAATGAGGGTGCAAAAATACTGGCACAGGTTGTTAAGAGAGGTGGTAGATGCCCCATCCCTGGAAATATTCAAGGACAGTCTGGAGGGGGCTCTGAGCAACCTGATCTAGCTGAAGATGTCCCTGCTCATTGCAGGGGGGTTGGACTAGGTGACCTTTGAAGGCCCCTTCCAACCCAAACTATTTCATGATTCTATAATTCTATAATATTCTTATTCATTAGCTTGATCCACTTTTTTGGATGTATTTTTTTCTTGCTGTCAAGCATCTAGCGAGGTTTTTTATTATAATTTTTTGGGTGGAATTTTAATCTCACAGAGAATGAATATGGCAGCTCTGAGAGAGTCCTATTGAAAGTGCATGGGTTAACTGGAGCGTGCCGCGGACAGTAATGTGGTATTTGTTATTGTAAGCCAACATTTGGTTTCCTGTAGCACAGAAAGGTGACACTAAAAGTCCAAGTATCCTAGTCAGCTAATAATTGCTGTTGACAACAGTTTAAACATGTTAGGTAAGTGTTCACATATCCAATAACCCTTCTGAGAAGATACTTAACTTCCCAGCCTTAAAACAGATCTGCTACTTATTAATGTTGCATGAGACTGTGCAATGCTCTCTTAGCAAAGTGGAAGTCCCACAGGCAGCTGATGGTTGAGCAAACACAATTAAGCACATTAGAGCTGAAATAATTTCAAGTTCATGGATTTAAATTAATAGAACTAAAGTGACTGAACTTAGCCACTTTCCTCGCAATAACATGTTGTAAAGGATCCATATATATAGTATGAACTCCAGTGACCAAAGTCTCTAGGGCCAATGTGGCTTCATATTGCTCTGGAACAAGCAAGTGAGTTGTTTCCCCTATTTTAATAGCAAAGTATCAGTAATAAACTGTGGAGTAACCCCCATGAGGACTGGAAGACTTCCTGACCACGAAACTGCTGTGGATCCACCAGGGCTGGGACAGAGCATGAGTTCAAGTCCAGGACAGGGACATGAAGCTGCGGGGGCTCGTTTTGGCTCTGTGGTAAAGAGGACAACATCAATCTTCACGGCAGACACATAAACATCTATTCCAAACACTGCAAGTACGTCTGCAGGGGAGCTTGGCTGTGGTTGGCATGTAACTAAGCTGGAAGGGCACTGCTGAAGGGGAAGGTCATTCTCCTCCCATCCCAGCCCTTACCTCTGGATTCAGCTTGCACCATCACTGCCCTTGCAAGCCACTGGCAAGCTGACTGAGAGATATAACAACAACCTCTCAGTGATGGATTTTGTGGGCCCTGCGCTCTTTGAAGGAGCCTGCCATGGTTTTGTGGGAAGTGCCAGTTGCCGCACATAAGCTGGGTCAGGAATAGTGGTCAGAGGTGGGCTGTGGGGTGGGATTGCCATCTCAGCAACAGTAAACTGTTATTCAGTAGACTCAGTTATATTATAACATCAAAGTGTATGGAAGCCCCCTTATGTCCAGTAGTTCTTCCTTGAAAGTTATTATCATCTTTGATTTTCTCAATGGTATCCCTTTGCCTTCAGATATCTGAGAGTACACTGTCACACCTGCACAATAACTGTTTTCTGAAGACTGAGTGGGAATTGCTTGTCAGGATTAAACCTGTCTGAGCTGTGGGTTTGACACTGTTCAGTGCTTTCAGAAAAAGACCAAGGTCTGGCCCATGATTCTGCAAGAAGTTGCATCTCCTTTCTTCCCATACTTCAGTATTACAGTGCTAAATAATTGTGAGCTTGTGTTTCCTTCTCATCCTGAAAGACGTAACTCTGGTTATCTGAGTTATGTATAAATACTTTTATGGTAACAGAAGCTCTTCACAGCCTCAGGCACACTGCATCTCTCATTCTGTGTGACACAGGGACATGATAGTGGCTTAATTTCTCAGCTGGGGTATGTGCCACAAAAGTGATACTGTAACTTGTCCAAAATTGTGCAGCAATTCTGAGATGGGAAAAGGAACTAAAGTCAGGTTCAAGACCATGACTACGTATACCAGCAAAAAAATCCAGTGGACACACTTGTGGTCCTTACATCAAGGACCTTTCCCTGCTGTGGCCAAAATGGGAGTATTTGTAAAGCCTCACAGTACTATGCTCCAACTTACTGAATTTAAATAAGGCAAAAAATAAATGTGGAAGGAAAATCACTCAGTAGCATGAAGGAAAAACTTTCAATTAAGAACACAATAAAAAGTTATGACTTTTGTGTTACAAATCCGTGAGTTGAATTCAAGGCTTTATTCTACCTACTGACATGCAGAACAAATACATAACTGCAAAACGTAAGAATCAAGTCTGGTTGCTGGATATGGCCTATGGTGTTTCTAAAAAGTAATAAAATGGAGCTACCAGCAAGTATTTCAAAGCTTCTTGTGAACATAATGTCACTAATAAAACACCCACATGCACCCAAAGCGCAAATCAAACACACATACCAAATTGTGAAAGCACAAGATTTGCCCATAAGGAAGGAACCCATAGGGAGGATGAGTGCACAACAAAATACATAACATTGAATGTGTAGAAAACATAAAATGGCATGAGGGATGGCTGGTTTTCCTTTTGGATGTTTAAAGCATGACTTAAAATGCTAAATCAGTGATGGATTTTTTTTTCCAAAGGGAGGGGGAAGACATGTGATCGGCCTTACCATTCTTGTCTGCTCTTCTTAATATCTAAATGAAAAGAGAGAGAGAACAGAATCACTTTTTTGTTGTTGGTGGTGGGGCTTTTTGTTTGTTAGTTTGGGGTTTTTGTTTGTTTGTTTATTGTTTGGTATGGGTTAACAGCACACAGTGCTGTATTTACTGGGCATTTGTAGTTTGAGCTCTACATCATATTTTCACAAGGCTGTATAAAATTGAAAAGCCCTTAGTGTGTCTTCATCCTTCCCTGAGTATTGCTTTAACTCCTCCTGTGCTGCATGCACAGAAAACCAACAGCATAATAAGAACCAGCTTTATTTTCTAGTTTGTGTATGGCTTATAAGGACGATGTTTTGGCACAAAACCTGATACCATATGGCTACCATGATACTGGATTTGAGGTTGAAAGATGTGGTTTAAAGAAGCAGAGCAAGAATGTTACCTGGGAGGATGCACTGAGCACCTAAGATGGTGAGAAAGGCTCAGGGTTTGCATGAGGGGAGGAAGCAAAGGGATAAGTCAGGAGAGGAGCTGGGCGTCATGAAAGGATCAGACTGAGTGTAGGAGGCAGCAAGATCAGATGTGTGGGAGCAAATCTGAGGATTGCTCTGACAACAAGTAGAAAGCAGATACAGAAGAAAGAAGAGAGAAGGCATAGAGGTTTATAAGCTGGGAAGGCAAGGGCAGGGTGGGGGTGTCTACTGTAGATCCTTTCTGTGCTATGAAAACTGTACATGACCCCAGCTTATCCTCAGGGTATGCAGGTCTGCCTTGTCTCCCCACTGTAAACGGCACCTGCTGGAGAAGCTACTTGAATACATAAGCAAGAGTCTGTAACACCTCATGCAAAGTCTGAGGAAAATATCCTGGAGAACGCCTCCTGTGAGAAGAGGTGACAGAGCCTTCCAGGCCCAGCCCTGCCATCAGTGGGGGACACAGCACCAACACATCCAGGGCTGTAGGCAGAGGCACCGGCCCTGTCTTACCGCCAGTGACACACTGGCGTGTCCGCCTGTCACAGCTGCAGTCGCACCACAGGGACCACCACATTCATCCACGCTTTGGAGAAGGGATCAGCGTCAAGGAGTGGAAGTGACAGAGAAGATATCCTCCAGTTTCTTTGCTAGCTCCTTGCTCTCAGGACGACGTGGTTTTGTGGTGGCACAGACAAGGTGCCAGCCATGGGTTATCACATGACATATCAGATATATGCAATGGCCACCTGGTGATCCTGCTACATTTCCAGTTGTAGTCCCCATCACTACGTCAGCCTGAGCTGCAACAGGGAGTCATCTGGGCAATGCTACAAACAAATTTAGAGAAGGGAAGAAAGCAAATCTCCCAAATATAGTTTCTATTGCTGCTATGAATATCAGTAGTTTCAAAATGGGCACAAATATTTTTGAGAACTGAAGGCAATGGAGATATTATCTCGTTTGACAAACTGCCAGTAGTATTTCAACGGTTTCTCCAGCACATGCCGTAACTGCTCTGCTCCTAGAAGTGAAACCAAATGAGAAACGCAAGGATCCAGGTGCCAAGCTCTGTTAGAGCATCTTCATGGCTGTATTCAGTTGGGTGGGGTTGGCAGGGAACTAACAAAATTGTGACTTATAACCAGGACTTCACTGACAGTCTCTAAGCTGAACTTTGCATTCTAACAAGTTTACAGAACATAAGGTATGAAATAAACTTGGTAAAATATCATCTTCCCTCCCTATATATCCAAATAGATCATACATTGCAACTCATTTTTCAGTGTGAGGATTGGCCTGTTTAGGTGTTTTAAATTTTTACTCTTAAATTGGAAATTTTCTCCTAATGAGAACTAAAAGACTAAATGCAGACCAAGGAAAGACAGGTAAAATACAGCCCCAGATTCCTGGCAGGTTTGGCTGTTTTTTTTGGGTAACTGTTTTTGGTCTTTCTTCTACCTCATTGGCAAGTAGCCTTGTTTTCTTTCTGTGTCACCTGAAGGAAAAGACAGTCTGCTTATCAAGGTACCTGTCACCATGCTGCCTATAAGACTTGGTGCTGCCCTGGAGTTGGTGACTGTATGTTAACAGAGAGGGCAAAGCCAGCGTGCTGAAAGGTTTTTGCAGAGTTTCAGCTGGAAGCAGAGAGATCTGTGAAATTTGGGGAGGGTGGATAAACATGATGCTCTGAGATCTAAAGGCCCAGTTACACTTGACAAAAGGGAGCAGTGGGTGCCCCCAGGGAGATGCATGTCCCACTCATCTTGCAAGGGCACAGCTGAGCTGCCCACTGTGGCACATGTGCCAGCACCTCTGAAGGGAAAGAGCAATGTGTGCTTCAGCGAGGTGGTAAATATGCCCAGCTTGGACCCAAGCAATATTAACAGATGGCTGACGACTTGTGCCATGAGTAGCAGGGGGCCACGCAGAGCCACACCGTGTGTTGCAGCCACAGCAGGTGACGCAGCCCACACCTTGTGCAAGAATTCTGTGTGGAGCAGCCGCACCGGCTGCTTAGCCTTGGCAGTGGAGTTTCCATCAATTATAAGTGCCCCATAAATATGAGTCAAAGGTGGCAAAAGTTTCTGCATAAGTAATTTATCTTTAAAAAATTATTAATCATCACTATTTTAATTTTAGATCAATTATTTTTTTTAAACCTTGCAGAAATGTTAAAATCCTTTGGACACTTGATAGGGACTTTGACTCAAAAGCAGGAAGAAGTTGCATTACAAATCAGGTGTTGCTCTCATTAGATCTCTGCCCAGCTCCCAGTGGGACTGAGACCTCAGTGCCTGCCCTTTCTCTGTTGCCTTACAGCCAGTCTCTTGCTGCCTGGTCTAATATGCAGTTAGTGCTTACACAAGGTGGAGGAACTTCACTGGGGGGTTATCAGAGAGCTGCACACCCCCAAACAGTTACGACATGAGTGTACTCCCACAGCAGGAAGGACCCCAAGGGTCCAGTCCCTGCTTTGAATCAGGCAGAGACTAGGTTTGAATGTAAGGTTTTCCTCCAAATTCAAGAGCAGAAATATGGCAGAAGCCCCTCTCCCCCCCTTTCACCAGTTTTGTGAATGGTACCTGCTTTTCTACAAATATGAACCCGATACTTGTTTAAGAAATTGCTGAAAATTAAACCAATAATTTTCATTTGAAATAAATTTTTCACAGTGGGTGAAATGAAAAATTTTCAGTTGATCAGATATTCTGACCATCTGTGGTTTCCCAACCCAGTGTGCTGAGTTAAACTGGAGAGCTGGCTCGATTTGAATGTCTTATCTCTTTCCTGACAACCTGGGTTTCTCCTCTGTCTTTGTATGGTATACGTGTAATTGTATGGTTTCCCTTAGAAGAGAAATTTGCAAGACCAAAAAGCTGCATTTTTCATTGTACACTTGAATGGATATTATAAAAGTTAACAGAGAGTCTAATTTAAGTGATTTCTCACGGAGCCTAGAGCAATCAGAAGAAGAACAGATATGGCTTTCACTGGAGGCTGATTCAAATTATTTTGAGAAAATATTGGGGAAGTTTACGTGGGCACATTAGAGAAAATATTTAGATAGTGAGTCCTTAATACAAGCTTTAATACAGAACATGTCATTTCCAGCTGATACGGTGGACTAGCCCCGTTACAAGAGTTGGTCTGCAGTAAATCAGAGTTGGTAGTAGAGTTAGTCTGAAGATCTGTAGGTCTCATCAAGACAGAGGGTATTTTGGAGATCTCTGAGCAGGAGTTTGCTTTTTATCCAGAACTTGCCTTGGATCAATAAGTGCTCTGTGCTAGGCAAGCTTAGACAAAAAACTTTACAACTGCATCTTGTGAGATGCTGAGCCCTTGGCGATGGTCCAGCACAGCAGCCCTGAGGGGTGGGATGGCCAAGTGCACAGGAGGGCACCTCGCTGGGCTCTCCCTTACCGAGCTGAAGGGCTCAGGGTCACTCTGCACACCGACCCAGCCACTCTTCAGGGAAAAAGCCAGAAGAAGAAAAAAAAAAAAAAAAAAAAAATATATATATATATATCTATAATATATATCTATATATCTATATATATAAAAAAATCCAAGCAGTGTCTTTTGAAAAGTGACAGCGTTATCAGTCAGCGCCCCCAATAAGCATCCCCAATTGCTAACCTGGTCTCCTCATACATGCACGCCATCGGAAGCAAACTCATTCCCCTCATTAACATTTTAATGGTAAAAACAATTAAAAAAAAAAAATAAAAAGAAAGGGGAAGGGGAAGAGGAAAAGGAAAGACTCACAGCCTCGCTGGGCTTCACCCCTTTCATCTCAGAGAGAAAATCACGGCTCCAAAAAGCAAACAAACAAACAAACAAAAAAACACAACAAAACAAACGCCCCCCTCCCCCTTCGCCCGCCTCCCACCCGCTTGCAGTGTCTGCCTTTGCTGGCGGGAGGGTTCTTTTCGCGGATGCCAGTACTCACGTCGCGGAAGATGCGCAGCCCCGCTCCCGGCTCCGCCGCCATCCGCCCGCCGCAGCCGCCGACCCCGCCCGGAGCTGCGGGGCCGGGGAAGGCGGTGGGGATGGCGGGGGCGGACCGACGGCTCCACCGGCCCCGGGCTGGCGGCTGTGCCGGGGGGCCGAGCCGCACGCCCCGCCTCGCCTGCCTCGGGAAAAGCCGCCCAGAGGAGGCGGGAGGAGAGGCTGGTGGGGCTGCTTCTCACCCCCGAGGGTACTGGGGAAGTTTGTCCCGTCCTGCTCTGCAGCCGCTTTGTTGCATCTTACCGTGTGTTCGCGGCGAGGCTTGCTTTCTCTCCACGAAAGAAACTTGGTTCTCGCAGGCTGCCAGGTCAAGTTTTCATCACCATTTTGGTTGCTTTGCCCTTCAGTACGGTTACTTGGGGGAGACCTTTCTTGAACCATAAGACCCGAGACCCGCTTTGAAGTCCCAGCGGTGCGGAGGGGTGATAGGGTGTAACCATACTTCCACATGGCTGGTGCAGACACCATGGTAAACTGTGCTCTGCAAATTATAATATATTCTATATTATACATTATATATTGCTATAAATTATTATAGACGATACTATCCTCCAGGACAAATGTTAGAGGGAAGTTTTTCCTTTAAAACACCTTAATGTATGAAAAGCCACGGCTGTGGCATGACTTGCTGTGAGTGGGTGCTCCTGCTTCTTTTGCTTTCCTTTCCACGTTTCAGAAAACCTGAGAGAGAGGAGAGAGAAGTCTCCAATAGGAAAGATAAGGAATTTCACAGGGTGAGAAATTTTTAAAGATGGTTTGAAAAAGAGATGGAAAAATCATCTCAGGTTATTTTAGCTTTTTAATAATACTAAAAGATTTTTATTTAATCTGATTTTTATGATGAAAGTATTTGAATGTATTTCTTTCCAGAGAGACAAAAGAAGAAAACAATCCAAAGGTTGTCTCAAGAGCCAGGAGGGTGAGTGGAAATAAGGAAAAGCTTCCTTAGACTATACAGGGACTTGTTTTTGTTAACTGTTATACTAACAGCAACAATAATAATTACATATTTAACTTTATTGATCAACTATTATCTTGGAAGAAAAATATGTTTGTTGAAGAACCATTATCTTTCCCCATTGATTATCTTAACATTCCCTGTGAATATTTTAACTTTGTCTAGAGAAATCTTCCCTAAAAACAGTAAGAAAAAAAAAAGTGTAATCCTGATATTTTTAGAGCAAAATTTAAAACATAAGAAGCAAAAATAGGTCATAAGCCTTGTATTGTACTAGGAAGAATTATTTCCATTATTAAAAAAGTTACTTGCAAACCACCTTTGCATGACATAGAAATATGACTGTACTATTTAAGTGATCATTTTTAGAGACTCTTTAGTTTTCAGGTTCAGATGAGCAAACAGTGTGTGTAACTTACTGGTGATACTTTTTTATACCACTTTCAAATTTTCTGAAGTAATATCTCAATTTTCACAACCTGAACAGGATGCAAGCCCTGAATTTTACCATCTTCCCTCATCATTCAGTGTTTTCCCTCTTCCTCTGAGCAAGAGGCTGTGAGGCGGAGGAGAGCGGGATGTGGCTGCGTGGTTCCCCGTGATGTGAGAGTACGGGTACGATATCTGCTGCCTTCAAGGGAGGATGATGCTTTTGTGAAATTCCCAGGTGAGGTCAGCAGAGGTCGGCACTCAGTGATACCCTCACTTCTGCAGCCACAGAACTGTGGTGCTCATCATCTGCTGCAAGAAATAAAGTTGTTTTGCGTGTGGATGAGGATGAACCTAAAAGTGCTTGCTCTTTTTCTTGCTTTGTGTCACATCATTAAACTTTTATTTAGAAAGCAGCCTGCTGTACCAATATCTTTGCTCATGTGAAATGAAGTGTTCAGTCAGTATTTAATGATTTTGCCCTTTTATCTGGGAAAAACAAACAAGGGAAAACTGGCAGCCAGCGCTACCTTACACTCACTGTGCAGTGGGCTGTGCTACAAGGGCCATCAGTGCTGAGACAGACAACAAAGCTTCCTTTTTACTGAGGAAATGCAAGCTTCCTAGCTGTCTAATCAAGTTTCTAAATCATTCCATGATGGTTAGCTACGCGTGTTGCCTCTAAATGACAGGAAAAGCACTATATAAAGCTTGTGTCGAAATATAACCTTTCCAGCAGAAGAACAGCTTCCACGCTTGGGTACCCCATGAGTCTGTGGTGAAAAGTGCTGTTTGCTCTTGGCTGAGGAAATTGATCTGCTTTATGGTCCTTTTTTTGACTGTAGGAGTGGATTGGTACCTATGAAAAGAGTTGAGTTAGCATAATAACATGTCTCTCTTCAGCTCTCAAAACATGTACTTTCATCTTGGTTTGAACATCTGGTCTGGTGCTTTGTAGGCCAACCCTAAAACATGCTCCAGTTTGAGTACTCAGGAGCTGCCCCCTGTAACAGATTCCTTGTGACTTTTCTAGATTGCTAAGCTGTAACAACAGATAAATTTTAGGGTTAGTATGTGTGTGGCCATGGTTTGTTATAGAAACAGTAACAGAGGATGCTAGAGATCACCTTCCTTTTCCTTTTGTGTCTTGTGCATGGACTAACCTGACCCTAGCTAAGCAGCCAGTATGTTTACAGCTCAGTGTTTCCAGGAATGGGATTGTGAGGATGGAAAAGCGAGTCCCCTTCCATGTTGTATCTGTGCCAGTGGCAGCAAGGATAGATGTACTGAAGGATACAAGCAAGGATACATGTACTGAATCTCAAAAGCAGTGATGAAAAGTGTCAGGTCAACCACTTTTGCAGGAGTACCCGGCTACCTCTAGTTCATCGGATGAAAAACACCTCAAAGTTGCCATCTCTGGGAATTCACTTTATCCTCATCCTGATCCCTCCTGATACAAGACTTGAGTCCTCCCTCATGCCCCTTGCTCCCCTCCCCCTTTCCCTCCACTCAGGTGGAAAAGAAACCCAGACACAGGTTTCCCTGGAGTCACAGTGCACTCCAGCAGCAATCCAGTGTAGGCAACTGGGATGTAGGATGTTCATCAACAGGTGAACCTGGATGCAGTCTGTGCGCATTGGAGCTCTTTTCTAAAACACCAGGAAAAGAAAGGTAAAGCCATAAAAACACATGAGGAATTCAGGGAGATGCTGGCTTCCACGCTGGTAAGAGCTCCTGCAGGAGGAAACCATACAGCTTGCACCAGAACATTATTTTGTTCTTTTTGTTTATTTGTATGTACTTCCTACAAGTATTTGGAAAAAAAATCGCCAAAGATCTACTCATTCAATCCAGTTTTCATGTATGTTCCCAAGCCTAATTCTTCTTAATAGTTTGGTGCCTTTGACAGAGTGTTCCCAGTCAGTGGGAAATGCCAGGCCTGGGATCTCAGGAAGACTTTAGACCAGCTGTCTCTTTCCCTGCCCCTTTTCCATCTGTTGGAGGATCATAAAACTCTTGAGATATAACAGTATCATTATAAAGATAAACATAGTAAAGATCAAACAGTTCTGGGCCAGTAATGCACAGCAGTGCATTAAAAGTGGCTAAGTAAACTATATGCACATCATTGTACCTGGAATATTGGTTGTTCCTTGCAGGACGTAGCACACTTTTTTTTCACGCATGTAGAGTGAGGCAATTTTGTAGCTTTTAGAACAACTTTTTAGGGCCATGTGAAATGCATGAGATGTGTAATGATAATTAATATATCACACAAACTCTCCTATGCACATTTTGTTTGTGGTCAGCCCTGCAGGAGCATTTGGAAGCAAGTAGCGCAATAAAAATGACTGTAATGGGGCATCAAGCAGAGACTACGGCTCATGTTGAGAAAAAGCCTGCTGGGTGGCTGGATGGTGAAGTCAGACATTTAGTCAGATCTAAGAAAAAGAATAAAGGAAGAGATCAAAACATGACAGAGAAATCAGAAGTGTAACAATGCAACAGCACAGTAGAGAAGCACTTTCATTCTTTGTGTTTGCAATATTCCCCCCCCCCCAAAAAAAAGGTAGACGGAAACTGCTATTGTTAGTCTGCAGCTAAAAATAATTTCACATTTAATCCAAACTCAAAGAGGTCAAGTTCACAGTACCTGTCAGACTCAGATATAAACAATGATCCTGAGCAGTCCATATGCCACAGCTCCTTTTCAGAATGGAGATTATAAGGTTATTTTTATTGCAAAACTTTAGTCACTAATTATTTGTCAAATATTTGTAAAACTGAAAGGACAGTTTTCCATACATCTGAAGACGGGAGTGAGGCTCCACCAAAGAGTTAAGTCCTGTCTTTAGGGTCCTGGTCTAGATTTGCTCTGAAGAAGCCATTGACTACAGAGTAATTTTAGGACCCTGGTTAATTTATTCAAATGCTTGAGGCTTGTCAGGGTGTGTAAATAATCACTGTTTCCTGTTTCTTCCCTGCGTATGTACTATCCCACCAATGCCAACCTAAGAGTAACAAGTTTTGTTTTAAAAACTGTTTGAGGACTGCCACTGAGGAAAATGCCAAAGGCTTTCTGCATCACAACTGGGCCAGAAGTAAGTGCATATGCACACAAGAGAGTATTGCAATGGGGGAGACTGAGACTTATGACGTGGAGTTATGGTTTTGGGGTTTGGCAGAGCTTCGGCACCTGAGTTCTGCTTTAGGTGTTCAAATCTTTTCCTAGGTGTAGGTCATCATCCTTCATATGCAGCAGGGAATTTTTTAGAAAAATTGTATTATTCCAATACTTTTGTGAAATGAAGAATTTTCTGTCTCCCATTCCCAGGCTGCTCCTGCTCCTATGAAATGGTGTCTGATGTGACGATGGCAGCTCTTTTCTTTGCTTTTCAGTTTGAAAACCTCTTGCAGTTGTTGAAATTCTGCTCTCAGAAACAGCCACCTGCCTTATTCCAGCTCAGCAGTTTCGTCACTTACAGCCACACTCACAGAGTCTGCTGCGGGCAACCCCTCTCCCCGCCATGGGCAGTGCTGGTGGCACGTCTGGGCCTTACCTGAAGTAATGCCAAGAGCTCTTCAAGGTCTTTTAGACTGATGTTTGCAATCATACTGTTACAATTATAGCTGATACTCCATTTTACTTGCAGAAAATTTCTTGGGAGGACCGAATTCTTGCAAAAAAGCAGATATGGAATCATCTTATTTCAAAACAAATCTCTAGCAACTTTATATGACCAGAGCCTGAAGTGACAAGCACTCTGTTTACTCCCCAGGTGTTACCATGTTCAGTCCCAGGCTAAGGAGAACAGTGCAACAAAATGCAAAAAAGGAAGGGGGAATTAGGATGTGATGTTCTCTGTTACTGATTTTAGCAATAATTAATACAATTAATTGATCAATAATGAATATAATTAATAGGTGCCTACTTGAAGTAAAAAAATCAGTTCTGCTAAATGACAGAACCAAAACCTATAATTCAAACAGAGTGCAGCTTTGGAGAAATTTCTATCCAAAGACAACTCTGTACTAGAAATTGAGATAATTTCCAGTACTGAAAGTCAAAGTTTTGGCCTCCTTCTGAATATTGTTCTTCTTTGGAGAAATTCTGCATAAAATATTCCCAGTGAAGTTCTACTTACAGATGGGATTTGAGACTGAGCAGTAAGTGATTTGGGCAAACACATCCCACTGATGTTGTTGTTATCCCGGAGCCAGGCCTGTGAAGGCTGGTTTAACACTGCGATGCTCGCCCAGCCCCAAGACAACAAAGTTAAAATCCTGGCCACATTGCAGACTTTCTCTAGAGTCCTAGACAAATAATCTAGTAGCACTGGAGTGCCTAGGAGGCCCTGGATCCCTGAATTATCTGCAGACTTGCTGGGGATGCACCCTGTCCCATCATCCTTGTCAGTGATGAGGATGTTACACAGTACTGGTCCCAGTATCATTCCCTGTGGTGCATCACTAGCGACTGGGCCACATCTGGCCTGGCGAGGCTGAGCGAGCTGGGACTGCTCAATCTGGAGAAGGGAAGGATCAGGGGGAACCTCATCAGTACAGACAGACAGGGCAGGAAAACAAAATTCTACAGATAGACATATGATCTCAGAATGTGCTCACTCACTGCAATAGTAACAGGGAACTGTAAACAGCATTTTAGGATGCGTATTCTCTATGAAGGCCAAAATACACAAACTTAGTCATCAAAGGATGCAATTAAAAAAAAAGGGACATTGTATGTGTTTCACTATGAGAGGCATTTTTTAGCATTCAGGGACTGATTGTACAAAACGCATTAAAATTAATGAGACTTGCAAGACTGAGTTTTCTATATGGGACATTTATCCTCTCTCTTAAAGACCCTTTATTACTCTCAGTTAAAAAATAAATAGACAGTTATTCTTCTTAGGTCTGTTTCTGTGCTGATTTATATTAAGGCAACAAAAGAATAATTGTATTCATTGGCGTCAGCCTTTTGAACTCTGGAGAGCCTCCTGAAGCCACACTGCTGGTGTGAGTAGAGGATCTGACAGCAGGAGATAAGAAGTTGACTCATTTCATTTCAGTTACCACGAGAGTTGTAGGAATCGATCACCACTTGTTCTCTCCTTTTCCTTCTTGTCTCCTCTTCTATGTTTCCTTTTCTTTTCCTAGAGAGCTCTAAGTGTGCATTCTTTCCCTGGGAAAGATTTTAATCTGAAGACTCAGCCCCCCACATCATTAGGGGCATCTTGGAACTGCATTCAGTATTTGGTGGATTGAGCCCTAAAGTAGACACAATACGGCAGGGGATGATAATGACAGAGATATGGGAAGAATTAGAGGGGGAAGAACATTTTGTGTTCAAATCCCTTAGGTTGTTTCGAAAATCAAGTTCATGATTATTAGTGAATATCAATGACTTAAATTCTTACTTACTCAGACATTCCTTGGATTAATAAGTATCACACCAAGCACAGCAAGAACAGACACAGGCATTTCCCACTTCAAATGAGGAAGATGTCAACCCAAATGAAAAACTTGCTAATCAGAGTTTCAGATCTCATTTTAAAAAATGCAGGCTTTTGTGAATCTCCTCACTCTCCAAGTCAGAGAATAGTTTCCCTGGATGAAATGTAGCAAATTTGGAAATGCCAGTTTTTCACTCGGATGCTAATCAGGAATTCTGATTTTCTACAGGAGGACTTGACTAATAAAGTTATTATTTTATTCCTTTTTGGATATTGATTAGATGACTACATACAGATATTTCTGATGGACATATATCAATCTGTGAAAATTCTTGATGAATATGGCAGGACATAAACAGATGGAAAGTTAATATTTTTATTGCAGACACTCCTAGAAATCTTAATCATGGATCATCACTCTGTTATGCTGGATGCTGAACAGCTGCGCGACAATTGGCAAAAGTCACTGGTGAATGACAGAAATCATATCATTTTTGTTAAAAAAACGCACAACATAAACATAATAAAATTCCGCTTCCCTGCACACTCCTCAATATATGTCTGCTTCTCTTTACCTCAAACCATCTCCTCAGTAGTTAAGGGATAATAAAAGCAAATATCCTGGAGAAAATAAAGCTATATTGTCCAGTTCCTTGTGATACACTGCCAGAGTAGTTATTGGGGTAAATTTCCATAATACTTTCTGGGTCATTTGGAGCAGTGAATCTGAATTCCATAAATCAATATTACTAACATTGACTCAGGGAGTGCATTCATTGCCTTGCTTCATAAAAAGACTGTTACCAAAAGGTCATTGGTATCCGAAAACTAATTAAGGATTATTCTCAAATTCCTTTGCTATTCAAAAATTGAAAGTGGTTGTAAATGGAATTGTCTGTGGTACAGAATTTGTTGTTATTAAAGAATCTTTCAGCTTAAAAAAAAAAAAAGCACTAAAAGACTATTCCATAATCATTGTAACACTTGCCTGAAAATAATCTAAAGTCACAGGATTCTATTACATCTCAGACAAAACTTGTTCCTTGTTCAAAAGTTCTTTCTGCTTTGAATTTTTTTGTTGTTTCTTTTGTTCGTTATTAAATATATAAGCAGTTGATTATTGAAAAGATTTCAGCATTGTCTGTTGCTTATAGGCCCAGAGAACACTTCATTAGAAAGAAGAGCTTTGTCACCAGAACAGGACATTTTTTGCTCATTTCCCCCATCTCTAACTGATATTAAATACTATGTTAATTTTTATTTTTGATCTGTTGATGCCGGTTTTCCTTATCCAGTTCTATATAGCCACTACAGCTGTGCCATCTTGTGGTCTGCACAACGCTTGTAGTGTTTTGTAGCTTGGAAATTAATCAGAAGTGTAGCAACTTGTCATCAGCCGCAGGCAACGCAACACAGATGAAATCCCCCCACAAGCAATAGTCCAGCCACTCTTAAGCAGTTACATATCGTGGGCTTCTTGCTCTTGTTGCCTTTCTTTGTTTTGAGGAGCAACAGCAGGTAAGTCTACAAGAGCTAAAGAGAGTTGATTCCAGTTTCACTTATAACTCCAGAGCAAAGAAACAGCTTTTGTTGATATACAACCAGCCTTTCAATCCCAGTGTTAATAGCCTCTGCTTAGATAGCAGTCTCTCCTAGTGAGAGAAGAGGTGGTTTTACTTACGGCCATGCAATTAGTATCCCTTGGGCTTCTCTATGTCCAGCTCCAAATTAGAAATGTCTTATGGTTTCTTTTCCATGCTGCAGGATGGCAGTGTTCAAGGTGGCCCTTCCATTTGCTGATTGGCTGCTGTCCTAAAATTGCATCTGGTTTTATTTGCCTTTTTCGGAAACAACCCTGTTCCCTGATAGTTAACTTTTTTTTTTTCCTGTTTTCCAGCCCCAAAATATTAATGGCCAGTTTATTCCTATGTTGTGCTGTGTCAGCTAAAACGCCTTTTCCTTCCCTGAGGTTTGGTCTTGATAGCTTTACACAGAACAATTGCTCCTTCTTTCAGCCTTGATTTTGCTAGACTAAGTTAAACTCTTTAGTGTTTCTCTCATTAAGAGAATCTGTTAGTTCCCTCATCATGCCTGCCTTTTCTGCACTGGTTCATGTTTGCTTCTCTTTTCCAAAGCAAAGGACAAGAGTTTTATGCCATCTTCCAGAAAGAGCTCACAAGGAAAATGTCATCATAAGTTTCCTTTTTTTTGCTAGAAGTAGCTCAAACAATACCTTTTAGGTACCTTTGCTGCTTTGAAAATAAACCCCTGCTCCATCATCTCCCTGAATAACAAACTCCCAGTCTGTAGCACAAATCTTATTGTAGGTTCAAAGGGCATGGTCTTACAACATATTTGATGGAAGCTCATCACACTGCTGTGACTCCATGCCCTAAGGTCCTCTGGTTCCTCCTGAATGATACAGCAGTCTTCTGCTTTGTCACATCTGCAATTTCAATTAAAAATAACATTTCAAGGCTACGAATGAAAGCTATTGCTCTATGTTCATCGTTTGCTTCCACCCAACACAGGAACCTATTTTCTTTAGCAGCTGAAAGATGACCTGGCAGTGCTATCAACTGGTCTTCGGTCCAAAAGTTTTTGTGGTGTTTGTGTGGCCCTGCAGAGCTCTTCTGAAAGTGCCTCCCATGCTCAAGGGAAATGGGAGGCACCACCATCTCTGCGCTTGTGCGGTATCAAAGGTCCCCTGGAGTAAACACTTGCAGCCCAGGTGAGAACTTGCCCAGAAGGAAGGGAAAGGGCTTGTGACACAGGCTCCCCCCAGCTGAGTGACACGGCTTGGGGTCCAGGGCAGAGTTGCATTTGTTTGCTGAGCAGCCCTGGGGCATCTGGTTAAAAATAAACAAAGAAAACAAAAAAAAAAACCTCGGGAACCCTCGCTGGGAGGAGAAACAGAGTAAGTACTGTTACAGAAGATGACTAAACCCACCACAAATCCTCGAGGATCTCTACTGCTAACCTAATTCCAGCATAGTCATTTTCCTTCCAGCAGAATCAGATTGTCATCTGCCCCATTCCAAATCTCAGGCACTTCTACAGTTCTTTTATGAGTTCCTTTCTCATTCATCTAACAGATATGGTCCCAAGTGGCAGCACATCAAGTATTTTCCTGAAGTTCAGATAGATGAGATCTGCATTTCCTATTCAGATGTGTTTGCACATCAAAGAAGCTTAGTCTGGCATGATCTACCATTGGTAAACACATGCTGCCTTTGATCTCATTTTCTATTAACCTCTGTGAGCTAAAATTGTAATAGATGTGCAGTGTTTCTAATTGGAAATCAGAGTTCCCACGAGTCTCGCTTTTCATTCTACTTTAATGGTTTCCTTTTGTTCCCTTCACATTTGCTTTTACATTAATGAGTATCAATGTGAGCATAAATAACTATACATATCACGTTCCTGAAAAGCAGATTAACAGCTGGGCTTGCTGAACTCCACTAATCTACAGATCAGGTACAGCTCAGGCTCCAGCTTTAGGAACTGCTGTGCTCACATCTGCACTGGAGAAGCCAGGACAGAAGCAGCAGTGGGGTCAGAGCCATCCGTGCCCCTTGGCCTTCAATGAGTCCCACTATCAAGTCTCTAAATAGCATATGGCTCTCAGATTTTTGTTTTAAATAGCCTACTGTTAACTTCAATCTCAGAAATCTGCTATTTTTCTCTTCTTATCTTTTGCAATTTTTCTGTAAAAAGCATACTAAACCTAAACTGTTCTCATCTTTTGAGCAAAATGACCCAGGCCGCAGGCATGCAGTTCATGTCTGAACTCTAATCTGCCACAGAGGGAGTGCTCCTCCGTTAATTTAGATTTTATTTTTTATACCACAGCTTAATATTGTGTAACCAAAACCCTTAGGGAATTTTCTCCAGTCTCTCCTAATTAAAGTGCTAGAATAGCGTGTTTCAGCAAACATGCCTTCTTCTGGTTCTCAACCAGAGTTGGATGAATAGGATAATAACATTTGAATAATCTTTCCAACCTTACACATTAAAGTGTTTGCTTGGAACTAAACAAGCAAATCATCACACACACTTGTGAATAATGCATTTGACAAAAGTTGTAATACATTAAAATGACATTGACAAATACTCAGATCACTCTCCCTTAAAATGTAAAAGGAACAGGAAGTTTATATTACCTTTTTAGAAAACAGAGTTTATAAATCTCTTATTTATAATTTGAAGTATAAACATAGTGTCCACATTAATTTTAACTCATTTTGAGCTTATTATACTTAAATGAAAATCAGAATTGTAAGCTGATGGAACAGCATGAAGGTGCTTTCAATAGCATAACTACTTTGTTTTATTTGCTTTGTCATTCCCAGTGAGTTTCTGAAACTGAATGCTTTAGAAATTTTGAATTGTACCTACCACATCATTAAAGCAAGAGATTCAAAGCTGTGCAAATCTAGTCTTCTATTCCCCTCTGCATGACATTCAGCAATTATATTTTGTTTTAGTCTTTAGGGAGCTGTGGTGCATGGAAAGAGGTTTATCAGTCACATCTGGTTCCCATCTTGTATTCTTTTCTTTTCCTCCGTTTTGCATTTAAATTTCTACAATTGAAAGGATACGAACAGGTTAAATCAGAGCTGTGGAAAACAATGTGTAGATGTACAAACTCCATCTGCACAAAGAGCGTTGCTCACACTAAGCCTTCCTCACAGATAAGAATTTGGGCGTGAACAAGGGTTAGTAGTAATTTGTGATGTGTTTGATTAGACCATGAAAGCAGTTAACAGGATGGTGACCTGAGATAACTACTAACGGACTATCAAACAGCTTCTACAAACCACAAATTAAAGCAGGGAAAGTGCTTACAGAGAGAGCACCCTCCCCGTTGGCCATATGACGACACGTGCGCGCACTGTTTGCAGAGCTGCCACAGTCTGTTGGATGCTCCGCTCTCCTTGTGTGTTTAACCAGATCACCTTTAATAACTCAAAGCTGTTGGTTCCTCATTCTGCTTCTCAAGGTAGAAAGTGATTGAATTGTCAGATAAGATTACGAGAGGGAAGCTTTAATTCTGGTGAATATAAAAAGAAAATCTATGATGGATACAATGCATGAAAATTTACAAAAGTGTCAGATTTAATCCTCTCCCCATCTGTCTTTAATCAGCACTTGATTTGTCAATGTGAATATTCTTAGACAATTCCAGTTTCTTGTCTGAGAGGGGATTTAATGCCTGAAACCCTTGTATGTGTGAGAGAGTTTATGGAGATGTACAGCAGCTGTATTTTTTCCCTTTTATTTATTTAACATTTGTAGAATCCCAGCTGATCTCTCTTTTATCTATAGCAGACAAGACCCTCAGCTCCAGGGCCTTGGTCCAGAGGAGTCTCTCCCTTCAGCTGCCTCCACACTCATGTCATCCGCGTGCCAGCTTCCTTCCCACACACTACATTGCTTTGCACTGTGCAAAGTGTTGTATGGGCCATCTTGGTCCTGACCATCCTGGTCCTGATCATCCTGGTACTGACCATCCTGCCTATCTGCTCAGCAGACACATGTGGAAAACAGGGGTCTGCCTGGGAGGTGGCACATACCAGAGGAACACATACACTGGATTAAGGATAGCTGGTGGATGAGTTATATAAACTACCCTTTCACATTCTGTAGCTCACACTAAAACTGTCTGCGCTGTGCTCCTTGGCTCTTGCATGTGGAAATAAACTGGCCACTTGAGGCAGACTTTCCGCATAGCCTTAACTAACAGTTAAGATTTACCACCCCTTCTTGCTTTATGTTGTCAACAATGAAGAATATATGGGCAGTTGAAGAGTAAACATAAGTACTTATCAGGTGTATCTCACTTGAAGAGGAAGTAAGTGATATCAAGACATTTTTAAGCCATTAAAGCAGCCGTTAGTAACAGAACATCATTACTCCCCTTGGGAGTCTGGGAATGACTCCTCCACTAACTCTGGACTATCTAAAGTAAGGGCTAAGATGCGGCTGCAGAAGATGAAGACCCTGGTCTTGCTGGAGAGGCTGTGGCCAGATCTTACTCATCTCCCTGACTTGGTGACGTGCCAGCGCTGCAGAGAGGGTGAGCAGCTTCTCCTCCTCCTGAGGACAACGTGTGTTACTTGTTTTGCAGGTGACACACGTACTGACAGAAGGTGTGGGTCTCCTCTTACAACCTCAGAGGACTTCAGCTACTGCTGCTTCTCGTGGGAAAGCCACACTGGCTGCAACGTGTGTACTCTTGCCTAATCACATCTTCTTGCCAAAGGTCAGAGTTCCACATGTGTGCTTGGTAATGCCTGTAATCTCTGGCAAATAAGCCTTGATTCTTCTGTTGGTATTTGTTTTACACTTGTTTCTTTCCTGTTCTTCAGAACAGATGTTGGCTCTGAATCTATCAAAACCAGCCTAGCAAATATTTGTCAGTGATTGCCTCTGACAGTTTCCCACCCACAAATCTTTTGCTTTGACTCCTTTGGCCCTGCTGTGTTCTGCCTGCACCTACAGCTGAGCATTATCTCTTAGTTCTTTTCCTATTCTTTGGGAAAATGGACGTCCAGCTAAAGCAAATCTCCATCCACATCATTTGTAAGAACAGACAAGGAAATTACACAACAGGTCTGCAATGCGATTCCATCCTCTCTCTAATTCCATATTAAACTAAAGAGAACCAATTAATTTTTTCACCACACTCCAAGTACATCCCTTATTTAAAAAGCTTTTTCCTGTTAATTGAGATACTTTCTGTGTATTTTGCAACTTCAGGTCTTTTTCCTCCCTTCTAATTTATTTAGCTAAGCTTCTTTTCCTAATCTACCCATTTCTCTCTGATTACCTCTTAAAAAGCAGAAGGGCTTTATTTAGCCTGCACTCACTTCAAACGTACAAAACTAGATTTAAAGGGTACACTGCAGATTTGCAGCATTTACTGGTCTGGTTTGGTGTCAATATTTAACCCTTAAACAAGTACAT
Organism: Patagioenas fasciata; assembly: GCF_037038585.1. Classification (NCBI taxonomy): domain Eukaryota; kingdom Metazoa; phylum Chordata; class Aves; order Columbiformes; family Columbidae; genus Patagioenas; species Patagioenas fasciata. Next base: position 27,702,068 of record NC_092521.1, read on the forward strand.
AAAGTACCACATATAGAGCTGTAACATCTATGTTGTAATACACTTTTGTACTGGCAGATGGAGTAAGAGACTCATACCTAGAAAATGTGGTAGTGTTGACGGTACAAGTGTCTTCAGCATTTGTACAGTTGAGTTTCAGATGAACAGAGCATATAAAACAATGGATAAAATAAAAAGGTAAGAAATTTACTGTAAGAAAATTTCTCCTTTGGGAAATGGAGCTTAATTAAAACTGAACCATCTGAAAAAATGTGTTGCTTTTAATGTAATTCTATGATGAAAAGAATTGAAAAGCATTTTAACAATGTCAATGTGATTAATTTTGATCCTTCTCAGAAAAAAAAATAATAATTGTTATGTTTGAACCTCAATGCTCTTTGCCAGTTGATTATCTTAGGGTAATGCATTTCAAATTTCCTGAAATGGCATCTTCTCCACAAACTTGTGTTTTAAGAAACTATAAAAAGTTGATTTTGTTCGCATTCAGAATGAGCACAACTTTCAGAGAGTCAGAATTTTCCTGCAAATTCTGATTGCTGCACAGCTTGAAGTAATTGGAATGATGTTATAGCAAAAGTAATTTGAAGGATCTCAGTGGAGACAATAATAAAGTTTAGAAATTAATTCTAAGGCTGGTGAATTAGTAGCCACATTCTCCCATCACGCCTGCTGATGTAAAATCTCATGGGAAAGGTAATATTAACTTTTTTTTTTGTTCTGGGTCTTTCCAGAAAAAGTCAAGGGCTTTTAATCTCTCATTCTCTTGCTGATTAAAATTTAATACTGATGTTAATCTAGATCTGTACTATCGTAAGTGACGACTGAACACAACTATGCTGTGTTAATTTTAATCTCACAACCCACAAGTCACTTCTGTCCCTTGTATTGTCACCAGTTAAAACTTCTGCATCTGGAAATCTGCTGATTCTGGGAACTTTACTAATAGGTCATGAGCCACAGTAAAATACTGGCTAGTTCTGCTGCCTATACAGTTTTAATAAATGAAGTTAAAGCTTTGCTTTGTTTCCAAAATAAGCAAATTCAAGCAGACCCTTACAGAAGGGTATGACTGGTCTCTGATGACACTTGCACAAATTTCAGTTGTGTTAGCACATCTCCATTTACATTAGAGCCACAGGATAAGACAGTTATCTTTTATTATCAAGATAGTGACTGACTATTCATTATCATATATTATATATTATATAGCATGTATGGTGTTAGTGGGAACAGAATTGTTGGGATAATGTTTTCCTATTACTCTGCTCACATCACCTCACCATCTTTTGTTAACTCCATGCCAACGCAAGCCTCCCCTCTTCTCTGCATAAGTCTGAAATTGTCTTGTCTGGGTGCCACAGCTCTGCTCTGCTTCATTGCCCCACAACTCTTCTACCATTATTTCTGTTAATATCCAGCCAGAATAAGACAGTTATTTGGAAATAAACAGTTGAGCTTTGTGTGCTCCTTGCAGCAAAAGAGTTTTTGCACTTGGACAGTGTGCAACAGCCTTTGATTCTCCCTGTTCTTGGAGACTTTCTCCCTCCTTCACTCAATGACCCTTTCCTTCTGCTCACCCTACTGAGTAACTCACATGAGAAAACAACAGTATACTGGAGAGTATTACTTAGTGAAAGACTTTCCCAAGACGGCCCAATTATTTGGCAAGTGTACTGGTATCAGCCAGGCTGACAGGTCCGTATGCAAGTCTTTGCTCTGGTTTTTTACTTTGGAAAGAGCAACCAGAGGTGTCCTTGGTACTTATAAAGTGGTTTCCACAAATAAACCCTCTCCTCTCCGCCCACTACTTCCTTCCTTCTTCCTTTCCCAGGTTCCACTGGCAAGACCTTTGTGTAACTATAACATGTATATTAATCTGACTAGTGCTAATTAACATTTCCATCTTTAGTTTGAAAGATTAAAGTGATTCTTGATCAGATAAGGAAGAGAATATGAGGAAGGATCATTATATGCAGAAGATGGAGTCAGGTTGGGGCTGCAAGAATCTCTATATCCAGATACAAAACGGGTTGCACACACTGGTTTGGAAAAGCCAGCTTCAGAACTAGATGGGCAGCACTCCAATTCATCAGCAAAAACTCTTGCAGTGAAGTTGTTGCATTTTTGCAATACTGGAGTTTAGCAGAGTATGAGTATGGCAGCTGTTGAAACCTAAAAGAATAAAAGAACTTACACTTTCTTGTTGCACAGACAATTTTCCCATCAAAGTAGGCAAGAGATTTTTATTCCTCTCTTTCTTTTGCTTTTGTGTGTATATTGCAGGAACTACAGTTTAGAGACTCTCAAACTGTCTGTAAATACTGAAAAAAATTTGATTGTAACATTTGGCAGAGGTTCTGAGAAAAAAGCAGCAGTGGAAAGGCATTTGATGCACATTTGTTGGCATAGCAGTATATCTGAACAGAACTATGCATGGAAACATCTTCTGTGAGCTGGGAAACAGCATCAAGACACACTGTTTCACTTAGAATTTTATACTTAATAAGTAGCAAAATTGCAGAAATATTTATTTTCTCCCTTGCTAGGGATACAACAAGGGTCCAGGCACCTCCACCACTTGGCACTCCTGTGAGACCTGTTCTGCCCATGATTCCCAGCTGAGCGGTTCCTGAAGTCTCTCATGTTCATAGGCCAGAAATCCTGGTTTCTTGTAGGCCTCAGGTGAACTTAGGAATGCATACGAACCCACTGCTGAGTATTTTGAGTATTTCTCAGAGCCTACTCTCCTGCCTTTTTCTTCATGGCTTCCCCTTCGGGTGTCCTTTATCACAAAGAATGAGGCGTAATAGGTTATTTTTGGCAAGCAGTAAAGAGAACATTCCAGGTACTGAATAACCTGAACTAATGAGATTATTTTAAATGTAAATGGCAACAGAATCTAAATCAAACACAAGCACATCTTCTTTTGGATGTGCTATATTTCACTGCTCTTTCTCTCACTGCTCTTTCCTCTCAATATTCCTATTTTTTTTCAATCCCCAGCACTAAAGATGGCTGTATAAAGCTGTATAACCTATAATACCTAGAACAGGTAAACTTTCTAAAAATTCTCTAGAGATAGGCAAGAGACTAAGGGTTTGTATAAAGGTCTCTTTCATGGTTCTCTCTGCTCACCATGGTCAATATCTCTCTGGGCAATGCAATTAGAGCTGCTGTTTCCTGGAGCTTTTCCTACAAGGGAACTTGGCCTAATTCAGGGAGTGACTGAACTTCAGAAAGAGGAGCGTGAGTGTTTCTCCATCCACTGAAGCTTAAGCATCCGATTGCATGCCTGAAACTGGCTCAGGGTTTGTCATATGGAAGCCACTGTAACTGGAGTAATTTACTCTTCTTTCTGTATGGTTAATAACATTTCCCTCTCCTTCCTACCATGTGGTAAAGCAAATCACAGTGAACACTTTTGCAGTCTCAGAAGACCCCCTGTTGCTGGGCTGCGGGAGATCCATAGAGGATGAGTCCTTGACATATCATATATAATACAGCTAAACCCAAGACTTTTTTTAAAAGATTAATAATGTGCCCTCCAGGGAACTCTGATTGGCATGCTGATATTCTGAACGTTAGATGAGGGCAGCCATTATAAATTATTGCAGGGTCACATCAGCTCTAGGCAGATGAGTTTCACTTTGAGTCTCTGCTAAAAGGTACGTGAAATCTTTAGATAGAATGACTTTTTAATATTTTTAAAGGAATCTTACTGAATGCTGAAGACAGTCTGTCATGAGAGCTGCCAAGGAGATGGCCTTCAAATTTATCTTTTGATTTTTGTCCAATTGTTAAACAAGTGCTTTTGCAGGAGCTGGCCTGTGTTGGTTAGCTAATAAAAGCTCTGGAAGTAAAAATGGAAGAATAATTTCCTGTTTTATTTTTAGCCTGTCTCATTACATAATTAACATCTTAATTACGATGCACTTTTTGTTTTCTTTTTTTTTTTTTTTTAGTTACATAGTTAGGCTGAAAAGTGATGTCTGAGGTAAACCCTGGGAATAATCCCTTTACAATTGCTTCCCCTTTCTAGAGCTGCATGAGCAGGACAGGCTGTCTTGCAGAACTGCTAAAGCGGCCTTGCAGCCTCCAACCAAGTTTTAAAAGAAAAGTTATCTCCATATCTTGGGGGATATATTTCAGTGTTAGGATGTGCTGTCATAGTAGAGAGTTTTGTGTACACCGTCAAGTGACTTTGTGTTTATTTGTTGACAGCGGTGTTGCCAAGGGACTTGCAGCATCCAAGACATGTGGCTTCTGAAAAACCCTTCAACAGAGCTCCTGTGTGCAGTCTCTTGAGAAGGCATAAGACTCAACTGTAAGTTTAAGTCACCTCGGTATAGTAGTAATTTTGGTCTGCTCTGCACTGAAACAGGACTATTTCGTCTTGATGCAGTACTGCCTTGTATACGTCAGCAGTGAGGAAGAAACAGAAAGTTCACCCACTTCCTGAGTTCCCCTGAAAGCAAAGGTTGGCTACAGGCTGGCTGGCTTCCCTCTTCTAATGCTCCAGCATGCTTGTCCTTCCCTCTCTGAGATCTAGGGATGAAGTGTCTTTGTCATCCCTTGCCATGTTTTTGTCTTGCTTGAGCTCTGAGAAAGGAGAAATCCCTTGGCTCTGTAGTTTGTTCCCCCGGCTGACCAGATCCTCCTTCTTTTCTGCTCATGGTAAAGCAAAGATGCTGTTCTAGACCACAAAGTGGTGATCTTTGCCACAGACATTTTAAATCTGCAAATGTCTCATGATGGCAGGGAAACCTTTTTGCTCTCCTGCAGGACCACGGGCACAGCAGACCCTGTAGCCACACTGAACATGTTGTGCTGCTCTGAAATCAAAGCTTCCATCTTCGGTTTTGCTTTCAAACCACAGAGACTATTACAGGCTCTGCGAAGGCAGGAAACAGGTGGGGAAATATTTTGGGGCTTTTTACATGTGCTTTGCTCTGCTCTAAATGCTGGCATGCAGAGGAGCAGTTTATTGTCCAGTTGTAGATGATATACATCTGCTTTCTCCAAGCACAGGTGACCTATTCTAGACTTTTCTTAACAAACAGCTTAAAACCAGTTGGTTTTACATTGTCAGAAGGAAATACAGGCTACATATGTGAACTTACTTTCTTAGGAGCTCTGGGTAAACTGTGACTCCTACCACTGTTTACAGTGGTGGGAAGCACAGCCTTTCCACTTCCATGCAGGAATAAGGGCCTTCTATGCTCTGAAAACAGCTTAGTCAAAGTTGTGAAGATCAAAGTGTATAATTAAAAAAAAGAAAAAGAAAAATAGAATGCTTCTCTTTAAAGCTCTCCTTTTGCTGAAGTTTCTCTCTGCCATGTGCTTCCCTGGGACTTCTCATTATTTCCCCACCATCAATCAATTCTACTCCCCAGTGCTCATCCACTCATCTTCAGTTCCCTGCAATTTTCCAACGAGGTTAGCAACAGCAAATTGCTGTAATGTGAAGTAATAAAACCCAACCTTTTTATGATTCGGCTGTTGCTTATTTTTCTCTAGTGGATTCCAATAAAATAGAAAGGGCTCCCTTGAGCGGCACATCTGAGAAGCTGGAATGCTTTTAACTGCAACAGGTTAGAAGAGGTCTTCAGAGATAATCTCCAGTACTCTTTAAAAAGAACTCCTTGGGGAAAATCCTAAATAATCCTTCATAATTAGAAACTTTGTAATTGGTTGCAGCAGACTTACAAGTACTTTATTGCCTCTGTTACACCAAAGACCAGGTAGGCCCAACTGCTTGTGTGTTTCCCTGCTTTTCTGCTTGTGCAAAACCTCTGACCTCAAAGAGGACAACTTATCTATTGCAATGCTCTATTGCATCAGATCGAGTGCTCAGGTATGTAAACTGCTTGTTGTGTAGAGTTTGTATTAATCTCTCTCCTTCAGTTTATCTGTTTGCAGAAATAGTTCTTATTGAGAGGACAATACCCTGCAGTTAGGATTTACTGGAAGAGACAAGATGGCAGAAGGAGCAGAGACAGGCAATGGGGCCTTTAACCTTCTTCTTCTCCCTGTCTGTCTTTCTTTAGCCTCTTCCAATGTGGCACATGGATTCAGACACACAGCGTGAAGGCTCACACACAGCACAGTGCCCATGTCTGGATCAGGGTTAGATCCACCCCTGCTTGTGTTCATTGGTGACATTCAGTGCTCACGGTATACGTATTGTAACATCGATTATGTGTTGAGAAAGGCATAGCAGCAATAAAAGCATACTCTGATTAAATATTTGCTGAATGTTATATAAAAGATAAACAGTGCAAACAAAGTCTTCTGATGAGGAAGTTGATTTGGAGCAGTCAGCATGGGTTTACCAAGGGAAAATCAGGCCTGAGCAACTGGATTACATTGGTGGTTTCTGAGATAAAGGAATAACAACAAAGATAGGAAAAGGCTGCTAAAACTTAGCTAAATAAAATGCTAATAAAAAATCAATACAAGAAGAAATAAATAAATGCTTCATGGATTTCAAATGCCAGTGCAATTAGTTGTTCCTGTACTTGGCATGTCTGTAAAGGATAACTTTGCAAAAACCTTCCTGTACCTCTTGGGAAGCTATTGGGATTGACTTTATCACTACACACCAAGTTTGTGATTAGTTGTCTTAATCCTGAAGTCATCACCAAAGTTATTGCCTAAGAAATGTAGTTTGCTTTCTGCCCAGCAAGTTTTGGCCAAATGCTCAAGTGGAGGAGTCGCAGGTATCGAAATAACATGAAACATCCGAAGGGCTGAAAGTTTAAAGTTCATGACAAATTTTAAAGGATGGAGTAACAGGCAAACAAGAGAGAGAAATCATAAAGACTGAAGGTCTTACACAGACCCAAGATACTTGATTTCTGCTCTCAAAAGGAGCTTAACACCTCACATCCAGTTTTCTTGCCAGTCTTCCAATTTCTTCAAGGAACTGTTTCATTATAATTCATTTCTACCTCCATGCGAGAAAGAAAGAAAAAAAAATCCAGGAAAAATAATAATAGCTATTGCAAAACAAATGTACAAAACAAAAAACTCCAAGACCAGTTTAATGCCATGGATGCACATAAGAAAGACATGATCCTCCCCAATACTTGTCAGCCTCTATTAGCAAATTATCCATGCATGAGCCAGACAAGTAGTTTGCATTTGTAACATAAATTTACTTGATATTAGCAAAATAAATGATATTACCTGTATTGAACTGGGTCTTCACAGTTTGGGGTATCTGCACATTTGATGTCGGTGCTCCTGAAGGCCATACAAGTCCTGAGGGACAGTAAGTTCAGTTTGCCCATGAATTCACACTAGAGTGAATTTGTATCTCTGTCATTACTGGAGCATGTGTCTCCAATGCAATCGATGAAGGCGATCTAGAAGAAAACAGTTCACAACATCTACTTTGTGAGGAAGTAAAGGCTTTTGCAAGCAGTTCTCTTTAAGCATCTTGGATCAAAAGATATGCTACAGAAAATGTCTATAATATCATAGGTCAATAAAAAAAGGCACCACAGCCTCTTTTTTATGATTGCAATAAGCTATTGTGGAATGGAGAGGCTCATAATAGAGTGTGCTATGGTCTTACTCCACCCATAACTAACAAATAGCACATTAGTTCCTATAAACCATACAGTGTGCTTGAGAATATAATGAAATAATGAAATATGTTGGGCTTAGCAGTGTAACTTGGTCTTCTTTTTGCACTGAAGGATAATGTAACTATTTCACAGCAAAAAAAAAAATTAATACTCTAGTATGTCTTTCTAGATGTGAGACTAATCTGGAAGGCCTTAACATGCGAAAAAGAAAATTAGGAATACTTCAGATTAAGGCAAATTTTGTGCTGGAATGGTGTGGAGTTGCATTCAGAACCCATGAAAAAATTATACATACCTGTTCATGTAACAGCTCTTCAGTATTTCCTTTGGTACCAAATTAGTCCTGTCTTATAGGCAATTATTAATAATACACATAAAGAAGAATGAAAGTAAATTTTAATGAAAAAATATAGCTTCTTATCTTCTCCAGTTTCCAGTAGGGAATTTACCAGCGCTGCTGCTGCTCTGAGGATGGAATGGCATCTCAGCTGGTCCTGCCTCAGAACTGGTGCCTGCTACCCATCTGGCAGTGAAGTGAGAAAGCAGCAGCAGCTGCTCAGGGGCCTGGAGAAGTTAATTTGAAGAGATATGCATGCCTGAAGTAACGGGTCTAACTGCTTTGAGAAATAATATACGCCTGCTGTGCCATGGCCACAGGCAGAATGCCAGAACGGAGACAGAAGAAGAAGAAAAACAGAGGTGAACCTCCCACTACTATGGACTGGAAACAGGGAATAAAGGACAATGTTTAGTGGGGCTGTACAGAATGACAAAAGATAACGCTTTCCTGGAGCTGTACGAGATGTCTGTATATTAATAAAACATGTTATTTCCTGAGGGGATACATACAAACTATACTGAAACTGTGATTTCAGAATATGCTAAAGAAACTGTGAAAAACATGAAGCAATTTTTGAGAACTTTTCCCATTGTACAAACTTGCTTTATAAAAACCCCACAATCTTCTTTAAATTTTTCAAGAGGGGAAAAAGAACTCACAAAAATCTGAATTGGTATAATAAGAGAAAAAAATTTATTTCACATCCCAGATTTGGCTCTAATTCCCTTTGTGTCTAACTTAACCCTTCTGCCTTATTTCTGATCATAAGAAGTAAACAAGCAAGTAAACAAACACTACATAGGGGTTTTATAAAGACAGCAGGTTCAATGTTGGAGAAAGCTTTCGAGATGCTTTTTAATGAAGAAGAAATTCTCTACCTAAGTTGCTACAATGGTTCACATAACCAGGTGTGTTACTTTGGAAGGAATAACGAGGAAAGACTGTATTTTGTGGCTGAGAACATCTTCCTGGTATATCTTTGATATGCTGCCGATGTGGTTATATGTTTACAGCTGGGTTTGCAGATTTTCTGTTTTGCCTGATGTCTTGGAAAGCACTTTAAAGCAGATTCATTCAAATGTACAATGTGTTTGATTTAATGTATGCGTATTTTATAAAGGTAATTTTAAATGCTTCAAGGGACAGATGGAAGCAATAAATCCAACACAAAATGCTTATGTAGTGTTTTGAGGTTGCAAACCACAGGCGAGCCTGACAGTTGAAAAAATCATTCTAGCCCAGTGAAAACTGTTGAAGTTGGAACTGTTATAATGAAGACTGAGCAGCAGTGGTACAGATGGCTCAAAACCCCAACCACCCACCTTCACAAACTCTAAATCCAGGTAAATATCTGCACTAAAGAAGAGATGAGCTGTAGAGCACAGCAATGGAAATCTCTGGATGCTTTCAGACTTTGTGGATGTCTTTGCCTTAAGATGTCTATCAGTGACATGTATAACTTTTCTGTGTCTTTAATACTGCTGTATGTAACCATCTCCCAATATTCCTTTGGGTTTTACTGGCTGCAGAAAACACAATTTTGCCCAAGATACAGTCAAAAGGGGGCAGACCAAAGTATCTGCTTATATGACTAAAACCCATGTGTTGCTATGTCTTTGCAAGATCAGGTTTGGAAACCTTTTTCTGATTTTATCTAACAATATCATTTAAACCAGGTTTACTAAATAACTTTAGTTTAAACACATGCTTTTGGGTATCAATGTATGAGCAGTTTAAGTCAGTCTCAAAGTCAATAAAGAGTTTCAACATGTCTAAATGGTTTTAACACAGCTATCCTGGCTCTGTTGAACCTGGTAAGAGGTGCAATTTGTGAATGTTTGTTTTCAGAAGACCGAATTGCCATGCACCTGGACTCTTACTTGCCCAAGCAGTGTGCCCTGTAGAGATCTGCTCTGCACACAGGATTCATATTTACCAAACACACTAATCTTATTTACTGTGTGCAAGGCTGTCTCTTAAAGCATTAGAGGCTCCCCCTTGTTATAGAAAAGCTGCCCTCAGGCGCAGAAAAGGTTTGGGGGTGGAGGGTACAGGCTCCTTCATGCACAGACCCTGTCCCCTACCCTGTGTCTCGTACCTTCGCCTGTATAACTCTATTTAAGTAGTACTAAAAGGCATTTTTATGTTTACAGCACCTCTTGAGACTAGGGGAGAGGGGCAATGGGACTGAAAAGAACACGTGCTTTCCTATCAACACTTACATTCTCTAAGTCCTGTCAGCCCTCACTATCCCGTCTGATCATTTTGTTTGTATTCTATGTTTATCTCCTAAGCTGTATGATGTGGAGCACCTCTTATGAGTTCCCAAGTGCCCGCTAAGCCTGCTCAGGGCTACTGAATCCTTCAAAAGAAAAAGAAGACACTCCAAGCCTTCGGCAAAATCTTTATTGCAAACCTAATGGATTGCTGCTCTTGCAACCACATTGTGTCCCTGATCTCAGCTGCAGGAGTAGCAGCGCAGACACCAGCGCCTAGAAAAAGCAGACAAGAAGTGGAGTTTCCATTTCACAGTCTCAGCACGTAAGAGGTGAGACCATTAAGAAGAAACTGGGAATGGTTTTCTACACTCAATCATAATCTGCCTCTCAGAGGAGGGTCAGGCTGCCTACCCAACTCTGACTTCTGGGGCTTCTAGCTAAGATGCACTTTTGCCTGGGGTTAGGGCCATAACAATTAGAATGGGAGGAAAATTAGGTTTCAAACCATGTTTTCACAGGTGTTTAATGTAAAATGTGAATGTTCCCTCAGAGGAGGTTAGTAATGCATCAGTTAGTCTGGCTGGAAACCAAGAAAAATAAATAATTTAGGAGATATACTACAACAAGGACTGTAAACATGTAGACCGATATAATTGTGCTTTGTTGCAGCAACAGTGCCTGATACAGTATTAAGGCTCAGACAAGGGTTCTGCCATTGATTTTAGAAGCCGGGATTTTTTCAGTCCTCACTCTTCTACAGAGGCATAAAACCCTGCTATGTTCAATGCCTGCTGGCAGTTACCACATTGTGGTTTCTCAGATAAAGGAATAACAACAAAGATGGGAAAGGACTGCTAAAACGCCGCTAAGTAAAAGCTAATTATAAATGAAGACCACATGAAAAAATAAATACATGAGCTTCTTTCTGATCTTAGACTGCTGTAAATGAGATCAGTGGCCTGGTTTATACCAGCGAACTTAAATACATGTTTGTTTATCCAACCCCCAAACTCAAACACAATGCTCTGCTTCAGTGCTGACTTTAAGCTAACCTTAAAGCTGCTTGATAAAGCTCAATAGTAAAACTCAGTCAAATATTACTGTGCTGCTTGGATTTTGAATTAACCTTTAATGTTAAATACTTTCACAAAAATCACTGATCCAAAAATATTAGGAGAAACTGATCTGCAATCCATAATCCGTTAGGACTTGCCATGGAAATTGTGAAAATGCAGTGAATTTTTCTTCACTTTGCAACTTAGTCTAGTATACTTGAAAGGTTTGTATATATAAAAGGAGATAGATATAGCTTTTACATTTAGGACTGCAGATGTATCAAAAGGAATGTGATAGATTGTTGAAGAATATCAAAGTATATTGCTAAAAGACACAGATGTAAACATGACACTGATGAAAACATGACACTAAGGATATTCTATCATCTCCATTTTTCTAAAACTCTCCCATGAAAAGTGCCCTGAGCATGGCATATCTTTAAATCCACTCCTTTTAAACACTTTTAAGTGGAGAAGACTCTGTGTGTAAACAACATCAATAAATTACTTTACTGAGACCGTTTCCTGTTCCTTAGACATGCTTTGTACCTTTTTTCATAATACCCCAAACTCATTTTGAAAGCACACTGTCTGAATGCTAGTGCTCCCAAGACCTGCCTCAAGTATTCTGTTGCATCAAAATGTAGATTCCTAGTTTGCGGCCCTGGTAGAAGTAAGGAATTACACGGTTAGCATTTTGAGGTGCATCTAATGTTTGCACTGTGCATTATGAATGCACATTATGAATGTAATAAGCTTGGTCTTGTGTAGCTTACCATTTCCTAAGGCTGACAATGCTAGCCTAGTCCTCACGAGCAATTTCGGTACTTCCAGACTTCAGGCCAATTATTCTGCATTACACCGACAGCCTGGGACTAATGGGGTCTTTTGGCAACAAAGCAGTCATTTCATGGGATGAAAAAGTGGCGGAAGTTTCTTCTGTCAACCTAAGGATATCCGTTTGCAAGGAAGAATCCCATGTGAGTCTTTAAGATGAACTAGCTTAAGTTTTCCATTACTGAAACAGCTGAACGCAGCTATAGGTATACCAAGTATATGGCTGTGGTTTTGCCTTACACAAAAGGATGGTTTAGATTTCTCGTTTGCTCCTTCTGGGCTAGGACACTCTAAGGAATAACATGTAAGTCATCATAAATCCTCACAGTTCTACTGAAATGGACTTGGTTTAGGTGTGTCACTATTTATATAACAACTAATACTAGAGTAATGTCTCAGAATCTTCCCTTCAATGTAAATATTTCAGCACATTGCTTGATGGATTTAATTTTTGTTCATGTCCTACATATAGTTGTAACAAAATCTGTTTGGTATGAACCATGTATTTTATGTACAAACATGTATGAAAGGAAACGTTAATTTTCTGAATAGAATGAGGTTTTGATAGTATATAAAATTATTGAGTGTTTTTAATGTGACTGTATGGCAGTTAGCTGGGAGGCTAAGACTATAAATAGTTTCTAGTCCTATACGTAAACACCTAATCAATCAAGCTGCAAAAGAACATAGACTGGATTTCCATCCTAAGACTTAAAAAGTAGTACTCTTTATTGATACATTTATTGAATTTTATAGGCATTTAATTTTATGGCTGTATCTCTTATTTAGAAAGCCTATTTCCCTGCATGACCAAAGTGTATGCATCCTACTTCATGTGGATGTGAAGGAACGTAGGACAAGGAGAACTGCTAATAAGATGGAGGCATTTCTGGTGACAAAATCAGCCTGCTGTGGCCAAAGAATGGTTGATCCTGACATAAAGTAGTCGACACTGCAATCCCCACCAAAGGGCCTTCAAATTAATGCTGACAGAATTAAACAGCATAGGCATTTAGAAGTACACTGGAGTAATGGTCCTTAATATCATGTTCTCCAAAACGTTGTGCTTCTCCCTCCCAAAGAACAATTCAGAAATAACTATGGCAAGTTTTCAGGAGCTTGCAACTCAGAATAATTTTGGTTCCTGATTCATGGCTGAATGTATCCTACTCTTCAGCTTCAGGACTCCTGTTCAGTGTGGACCAGTCGCACGGGCCTAAATGAGTCATGTCTTTCATTGCAATAAGATGACTCACACATTGAGTTGGGTGTGTTTGCATGCTAATATTCCTTGAGATAAAAAATCAGACAGGAGAAGCAGAGTTGCAAAATGCAAAATAGCATTTCTCAGTTGCTTGCGTCATATCAAGAAAATATCCTGGACCTACAACACCAGCCTGGAAAACAAAACACCCGCATGGCAAAAATTCTTCAATAGCCAGTACAATCTATATCATCATGACAGCATCTTTCTATAGAAATGTCTTTTACTGAAGCAGAACAGTCCTCTGGCTGTTCCTCTGTGCCTCTCAGTTTTAAATTGATTTGCTGACAAACACCAAAATAAAATATAAAGACAGGTAAGAAGTCAGATCAAATGATAGATGAGTTTAACGAAAATCTAAATAACTTAGCCTGAGGAAGTGTAGGACCAGTTTTAGTTGATGCAATCATTTAAACCCATATGCACTAAACCTGTCATTTTTATTCCTATTACTTCAAATAATTTCTGAAGCTACCCAGGCCAGCAGTGCTTATTTAAGGAACAGGTTAGACAACATTTGTTGGAAATTACTCACTAACTCAACTAACTTGGGAGAAAAAAAAAATAAAGCTTTATCTTTTGGAGCACAAAGTATTTGTCCAGGAGGTGTGTGTTCAAGAGCTCACCTGTTTTACTAAATGTAGTGATTGGTCTATTAAAAGATAACTGCCTTTCCTTACCTATCTTGCCTTGCCTGTATCATTGGACCATTGCAACTGTATCATTCACAGAACTGGAGTATCTTGGTTCACTGACTAGTAAGTCTGGAAAGCAGAACATTTTGTCCGGCAGTTGGCAAATTTGCAAGGGTGTGTGAGGTTTTGTTTCCCCTTTGGATGGTAAGAGCGGGCTGGGAAGACTGGCAGGAGCCGGCTGAAGCTGCCACTCAGCTCTGTAGCTGTGTCCGCTCTGCGTGCGGGAGAGGTTCCCCACTCCGGTGGTGCCCTGCCGAATTCCTGCAGCCTGGCTTGGATGTTTATCCAAAGATGCTTCAGCTCCTGCTCCGTGACTATGCTCTGTGTCACTCAAAATCTGATTGCGTGTTGTTTTTTCTTCCTGAGCCACTACTCCAAGGATCTGTACAATGCCAGGATTAGCTATTTTAAGGAGGCAGGTGATGGATGAGGTCAAGGAGTTTTAGCCTTTATATTCTGTAGGGACTGGAGAAGCATCTTTCCTAAATAACTAGTTAAAATATTTTTATAGGTTGGAGTGTAATGTCAGGACTGTCACTTGGATAGACCATTATGTTCCTCAGACCCTTTTGTGGTCCCTTCTCAAGTATGTTTTCTGTGATTATAAATGCAGAACCCTGTAGCTTTTAGGAGCAGCAGCAGGAGATTCATTCCAGCCTTGAGCACAAGGTTATGCACTTTAAATGCAGAAATGTAGGGGCACTGTAAAGCGTGTAACTCTGATCAACATTTCCACTCAGGCTTTTTCATATTCTACAAAAACAACTGTACTGAACAAAAATATACACAAGCTCAATCCATATCAAAGATGTATGTGCTCTTAGTATAAAAACAGAAATTAATATTTTGCCTTCCCCAGTTTGCTGAAATGGCTTACTGAATGTACAAGTACGCCCATCATCCTTTACAAGCCATAACACAGCGCTTTCTTGCCGTTATTATTCTTATTATGGATGTATGCCCTGCTTGTGTTTGCATCGCAAATAAAGAGCACACACAAAATCAAATGCTCAAATTTAGATACAGGTAACAGCAAGAAAGCAGATTATGCTGGAGACGTTTATTTGCAATTTCCCTGTTATACTCCAGAGTTCTATTCCCAGGATTGTTTTATTCTGCTGTGGATCTCAGAGACATATGCCACTTTCTCAGACTGATTTGTTGGATTGCCCAGTTTATATCGTTTCTGACAGCACATTTTGCAAGTGAACATGTCTGCAGTACATTCTTCAAGACAGGTTCTTCATTTTGAGACCTAGGGTTTTTTTTCCCAATCACTCTTTAACCTTTACAACTCCCACACACGTTCTCATTTTATATACACTTGCAAATTCCCCAGCAGAGGAATATAACTCCACTGGAGCAGGTACATTTAAGTGTTGTAAAGAAAACAAAACCAGCACCATACTGCTGCCGTCACTAGCAATGCCAGAGGAACAGCAGCCTACAAAGACTATGGGCCTCAGCAAGGCTCCTGAGTAAACACCTCTCTGAAACTTGCCCTCGCTGTGTATTCAGGCTGTTTCTTTCCTTCGGGCTGTTTCATTTTAGCAATGGCTCAAAATCTGAGCTCAAGCCAACTGAAAGCATGTCCAGTTGACAGGCAGATGGGCTGTGGAGTTAGCTGAGCTGAGCTGTCCTGGTGCGGAGATGCTGCAGGCACCACGCAGCACCCCCGGGACCGGGGACCTTGGTTGTTGCCCCTCGACCCGAAGAGGAGAGGCTGGGAGAGGTTTGTCTGCTTTGTGCACAGAAAACCAGGGTGGTTGTGAAACAAATCCTCCATGTACGGAAGGGAGAGCAGCCGACGTATCACGGGAGCCCGAGAACAACTCTTTAGTCAGAGACGCCTCAACCACGAGCTCCTCTGTCAGAAAATAACCAGTTTTTCAGCACGGTCCTTCCGAATACCAGCGCTTACGGGTCTGCCTCCAATGAGGCTTCTGAGTAATTGGCAGGAAAGCGGCCGTGGGCGACTGCGGACGGAGGCGTGAGCGCCGGCCCCAGGCACCGGCAGCCCGAGGCGCAGGCAGGGCAGGAGGCCCGCGGCCCCGCTGGGGCACAGCCCGCCCGGCGCGGCGCTCCGGGGCGGGGCAGAGCGGGGGGCGGGCTCGGCCGGGGCGCTGCCGCCGAGCCCCGCAGCGGGGCAGGCGCTGGTGTCGCCGGAGCCGCGCCTCCTTCCCCTCCGCTGCGAGCGGCGCTTGGGTTGCCACATCGGCACCGCCGCTCCGAGAAGCAGCTTCCCGGAGGCGAGCGGGAGCCCAGCGCGCCGGGAAATGGAGCCCCGCTGCCGCGGTTTCTGCTGCCGCCGCCGCTGCCGCCCCCCGGGACTCGCACTTCGCCAGGGCCGCCGCTGCTGCTGCCACTGCCGGGACGGAGAGTGCGGCGCCGCCGCCTAACGCCGCAGCCCCGGCGGCGCGGCCGAGGAGGGAGGCAGCGCGGAGGCCCCCGCGGCCCCTCCGCCCGTCGGCCCCGCGCCGGCGGCGGCGAAGCGCGGCCCCAGCTCCCCGCCCTCCCCGCTGCCGCTTCCCCGCCCCCGCCCGGCTCTCGGCTGGGCTTCGCCGCCGGCAGCCGGGGCATGGCGGGGCGATGAGGGAGCGGCCGCCCCTGCCCGCAGGCTGCGTGGGGAGGCGGGGAGCGACGGGGCTGTGCGGCTCGGCGGCGCTAGAGCTGGGCGGCGGGGCGGGGGGATGTGGGGCGCGGGGGCGGCGGCGCTACAGCACCTCTCCCGGGCCGTGAAGCAGGCGGCGGCGCAGCGGGTCCGGCAGGACGTGGGCCGCTGGCTGTCCCGAGCTGCCGGGTCGGCGGCGGGAGGTGGCGGCGGGAACCTCGTCGGCTTCGTTCCGGCGGAGGCGGCGGGGGCGGGCGGGCTGCTGCTGGGGCCCTACGCGGAGCAGGGCGGGCTGCCGCCGGCGGAGCTTCTGCTCTGCCAGCTGCCCGAGGCGGGCGGCGGCGGGCCCGGGCTGGCCGAGGCCCGGGGCTGGCGCTGCTCCTGCTGTCTCCTGGGCACCTGCTGGTGCAAGAGCTGCCTCAGCGTGTGCGTCCTGGCAGCGCTCTGCTTCGCCTCCTTGGCCCTGGTGCGCCAATACTTGCGGGACCTGCTGCTCTGGGCTGAAAGCCTGGACAGCCTGGCCGGCGTGCTGCTCTTCACCGTGGGCTTCATCGTCGTGTCCTTCCCCTGCAGCTGGGGCTACATCCTGCTCAACGTGGCTGCTGGCTACCTCTACGGCTTCTTGCTGGGCATGGGGCTGATGGTGCTCGGCGTCCTCGTCGGCACCTTTATAGCGCACGTGGCCTGCAAGCGGCTGCTGGCGCGCTGGGCGAGGGCCAGGATCCAGGGCAGCGAGACCCTCAGCGCCGTCGTCCGTGTCGTGGAAGGCGGCAGCGGCCTCAAGGTGGTAGCTCTGGCGCGGCTGACGCCGATCCCCTTCGGGCTGCAGAACGCCGTCTTTGCGGTGAGTCCCAGCCCGGGCTGCGTGGCCATGGAGGAAGCTGTGGCTGGAAGGGTGGCTGGCAGCATGGTGGCCAGTGTCACTGGTGGAGGTTGCCCCCTTTCCCGGGAAGGAACTTCTGTTTCTTTCTCACCAGTAAAAACAACCCCCTTGCCTGCTTTTGCTCGTGGTTCTTCTGTGCTTGCGGAGAGAGAGCAGGCAGGTTTTCAAGGCACCTTGTTTGGTGGCATTGTGTTCAAGTCTATTCTGCTGTTAGGAAAGAAGTACTGAGGTGGTGTGTACAAAAATCTGCAGAGAACTCAGCACTTTTAAAGTGCCTGTGTTTTTAAAGTGATTCAAGTGGGAGGAAAAGTATTTTTTAAGCAGTCTAAACAGATCTCCCTTAACTACTTAATATAAATAATCATATTGGAAAGAAAGAAGTGGACGGATTCAAATTCTTGCTCAGTTTGGTTGATGTTTGTAGTGTATATCTGGCAAATCCAGACAGGGTGTTAAGTCCATGCACATGAGAGAGGTCATGTATTTTGGCCAGAGCACAGTTAGATGTAGGCTCAGACCTGAAAAGGTACTTGTACACCAGTGCGGTACTGGGAGTTCTTTTGAACTTGAGTTTAGAAAAGGGTGATTCTTGCTTTTCTTTCTACGTTTAGATGGAGATTGGTACATTCTTTAAGAATAATTATTTAAATAAAGGTATCTTTTTTGAGTACCATCATGCTGATGATGACAATTTCAGACCCTCATATCTTCCTGAGTGCTTTATCTGAAGGGTCTGGCTTTGGCTGTGTGTTTTGCCTCAGTTGTATCTGCTAGCTCCATGAAATCAAAACAAAGCAAACCAGATTGTGAAATATTTTAACTGTTTAACAGTAACTCATATGTTCTTTAATGTTAGAGACCATCTAAACAGGTGTTTTGATCTGCCACTTCCTTACAGCACACTTTCCTTACCCATCTGCAGTCCTGATCCTGTAACTCTTCTGAAGTGCTTGCTTAATTTTGACAGAATCATCTGGTTGAAATGAGTTGGTCACTGAATACCAGATTTGTTATTTAAGAAAAAATTAATCCACACAATTTTTAGGGGTGAGCACCCACATCAAGTATGTAAAATTGCTGTATATAAAACTGTGTGCTAGGGCATTCATCTCAAGAGCTGCAAACTCTGTCCGTATGAGCTGTAGCAACTTGTAATTTCTTTTTAATTAGATCCCTTAACAATTTCCTTGTTACCAATGAAAGAACCTCAGCTGTTTTATTTATTTATCTGTATTGCTGCAGGACTGAGAAGCTTAGACCCATGCAGGGGGGGAGCAAAGTCCCTCTGGACCACAAGGTCCTGGTGCAGCAGATGAAGCTTCTGCCACAGTGTGACCCTCCCAAAGTGGGGAGAGTTACTCTGATTCAGTTGCTCACAACTTCTAGGTGTTGCTTGGAGTAGCCAGCAGATGTTATGGAATAATATTGGAGCTGAAGAACTGACCAGAGAATTAGCGAATTAAAATTATTTCCTTCCTGGCATCACTGTTCTGTTGTAAACATGATTCAGCAGAGTACTCAGGCCAGTGCAATATTTAAATAGTGCTGTAAATCACCGTTTTGTATTCTTTAAGTACTGCAAACTACGTAGTTTTCTTTCCAACTGGAAGATTTCAATGTTAAAATAACAGATAGGAAATGAGATGGAATCAGGTTCTTGAGTATGTGACATAACTTGGATGTTGCCTGTTAAAATTAGTTTGGGTTGCATTTATTACTTTGGATTTATTACTTTGCAGCATAGTCAAATAAAGCACGGTGTGTTCAGCTTTTAACCAGGAATGTTTAGTACAAACGCCTAGATTACTGAAAAATAAAAATGTTTCATGCTAACCTGGGAATTCAAGGCAGTTTCTCACTGTGAGTCCAGTTTGAGCTATGTGTGGAACACACCATTCTACCTACACAGGCTGAGCTGTCTTTTCCTTGAAATCAAACTTATTTGAAAATTTAATGCTCTGCTTACATTTAAAATGTGAGGAGGACATTTGAGGTGCCCTAAGCATCTATCCATTCCCTGTACTAGAAATTTCAGCAATGAATTTGAAAAGGATCACTCTTCATTGTAGGGGAAAGAACAGGGAAGTTAAGAAAACCTGCACATCTTTAATTTTCCAACAGTCTGGTTTATGTGTGTTTTCTATGTGCATATTTATAAGTAAAGTGGAGGTACTGAAAATATTTAAATGAGGGGAGGAAGTGACAGATGAGATCCAGAGCAAGACATAACCCTGAGATGAGAAGGGTCATCTGCAGGGCTGGGATTAATGGGTTTCTAAAGCACTGGTTCAGTGAGTGGCAGGTACCATCTGCTGAGGGTTTTGGGGAGGCTGAATTGCAGGAGAGTGTAGAGAAGGAAGGAGAAGCTTCCTAGCGTTTGATTAGCGATGGGGTCCTATTATTTGAAACAGCACAAGAAGAAAATGAACACGAATTTTGTAGTTTCTCACCAGACAGTCATGAACATCTTGCTTCTGAAGGTCATTCTGTTGCTCTTGGGGACAGCAATGATAGTAGGAGCGGTGGATGATGTATTTACTTGTCTTTCTGGAAGACCTAGAAACTAATCAACTGAAAGCATGTTTGTATTTCTCTTTGAGTGGGTTTTGCTTAATTGCTGCTTCTGTGCTGCTGGGGTGGCCTGATGGCTCTTATGGAAGTGTTTGCCCACACACAGCCCTCTCCCCTGGCAGATCTTGAGTGTTTTGAAGGCAGACCTGTAAGGAGGCCTGGTATGTAGGTTATCACCTCCTTCCCACTACTGGGTACGTGGTCCTAGATTTGTGCAAACTCATTTGTAGTGCTAGGTGTAGCTTAGATCAGAATTAATTTATCCTCTCTCTCCTCCGAGAGGAATACTGTATAGAAGAAATTATGTAACCAAGGGTGCATCTTTGGTTCCAGAAATGCACACAGTGAAATCAGAGTTCGGGAGTTCAGGAAATGATACCGGCTTTGCAGGAACATGTAGGCTGCTTGTTCTGCTTGTTGGAAAGTTGCTAGCTCTTTTTTGTCTTGGTTTGGTTTTTATTCCCTACATTGTTTGATGTTTGTTGTGGGTTTTTTTGGTGTGTGTTTTTTGTTTGTTTGTGGATTTTGTTGTTTGTGTGTGTTTTGTTTGTTTTGAGTAAATAAAGAGCATCAGAATTGTCCTTTGCTCTCAGTTGCTAAGCCTACTGATCTGAAACATGGGGTTTTGTAAGTTGAGCGGAAAGAAGTCTGCTGCAATCCCCGAAGGCATGGGAGCCCCCAACAAAGTGCTGACACAAGCGTTTGTTCTCTGACAGGACTGAACCAAAGGTGCCGGCTGCAGAGAGTACACAAAAGTTTTACTGGACAAAGCCTGTTCAAGGTTTAGTGGGAGAATTTCTAGCCAGCACTCCTGTTAGCAGAGTGCTTAGGTAGTTCTTAATTTTGTATGGGCTATGACATTGATATGGGCTATAACAATTGCATCCATGCTTGCATTGGGATTTCACTGTTAATTTTTGCTGGCTTGAGCTTTCCCTAGAAAGTCCTGGTAGCCACTGTTTGGCAGCTTGGCCCCGCAGACCCCAGTCTGGCAGGTGAAGTCTCACATAAGGGAAGACACAGCTAAATTTCGCAGGGATGCTGTCCACTTCCTATGCATTTTAGGGGAAGAGCTGCTACTGTAGGTCTAAACTCTGCAAACCAGGAGTTAAAAGGGCACCTGCAATTTTTTTCCCCTCCTCTCATTAACTTCCATTTTAGTGGGAAGCATATGTCTCAGTCCATCATGTCCACTGACAGCCTCCCCTTTATTTGGAAACAGTTGCCCTCATGACCGAGGAGGTCCAGTTGGTTCATGACAGATCCAGCCATGCAGATGTGTTGCTTTGCAACCAAAGTGTCCTTAATATGTATACAGAAATGAAAGAGGTGCCCAGGAGTGTTAAAACAATCTTTGGGAAGTTTCCCAGCTCCATTAGATTTAATGACAGTGTCCTACTTAGCAAATCTTGCCTCAGTGTTAGTTTTTCAGAGACTTCTAATAGCAGCTCCTTCATTCCCTTGGCAATATGGAAAGTTTCAGTTGTGCATTCTTATTACATGGCCCAAATTGTTCTAACGTTTTAAAAAAAAAGTATTTTCAAAGCATCCATCAGATGTGAGGTTCTGACATAATTATGTAGTACTTTTTCATTATAAATCTAAATTAATCTTGTGTAGAGGGAAATGTATTATTTGTGTTGCTGGTATGTATTTCGGTCTGTGGGAAGTATAATTTGCAGTGTGAAGTTCGGAATTGGCTTATTGGATCTTGTTCCAATGAATTATTCTTAACCTTTATGCTTCATTGCATTCTCTTCCTCCATTGCCCTTCCTTCTGCCCAGAAACTTTCCACTGATGGTGCTTAGAGCTCCAAGAAT
Source organism: Patagioenas fasciata (assembly GCF_037038585.1). Classification (NCBI taxonomy): domain Eukaryota; kingdom Metazoa; phylum Chordata; class Aves; order Columbiformes; family Columbidae; genus Patagioenas; species Patagioenas fasciata. The sequence goes on from NC_092521.1 coordinate 27,723,956, forward strand.
TCAGCACTGTGACTTTCATAGTAACCAAAGTTTATTTTAAGAATAGCATGATGAAATGAGTGACTTTGCTGCTATTCCCTTGTCTTCGACATTGTACAAAACTGTCAAGGTCAATAATTTCCATGTAGACTCCAAGTGTTAGGGGCTGTTCTTAATTAGAACTTGTTTTATTACTGTGCGATCAACTGAATTGTATGGAAAATTTCTTAGACTGCCTGTTTCAAAATCACACTTTTCATACTAATTTTTAACCCATGGCTTCCTCCTGTTTTTGTTTTTCTTATGTAAGTATTTTTTGGCCTCTTGGCTCTTGAATTTAGTATTTCCCAGTGGTTTCTGATACTAATTTAGCTAGTACTGTGTACTTTGTTCCCATGTAAACTGTCCACATACTTACTCAGAACAGAAGTTTCCCAGTGAAGAGAGGGAAATATCTTCAAGTATTATTATTTTTTTCCCAGAGGAACTGACAACAGCTATAGCTGCCTGTACTGTTCTTTTTCACTAATAAAGTGTGATATCTTTTGTAGAGAATCTAAATGATATCTGTGTATGTCACTGATAGATACAGATAGATATCGCTGCTAGGGATCACTGCTAGATATATGTCTCTTAACAAGTATATAACTTCCCTTGCAGAGGCAAGTTGTATCTGCCATTCTGTTTACCTAGATAATGTTTAATACAGTGACATTTTGGACAGTTACCTCTTTTTATTAGTCACCATACATGTAAAAAGCAAAGTAAATAGATTTTTTGCTTCAGACCTTCACATTTGATAAAGTAATTTCTTCCTATGAGCAAAATCTCATAAATTATAGGGCTCCATTCTCCATGAAGAAATAAACTTCTACGATGAACAGTGTAATTACATCCTTACTTAATGACTTTTGCACAGAGATGTTATGCAGTTTAAGGTGGAATTAAATAAAACCTACTAACTTTAAAAAGGTCAGATGAAAACTAGCCACATACTGTTTTATTGTGTTATCTTAGCTTCACGCACAGTGGAAAGTTTCAGTGAAGGAATGTATGAAATTCTTTCATTATTTTGCATGAAGGTTTGTGGCAATCTGGTTGGTTGTGCACATAAATTGTGTTGGAACTGTGCTCCATTTCTTATGCTGTCTTTTACTCAGATTACAGATTTGTCGCTACCCAACTACCTGATGGCCTCTTCAGTTGGGCTGCTGCCTACTCAGCTCCTGAACTCCTACCTGGGCACTACCTTGCGCACCATGGAGGATGTGATTGCAGAACAAAGTATTAGTGGCTATTTTATATTCAGTTTACAGGTGAGTTGAAACGATTGCTTTCATAGACTTTGGTAACAGCAACGTCAGTCTCCTTATGACTGCTTGGGTAAGCAATTACTCTTGAAAACTCTTACATTCTTGTGCTTGAGTTTTATATCTTTATCCCCCTAATTTCTTGCTCATCTACTGTACCAGTAGGCAAGTTTCCTTTCTGTAACTTTGTCTATTCAAGTCACGGAATCTTCGCTTTGGAAACTGCATACCCATAGGGACCCGTATGATATGCAGAGAGATTAAGCGTTGCTGATTTCTATTTCAGACTCCACTGCCTCCAGTGTGAAAAGAGTTTTGAGGTGACACGTGTCTCAAGAGTTAAGGGCTGCTCTCTGTTGTTGTAACAGCTCCCTAGTCTGAAGCAGCTGACCTCTTACAGAGTGAGAGCCAAGAAAGTATGGCATGTAGTATTGAAAAGTAGCAGGTTTTAGAAGTGGTATTTTTAGTAGAGATTGTGTAAAACTGAGCTGATGATTTTTTTTTTTTTTTTTTATTGCAGGCTTATTGACTGCTGGTACCCAGAGAAATGGGTTTCCAGTGTACTGTTTTCTTTTTTTGCTTTCTTCTTTCAAAAATGTTTAATCCTCTCTTGCCTCACGTGACCCAAAGCAGAAATTACTCAGTGTTTTCTTTTTCTGCCACGGTTTTGTCAAGTTTTCTTCTCTTGCCCTCTGTGGTAATCTCCTGATGAATTTGTCTTGACAAACCGCCCCCACACAAAAGCCCTTGTGCCACCAGCTCTAAGTAGTGTGCTTAGGCTGCTTAGACCCAGCACCTGTGTGGTCTTCACTATTGGCATTGAATGCTACCAATTTTACATAGGTATTCAGGATGAAAGGTGCTGTAAAAATACCATTTTTCTAATGCCTAGATCAGAATATTCTAATCTCGCAAGTAAGTAAATTAATGAGAAATATATAATACCTTTACATGAGCTTAGGCGATGAAATGATGTGTCAGAAAAACTTGGGAATAGCCTAAAGTCTGAGACCATTACAAGCATAGAAGTCATGACTTTTTCAGAATCAGATTATATAGTAAAACCTCCTCTGACAGTACCTTTACTTCAGGCTGTGTTTGAACAGCAGTTACTGTGGTTGCAGACTTTCAGTTGATGCTGCAGTCATTTATCTTCCTCAGTTTTTACAATTGTAAAGCTGCTGTTTAACAATGGTAAGATACAAAACTAAGTCTAGGACCATTTTAACCCCCCTTCCAAATTGTCTGTTTTTAAATGGAACATATAATTTATAGGCTTCAGAGAACAGGTTTATGAGTATTAAAAGTGTCTTTGTAAATGTGGAGTAAATAGACCAGAGAGAAGATAAATGGTTACTTGATCAGCTTTCATTTTCTTTGTGAAATGTTACTTCCAGGGTAGCAGTTCTTAGTGGTCTTTTGCTTTTTTTCCTCCACTTTTTTTTTTTTTTTTTTTAATTACATTGACTCTACTTTGCGGGTTATGTGTGTTGTAACGTAACTGTCACTGAGGTAAGCACTACCTGGAGAGGCTGAATATTTGAATAGGAGCGCTCACCTCCTTGAGAGCAGTCCTTGAGACTTGACTAAGTCAAGGGGAGCCTGTTATTGGAAGAATTACTTATGTTCTCTCACTTTGTCTCAAGCATTTTGCCTCGCTGGGCTTTGATTTAGTAAATAGCTCTAAAAATCCTTCACATTTCATGGTTGTCTGTACATGTATACTTTATAAAAGTACTCATCTATGGAATTAGGCTGCTGATAGTAATATTTCTAAAACTGGTCAAATTTAAATATTTGGGTAAGCTTTTAGAACAGGATTTTTCCTATATATTCTGAACTTGCTGTCCTTAGTCTCTTTCTGACTTTCACGTTGTACAGCTTTTGAAATGTATAACTTGAATTAGTGAGGAACATCTTTTTCAGCACAAGGATAGTCAAGCAGTGGAGCAGGTTGCCCAGAGAGGCAGTGAAATCTCTATCCCTGGAAGTTTTCAAGACCTGGCTGGACAAAAGTCCTGAGCAACCTGGTCTGATCTTGCAGCCAACCCTGCTCTGGGCAGCAGCTTGGGATAGAGAGCACCAGGATGCCTTCCAGCTGCAATTATCCTGTGACCATACTTGTGAATCATCTTACTAGGCAATATTCTATCATCTTTTGGGCCATGCTGACAGATAGTGTAAGTGGTAATCCTTAAAGAAAACATAGCCCTACCAATTAATAATGAAGTTCAGATTTTGGACTCAAAACTTTAGATTCTGTTGTAAACAATATAACCTTTTTGACTTTTTTTTAAAGGAAGCTTCAGATTCCAGCTAATTTCATAAAACATTCTTAAAAAAGGCAGAATAATTTACTGACTTCAAAAGGACTCTCTGTGAGACAACTTGATTTTTATTTGAAGATTTATTTTTTGTTAAGGAGGATCTCAGCTGAAAACTTAACCGGTGTTTTACTGAAACCAAGGGGCACCTCTGGGGGGTGCAGTGCACACCAGTGTCATTGAATGAGTAATTTCCAGGCAAAAGCTGTCCAGGTTTATTCCTAATAATTTTTGTGGTGAAAGTGTAAAAATTCTTAGCAACAGAATTCAGAGCCAGAACCTGAACTAAACCCCTAGTGTTTTACAATATTTCCCCCTTAAAACAAAAAACCCGCACACCACCAACATCCTATCCCCTCGCCAAGCCTCCAGAAACCAAGTTCTTCCCACATGGACCTACTCTAAGTCGCACAGAAACTCTGATTCTGTCCTGTTTAGTCCTGATATCCATGAAACACGGTGACACTGCTGCGTTCTGCTGTCTTCCACACCAGAGGGGCAAGGACAAGAAGTTTTATTTCTTTTACTCTGCATCATCCTCTGTCTCTGCTGTTTTGCAAGTTGCAGATGCCCAGCACAATTTCAGCCTATTACTCACTTGGTACAGGGAGAACACCCATTTAGACTTACAGAAATACACCAGATCGTTCCTTTGGGGAAACGCTTTTTTTGCTAAGAGAGGAAGGGAATGGTTTGCTTTCTAACAGGTATGTAGGTGGCTATGGAAAGAAAGAAAATATATTTTCAGTTCATATAATATTTAAGTTCTATGTAACATCTGTGTTCTGATACTCCCGTTACTTTGTTGGTGTACTGAGGCTTAGAGCCACTCATTGGTTAAGTTCGTCTCCCTTCTAGTGTCTTGCCTGTGAAGCATTGAGTCAACAGATGCCTTCAAGAATCTTTGCATCGATGACTTTTTGTTTTATTCAGAACAGTTTCTTTGTATTCCTGCTTACAGTTTATATAGCCTAAAGCCCTCTGTTGTTTCATTTGCAGATTGTCATAAGCATAGGACTCATGTTTTATGTCGTTCACCGAGCTCAAGTGGAACTGAATGCAGCTATTGTAGCGTGTGAAATGGAAATGAAGACGTCGCTTGTGAAAGACAGTCAGCCAAGCATCAGTGGTTCAGCCACATACTGCAACAAAAGGACAGTAGCGTTCTCTGGAGGAGGTGTCAATATAGTGTGATTTCAAGTCTTAATAAAGTAAGGTTTTGTGAACCTAAAGTATTGCTAGAAATATCTATGGACAATTCAACTAGTTTTTTAAAAAAAATCACAAGTGGTTACAGGTTGTACTGTGGCACAGATCAACTGACCAGCTCTGCAATTGCATGTGGAGTGACTCCTAGCAAGAAAAGAAAGATGGTGAAGTAACTGAAGAGGTAAATGCAAATTTGGCTGCACCTTTGGTCATTTATTATGCCTGTCATGGCCTGTAGTCTGCACTTTAGATTTTTTTCCTTTGCTCCTAAAAAACTGAGAAATGCTTCTATAAACTGAGAAAAGTAGCACAGAGGTAAATATTTTTCTGCTTAGTGTTATTTATAAGGCTGAATAATTATATGCAGTAGAATTTTATTACTGATAAAGATGAATGAGAAAGTATGCAATTCAATGTATGTTATTCTTGAATGTGCTTTTGCTTTGGAATTGCTTCCAGAACTTGGAGTGTATTATTTAGCTAATGATGGGACCATTTGGCTTTTCCTTCATTTTTTATTTTAAAAAAAGAGAACCCTATATAAAGTTTTGGTTGAATGTATTTTTTTAAGTCATTAAAAATGTTGCAGAGCCATGTGTATGTACTCATACAAGCTTAAATCCTACATTGTGGGACTGAAGTGCTCTTAAATAACATTTTAAGTTACACTGTGTAATATGCAAAGTAAAAGAGAAAATACAGAAGTTATAATAGATTGCAGTGACTATTCGAAACAGACTTCATGACTTCACCTTTGCATTGATTTTACCACCTTGGTGATTGTAACAAAGGGCTTTTCCATGTTGGTCCTATTTATAATATTTTTAATTGTTAAAAGGTTGGAGTTTTTCAACTCAGATGACAGCATGTAGTAAGGTTTCCAGAACAGGGAACTAGATCTCTCCTTTAAACAAAACGATGGGATACTGGCAGTACCAGTCTTACATGAAGGTGGCCTTTATTTTGTAAGTGAATACTCTCTCCCTTTAAAAAGCTTTAAAAATACACATTGGTTGGCATGTTTTTTCTAAAAGTTTTACATTTTTTAAAAGACGCAATCTATTATAAATTTCGTCAGAGTGAAGAAATGAAAACTAGAGGTTCTCCTTGGAAAAGTAAATAATCCAGTAATGTAGGAGGACAGTAGTGTCTCTGAGACTCAGGAATTCTGACTCCATTTTTGCAAGGCAACACTGTATTGGAAAATGCTCCTCTTACATGTGGTGTGGGCTGTTTTTCACTGCGCTTGAATAGATGGAGTAACCCATAGTAACTCGTGTGTGTGTCAAAGGAAAACAACAATAATACCTGAACCTGATGTCCTGTATGTGTGAGTTTCATGTAGATATATGCACCAGTATTCAATTGCTTAAACCCGTGCACCTCATCCGATACAAAAATAATGTCATGTATTGCTTAATTTCTAGTTATTTTCTGTAAGTTTTTAAGGATGCTTTCAGTCTTCAAGAGTTTGTGTTATTTTCTAACAGTATGCCTGTGCCTCCTTTTTGTAAGGCTGTTTGTTGGGTTCAAGCATTGTTGTCTTGCTTAGAATAGCGGGTCTTCAAGGTCATTGGGAAGCAGAAATTTGGGAGCCTCCAGCAGTCTTACTGAGAGGATGTACAGGACTCATGTAACTTGACATCTACATGCTCCTTGGTAGTGCAAGTTCAATTTTGTTCTTTAAAAACCTATCCTTTGCAAACTGCTGTTCTTGGGCCTTGTGACATAAGGAGCTGAACTAGTTAGATGAAACAACGAAGTTCAGATTGTCTCCTTCTTGCTGTTTTGGGGTTTTATTTTATTTTTGGCTGGTTCGTTGTTTTTGAAAAGGCAATCTGTATATACGTGGAAGTGTTCATTTACACATCTCTGCCTCTGACAGCTCCTGTGTGACAACAAGAGAGCCAGATAAGTTTTTGATGGCGTTATTTGTCATCATAGTATAATTGAGCCCTTTCTTAACTAAAGGTTTGTTGTGTATTTTGTTTCTTGGAAAGATCAATCCTTCAGTAAATGAACTTACCTGAACTTTGTTCCATCTTGCCAAATTGACAAAAGTGTTTTGAAGAGGGTATTTCTTTGCATTTTTTTTTTTAACTAAAAGTTGTGTTGATTATTTGAGAACATTTCCCAAATATGTATTTTGAAGTGCTTTTATTTCCACAACATTTTGTAACCAGAGTAACTTCACTATGTGAACACTTTTGTAGTATGGAATTAGTTCTTAAGACTTTTGCATTTTGCTTGATACTTGTAATATTTGTGTACAAATTAATGGGAAATGTGCATTAAAAGGAACTTTTCTGTACCATGCCAATCATAATTTTATACAATAAATTCACTCAAGTTTCTTTAAAGGAATATGTATTTGTCGAGGGTTTAGATTGTGGGGTGACAATCAAACCCTGGCAGATGTATTGTTAACCTCCTCTTCCCCCCCACTTCCCCTGTTTTGCCCCTCCCTCTCCCCCCTTCCCACTCAGGACAGGCGATCGGGAGGGAAAGAAGGACAGAGAGAAGAGAGTTGGAAAAGTTAAAGATGTTTTACTAATGCTACTAATAAGAATAGAGAAAATAATACAAAATATACAAAACCAATCTGGAAAGTCTATGTTGTGGTTGAGACGGACAAACAACACTAATAAGAATAGAGAAAATAATACGAATTATACAAAACCAATCTGGAAAGTCTCAGCAACTGCAGAGCCGGCATCCAAAGTCCTGGATTGGACTCTGCAGCCAACCGGAGCTGGATTCAGTCTGTCACTAGGCCTCAGTTCGCAGGGACGACCAGCAAGGTCCTCTCCTAATGTCGGCCATAAGCAGAAAAAAAGGGATGAGATCCTCATGATCTCCCACTTTTATATGAAGTATTCATGTGAATGGAATGTTATACACAGTTGGTCAGTTTCTTGGTCACCGGTTTCTCGTTGCCCCTCTCACGAGATGTCCATCCATGCTTATCAATAAGTTTGCATTCCATTGCTAGGTTTACCAAAACACGTATCTGGCTCTCCAGGAAAATGCAGCTAATATGAAGCTTTAGCTGACAGACAAATTCACTAAAAGAGAAACTTGTTTTTTAACAAAACCAGGACAGTATTAAGTGTTTAGGTTGCTACGAAGTAGTTCGAAAGAAGGTGCACTGGAGTGTCGTCTTTCCACATGCTTGTGAAGATAGTTGTCTGCATTAAAGGAGTAACATGTTAGGATTTAAGGATGAATTCCATGGGTTGAGATTTACTGACGAGGGAAGGACATTTGATTTCTTTATTTTTTAATTTATATATGTGCTTAATTCTGTCGAATGCTTTGAAGACTAGATATTCGCAGCTGCCTTTTTGTTAGAAGAATAAGCATACATGTACTTGTGAGAAATGTGCTGCTGAACTGAGAGAGGATTCATATTTTTGAATGTAAAAGTGGTAAAAGTGATGTGATTTTTTGTTTGGTTTTTTTTTTTTAGATAGTCTCCCTACCTAGTGCAATTTAAAAACAAAAGGGTATGAATCCAGTTTAAATAATATGTGGCAAGTCACCTTCATGAATATTTTCTGAGTTGCTATGATGTTGAAACTTATGGTTTTTGTATATGAAACACCTAAATTGCAGGTCATATAGAAAAAGGAATCTCAGCTGTGGGGCACCAGCTATCCTTCCTCCTTCTTGTGGTTAGTGCAACTATGTAGTAAATTTGTCCAAATTTAACTTTATACTAACCACCTATGAGGAAAACTGCTTTTTGTCCAAAACCTTTTTATACTATTTTCTTACTGATTTTTGCACAATAACTTAAACGAGCTTTGCGGAGGTCAAGTTTGAAGAATGGAAAAATGGCTTTTATGTGGTGTCTGGTTAGTGTTGTGCACCAGATCCTTTACATTCATTTTCAACTTTCCACCCCGGGCTGGTATGGTTTGAATTTTGACCGACCAAGATTACTGGAGTCATCAGTGGCCTTGTAAATAATCGAGGATATGACGCTTGAGACAAGATACTATAAATGTGTTCCCATTCGCTCTGTGGTCATTCTTAATGACAGAAGTAAATGGGTAGCTCTGTGACGGGCTTCCTTGCTATAATAAATTCAAAGTTGGTACCAGTCCTTTCTATAGAAGAAGGTGATGGTTTGGGCATGAGGGAACAGGAAATCGAGTGCAAAGGGGAAGCTGATGCAAATTCTGCCTCTGTTGGGTAAAGTGGCTCATCTCTGTCCTCCGCACTCCCATGGAATTACAGTGATGTGCCTGGCAGCACAGGGATGATGAGTCTAATGCACACCCTCCCTTCCCAGGCATTTACATTTGTCTTGCACTCCTGCTGTATTGATTTTTAATTTATATTAATCTGTTAGTGGCAAGTAGCAAGAAATAACTGACTCTGTTTTCAATTCCATCGCTTTCCTTTTTCGGTAGATTATTCTCTTATATTGCTAAGTTTAAAATTACATTTTAATCAAGATTTGTGTCTATTAATGTGAGTTAAGCCCTACTTGCTACCAATGTGACTAATGTGTAGTTGGTTCAGTCTGGATTCTTGATTTGTTTGGAAAATTAGCTGGGCGAGATTTGCTGTGGTGAGTGCGCTAAGTCCTCTCACTTTCCTTCTAATTATTTGGGATTTGAGATACATTGTGAGAGGAATTAGCAAAATAGATTTATATGCAGGGGTTTTTGTTTCTTTTGTTTTAGGAAAAAAGTTACTAGCAAGATAGCAGAAAAAGGATTTGTTCTGTCCTGAGCCTGACACTTGAATACTGGGTGTCATCCTTTTTGGGAGATGAGAATGTTGCCAAGATTTAGTGCACGTAAATTTAGGTGAGTCAAGGTAATTAGGTGCCTGCTTTGGTGAAGAGGATGTAAAACCTGTATCTTCTGGTCAGCATGGCAAGTCTTCTTTTAATCATATAATCTATGAAGCCACTGATGGCAAGCTGTGCTGGCCCAGTGCGTTGCTTCCCACTCCTCCTCACGCACAGGAGGGAGAATCTAGGGAGCTACAAGTCTTTCAAGCTGAAGGGGAAGAAATAATTGCCTGAGCAATAGTGAACACAGTTTGAGGAGGTTAAGTTAACCATAATGTTGCCAGAGCTGTGAACATATCTAAGGGCCTTGCTTTTCTTAACTGACAGCTTCAGCATGTTTCTGCAGGAGGGCAGCTGGGCAACCTCACTGAGAGGTAGGTCAGCTTTTTCTCTTCCAGAGATTTTTAGCATGCTTTGACTTTTGGACCTCTTGAATACTGAAATAGTCTTCTGACAAATTTCGCTGACGCTTCTCATGTTAGAATATTTTGGTTTATCCCAGTTGCAGGCCAGATCAGCTGGGGTGCAAACCTTTATGTCCCAAGGGGTGGTTGTGCAAGGGCACAACCCAGGAATGAGCTTCTGTAGGGCAACGTGTGTGAGCTGGATTAGCTGAACATGAGGTGTTTCCCTCTGTTCCCAGTGAGCTATAACTGGCTCCCTGAAAGGTTGGTTGTGGGTGGGAGGGAGGAAGGAAGGAAGGAAAGAAAGGCCTGTGGTGATGGACTATTCTAACAGCAATTTTTCACTCTCTGCCTTAGAAACCTCATTGCTTAAAATCACAAATATTCTCCATATAATGTGAGAAATGGTAGGTGGTGAGGGATGAATTCTCTGACTGATTTTTGTGAGGGAGTAACAATTCTGCTTCAGTATGTGATGAAGCACCCAGATGGTAGAGGGGTGGGGTTTTTTTGTTGGATTTTTGGGAGCGGGGGTGGTACTATTGGAAGCAAATAAAGCTGAAATGGCAACAGTATGAAGTTAATGCTGATTCTTTTGAACCTTGACTTATTATGACTGTTCCAGATTTTCTTACAGCTACAGGGAATAGGGTCTTGGAAGCAGCCAGAATAAGAGCTCTAAGTAGGAGCATCTTGGCTTCTGGAAGGCTGCTGAATATGTACCTTGCCTCTAGGGCTAGCTTCTATAGTCTGGGCTAGCAAAGCCCAAACCAGAAACAGTGGATAGCTGTAATCAGAGGAGGAACATTTGCTGCTGCCCTTTTGATATCTTATGCAGCAGAAGCAGCTGGCAGATGGTTTGCCTGCCTGAAAGGCTTCATTTTTGCCTCGCTCTGGTGGTGGCTGGGTGAGGAAGAGCTGTGCACTTGCCATTTGCTTTTCTACCATCAAGGGAGACAGGGGCCAGGGGTTGCTGAGCTGAAGCCAGAGGTTGCTCAATGATTTGTTGTTCTCAAGACCATTTCTGAGTAGTTTCCTATCCCTATGCTCAAAAAAAAAAAAGCGCCACCAACAAAAACAATAAACAAAACAAAAGCGAACACACAAAACAAACCAAAAATCCAAGCAAACAAACAAAACCAAACCAAACAACAACAACCCCTCAAAAACCTACCCAACAACAACAAAATCACCACCACCACCACCCAAAAAAGCCTTCTGGATTAGTAACATTTGTATCGTTAAAACTAATATCCTACCTATTCTCCTGCAGATGCAAATTGAGATGGAAAATGATGTTTTCTGTTCAGCCAGCTGTAGTAATTTCTTCCGCACTCAGTGACTCCTGTGCTGAAGTTCTCCAGCTGCTGAGCTTGGAGGGTGCAGTGCTGTGGTAGCCATGAAGGGTTTTGTCCTTGCAGCTTACACTGTACTGAATCAATGCTTTTCAGTCGTCTTAATGCTGCACAGAATTTTAGGGTTTCACAACTGTGGTAACAATAACTGCACAGGTGTGTGCAGCTCCAGTGTCACATGAATTGGTACTACACAAGCATTTTGTGTGGTGTCTCTTGCATTTTGTGGGAAGGCTGTGCTGATTGTAATGCAGTATGTGTCTTGTCCTGGTTTGGCAAGAGTACAGTTATTTGTTGGATTTTAGTACAGCAAGTTGAACTGTATTTTACTGAATATAGCATGTCTCTTACCTCCTGCCCTCATGTCAGCCCCAGTGGTTTACCAGATGTTGCATGGTTATTGTTTAATTTGCAAACAGAAGACTCTGCTATGCACATGTGCAGGTCCAGCACTGAACAGGTCTTTTTCTGTGGCTGGCTCCTTTCGGCTGAGGAATCTGTATTTTTTTCGGCTACATCAGTCAGTCTGATTAAAGACATTCTGTCTCCTTGCAAATGATGTTGCTTTACATGAATGTGCTTCAGACAGTGCTGCTGTTTCTTTCAAACAAGCTTTAAGGTGGGAAAATTGTGAGGTCTGGAGGAAGAACCCTGGACTCCCCAGAGCCCCTGACATCTGCACTGGGGAAAAGAGTTTTTAAAATGTTTCTGTAAAGAAGCAGTTTGAAACTGGAACTGAAAACTTAAAGGAGAAGGGGAAAAGTAGCAATTAGTGCAAGAGTATTAGTATACTTACCAGGAGGTAAAAATCCTGACAGCTATAATTAGGCTTATTCTCCCCTTTTCAATGAGTCATTCCTTAGAGAATGGATTAAATGTATTTTTTTTTTTATTAACTTTAAATCCTTTTCACTTGTTAAAATCCAAGTAGAAAAAGGAGAGGGAATCACAGAAGAATGTATTAACAATGCAGAAAATGCAGACTCAATGAATACTGAATATTAACCTTGAGGCAAGGCAGAAATTTGCTTTTATAAGTGGCAGGTATGTTGGTACAAATGTACTTTTCTTCATTATATCTGCTCTGGTAAACAGTAAAGGAAAGGTAGGCATGCAGTGAAGCATAGATAGATTTGTATCATGTGGATTGTATTTTCTTGGGGAAAAGTCCTTGAGGTTTCTTTTTTTTGGAGTTGCATGAAGTGCAGAAGTACCTGGTATCATCTTCCTGTGCTCCATGCTGGCTGCGTATGGGCCACTTCTGTGTCTCAGAATCAGCCAAATGTATATATAGGTGCAATAACATGGCATGAGCCTCAGCAAATAGTCTCTCCATTTTATCAACACCTCTTACCAGCTTGGAATTTGAATAAAGGGAAGTTGGGAGATGCACCTGTATTTTCTGATAATGGATGTCATTATCCTTGATGATATTTATACTGTTTCAGGTATCTTTGATGGAAGCCCTGTACAGGTATAATGTGTGACTGCATTTGCCCAAGTAAGAGCTGAGTTTTCTACTAAAAATACTATTTCACCTAATATTTAGGCATAGTCTTATCCAAGTTGTGAGCTTGTGTCTCAAACAGGTAAGATCATATTGATCAGCTGAACCTCTTCTGAAAAGCTATTTGTCTCCAGGTCATAGCATTATAGAGTAATGAAGACTGGAAGGGATGTCAACCAGTCCAACCCCTGCTCAGATCACCTCCAGTTAGATCAGGTTGCCTGAGGGCTGTGTCTAGTTGAAGCTTGAATATGTTCAAGGGTGGAGGATCCACAAGCCTGGGTGACCTGGTCAAGACTTTGACCAACTTTATGGTGAAAGAACTCTTCCTCATACTTGGTCAGAATGTCTTGTTCGCGTCCATTGCCTCTCCTCCTGTCACTCGGCACCTCTGAGAAGAGTCTGGCTCCGTCTTCTCTTGCTGCTCTGTCAGATGGTCAAAGACAGCAGCTGAATGGGAGCCGGGAGCCACGGGTCCTTCAGAGGCACTTCTGCCACTCTGCTCCTGCCGTGCCCTGCCCTGCAAGAGCCCGGCTGGAACACGCAGAAGGTGCTGGTGCCGAGGGGCTGGTACGGCGATGGGGAAACTTGGCTGGGCAGACAGCAGAAGTGCAAAAGGTCATGTTCATACACACATCCCCGGGGGTCAAAGAAATGCACAGTTCCTTGAATTTGTTGCCCCTTTGCGGTTATAATGAAATGTGTGATCTTTGCATATTTACATTGCAAGCCAATTATTTGTGCGAGAAGATCATGGATGAAGAGAAAGGCATCTCCAAACACTGACCTGGCAAAGTTACAGCTAGACAACAAAGAAAAATATGAAATCCCAAGTGACATCTCAGATTAATTTTGTTTTTACCCTGCTGCTGAATATGCATTTTTACCATTTTATGGAGTAGCTACTTTGACATGTCCCCAAAGCTTGAATTTTTGAAGTGTATTTAATTGCTTAAATGAAATATCTACATCCTGTATTATTTCCTAACTGCATGATCTTTTCTATTGTTTAAGGATAGTGGGTATTTTAACCATAGCAGGACAACAGTAATGCTACCAACACAAAAGGAAATAATTTTTTTTAACATCTCAACACTGTAAGTCCTGTTTTGTGTAGTAAGTATTAGATATACAGAAACTGTTTTTTCTAAAGTACCGTGGTGCCTAGAGGATGTGTGAAGGCCAAAGGGTCACCAAAGCGCTTGTTTACTCAATTGCACTGAACATTTCTGATGTTTCCCAGTGCTTCTGAGGGGTGTTTGGTGTCTTTGCCTTCGGACCTGCCATCATCTCTATCACTCTGTCTTGCCCAGCATTCAGTGAGGCACAGAAGGATCAGAATGGGAGTGCTCTGGTATCTTCTGCAAAGCAGCAGTTCTCTGATCCTGATTCCCACTGATTTTTGAGCTCAGCAGCTCTCAGGAATCTTCATTCATGTTGAATCAAGATGCTGCAATAAAGACATCATGCCTCTTGGAGAGGGACTGTCTCTTCCTGAGTTGCCTCAGGCATGCTTGCCTCTAGTTTGGAACAAAAGAATTAAAATTTGATATACTTATCTTGAAATCTTGCCAAACCTTAATCTACCTAGATGTCATCATTTAAATGCAGACTGCAGAACAAGCTCAGAAGTACACTGAATTTAACATAAATCACAAGTGAAGGCTGTGACTATACCGAAACACTGTACAGTGAACCAGACCTGCTCACTACTAGCATCTTAAATTGCACAACCCAAATCGTGGGGATTGTGAGCTGGCGCTGCAGCATAATGCAAAGCAAAAGGGTTGCTTGCTATATATGGTTTTGCTTTGCTCTAAAGATCTCTCAGCATATGTCTGAGATGATCCTGAAGAAGGTAGTGCTGACACATTTTGCTTGTACTCTTTGTGCTATGTACAGGAAGAGAGAGGAGATGTGGAACAAAGAGGAAATCAGTTGTTCACACACACACACATCCACATATATATATGAATATATGAGACTGCAGATTAAGTAGGCTCACAGCCTTGTGATCTCAGGCACATGGGCATTTTGGACTTCAAAACATATCTTTTGTTGATCTGACAAAAGCAATTTTAATCTGTAAAACAATTTTGCACAAGGGGTTCTGTGGGATGCCATGTCTGTGCGCACAGCCTGCAAGTAAAACATCTCTTCTCAAATTTCTGTCCTTGCAAAATCAACCTGAAAGTGTGGCCCCTGGAAGTGATTCTGTGACAACTGCATTTGTCTTTGCAGGGATGAACTGAACATCAGGAAGAAATGCTGCCAAATCAGGCTTGCAACTGCATTCAGTAGTATCCTGGTTTTAACCCCCAACACATTTGTATTTCTGTTTCTGATTCACAGCAGGTGAAGGGAAGCACTCATTGTTGAAGGTGATACCATTAGTTGTTAAAAGACTGATTTCTACATTGACTTGGGATAAAGTTTTGTTCTATTTGGATATAATTTCTTTCAATAATCTGCAGCGTGCATGGTCGATCTTCAGCTGCTATTTGGAAAGGCGGAAATTTTGCTGTTGAAGTCATAGCAATAAGCAATAAGCAAGCTTTATTATCTTCTCCCAATATTCTTACAATATTAACTTCATATGGATTCCAAGAACTCTGTGATATATTTAGATTTGTGTCCTCTGATGTATGCTTAACAGTTTGGGGATTTAATAATAAATTAAAATACAGATGGTGCCTACTCTGGAGCTAGCTGGATTATCTCATTGTAAGAGACTGGAACTGGAACAGTTAAAAGCAAAGCCAGTTGTATTTTATAGTTTAAATATAACTGAATCTTATATGAATTTAAGGTTATTTTATCAGTACTTTCACATATGAATGCATTGAATCTCTAGCTCCTACTTTGAAGGCTTAAGAAGATGCTTCGATGAAATAGCAGTATGCTAAATATTCAAAACTGGAGGGATGAGAGAGAGCTCCCTTCTGTATCTGATATCTTCCCCTTGTTCTGCATAACCAAAAAAAAGCCCTAATTTTCCAAGTGTCTTCATGTGTTCAAAGGTTTTCGATCTTATTTATCTAACAAGATACAGGAACACTGATTAAAGTGTTCTTTCTACATTCATCTTTGAAGATAAATAAATTCAACAAATATTTAGTCAATGATTAATTAAAAAAGAATAATAGAAAAGAACAAGCTGTCTCTCCCTTCATTCCTCCTCCCTTTCGAATATATGGATGAAGTTCCAAGCAGCATTTCTGGAAAATGTCAGTTTGGACTTATCAGAATTAAGGTCCGATCCCAGCAGAGAGGTCTGTACAGTAAGGTAAATC
Source organism: Patagioenas fasciata (assembly GCF_037038585.1). Classification (NCBI taxonomy): domain Eukaryota; kingdom Metazoa; phylum Chordata; class Aves; order Columbiformes; family Columbidae; genus Patagioenas; species Patagioenas fasciata. The sequence continues at coordinate 27,740,144 of NC_092521.1, forward strand.
CATGCATCTTTGCAGAACAACGGCTTAGTAAAGCATCGGAATATCCCCTGAAGTATTGTGTTAAATACTACATTAAATGAAATATTTTTAATCATTTCACAATCTAAATACCATTCCTCTAATAATCAGAATAATATTCAGTGGACAAAAAATGCATGAGGAATAATGAAAAGGTTTGTTTCATTGTGAGCTGCAGAAAGCTTGTCTCACTGTGTACGTCTTGTAGAACAGTATGTTGCAGTCTAGGTCAGAACGATTTAAAAAAACCCCACTGTTCACTAAAAATATAAGGCAGTTTTTAGGTAAGTAGGCTATATGAATGCAGACAGGCAGCTTTTTGTACAGTGCTCATTTTGAACATCTTTCTCCCTTCCACCATTTCCTACTCTCAAAATGGATTCTTTGTATTGACCAGGTCAATATCTGTTAAAGATTTTATTTATTTAATTTTATTTTTTTTTAGGGAGGAAGTTTTTCTGAGGATTAGGAATCTTCTAAACTCCCATGGTAGCAGGTCTTATTCCCGTCTCTTCAGTGGAGCTGCTTCTCCTTTCACAATTTATTTTGCCTTTGTAAAGCTGTCTGCCTGGTTTTTCACTTGCAGCAGAAGAAAGGGCAAAGGTCAGCTACCATATGTATCCCCCAAAAAAAAAAATTGATGCAAGACCGACCATGATTTTTCTTCGAGTCATGCTTTGGGATAGAAAACTGCTTTATATTCTCTCTGCTATCTTGACCTATTTGTGTGCAAATCAGTAGTTATTTCTCTTTAGAATTAAAACTAACCCTCTGGGTTTTATTAGGAGCTTCCTCATGTTGATAACCAAGTTTGGCTAATTAATGGGAGAGACTGATTAGTGTGGTCAGGAGGGGGAGTTCTGGTCCACAGTTTGTAATCTTCCTGAGCACCTCTTCCCAAACGGTTTTGTGGAGGAAATCAAATTAGTATTGATCTTGGTAGCCTTGTGGTCTGTGGTGTGTGCAAGAGGCAAGGGGAATCACTGCAGGAGTTTCTTTTCTTCCCTTTGATCTCTTCCACTAATGATTTATTTCCACTGCAGCTATCTGAAGAGGAGCTGTACAGTTTGACAAGTAGGCTGACAAGCCATAATAAAGAGAGAGCTAAGCTGTGACTATACTAAGAAATCGTATTTGGGACTGTTCACTGTCAGTGAGACATAGCATCATGGAACAGTCCATGTCCATACAGCTAAACCCTCTTGTCCTCTTAAACAGGGTGGAGTTGCCCAAACTGGATGAATTCCCCAGCCGTGCTAACTCCCAAACTCAGCTTGGAAGCTTCTTTGTAGAGCAATGGTTCACCCAGGAACCCTGCTGGGGACTGCTATGGTAATTCAGCAACGTAGCTGAGAGAGTGAATGCTCGAGATCGCTCCCTGTCACTTCTTAAATTTTGTATTTGGAAAACCAGTATATTGCTTGCTTTATGGGAGTGAAGTTGTACTCCTAGAAGGACCGTTTCCATTAGTGCATGGCACATATGAGCCTGCAGACCTCAGTCAAGCTGAGGCAGATGAATCCAAAATGGAGGAAACATCTGACTGGCAAGGAGATTCTTCTCCAGCTGTGGAGAGATTGAGAGAAAACTCTCCCAGTCTCAGGAGAGTTACCAGTTTTCTGTTGCTGGGTATTACAGTCCCTTCTCCCTTCAGGCTGAACATCTCAATGCCAGCCTTTGGCCAATTCGTGATCCCCCAGTTGTCCTTTTGGAATACAGACTACTTCCTCTGCAGACAAAGAGCATGCTTTGATAAATGCATTGAAAAAAGGCAAATCCGGAGTGAAGCATGGTCAAATCACCTACAAAAGAGCTTATGGTGTGTATACACTGCCTGGTAGAGTGTGTTAGACAAGAAACAAGCACAATTTCCTTCTGCAGCAGCTGTGGGCTGCAGCATCACCATCGTAATCACACGCGAGTCGTACCACCACCCTCATGGTAACTCTCACATTAAAGCCACACTTGGATGCTTTTCCTCTTGCTGACTAACTCTTTATATCCCAAAGAGTCTCCTGACTTTGTGGGCTTCAAAAATTCAGCTCTAGGCAAAACTAAGATGTGTTTATTTACAAGAAGCCTGTCCTGCTGCGGAAAGAAGGGCAGACCCATGGTAATAATGCTGCACTGAAAGTAGGAAATTTGAGGTTGCCTCTCCTGTGCTTTGAGGAAAGCGTCTCTCAGCTTTTGTTCCTCATCTGTAAACAGAGATTGTTTTTGGCTGCTTATGTGCTTCTGTTGCATGGTTGTGACAGTGTGGGCTTGCTCGTAGTGCAAGCAACTACAGACCCACTTTGGGTAGGTGTAGCTGCAGGAGTCCAGACACTGAGAATTATAAAGAGTAGTAACCAGGTATATGTAACTCGCTAGATGATGGGGATTTGAGGATCTGCAGTTCCTCAGAATATATAGAAAATTCTCCCTGGAGGAATAAGGATTGTATTTAAGTTTCGGTCCTTCAGTGTGCAAGGAACCTTCTCTGCTCCTGAGTAAGGGAGGGATTGGTGTTAGAAGTTATCATATGACAAAATTGCTTTTAATAGCAGGAGGTTGAACTCAAGTAAAAGGATGGGGAAAACCATGTTTAGTCCAATGTGACTGTGATTTGGCCATGTGTTTGTACATGGTATTTCATCACTTGTCTACAGCTATGCAGCACTGAAATCCTGCAGAAATACCTTGTGTTGCCTCCAGAAGGAGATGCTAGCTATAAATGAAATATTCAGCGTGCCTTCCTACTGCAGAGAGTTTGAATGGCATGCTGGCAATGTTGCTGTAATAATGTCTCATTTGATTTCACACTCAATACGGTTTGTGCTACATGAGGATACCATATGGACAGCTGATGTCTGTCAGCTGGCTTGGGGACTAAGACTGGTGAGTAAAGGTAATTGAAAGAGTAATTAGATTCCAATTAGTAGCTGTTAAGGCATCTGCCTTCTCTAGCTTGTTTTCCCTTGCAGTATTATTCAGTCTTCCTGGGTGACAACTCACAAACAGATTTAATAAGCACTGTATGTTTCAGATGACTTGAAGCTTCACGCTTCTACATTTTGTTGATTTTTTTCAAACTAAAGTATTCAGAGATTTGGCTGTGACACAAGAAACACATAATTAATAATGTCAGATGTGTGTAAAGCAGAATACACGTATCTTGATAGCACCATTGTCTCTCCCATTGTGCTATTGTCTTAAATATCCATAGGAATATGAAGGGAAAATGTAAACAGCTGCCTCAGCCTCCCTGATTCCCTGCAATCAAAGCTGATGATGCATGCTTATGGACACAAGGTGTATTTGTTACCATCTGCAGGCCTAGTCCTGTGTTACTTTATCTCTCCACCCCTTTTATGTCCTTTCTATACCTGCCATGGCAGTATTCAACTGACCAGCCTGAACTACTGGTTCTAGAAAGATACTGACTGGTTTCAGCTATCTCTAGAGTTGAAGAAGCAGAAGGCAACCATTTCAGGAGGTCAGTGCCACAGTTATGGTATGACTTAAACATTTGTGTGTAGTTACATAACATATGCATGTAGTTACATTGCAAACTCCAGCGACTGAAGGAGATGTCTTTGTGCTCATATGTGTAAAATCTCTTCTATAAATCTCTTTTATAAAACTGTCTTGGTTTTGTTAAAAACAAGACCAGTTTATCTTTTAGTGAATTTTCCTTTCAGCTAAGTTTTTCTACGTAACTGCACTTTTCTGAAGTTGGATACATGTTTTGGTAGACATAGCAATGGAATGCAAGATCGCTGATAAGGATGCACATCCCAGAAGTGAGAGGGGCAAGGAGGAGTGAACTGAACAGGTGACTAAAACTGACCAACTAAGTATTCCATCCCATTTACATCCTACATAGTATAAAAATGGGTGATCACGAGGGTCTCCTTTTTCTTCAACTATGGCTGACATCTGGGAAGTACCATGCCTGCCATCCCTGCAATCTGAGACCTAGTGACAGACCCTGCATCCTTGAATCCAGTTCCAGTTTGCTGCAGAGGGTGTGAAAGGGGGGGAGTTAACAAAGCATCTGCCATGGTTTATTGTCGCCCTGCAGTCAAACCGTGGCAAAAACACATACTCTTCATAAAGCTGTGAATATTTTTATTTTCGAAATATCTGAAACTGCTTTAGGTTCCTGCAGCATCCACTGTCAACACTTATTGACAGGGCACCCTGAAGCACTCAGGATTATCGATCTACCTGTCAAGTAGAACCATAGAATCATGGAATGCCAGGTTGGAAGGGACCACAAGGATCATCTGGTCCAACCTTTCTTGGCAAAAGCACGATCTGGCCAAGATGGCCCAGCATCCTGTCCGTCTGGATCTTAAAAGTGTCCTTTTCTGACTGAAGGTTAGCGCCTTTAGGTTAATACCAGTTAAACCAGGTAAGAGGGGGTCTGCCTAACCCTGATGTTATCTTTGGGCAGTACAAAGTATGCTCTAGTATCTGACTTGTACTGAATGCAGTTGTGCTCACGTGCATGCGTATGCCTTCTGTGAGTGTTCACTGCAATGACCCTCAAACCAGGTACTCTGATTGAACTCATCTAACTTTTGGTGTCTGGTTGTTTCAGTTCCCAGCAGTCAGTGGTGATTAAAGTACAATTCATGTGATCGTATAAAACGTGCGTACTTCAAGATTAAATGAAGCAGTCCCTGAACTGTTCTTGCTGTTTCTGCCCAGCTCCCTGCTCTCTGCAGGGCTACGGAAGGATCCTATGGTGACTTGGCTGAGATGTATCCAAGGCATAACCCACACCTGATGAATCCCATCCTTTGCTGCCTGGACCTTCAAAATCTGGAGAGTAAACTTTCTGATTAACATCAAAGAGACGAGATCATGTTTCTGGGCTCACCTGGTGAGAGCATAGGGTAAATGTGTCACTGGAACTAGGACTGGTCCTGTTTCTTCTTTAATCTGACTGATTCAACCTATTTTCTACCTACATTCCTGAACCCTGTCTTTTCTGTTAACAACCTTCAGTGAGCCAAAAGAAAATACAAGGCTCTGCCATCATCACAAGCAGGAAAGCTTCAATGTTCTAAGTAAATGCATTGTGATATTTATGTTTCACTAGTCTCTAAATAGGCCCATGTCCTTAATATACAAAGCTGTCCTAAAAATTTGCTAATGCAGATATATTGCTGGCTTTGGAACCAGATGTTTTGTGCACTCAGACTTTCCATTCACTCAGGTATAGAAACTGCCCAAGAGTTAAGCACACATGGAACAAAAGCTCTCAGATGTAATGGGGACAGTAGCAATAGTAACTTAATTATCTAACAAAATTTGTATTTTACTAGCCACTTTTGAGGGGACTGTGTTACTTCTGTGTGATAAATACTCAATTTATTTTCTGATCATTAGGAGAATTATTTTCCCCTTCTATTTCCAACAACAAATTCTTAGTGTGTTGCCTTTTAGCTGAAGCAACAAAATAAATATTGCAGCTAAATGTGTGCTTCGCCAAGGAAGGTGTTCTTGCAAGAGAAAACACTTTGTAGAGTCTCTCATGATTCCTTAATCATTTGGACAGCTTATCAGTTCACATGCTGCTGTTTATCAGCTACTTCTAAAGCTCTGCAGGTCACATTCTTGTAATAATTTTAGCTTCAGGTGCCTGCAACCTGGAATATTTGGCTATGTCAATATTCATAAACTAAACATGTCTGGGAATGTTCTCCAGCTCCAAGACCAACTGGCACAGAATAGCCCACTTCCAACTGTTAAACTAGCTTAGCCTCCAAAAAAGGATGATTGTATCCAACTGCCTGCAGGGAATAGTCACGATGTGAGCTAACTCCTGACTCGTGCTCATAAGTTGTTTGTGAAGGTGCTACTTGATCCAGGTCAAAATAATATTAGGGACTTGTCTAATAGTTAAACATACAGAAAATTGAGTTCTGGTCTCTGGGAATTTTTCTTGGCACTGTTTAATATTTACCAGTAGGTATATAGCTTTTGTTACTGTCAGCTTCATTAGGCATTTTTGAAACTTCAGCACCTTTTCTTTCCACTAGCAAGGTGGTATTGAATCTGAATTTTTTTTTTTTTTTTTTTAATTTGTTTTTATTTTTAAAATCTTAACTGTATATTGGATACTGTTTGGAAAGTGTTGTGAGAACCTTTCCCAGTAAAGTCAACAATATTTCTGGCTCTTATGATTTTTTTTTTTTTAAGGTCACTTTTAGCGCTTCTGATTTAAACTGGTGTAGGTTAAATCAATACCAAGCCTCTTCATTATCTTATGTTTACATATGACTTATATTTATTACTTTTAAAAGCATTAGATAAGTTTCACTGTGGATTAAACCAATATATCAGATCTTACTTTCAAACTCATGAGACTTCAATAAAAATCTTACACTTTTGTGATTTTACACACTGCAGAAATCCACTACCCTGCTTTGGACATTTCACATTTTGTTCATGTCAGTGATTTAACATTTTCCCAAGTTTAGTCCTTAGGCATGTAATTTTAGTCCCTGCTCTTTTACTTCAGAATACAACTTTATAATTCTTTCATAATTCTCTTCAGCTGTTATGAGTCTCCAGCAAGTACAGCTTCACTGTTTGCATTCTCCAGTCATTCAGCAAGACTGTTACAGTGTTTTTAGGATTAAGGTCAAAGATGGGGAAGCCTGACAAGGAGCAACAAAACAAAGCACCGCTTCTGTCTTACTTTGGGTGGCTTTAAAGTAGAAATGTCTGTGTGTACTTTTCAGTATGGATATACCAAATGCTTGGGAGAAGGGAATTTTTTTTTTTAATGATTGTACCTGGAGATCAAAACAAATGTTTTCATCTTGCTGGTGTTAATTTTAAAAGCTTTGAAACCAAAATACTGATGAAGAAAATCTCCAGTGTCCTCAGTAGATTTTCTTGTATTGTATTACACATAAAGTAGTAAGACCCCAAGACTCAAATCTTAAAAAGTATCTAGGTTCTTACATCTGACTTTGCTGTGAACCAGGAGCTGGAATACTTATAAGTATATGGAATGAAGTATCTTTTTGACCAGGATGAAGAAGAAAGAGTTTGAGTATTGCTGCAACATGAATAATTGTTATGATTTAATGTCAGTAGGCAGCTCGGCCCCATGCAGCTATTCACCCACAATGGGATGGGAGAGAGAATTGGAAGGGTAAAAGTCTGAAAACTCATGGGCTGAGATAAAGACTGTTTAATAGGTAAAGCAAAAACTGTGTGCATAAGCAAAGCAAAGCAAGGAATTCATTCACCATTTCCCATGGGCTGGCAGGTGTTCAGCCGTCTCCAGAAATACCGGGCTGCATCACGCATAATGGTTACCTGGGAAGAAAAACACCACCACTCCAAACATCCCTCCTTACTTCTCTTTCTCCCAGGTTTTGTTGCTGAGCACAATATCATATACAGTGTGGGATGGTCTTTGGTCAGCTGGGGTTAACTGACCTCTTTGTGTTATCTCCCAACTCCTTGTGCACCCCCAGTCTGCTCACTGGTATGGTGCTGTGAGAAGCAGAAAAGACATGGATGCTGTGCAAACTCTGCTCAGCAATAGCTAAAATGTCGGTGTTATATCAACACTGTTTTTATCACAAATCCAAAATGTAGCCTGATACTAGCTACTGTGAAAAAAATTAACTCAATCCCAGACAAAATCCATACAATGTTTGTTATCATTCGGCATAGGTGAAACTTTGAATGCCAATAATGTATTCTATAAATTTGTGACAATGCAGAGACAAATCACTATTACTCATATATGGGCACTGGTTTGGCTTTTGAAGTGAGGTCTAAGTCAAAACATGAACTTTTTTCATGTAGTGATTCAGAGATCCACTGTTTCTGTCATAATCCGAATCTCTAATTGATACATATTTGCCTGAACATTTTCAGAACAGTGATTTTCTGTCTTCTGATTTTCAGACTGAAAGTTTTTGGACTTACATGTAGTGAACTTAAACATAAATTACCTTCTCTTAATTTAGGGATATGCATTCTTTAGAATAGTTCTTGGATGTCACAGAGTGAAAAACATTGTTCTATCTCATTGCCTCATGGCACTTCTGAAACGAAGATGATGATCCTGGTGCAATCTCTTTAAACTAAAGACTGTGCAACTTGTAAAAGCAGTTCCAGTCTGTGAGAGAACTTTTCAGGTGTTTTATACATTTTCCTCATGGTTTGTGGTATATTGGTCAATTTAGGACAGAGGACCTGATAGCTTCTTCTCTTATCTGCTGGGATAAGTCTTTGGGGTGTCAAAAATAGGAGTATGAGTTAAGAGTATTTTTAAAGTACTTTAGCTTTTACTCAGGAGAGTAAAACTCTCTTCTTTCTCTAACTCCAGTGGGACTGTGCTGACTTAAAGCTGCATTGCACTTGGTTTTGTTCCATCTCAGTATTAAAGCCTGAGTGAGCAGTAAGAGGAGTGCTGGGCAAGATGGATTTCCTATAGTGCAATTTCATCATACACAGAACTAAATTAAATAATCAGCGGAACAAGGCACCTGTCCAAAATGAAATGCATTGCAAGTGTTCGCAGGATCAGAACATAACGCAGATTACTGGAATGCATTATTTGATTAAAGAATGGAGAACAACAACCAAAAAAAAAAAAAAAAAAGAAGACTCTGCTTTTTTTTTTTTCAGATTTCAGGTATCTGCTGGTTTATATTTATGCAAGCATTTATGTAGCTGCATTCCCTTTTCTACTGCATGAATAAATATGGGCAATATTATGTTTTATACCAATCATTGATATCTTCCTTGACAGAATAACTGTATATTTGAGAACAGTTTGTGCTGCATATATATGCAGTGGAGTTAAAACTTAAAGTTATTGTCTAAATATTAATCATGACAGAATGGAAAAATAGGCCTAAAATGAGCAGAGAATTAGGACAGACAGGAATCTGTCAATAAGAATTATTTTGTCATTTTGTTATTTCCTCTGTACTTGCCACTGTTTCAGAACTTTAACGTGCATTTGTTGTTTCCAGAAAGAGATACTAAATTAAAGGTTTTGTAAGGAAAATTTCAAGCTTTGCTTTCAAACTAGTTTCATAGTCCACTGAGTTGAAGAACAACATTTACAATCCATGGCACTTAACACTGATGGTGTGGAAATGTGCTGAATTCCTCTTCATTTTTCCAGTTCAAGTTACCTGCTGTTGGCTCAAAGAAATAAGGAAAAAAGGGAGCTGTATAGTGACAACCATGTCTTCTTACATTTGCAATCAAACCCTTTCAGTGATCAACAAAAAAGAGAAGCTGAAGGTCACTGTCTAGCAGTCCATGTTGTATCATACAAATTGACAATAATTAGCACAATAGTGTTACAACTGGGGTGTAAAATTGGACTACATATTGCTCTGCTTAATTGTTATATTCATTCTGACCCACCTGAGGGAATATATTCTAGAGAAAGTTAAATCTTACCTAGAACAAAATCTTCAGCTTAGTTTAGGACATCTCTTTGATTCTGTTCACGTGTATTGCGTAAACACCCGTAGCAGAGAACATCTTAGAAGCACACCTCAAAGGTGGTTCTTGTACTGAAAGAGCTCAGGCAGTGTGAAATACTGCAGTATCAAGGAAATAGGCTGAGTGACCTATTAGGTTTCTACCACATTTACTTTCCAACTGTCTATTAATGATTAACCATTTCTCCAAGAAAATATTTTTGAGCCAATATTTTTGTTTCATTTCTCCAAAAAGTTTTGTCCTTTTTTTTTCCTCACAGAATACTATTATTTTGTTTTTAAAATTTGCTCTTTTATGAGAACTGTTGTCTGATTTATTTTTTTTTTTTTCCAAAGAATCCTATCTGCTTCTTTTTTTCAGGTTTTTATCCCGTTCCTACATTGCAAGTCATTTTGCACCGCCTATAGAGTCGCTGTGTAAATCCTGTGATTTTTTTTTATTTTTCTGAATGCCTGGAGAGTAGCCAGTAGGAAAACTGAAAAAGGTGGATGTCAGAAGATAAGTTTGTGTGGGAGCTTATCTTCGTATTCTTACTAACAAAAGAAATTACTTTTTGGGAAAAAAAAGTTATCCCACGTATACCATTAATAATGAACTGGCTGATGTAGAGGAAGAGTATTAACTTATTTTCCCAACTGCTGGAATGTAGCTACTGTTGTTATACAGGTGCATATTTACATTTGATGATGGAGGACTAGGAAATTTGTCAAGGAAATCAGGGGAACAAAATCGTACTCTAAACATTAAGATGAATGTGTTTTGCTTTCCCTCTCTTTAGTCACCCATATGACTCAGATTTCAAAACAGTTACAGTAAGATTTATCTATTTCACCATGTTCTGTCCTGGAGTTCTTTTTATGGTCAGTAAACACCTTGGATAAGATTTTCATCACCACCTGTTTAGTCTTGAAAGATGTATAAACCAAAAAATACACACACACAAAAAAGCCCGAAGGTGCTCCAGAAAAGTTGGTTCCAGCTCTGAAAGAGCAGGAGGGTGAGTGGGAGGTGTTTCCGTCAACATAAGCACTGTAGAGGGCAGCTTTATAGCTTCTCTTCCAGGTATCCCTTTGCAAGCCCTTGTGTCTGTGGGGAGGCAGGTCACACAACCCCCAGTGCTGTCTGCTTTCTAGGTTACACTTGCTATGTCTATTTGTAGGTCATTTGACTCCCTGCCTGTGAGAACTGAAATAGCAGCAGCTGTTCTGACTTTTCCACATGAAGAGAGTGTGATCAAAAATTTGTCATCCCTGAACTAGTCCGGGGCATGCCAAGATTACAGTTTTGAATATTCATCCCATATATATAGTTATGAATATTAGAGGATATGAGTAGAAGTATTATACTACATGTGGATGCTTGTACATTTGGATGCAAGGTGGATTAGGCTGGTTTTGGAGTGAATACACTGACATTAGAACGATGTGATGCATCCAGCAAATCAAGGATGCTGTTGTAACAAGGGCTTGCTATAACAAGGACCTTGTTTAATTCCCATAAAAGGCTGGTGTCCCGTCAGAATGACTCAGAGATTCTGTTACCTCAGAGATCGAGATGCTAGTGAAGGTAAAATACTGTAGACTTTTCTACAAAGGGAACCACTGGCAGGGACATATGCACTTCTATGCATTTAATTTTGGCTCCTCTTCTGAATTGCATTCTGGAAAGGTTTTCCTCTCTCCTTCTTAACAATAGAAGACCAGCCTCCCAGACTAAGTACCTATCTGACTCACCTGAAGTTAGGCAGTGGCATAGCTCCCTCTCACTTTTGTTGCCATTATCTGTTGTGCTGGTTTTGCTGGGATTTGGTTAATTTTTATCATAGTAGTTAGAATATTTTCTTTTTAGTAGTTAGCACAGTCTTTTGTTTTGGTTTTAGTATAAGAATGATGTGATAACACACTGAAATGTTTGTTTGTTTTTTTCCCAGTAGCTAGGCTGTGGTTTGGAGTTGGTATGAAAAGAATGTGAAGACTCACTGATGTTTAGCTGTTGCCAAGGAGACCAAGGACTTTTCCAACTTTCCAGATGCAGGTGCTTATAGAAGCTGAGAGGGAGTATAACAGAACAGCACCTAGATGGACATCCAGGCTGGTCAATGAGATATTCCCTACCATTAGCATAATTTTCCATATATAGCTGGAGCCAGCTCTTCTGGCTCTGCCTTTCTCACTATCTTTCCTTCCAGGACTGGCAGTTTGAGACTGGTGCCCTCTCTCCCCCTGGACCAACTATTTGGTGAGGTCATGTTCAAGCATGAATTGCTGTTCAGGTCTCTGCTCCTCTGTAATTGACTGTACAGGATTGGTGCTCATGAGCAGTTGCATGGTGCATCACTTATTTTGTATGTATATAAATATATATATGTATTTTTTTTCCCCCTCTTCTTTGGCTGTCCTGTTAAACTGTTCTTATCTCAACCCACAGATTTCTCACTTCGCTTTTGATTCTCCCCCTTATCCCATGGGGAGGGGATAGAGTGAGCAGCAGCATGGTCCTAGTTGCTGGCTGGGATTAAACCACAACACCTATCAACCTGGCAAAAAAACTAGTGCCCTTGGCACCGCTGGGACTTTGCAACAGTCTAACTACTGCACAGTAATTATTTTGCTGTCAGAACAAAACTCAATGCCTTTCCACACTGAAGGCAGAGTTTTAAAGTCTACTGCAAAACAACTCCAGAGAGGGAAGCCAGAAGGTACCGAGCATCATCTGGACGCAAAGCATTCATGTTCAAACTGTCTCTGCTCCAAAAAGGACAAAACAAGAGATGTGTCCAAAACCCATACAAAGACCAGTAGACTTGTTCTGCCCTGGTGTGAAAAGCAAGCCAGAAGCACCCTGAGGCTGGGAAGTGCCAGGTGACAGCATCAGTGCCAACGTATCATTGGAACTGCTCCCCTTATCGGCTATAATCAGAAGTAAAATAGGTCACTGTAAATCACAGAGACACTGTAATGTTATTGCTCGAGTTGCTGGCTATGTTTCTGTTCACTGATTGTGTTCAGCTTACAGAAATTCCCCTTGCAGCTGTCACTAGACAGGAATCTTTGCATCGTGATACAAGCTGTGTAACTTAGTCGCTCTCTGTAAATGACTACCGTGACTGTCTCTTAACTTGTGACTTGACAATGGAAATAAAGCCAAAAACCCCATTAGCACAACAAAGGATAATGCTCAGTAAATGCTGAGTTATACAACCTATGTCATGTATGCATATTATAATTCTGGTAAATTATTCTTTATGTCAAATACTTTAACAGAAATAATGCCAGCCACAAGAGAAGCCAGACTTGCAGCACCTCTTGAAGAATCGCTGGGAAACAGCATTTTCACAAAATGAATGATTTCCTCATATTTTAATGCTCATGAGGGTTTTTGCACTTTATCTGTGTTACACTCTAAGTACCAGAGATGCTATGGTAGCAGAGGTTAGTAAGATGCTGGTGCTGGAACAGACCACATGCATCTTTGGTGTACCTTCGTGATGCTGCTTTCTGAACTGTTGTGCATGTTCTGCACAGTGTATTCAGGTGTGGGATGCAGTGGGCTCATTCAGTGGTTTTGCTTTTGAATAACTTGTTTGTATGAGTAAATCAGAAAAATTGGTTTCTCTAACTTATTGCAGTTATAGAAACGTATGTGCAGTGATAGATCAGTTTTACCATGTGGGGTGCCTGACCTACATAAATAGGACTTCAGCAGTTTTTTATTGTTTGCCCATGGTTTGCAGGCTGAAAAGGGAATTTTGTGTTCCCTTTATATTGCTTTTATTTCAGTGAAGATGAATAAAAAGTCATATCTGACTATTCCTTCAAATGTGCATCCTCTTCTGGAGCACAAATACAATTTCAAGTGTACATAGTTCAGAGACGCATGGAGTCACCTTGTCACCAAGACTTCTGGCTTTACAGTTTGTGAGCATCTGGCACAACCATCTTTGATTCTCAAGAATTCACACTCCGTAAGTATTGCCTTCCTTCTCTACTTTCAAGTCTCATAACTCTCAAATGTGGGTTGTGCTCAAAATGAGGAATAAAAAAAAAATTAACATAAAAAATGTAAAATGCTGTAGCGTTACCTCTTCTAACCCCAAAAGATACGTTCAGTATTTGTGGAGAGCTTTAACTCTCCGCAAAGTTCATCCAAGAAGTATATTGTCCCCTGACTCTACTCAGCATGCTGCAATGACACTGACAGGCAGTTAAAGCTTCTGGCTGCAAACCTGTGCTGCCCAGAGTCACAGTCTGGTTGTGGAGCAGCAGCTAAAAGCCAAATCTGCAATCAGATAAAATTGCTTCCTGGTGTTCAGGTTGCTGACAGCTGGGACAGAAATAGAAACAACAGTCCCATATTTATCAAGTTATTAATTTGATGATGTGACAGATCTTTTCCAACTCTTACTTCAATAAACCTAAGGCAGAGGTGTTTGCTCCTTTGTTTCTCTAAAGGTACCAAAGTTTCCTACCAGCTAAATTGAGGAAAAAGCCACAGAGGAGTTAGTTAACAGTTAGGAATAACAATCAACAGCAAAAGAGAATCACTGACCAGGCTGCCAAAATTAAGGTAGCATATCTCTAGAATTAGAGATAAATTGCAACAAAGATAATCTGTCACCTTGCAAAAGCAAAAATTGTGAATGTGTATTCCAGGGCAGTGCTGACTGCACATAAAATAATAGCGCCACATTTCAGCTTAAATTCTGAATTTTCAGGTGACTATTTGTCTGTTATCATTCAGGATGAAAATCCAAATACCTGGATGTTTCTAATTCAGCTGAAATCTGGCAGTATTTTGGAGCTCCTGCAGTAAGGATGTGTTGGTGTAGACAGAAGAAAAGATGCTCATATCACTGCTAGGCTCACTGGGAGGGCTTGGATGATGGGGGTTGAAGCAGCTGTGGGTTGGGAGAAGCCATGGATCTGAGACTGGTTTGCTGACAGATATTTGAAAATTTCCAGCAAAATGGAAACAAAATTTCCCTTTAAACTATTTTCTCAATCTTGGATCATGCCTGTGGGAAATTATTTTCTTGTTCTTCAGCAGACATCAAGAGAAAGGTCAAGGCTGTAGACGTTTTTATTGGGATGGGTTAATACTCTCCAAAGGTTGCAGATGAATTTGCATGATGGGCTTTTTGTTTGCTTGTTTTTTTGATGTGGTTGGGTTTTTTTTTAAGTTCTTCGTAAGAAAGTTTTGTTTCCCATATGAATGCAGTTCACCCCATTACCCACAGTCAGTTACAATATGATTATGTAGCACATTTGAATGCTAGGAGCCATGAGGAATATTTTACTGTCCCAGGCCCTGGACTACTGAATGCCATAGAGATGCAGATCTATGTCATTCTAAATGCTTTGGAGTGAAATGATCTTCCTCAGTAGTAGTGCCCTGCTGCAGTCCAGGCAGTAAGCACTGAAGGCAAGTATTAAGGCTGGGTCAGCATCTGATGCAGAGGATTAGCTGTTTGGAGAGTTGACAGAAAACATTACTCCTGGATGGTGGTGTGAGAACTCTGCATTGTCTTTTCAGATGTGTATTATCTTGGAAAAGGCCTTTCCCCTGAAGGTCAGTTACGGTCAGCCAAAAGGGTTTTCTGACTCAGCTGCAAAATTCCCACTGCACTTGCTTCCCTCTACTAGCTCACATAATAATCTTTCTCAGACCCAACTACCTGTTAATCGTCTGTGAACTGACCTTTTCCAGCCACTTAAATGGAAAACATTGTTGTATGTGGTGAAGGACAAAGAGAAGTTTGCAAATGTTGGTGTTTACATCATCCGTGGTGCTTCTCTATTTCTTCTGATGCTTTCATTCAGGTATTGCATGAGAATGGCCTGGGTCCATTGATGAAGCTTCCAACCACAGTTCTCCAGGACACCTTTGAGGGGGACTTCAACTCCTTCCATTCCTACACTGAATACGTATTAAAGTATTTCCTGAGTCCCCTGCTCCCTGCTACAGTCAGCAGTACTAAGGGCTCTTAGAGAAAACCAGGGTTGAGGATGGATATTCTACCAAGTCTTGTCCTGAAGTCAGACTGTGCTCAGTCCAGAACACTGGCTTCAGCTCAGTGTTTGTGAGCAGCTTTTGTTGACTGGATCTGTTTGGGATCTGGTCAAGGACAGGGTTAGTGCAGTGGGTCCAGATGTGTGGGGGTTTTAAAATCTTATTTTGGTTGTGTGATGGCAAGTTTTGGAGAGGATGAGAGAATTCTGCTGGATAAGTTAGGGCTGTTATTCCAAGGTCAGCTGATAAAAAGTGAGGTGTGTTTGGCTTGCTGAGGACTAACCCCTCTGTAACACATGCATCTTGAAGGAAGTTGGTTGAGTCATCTCAATACAGATCTGACAGATCTAACAGATCTAACAGATCTAACAGATAAAGTGTGCGGCCCAATGTGTCAGCTTGTCCTATGACCCCTCTGCACAAACAGTGTGCACAAGCACATTGTTTAAGTGCCAGACAACTTTTCAAGTGTAGGACTGGAATTATGGGCTGAAATAAGATGCTCTTTGGCTCATAAGAGTTTCACATCTATGCGTGAATGACACAGCACATGCTTACAGGTGTAAAGGCCCATCCGTCTTACAGCCTGCAAGGTTTATTTGCAGACCTATGGAGGAAATTCCATACCTCCCACTTTGCACAAGAAAACAGATATTTGCAGACGCATGTTCTTTGGTATCATGACATCTTTTTGCACACAGGTACGTATCAGAAAACATATCTGTGAATGCTTAAGGGAGGCTTTTGAGCAATATTAGTTCTAAAGATCAAAAAAGGAAATGACACATATGACACGCAGTCCCCATCACTAGTGAGGCTTTTTGAGGACAAGCTGATTAACTGGTAGGGTGGATGTCATTTGAAAACTGTATCCATGTA
The DNA here is from genome assembly GCF_037038585.1 of Patagioenas fasciata. Taxonomy (NCBI): domain Eukaryota; kingdom Metazoa; phylum Chordata; class Aves; order Columbiformes; family Columbidae; genus Patagioenas; species Patagioenas fasciata. The sequence goes on from NC_092521.1 coordinate 27,756,533, forward strand.
ACTGTTCCTGCTCTGGGCAGGGGAGGAAACTAGTCTAGATGACCTCTTGAGATCTCTACCAGTTCTATTTTTCAAACCTGTAACAGTTCTCTCTTTACCACGCACCTTGTTATCAGCCCTATAATCAAGTAATGACTCAGATTTATTGTTGTAGCTGAAGCCTGTGAACAAAACTGGCTGGTTGTGTAACAGCCCATTAAGTAATTTTCATTTAGCACAGATTCTTCACCTGGAGGGACCCAAACACACTGCCGTAGAGAGGAGGTGGTCACTCACCTGCTTTGGGCTTGCCCTGTGATCAGAACAGGCCTGTGGATCAGGCATGAGTGCCAGGTTGTGTTTTTTCCTGTCTCATAAAAGCCCTATTACGCCCTTGTCATTGTGTCAAGTTATTCTGTACTATGACACATTACAAATACAGGAAACCTTATAATTATTTATTTGTATATTGCTTAAATCTAATAGTCTGAGATAGGAGAGAGTCCTCCTGTGCTGCCAGGCAGTGGAAACATCCATCACAGATGACAGCTTCTGTTGCAAAATGGGCATCGAGGTGTGGGGGGAAATTTTGCAGCGTCCAAATGCGATAACCTGTGGCAGGGGGCAATGCTGATTTAATTACATATGCTTGGTACTGTTCCAAGATTAGGAGACTTAAGTATCTCTGCTGCCACAAATTAAACAAGAGAGTTAAACTAGGCTGGCAGGTCCCACTAGCCTGGACCCAGAAGAATAGTTCTTAGTATAGGCTTTGGTTTTGTCCAGTTCATTAATTTAGATTTGCTTGAAGTGAAACATAAACAGATGAAATGGGTGACGTAAAATGCTTTTGAAGAGTGAATTGTTAGCCCTTGCAGAGGAGATGTGAAGCTAGTACCCTTGTAAACCCATTGGACTTTGGCCCTAAAAGTCTAATTACATTTATTTCTCATCAGCTGCTCGAGCAGCTGAGTAATGGCTACAGCATGTGTATAGCAGAAGGAGGGCATTCTGCAGGTTTGTGGAAGTTACTTCACAGAATCACAGAATGGTTAGGATTGGAAGAGACCTCTGGAGATCATCTAGTTCAACCCACCTGCTAAAGCACTTTCACCTGGAGTAGATTGCACAGGAATGTGTCCAGGAGGGTTTTGAATGTCTCCAGAGAAGAAGACTCCACAACCTCTCTGGGCAGCCTGTTCCAATGCTCTGGCAACTTCAAAGGAAAGACGTTTCTCCTTATATTCAGATGGAACCTCCTATGCTTCAGTCTGTGTCCGTTGCCACTCATTGTATCATTGGGCACCCGTGAAAGGAGTCTGGTCCCATCCTCTTGACATCTACCCTTGAGATATTTATAAACATTGATAAGGTCCCATCTCAGCCTTCTCTTCTCCAGGCTGAAAAGACCCAGCTCTCTTAGTCTTTCCTCATAAGAAAGATGCTCCAGATCCCTAATCATCTTTGTAGCCTTTCGATGGACTCTCTCCAGTAATTCCTTGTGCTTTTTGATTGTGAAGCCCAGAACTGGATGCAGTACTCCAGATGTGGCCTCACCAGGGCAGAGTAGAGGGGGAGGATAACCTCCCTCAACCTGCTGGTCACACTTTTCTTAAGAAAAGTGCACCCCAGGATACCATTTGCCTTTTTGGCCACAAGAACACATTATTGACTCGTGGTCAACCTGTTGTCGACCAGAACTCCCAAATCTTTCTCTACAACTCTGCTTTCCAACAGGTCTACCCCTAGCCTGTACTGGTGCTTGGGGTTATTCCTCCCCAGGTGCAGGACCCTACACATAGCCTTCATTAGGCTCTTCTCTGTCCAGTCCTCCAGCCTCTCCAGGTCTTACTGAAAAGCAGCACAGCCTTCTGGTGTGTTGGCACTTCCTCCCAGTTTAGTATCATCAGCAAAGTTGCTGAGGGTGCACTCAGTTTCTTCATGCAGGTCATTGATGAATATGTTGAACAGGACTGGACCTAATATTGACCCTGAGGAAACCCCACTTACTACAGGCTTCCAATCAGACCCTGCGCCATTCGTCACAACCCTCTGAGCTCTGCCATCCAGCCAGTTCCTGATCCATCTCACCATGCATTCATCCAGCCCACACTTCCTGAGCTTGCCTATCAGGATGGGAGAGATGGTGTCAAAAGCCTTGCTGAAGTCAAGCTAGACAACATCTGCTACTCTCATCTACCCAACCAGTCATCTCATTGTAGAAGGCTATCAGGTTGGTCAAACATGACTCTGCTTTGGTGAACCCATGCTGACTACTCCTGATAATCTTTTCCTCCACATGTTTAGAGATGACGTCCAGAAAAAGTTGTTCCATCACCTTTCCAGGGATGGAGGTGAGGCTGACAGACCTGCAGTTTCCTGGATCATCTTTCTTGCCCTTTTTGAAGACTGGAGTGACATTGGCTTTCTTCCATTCCTCAGGCACCTCTCCTGTTCTCCAAGACCTTTCAAAGATGATGGAGAGTGGCTTAGCAATAATATCTGCCAACTCTCTCAACACTCGTGGGTACATCCCGTTGGTGCCCACTGCAATCAGTGGGGCTTTTTGTCTGAATAACTATGTACAGAATTAGGTCTTTGGTGTCAGAACAGAGCCATCGAAATCCATCAGTGTGGGACTCGATGCCTTACTTACCTCTGACAACTGTGTTATTAGTAGCAGCCTTTAATCTCATTCCTGATCATAAAGGGAAACGGTAGAAGACTAAATAAAGAAACAGAATTACTTCTGGTGAGAGAACTTTTGTATAGAGCTTGCCAGTGTCTGGTTGCCATTGGAAGGACCTAAATGTGTGCAACGGTAGGATGGCAACAGATGTAAAACGTTTTATCAGCCCAGGCAATATTGAGTTACTCTGCTCTGGAGACAGCATAGCTTCCCATTTCTGAGTTATCTTACTGGATAACGTTATACTTGGATAACTAACAGTTATAACCTGTGTCAGCTGGAGAAGGGATATTTCAGGTTCCTTTTGGAGATTTTAAATGACATTTTAGTGAATGTTTTGCTTCATCTGCAACAGCTGGCTAGAGAATTTCAATGAATTATTTTCAGTCACACCTCCTGAATTTGAGGTTTTAGGAAAGTTATGAACGCTTTCTTCCTGTGGGTCCTGAGCTATATGAGCTATTTTGATTTATTTATTTATTTATCTATTTATCTATCTATTTATTTATTTATTCATTTATTTATTTTTATTTAATGGTTCAAATGATATACTCAGTGGTTCAGGAGTGCAGACCACTGCTGGGCGAATTCCCTTTTGTGTTTACCAGCTGGCAATGTACTGTCTTCCTCTTCTAGCCCTGAACTTACAGAGCAAACTGGCATCTGTAGGTAAGAAGGGTGATGCAAAGTCAACGTAGTTTAGTGCTAAAGAAGTGAATGAGAGAAGAGGCTGTTGCCTCCTCATTTATGTTGCTTGAAAGGTTTTTGATCAGTGTTTCAACCTTGAGACTTGAACAGAAGCTGAGGGGTTGTTACTTCAACAGATGAGGTCCTATGGCTGTTCACCAGTACAAAAGGAAAAAAAAGAATCTATTCTGTCTGTGCTTACTTACAGGGATTTAAGGGTACAAGCTTGAGGCTCTCACTGTGGAAGAGAAGGAAGAGGTTGGTTCTTGCCCACATATTACTCCGATACAGAGCTGGGAGCTGGCTGGATATACACCCAGACATTGAAAGAGATTTTGGTTTCTGTAGCCTAAGCAGAACAAAAAGCAGCTTTCTCTCCTTTTCCCATGTTGTGGTGCATGCAGTCTGGTAAAACTAGATGCAGCACATCTAGTTAATACAGCTGATTTAGTATTGCAATGGGGTGCAAGATGAATGATTTTCTACACAGTCTGAAATTGAATGAGACTGGGACAAAGAAGGAAAGCCCAGGACTAAAATTACTGGTTTTTCTTCAAGTAAAGTGTTAATGCTACCAATCTGATCAAATTAGCTGTTGGTTTCCCGTTTGTTTTATATTATAGAGCATTAGCTCTGAAGTAGAAGAAGCAAAAACCGTTATTGCGTCACATTTTATGTATGCATTAATCACTCTCATTCAGCATCATAACATATTAAAACTTGATGTTTACATTGCAACATGTATTTTTCTAGTGATAGGAATGTCCAAGTTTTAAAACTAAGTCATCATTCCAAGATTAAATACAGACTTTGTGAGCAGTACCTCAAATTGGCACACGATGGCAGGATGATGACATTTTAAAGCAGATATCTTTAGGCGTGTTGTGGTAGTCATAGCAACTAGTTTGAAATGTAGTCTTTAAAGTATGTTTTGCAGAGGAAAATATTTTTCATTCTGCATTTTGAGGTGCAAATTATATTGTGGGTTTTGTTTGTTTGTTTGTTTGTTAACATTAAAGCCAGCTAAATCATACAGGAGTGACTTTCCAAAGTTTAGCCGGAAAAAAAAAATCCAAACAATCAAGAATATGGTACATGGAGTTCTTGCCACAAGCCTTTAAAAGCATTCAATGCAAATTACTAAATGTTCGGCTTTTTTTGTTGTCGTGATTCCTCCCCTTCCCGCTCTGTTTTTTTGCGGGTCTTTCTTTGCAGGTCCTTCTTTTCCTTATTGTATTACCTTTGCTTCTTCTCAGGAAACCAGAGAGCCTGTGTTTGTCATCAATGGAGTAGAAGGAAGCAGGGAGAAGTGCTTTTCATTTGCTCCTACTGAAACTGTCTTATGCATCCAAAAAGTCTTTGAGCTAAATGTCAGTCAAAAGGCAACAGGTTTTATACCAATAACACCCTCACTGAATGAGGTGTAGATTTATTACAATGAACATGAAAACAATCAACAAAACCTAAAGTGGATTTGACAATTTTGAAATAGCCATGCTGAATTAAATATGCAAAGTCTTTGGTGTTTCTGAGTATTCAGATAACGGTCAATTACTTTCAGAAATTAGTTCTTAAAACAGTCCAAGAAGTTGATGCAAGCCTCTATATTATGAAGTTTGTTTTTCCTTCATTCAAACATCTATTTGGCAGAAAAATTGTCCACTTTATTATCACAGCACAGAGTCAAGAAATCATGCCTTGGGCCAAAGAATAGGGGCAGGTTTCTCAGGGAACCCCAGGTGTGTCTCTGCATTTATCCATGTAGATAATGTTGCAGGGCTGAGGTCTTGCTCTGCAGAAGCTGAAATTATTGATAGAGGGTTCTTTTCAGTAACAAGGGATACATTCACCAATGTGGGGGAAAAGGTTTTAAACAAGCTTAAAAACATTGGAGTGTGGAAAATTAAGCCACTTAATATGTGGGAACATCTTGTGATCTCTGATTGCTGTAAACCCCACGTTTCTAATGTTTTCGCTTTAAAAGCCTGGAAATCACTTAAGAACTGCCCTTCATGGTCTGGCACTGCTGATTCTTCTCTTTCAGAAGGCTGAAAATATCTCAGTAATTTCAGGATGCTTTAGTTCACGTTCTGTTTGAGAGGAAAGAAACCAAAAGTTTCTGAGTGAATTTCTCAGTTACATCCTCCACTCCATCTCCTTCTGCCCAGTTGCACTGGGCTTTGCCATGTAGGACTGTTATGCCAAATATTTATGCACAGTTTATCCTTTCCCACATTGTCATGTTGACATGATTTTTAACAAACCCACACATTTTCTGAATATTATTTTTGAGATTAAAATGTTGTGATTTTGGGTATAGCTCTAGCAAATTAACAAAAGCAAACTAAAACCCCCCAGCCAGTTCAGAATGGCTGCGGGGGAATAATGCATCTTGCTTTTTAACGGAAATCTTCAACTCTGTGTATCCAATACAAGCTATAATAGCTTTACAGTAAAGTTGTTTTGAGGTTTTGTTTTGAAGCTCCGATTTTCATTTATTCAGTCATACATATGCATAAAACATTTTTATTATTCAGATAGTAATTTGCATGAACACCAGGGCTTTATCTCAAATGCTCATGAAGAAGGCTGCTCTTATGTTGGGTCAGCTGGAAGTTATTCTCCTTTACTGCAGGGCTTTCAGTTAATTAAATTCAAAGAATATTTTTGATTGCTAATGCCTGTTACACACCAGATAAGAAAGAAAATATACATTTTTCATCAGTCTGTGAGGAGACACTACTCCTGAGCTGTAACCACAGTAGACATTGAAACTTAGGAATCATGGCCTGCCCAAAGGTTGACTTAATATTTTAGTAGGGCGTGCCCACCTGTGATGAATACAGAATAGCTCTTCTGATGCATTTATTCTACAAAATAAACCATGTTTCTGACTGTCTGATGCAATGGCAGTTCATCTGGAATATTATGCTCTATATGTGCTTTAATTAATATAGGAAAAAAAAGATGCAAAAGAATGGGCCTTTACCTAAATTATTATTCCAGAAAATCAATTGTTCTTGTGAGAGCCAGTAAGAAATTATTATTATTTTTTTTTTCTTTGAGTTCCAGTTTCTGACTGCAGCTTTGGTTCTACTAACTGAAGGAGAAACCCTAGTGGCCACTTTCTGACTTCATTTGTACTAGTATAGGAATTCAGATGGAAAACTAAGTGAAAAACATGTAACAGTCAACCCAGGCATTTGAAACTGATATTAGCCAGGAATCCGTAAATGTCTGGAAGTTCTGTACAAATCACAGCTAATAAATAAGGACATTTCAGCTTAGTAACAGTGGAGATGCTTTTATTTTATAATGTTGCTTCTATATGGTCCACATTTTCTCACATTCGTCTTCCACAGATGTCTTTCTGAGAATCCCCAAAAGAAGTTAAGCTATACTTTTAAGGACAAGACAGCAACCCAGTTTAAGAAGGAAGTAGTCGAAACCACATTCTTTGAGGTATATAACAGTGTTGACTGTACTGTAGTAGATATCTGTACTCGGTAAGAAAAGCCAAATTCTTCAAAAACACTGAAACCAAACAACTGTGATTGAGACTGATTTCCAAATTTTGCCTTCAAGACAGTTGATCTGGGAGTCTGAAGAAGGTCATGTTTTGTGCTGAGTGGAAGGAATATGGACAGTATTTACTCACCTAAGAAATACAATAATTAAAGAATCTTAGAATGGAGTTGGAAGGGACCTTAAAAGATCACCTAGTCTGCCATGGGCAGGGACATCTTCCACTAGACCAGGTTCCTCAAAGCCCCATCCCACCTGGCCTTCAACACTTCCAGGAATGGGGCATCCACAACTTCTCTGTGCAACTTGTGCCAGTTTCACCACTGTCATGATAAAAAATGTCTTCCTTATCTACAATCTAAACTTGCCCTCTTTCAGTTTAAAACTGTTGCGGCTTGTCCTATCACTACAGGCCTTGGTAAAAAGGCTTTGTCTTTCTTATAAGTCCCCTTTAAACACTGAATGGCTGCAAGGTCTTCTCCAGGCTGAACAATCCAAACTCTCAGCTTTTCTTCATAGGAGAGCTGTTCCAGCTCTCTGATCATTTTTGTGGTTCTCCTCTGGACCAGTTCCAACAGGTCCACGTCTTTCCTGTGCTGAGGGCTCCAGAGCTGGATACAATTCTCCAGATGACAACAGAGTAGAGGGGCAGAATCGAATCACCTCCCTCGGCTGTTTTTGATGCAGCCCAAGATGTGATTTACCATCTGGGCTGCGGTCACACATTGCCATCTTAGGTCGAATTTTTAATGCACCAGTATCATCAAGTCCTTCTCTATAGGGCTGGTCTCAAAGATATTTCTATACTTTTTCTCAGGTTTCTTGGCATTCAGATTTTTCTTTGCTTTAGATGTTCCACAAAAATACACTAATATTTATCATTAAAACTATTTTTTATACATCTTTAAATCTTTTACAAAGTGAATTGGTAATACAAAAGGCACCCAGGATCAGGGAGTGAATTTGTACAGATTTTTACAGACTTGAGGACTTGAAAAGACTCAAGTTCTGTCTTTGTTTCAAAGAGAGAATTTGAGACATTGGGTAGGTAGAAGAAAAGGGATGGTGGTGTAAATAGAGTAAAGGAGAAATGAGCTTGAAAGCCTAAAGAGGAGAGAAAATTTGAAGATAAAAAATATGATACAATACAATTGAACAGAAATAGAGAACAAAAAATCATCAAAAGACTTCCTTAAAAAGAGACAGTAGAATGGAAGTATATTTTATAGGTTGCTATATTGAATTAAAGGCGGCCTAAAATGAAAAGTTATGTGCAACAAAGGCATGAGACAGATAGGTTTCTCCTTTTCTTTTTCATGGCTGAGGACTTCCAGCCCTTTTTGCATTGGATTGATTGCAAAGTGTGAAATGTCAGAGGGTCACAGTCATCATTGGCTTTTGTTTGTGAGTGGTACAGAGCAGAGCACACTGCATGTTGCTCCTGTTATAATAAAACACCTTTCCCTCAGGACAAGTAGACAGAATGTTAGACAGACTTCTTTTATTCCAGTACATGGTAGAAATACATGAGCCAGACTGTAGAACATTATCTATCCAGTGGGCTTAATGCATCCTGGAGCCACTGAAGTTAGTGGAACAAAAGTTCTAGCTAATATGAAGTTTGATATAATGTTGATGCTCCTCTTTTCTCTGTTATTTTGTATTTGCCTTTGGCAAACTTCAGCTTTTTTCTCTCCCCTATTCTACAACATCGCTAGGCCTGATCTTCTGAAATTTTAAAATAACGAATGCGTTACCTCTAAATGATGCTCCAGGCCTAGGCTTAGCATGGCACTTTAGAAAGCCATACCTGTTGGGCAACCTGACCTGACTGATTCACCGTCAGACAGTTGGATCCTCACAAGGTAGCTGCTGCCTGATGTGGGCAGCAACTTGCTGCAGCTGCTGCTGAGGAGACATCCCGGGGAGAGCCTGAGCTGTGGGCAAGGCAAGGAATAAGGCATGGGAACTATTCTAAATCGGTTCTGCCAATAACATGAGATTGTGAGTTGTTTCCCTAACAAGTCTCCCTGAATCAGGAGCCATTTTTGTGCAGGGGCTGATTGATTCAGCTTTTGCTTGTTAAGCCCTTCCTATGAAAAGTGAAGGTTCCTTTTTGTCGAAGGAAGCCTCGAATCTGGGCCAATGCAGTTGCAGCCTTTCTGAGTTTACTTCTAAAATCTTTACCCCTCCTTTCATTCTCTCAGTTTAGTTATTGTAACCTCCTCTCTTTAACCTGTTTTCTGGCTTTGCACTTCTCACCAGCTATCTGCCCAGATGCTGGTTTGTTCACAGTGCACCAGTGCCTTTTTGGACAATCAGCAAAAGCTTGACCGAGCGGTACGTCACCTCCATCTCATCTCTTCTCTCTCTCCCCTGGCCCCTCAGGCACTATATTTTTGCATGTTGTAGGGATGCTCAATATTTTTTTCAGTGTCTCTGTCCTCATTCTGTTTCATGACCTCTTTTGTGTTGCTCTGTGATCCAGGAGTGCCAAGACAAAAAGACTGGGACAGAGCACATCTCCTTCACTCTCTCCCTAGGAGATCATTTATTCCATGAAACCTATTATATTGGTCTCACGTATCTTTTTCAGTTCTTTGATATTAAGAACTTATACAACAGTGTGAATTACAATTAACATGAATTGTATGACATGGCAGTTTCTGCCCTGATTTTCTGTCATTTACATAAGTGGAAGCTGTAAGCACGTTTTGTTTTCCAAACATTTCCCAAGCTTAAAGGTACGTGTTTTTGAAAGCCTTTGATAACTAAGGACTTCAGGCTCTCTCTCAGGAAAGAGATATCAGCACATTAATAAAATTTACAGTTTTTTTTAATATTTAGGCTTTACTTTATGGCCATTCACTATATTCTGCTGTAGCTCAGACTTGGGTTGGTAAGGGTCTTGGAAAAGGTGTGAGTAAAGATGAGCACATGGACCCTGCTGGTTCACAAAGTTGAAATCTTGTGATATTTCTTTATGCATTATACATGCTAACTTTCAGAAAATGTAAGTATGTCAGGACATGTAACTTTTCTGAGCTGCTAATCATGCCTCTGTCTCAGTATGACATCTTTTACTATGCTGTGCATTACCACATCCCCTAGAAGACACTCTTCAAGCAATTTAAATCCATTATTTCAAATTAGTTTTCAAATTTTTAAATTCTAAGGTTGGGTCAGTACTTACTTTTCTGTCTTTAGGTAGTGCAAATTTTATCTTATCCTTTTCTCCACTTAATAAAATACACATTGCACTTCAAAATCTCTCATTTGTTCCTGCAAAGCTGAGAGGTGATGCTGTTTGTGCCACCCTTGGTCCCAAAAGTCATTACTGATGTAAGAAACGTGCTCAGCCCTGGCCTTTGTGATGTTACTGTTTCATCTGGCAGCATCCTCCTCTCCAAGCCTTGTAAACGCAGTGTTCTAACGCTGTGCTCTTGTCAGCCTTTATCCGAGTGCATAACACTTACGAGTGAGATGTGTTTTGTATCTCACCTGTGAAACTAGCCTGTGCAGCAATCGGTCTTCTTTCAGAAGAAGAGCGCTATACAAATGTAAGTCATTAATGTTATCATCACCCAAGGACAGAAAAGGATGAAAATACACATATGTATTTTTTAGTGCTGTTCTAACTACAGCGTTCTCTAAGCCTATTTAAATATACTTTGTTTGGCATAATGGCTGCTATTTAGTTTTAAGCAAGAAGAAATGCAGATGGTTTATGCTTCTTTTAGTTCCATTTTAATTCAGTGCTGTTAGACTAAATAAATTTCAGCTTGGAGGGAAAAAAACAATAGGATGGTTTTTGTAATGGTTTAACCCTGACAATTTTTAAAAGAGCAATGACATAGAATGATAAATGAAAATAACTCCGGTTACTTAGAGATAGCACTTGCTTAAAGTAGCAAATAGGAGTAAAACTGTACCTGCCTCTAGCTTTTCCATCTGTTTCTCCTTTTTTTATCCTGAGATCTCAGAGTCTTGAAAGCAGAATAGAAAAAGCTTGTGAAAACTCTGTGAAGTCCATCTACTTCTACAATGGGATTATTTATTGCCACGTGTTTTCCCCATCTGGCAGTAAATGACCAAAATGCTGAGACCACCACTGTCTCACTTGCAAATTGTTCCACAGTCTAACCAGTCATGCTATTGAGAAGATATGCCTGCAGTTCAGTCCAAATTGTCTGCAATCATATTGCTTCCTTTCCCTTGTTATCCTGAGCAGTTCCTCCCAACCCATGTGTTTAACCTCTCTGAAATATTTGTGGATAGCAATCAGATCTCTGAGTCACTGCTTAGCTAAGCTGTATGCATTCTGAGCTTCCTTCTTTTCCCATGTAAATCTCTTCAGACATTTAACCATTTTTCTCCACTTTCCTGTGAAATCCTCAGCATCCGCTGAAGCCATTACAAGAATTACCGCTGGGTAAGCATGAGAACCAACAGCAGGACTTACACAGATGGTCTCTTTAGTGGCCTGTGTGTGGCTGGAGCTACGTTATGAAGTTAGTGTTTTAGCTGCATAAAGAGGTAAAGTCCCAGGTCTGTTAAAAGCCAATGCCCACATTCTTACTAGCTGCAGTATAGTCTGATTTAATCACTCAGCGTAACAGAAACAGTGTGTCTTCCAGACTTCAGTGGTAGAACCATCATTTGATTAGATTACTGGTCTGACTGTGTGCGACTAGATGCACAGGGAAAGTTTTCCATTATTTACCATTTTGACTTGGAACAACAGCTTGGAAATGTGAAGTATTCTGTGGAATTGAAAGTTTTTAGATTTTTTCCTTAGGAGAGCTACTGGAAACAGCATTTCTGAAAAGATACTGTGGTCAGGGAACTGACTCCTGGCCAGAGAAGGTGCCCAGGAAGCCAGGCAGCTGGTCAGAGCTTTTGACCTTTCCTTTCCCAGTGAGCCTGGTGACCAAAAACTGTCCATCCTGGGAGCTAAGGAGCCTAGAAGGCAAGGCAGGTCACAGTGGCCTCCCTGCCTGCTTTCCATCAGCAGGTCCCCACACAGTGTTTTTGTTAAATCAAATCAGAAAATGCTTGTCAGAATATATTTTTAACAAGCTGAACTTTAATTCTTCAGCTGTCTGCATGGTTGGCATGTCCTTCACAGGCAATTTTTGATTCCTCATTCCATTAAAATGTTTTCAGTTTGGTATGTCAAAATAAACCATCTCTCAAAGAAAAAAACACCAAACTTGTAATATAGCAAATAGGTGTATGAAATAATTTATTACATTTGGCTCCAAAACTAATTTTAAGGCAAGAAAGAGTAGTGCTTAAATGCCTAAGCAAATTGGAGACCTTATAGATCGCTGCAACCTACCCAGATTAAAAAAAATAATAGATAAACTAAGTGGTTTGATATCTAGGATTATTATCTGACAAGTGATTGAAGCTGTATAAGGTCATAGAGAAACCATGAAAAATTGAAATGACAATGCCGCCAAGACTGTATGTTGGGTAGCTAACTATGGGAAACTGCTGTGGTCCACACTTCAACCACCCAGCCTCAATATGCTTGCAAGGCAGAAACACCAGATAAAGCACTTGAAGAAGACATTAGTACAAACTGTCATGTCCATTTAATTGCCTTACGTTCTGTGTCTATTTAATTGACCTACATTCCACAGCAGTCAGAGCTCTCACAAAAAGAACTAACATCTTTCATATTTCTGCTTTGCTTTTGTGAAGGAACTGAAGTCATGTTCTTGTTCCTAGTTTTGCTCAGAATTTCTTGTAGATTTGGGACGAGAGTTGTGTCCATGGCTGTTTGGGACTAAGGGTAGTGGGTGTTGCAGAAGACAAGGGAAAGAGTGCAACATCTCAGCATCATGGGACTAACACTTGCAAACAGAGAGAAGGAAAAATCTCCTATCTGTTTCTCTGGTCGTGACTCAGTGGAATTAAATTTTATTTTTAGTGATATATAATTGTCACCATTTAAGGCTGGTCTGGCAATTAAACAGAAAACAGATGCTCTCTATTAGAGAACACAGAATTGATGAAATATTGTAGCTGCAGCATATTATTTATGTATTTATAGATTAGTTTGCATACTTCTTTCCCTATGAAGCTTACAACATCCTGGCTCCCACCTACCCCCATCATGTCAATTTAGAAACCTCTTAGATAGGGAGGAAAAGGCTTTGGGGTGCACTCAAGGGAGAATACGTTTGCTTTTGGGCCAAAGGACAAGACTGTAGGATGTAGCAATGAAAAGGTGACTGGATCAAGAGGTGTGGAGTCATTTCAGATAAAGCATCTAAAATTAGGGGAAAAAGAATGGGAGAAGGGTCAAATGGAAAGAGAGGACCAGAGGAAGTCCAAGGCTATGGGAATCCTTGAGCTTCTGCAAAGGCTGCACCCCAAGAAACATTCCTGCAGAGCCTTTTCCAGATTAAGTTGTGTTGTTACTGGTTTTGAGTGCATGACTTTTCATGTTTTATAATGTTCCAGTGAAGTGCTGTTCACCTTGGCAAACCAATGAAAACTGATATTGACAGTGCTGTCAGAATTATCAGTAAATTATCTGCCCTAAAATCTACAAAGAGCACTTAGTCCCAAGGAGCACACAATTTGAGGTGAAAGAAGAAGAATTAGGTTTTGCTTTCACTTGTGGGTAGGAACATAAAGGGGGAGTGCTCTGTTCATCATGTGAGCATGGTACTTTAAAAATGCAAACAAGTCAACACAGAAATAATTGGTATTCACTTTCAGGAGGACTCGGGTAACTATAGACCGGTCAGCCTCACCTCCATCCCTGGGAAAGTGATAGAACACTTATACTTGGTGCCATCTCAAGGCATATCAAGGATAAGAGGGTCATTAGGGTCAGTCAACATGGCTTCACCAAGGCGAAGTTGTGCTTAACCAACCTTACGAGGACATAACGAGGTGGATAGATGATGGCAGAGCAGTGGATGTGGTCTACCTTGACTTCAGTTAAGCATTTGACACAGTCTCCAACAGCATCCTTACAGCTAAACTGAGGGAGCGCGATCTAGATGATCAAGTAGTGAGGTGGACTGCAAACTGACTGAAGGAAAGAAGCCAGAGAGTCGTGGTCAATGGGGCAGAGTCTAGTTGGAGGCCTGTATCTAGTGGAGTGCCTCAAGGGTCAGTACTGGGGCCTATATTATTCAATATATTCATCAACGATTTGGACGAGGGAATAGAGTGTACTATCAGCAAGTTTTCTGATGACACCAAGCTAGGAGGAGTGGCTGACACGCCAGAAGGCTGTGCTGCCATCCAGTGAGACCTGGGCAGGCTGGAGAGTTGGGCGGGGAAAAATCTAATGAAATATAACAAGGGCAAATGTAGAGTCTTGCATGTGGGTAGGAACAACCCCAGTTTCCAGTATAAGTTGGGCAATGACCACAGAGCTGCGTAAGGGGAAAAGGGCCTGGGGGTGCTGAATTATCATCCAGCAATGGTCTTCAGTGCTGCAGCCATCACCCATTTGAAGGGGTTTGGTTATGTGGAACAGTTATTGTGAAGAAAGTTAAGAAACAAAGTGGTAGGTCCTGCCACAGCATGCGTATTGTAGAATCACTGCTCCAAAAGGTGCCAGTTCCTGCTGAAACTAGGAATGTGAGCACTTTGAGGGTATCCTGGTAGAAACTTAGGTTACTGTTGGCCTCTGGCCATTCAGAGTTAGGTATGAGTTGACTGGCCTTGGGTGTACAGTGGCAGTCAGGGAGCCTGACCCTTTCATTATTCCAGCTTCAGGTCTGCAGACCACGTATCTACCTCTGAGTTCTCAAAGTACAGGTAGATACCTATGCTTTGACTTACAGTGTAAAAAAAATCTGGAGAGGAAGGAGAGGCTAAAACCATGCAAAGTATAAAAGTACACACACAATTCCTAAGATCTGACAAGGTTTAGGGAAGGCACATTGATGTTTATTTTACTTTATTGTCCTCCCTGCATACAATTAAAAAAAAAAAAAATTACTTTCTATGCTATGAGTGGATGATACCAATCTAATTCCTATCCAAAGACTCATTCAGGCATTTTTCATCTTGTTTGCTTACCTACATACAATAATAGGGATCCAGCTGTGAATGGACCTAAGTGTAATACTGTAATTCAAATGATCTGTAATTAGAAGATCAGTGAATGTTTTGCCCTCAGGCCGTCAATGCCCTTTCCTAGGACTGCTCACAAACTCTGTATATCTTTAAGCTCATAAACCCCACTGCTATGAAATCACCTAGCTGCTAGTGCATGCACGTCTCTCTATGTCAGTTGAAATGGGATTTAGATTAACAGGTCCTTCCATTTTTAAGACTAGTGATTAAAATTATGTTAAGGAAATCCTAATTTCAGAAACAGATGCATTCTATTTCTTCAGTTTTCTGCTTTTTAATATTTTCTGAATAGACCTGAAGTGCCTAATGAACACAGGATGAGTTTGAAATTAGTTATCTAATGTTTTTGAGATAACTGACATAAAATCGGATGAACTTGTTTGTTTCCATTTGTAAAGCCAGCTTGCTTTCCCTTGTATTTTAAGAACTTAATGCTTACTGAAGTCTGTTTATATACTTTGAATAATCTGAACAAGCCTTTATGTTTTCTACATGTTCATAAAGATATTGAAGAAATTTCAGGAACTGTGTATGCAGATAGGTAGTGAAGCTGGCATTTAAGCTACTGAAAATTACATAACAGCTACTAAGGTAAAAAAAAAATATTATAAATATGATGAGTGAAGAACTGTGAATTAACATTTAGAAATTCAACAAGCTGGGTTTTCTATGTGAATGAGTATGAAAGGTGAAGGGAGGTATTTTAAAAAGCTTTTATTGTACGTCAGCAGAGTGTGTCAGAAAGAAATTTTGAGAATGCTTTAATATCACAGTTGCAGTAATTACCCTTTAGGTATGTAGAAGAGATCAAGTTTGGGGATTTTTTTTGTTGGGAAAGTTTTCAGAGCTTCTTTTTTGCTGCCTCCAGACACATACCCTGAAGACAAGAGAAAGGGAGATCACGGCTCACTTGAATTATCTTAGGAACCACTCTGATTCTTGAAGTCCTTTAGTGAAAAAGCTCATAGCAAGGCTGTGAGGTGCCACATATTTGTGAGTTTTGCACTGAGGTATTAATGGGTAGCTGTAGTGGAAAAACACAGATATTGAAAGGGCAGAGACAAAAACTATTCCTAAAGGTAGAAGTTATGGAGGCTTATAAAAATACAGGTTACCATAAAATAAAATAAAAAATAATTATAATTTTAAAAAGCCTAAAAGAGTGAATTTGTATCTGCTAAACCCATGTTGATTGTGGTAGCTTCAAGCTTTGTCCTAGAGGACCTGGTGATTGGCAGAAGTATTTTGGTGAAGCAGAGGAAGTTTGCTGCCAAGGGACTACTTGCTGCAGAGACAAAGCTAAGAGATGCTCAGCCTTTGGTCGATACTGAAATTCCAAGCAACACTTGGGCCAGCACATGGTCGTCTAGAGACATGAAGCAACCTGAGCTCCATGATACAAAGTACATGACTATGGCTAAAGCAAAGCAGAGAGTGAGTGGGTAGAGACACTCTGAATGTTAATACTCAATGGCAAAAAAGAAAAATACTCTAGATCTCTAAGCAAATAAACTGTAAAAGTGGAACAACTAAGTCAGAGACAGTATGGTCCACCCACAAGCCACAGTCTGAGAAATAGTTGGCAGACTTTAAGAAATGGCCATCCTTTGCCAAAAAAGGTCAATGATGGTACTCAATAGCAGCATAGAGAAAAATATATGATAATGTGTTGAAACACACAATGAATGAATGATCAGGGAACTATTCTCACTCCTTGGTACATAAGACAACTGCTTGAGAGCAAATGGGATGCAGATTTCCCAGATCTACCAGGTCACTTGCGTTGATCTAATATTGCAACATTCTTCTTACCGCTGACTGATCTATGCTGATACATCACCTTCAAAAAAATACAAAAAACAACCAACAAACAAAAAACCAACATTAACCCTGGATGCCGCAACTAGAAAAGCAGTTAACTAGGTTAAACTGATAGATAGTGAGTCAGAGTCCTCAAACTCCAGGGAAGACCGAAGGGTAGAGGAAGTAGAGAAGGTTGCAGGCCCTTTGGTATGGAGTAAAGGGAGACCAAGGGTGTACTCGAAGAGTGAGTGGATATCAGTGGCAAAAGGTCCGTGGTCTTTGAGAGATTTTAGGTACATGTGCAACCCATCTGAGTGCAAGAGTGAGGCCTGAAGGAGTCATATCCATATGCCAGTCCCTCAGTCTGGTGAGTGCCCAAGAAGGAACACTCCTCAAGGATGGGGATACAACAAGTTTAAGATAAAATAAAGCCAGAACATAAATACTTGCCACCCTTTGCATCTTAGCAATATCAAATGTTATCAGTTGGTGATTAATTTAATTTCAGTGGAAAAGATAACCTGTTACAAGTTACTATTCAAGATTAAAATAATCTTCCATCAAGCCATGGGGCATGTGCTAGATGTGAGTTTTGTCATATCAGGGAATCAGTGAATTCTGTGAAAAACATTTCATGTGAAATATCCTCTCCATTCAGCTATTATCTTTGTAGCAATGACTCATTCAGTTTAAACTGAAACCAAACAGCATCAAACGTAGCTATTCTCTTTCAAACTAAAAGCAGAGTGCTGGAAGGATCACTGCAGCTGCTTGCTTTCATTAAAGGCAAAAAATGTCTTAAATAACTGCAAGTGTGCCATTTTCCTGTGCTGTCACTGCCTAATTTGACGTATTTAATTTAAAACGTGTCTGAAGTAGGCTGATTGTCTCTTGCAGCTAGCTTAGAGTTCCTGCAGACACTTTCCAATACTCTTCTTCAGATTGATAGGGTTGTCTGCAATGCAATAATGTGTTTGGATGTATGAATTTCCTTGTCTATGCTAGGCAAAGAGTCTTTTGCCAATTTGTGTTGCTAAGTCCACCTTAGAACAGAACCTCCTGGTCTAGTTTAGCAACAGCCTTTCATGAGGGGAGGAGCAGAAGAAAGGAAATAAAGCTGTAATGACCGCTCTGGTCTGGCCAGTGAGATGCACAGGAGCAACTCTCTGTACTCTCTTGGTGGAAGCTGTGTCATGCCTCCTTCACGTACTCTTCAGAAAGGGACCTCTATCACAGTTATCTAAAAGCTTGAACTTCATCTGTGACACAGATCTTCTTCTAAGAAGACTCTGAAAATAGTAGCCCTTGTTGGGAGACAGCAGGAATATTTGGAGGATGTGTCTGTGTATTGCTTTGCTCCCTTTCTAGCAAACAACAACATGTTCTCAGCATTGAACATGTAGAGAAGCAACCTAGCAAGAGAGTTCCTTTTCTCATTGTCTCTCAAGTCACTTACTTTATATTTCTTGCTGTTTTTTAAATACAAGGTGGATATAACATGCGTACCTTCTTTTTGGAAAAACAGAGTATTGACAAATGTAATTACCTTCCCTTCAGAAACCAAATGAAACCAAAACCTCTTTCTTCACCGATTTCCCCAAAAGCTCAGATCTCCATTGTAGCAGTGAAAGCAACCATAGAAGAATGGATGTGGTCCCAGAGAACAACTGAGAAAGAATTCAGTTCTATTTACTTCAGGGTTGCTCAATAACATTTCAGCATCTTCTTGTGAGATATGAGACCACAGGAGAGTTTCTGAAGAGTGGCATGGCAATGAGTATGCTCCCTGAGGGAAATAGTTTTCTGAGTTAGTTACAATGGCTGTTAACAGAGCTCTACATTAGATGGGTGGCTGTGTAAAAGTGAGCTGGAAAGCAGGTCTATATCATTAATTGTTCTTGAAAACCATATTGGTACCTAAGAAGCTATATAAAATATTGAGAAACCCTGCCAAAAACATGACAAAGATTTAATTTTCATCTGTTGTTCTTGTTGGAGAAGCCATGAGAGAACAGATAAACCATGATCAAGCAATCCTTAGCTATACAGAATGGAAGGAATTGCTGGCTGATGCATTTACAGAAACACCTTAAAATATCAGTGTGCTAAAGCTAAATTATTATGAGTGTCCAGTATCTTTTGAAAAGAAACTGATGCATGGTATATGGATAAAGGGGAAAGAACTCAGCAGAAAATAATATGTAAGAGAAGCTACACTACAGGCTCAGTGAGCAGTTGGGAATTATTCAGAGGAACTGACCCAAGGTGTTCTGCAGAGCTATGGAAACAGGCAGCTGCAAATCTAGATCACCAAAGAAAATATGGATGCATGGGAGTGTTTAGAAATCGTGATCATACTCTTTTATGGATAAAGATCACCACTAAAAGTTATGGCAAGAGAAATAATTTTGAAAGACATTTGCTCTAAGGTGTGGG
Organism: Patagioenas fasciata; assembly: GCF_037038585.1. Taxonomy (NCBI): domain Eukaryota; kingdom Metazoa; phylum Chordata; class Aves; order Columbiformes; family Columbidae; genus Patagioenas; species Patagioenas fasciata. Next base: position 27,775,764 of record NC_092521.1, read on the forward strand.
AACAAAATTCAGAGCCTCCCTTAATTTTTGTCATAAACTAGGTAGCGAGAATAGAAATGTAACCTGACATGTTTTAAAACTGATCCAATGTATAGGTCAGTAATTTAAAGACTTAAAAAGCTAAGTCCCAAATGCTCAAAGGTATGGAGCTAGATACCTAAATACCCTTGAGGATGTTGATTCTATTGTTCAGCGAAGCTACCTGCATGCTCATGTAAGATTAGCTAAAATTCATATATGACATACAAGTTATTTATATTATTTTTAACTAAAAGAACAGTTTATTCTATGAAAAAGTCTTTGGAGTGCTGATTTCAAAATGAATTTCACCTTTCAACCTCCATCCATTACTTTGTGAAACAAAAAAGGGTCGTAATATCAGTATTTCTTAAGCAAGAACTTGTAATTTCATTCTCATCCTGTTATTGTGTGGATGTTTTTTTAATCTATTAATCAAATAAAATAGCAGATAACTCTGGGCAAAATTCAAGCTTGAAAGACATCACCCTCCTAGAGAGAACCTCAGAAAGCTATGGACTTTAGAAAATTGGAGGATTACGAGGAGTATGACTGATCTTAATTGAACAGATTATAGCAGTTCCTGGGCTGGATTCATTACAGCCATCAAAATTTCTTCTGAGAACTGAAGATATTTCTCAGTGACTTCATATTCATTTAGGTATTTTCCATGCATTTTCAATGAAGGCCACCGGTGGCTGTGTGGGTGGGAAAGCAAGGTACTTAGCTCACGTGAATACTTGTGGTGTTCTTACTTTCGTCTTATTGAGGCCGGACAAGACAGATTCTTCATTCACAGATAGAACTATGGTTTCCATGTTACTGTAATTCCAGCCCTTAGCGTCAATGTGTTTTGGTGTATTTTTGAGGTCTCAATCTTTACCAGAATATGTGTGGGGAAAAGAGATGGGATATTTGTGAATGAGAACAAAGGAGCACAGTGATCCAAAATTATTCTGATATTATCACAGGGAAATAACATTTTGTGTACTTTGAAAATAAAAATGCAATCCCTACCAAAGGACAGAACTTTACATGCAAAGCAAAGACAGTTTTTCTGCATGGAAATCACAATAAATACATAGAAGACTTTACATTCATCCCAAATTCTAAAAAAATGCCAATAATACAGCTATAACTAGAGGATGGTGGAAGGAAGGATTTTTTTTTAAAGATTAAAGCTGAAGCAGTCAGCGTTTTGGCTCTGGTCTAAATCCTCCTGTTCCCAGGCAAGTCACTATTTTTTTCTCTCAGCAAATCCTTAGTCTTTGACCTTCACATTAGCTAATCTTCCACCTTCTGTCTTAACACACACAAGCTGTCCCTTGCACCTGTGGTGTTTCCTTGCAGCAGTTCTTTTTGTTCTGTTAAATATGGGTAAAATATTTTTGAAAAGGTATGACCAGATTTGGTGAAAATATTTTGAAAAGGCTTATGACATTCACAAATATAAATGGAAATCATATAGATGCACATTTACACGTTTATGGAAGCGTGATAGTGGTGAAATCAGTACTGGGAGCTCTTTTCACTGCTATTTGTACTGCTAGTGTTCAGAAATCTCTCATATTTGGAAAGCACAAAAAGATGGCAAGCAGTTCCATTGCAGTATTTCCCTCTTCTGAACTGTGTACACATTCTGCGATAAAAAATAACAAGGCCCAAGGAAGGCCCCACGCTGCTGCTGCCCCCTCAGAGACGGGCCGGCATCATGGTTGCAGGATGGTGGTGCTGCCCAAGCAGGGGCGCACGGCCCCTCTCACCAGCTGTAGAAAGAGAATGCTTCTTTTTATTTTTTTTAATTTTTTAAATTTCCAGACAGGGTGTTCTGAAATTAAAATAAGTTTCCTTTATCTTTCATTAAGGAAATTACAAAAATCTGTGTGACATTCTGGAAAAAAATGTTTCTTTATATCAGTTTTTCACAGAAAATATTTTCATTGATTTTTCTTCTATCAGTTGTACTGCTATGATGCAGTTTTAAAAATTATCTCATTTAACACCCGATACCTCTGTAGGAATTAACAGAGGTTGTATTTCTTTTTAATAAAGTAACAGGGGTAAACCTGGCACCTGCAGAGGAGCACTCGTTAACTTAGAATGGTAGATTAAGAATACTTCCAATAAGATATAAAATGAATTATACAATTATATTAAAATGTTCTTGTTTTCAATTATCATACAACTAATCCGGTCTCTAAATGTTCTACATTTAAATTTTCATATTTGTATCATAATGCCTTATTTAATTCCTTCCATGCTGCCTCATGACAAACTCACTGTTTCTGTACTTCAATAATATTTTGAGGCAGCTATTTAAAAATGATCCTCAAGTGATTTTTAGGAAATCAACCTTTACTATTACTTATTTTTCCAGTGAGCAGATACACCTGCATGAATTTACCTGGACTTCAGTAATGTGTATGCAAGTATAACACATGAACCTGTGCATGCTCTGGTTAGTGGTGTTATTTCTGCAGTCCCACAAGTTCAAAAGAATTTATAGTTTTGCAAAAATTTTTTTCTTTCCTGCCGTCAGGTATTTTTTACCTTTAGAGAACAAGCATGTTAATGATACAATTTATACAGTTATAGTTGTTCCATGAATGGATTAAAATATTTGTAGACTGTTGCTGTAGTGCATACCAAATTTTCTGTGTTGTTGTAGGTCTTATTCCATCCATATCCCACTCAATATTTTAAAGGAGTACACAACTAACAGAAAACGTGAAAAGTGTTGGCTCATGAGAAGAATATGCTTTACCTTTTCGTCAGCTAAGCAGATAATTAACTGGCTCAGTTTGGTACAAGTAGGAGATTAAAAAAGAAAAACAGGGAAAAAAGAACGTCAGGAAAGATCGAGAAAAACTTCAGGCAAGGGTTTGGTTCTCGAATGATGGAAGAGCTGCAAAGTAGGTCATGTCATCTCAGATTGATATCAAGGCTAGTTTTTAGATTTTTGTACGTATGATAAACATCTGTGATTCTTAACCAAACTATCAAAAAATTGGAAATCCTCTCAGAATAGGAGAAATAACTTACAAAGCTGTGTTAAACTGGGGCACACCAGGCATCAGAATAATATTCAGGTTAGAAACAGTGGAATTAAATGAAAGCAAGAGGTGTCTATGATGTCTAAGATTTGTATATATATGCCTTCTACTTTCCTGTGATCAAACAAAAATGAGGACTGTATAAGAAGAGCTACATAGAACTAGTTTTTATTATTGATGTAAAAAGATGTTGGTGACCTCTCCATGATTTAAAGAACAAAGGCTGCAAGGCAAAAATATTAGTTTAACTTGTTTTATAGGGGAAAGACAAAAATACATTTAAGATTAAAGCTGTGCACTCAGGATGAAGATCATGTTACTTAACTATAGGGGAGTGTGAACAGAGCCACATGATGTCTTTGGATGCTCTAGCACACTCAGGACACCTGCACAGCTTTGGAAATGTTATGCAGGACTCATGGGAGGCCTCCACTCTTCTGAGTGGGTAGTTGAAAAACAAATGGCACACCTACTAGTGTCAAATGTGCTTGTAGACACCCCTGTTGAGATACCTGAATCCCTCCTTTGATGCCTAGGAATTAGATGTCTCAGTCTGACCTAGTCACTCTTAGGCTCTCTTCAGGGTCAATAAGGAGAAATTGAGATCTCCAGAGGTCAGCTTTCCTAATCTGAAAATAGGTCAGATATGTTTCCACCTGAAGCTGCCTGTTTGTCTCCACTGCAGATAAGGAGGTTCCTAGAGTGACTAACTTGGACACTTAGGTAGAGCTCAGTTTGTTTCCTGGCCCTGTGTCCGAGCTCTCAGTGCTGTGTGAAGAGCCCCAGGTCTCCCACCTGATGTCCCTCCCTTGGTCCTGCCAGCCACCCCCATGCAGTGGCCTTGGCCCTGTGGCAGGAGTCTGGGCAGGAAAGCCTGGGACACCTGAAGTGGCTCCAGCTGCCTGTGCATCAACAGTTGAACCAAGCCTCTGATATTTCCTTTAGGATAAGTCAAATCACTCTCTAGGCGCTATTGATTTTACTGACTAGATTTCCCCTGATTTTAGTAGCTAACAGCTAGGTCACATGCAAATACTGACATGTAGATATATGTAAGAAATTTGAATCTTATTTCTAACTTTAAACATTTAATTTATGTGAAATTTATCCTAGTCCTAAGAGCTTCTTTTAACAAAGAGAACTTCCAACATAGGTCATGCTCCTGTTCAAAACAGAGAGTGCCCAGAGTGGAAGATATTGCAATGACTTCTTGAAAAGGTAGAAAGTGAGTGAGAACCGCTTGATGCTCAAAAATGACTCTGGACTTCAAAATGGGAGCTTCTGTAGTTTGCTTTAGCTGTGCTGAGTCATAAAATTTATTAAAACCATGTGAATGTCCCTTGTCAAACCTTCATGACACTCTAGAAGGACAATGCTAGCAAGCTGATCAGAGAGAGTTTTCTATTTTCTTTTTGCCTTGAAGAACAAAGCTATCATGTCACTGAGCACCTAAGCTGAACTCCATTTAGGGCACATGCGGACACAGGAGGAAAGACAAGGATTTTAGTAAGAGCATCAATACTTGCAGAAAGCAGTAGAGATCACAAGTTTTAGTTCAGAAAACAGTTTTCCTCAGCCTCAGGGTGACTATTGTAGGTGTGGAAGGCTGGCTGCCACACTGAGAAAAAAGATGTTGAGAAAGGTGTCAGCAGGAAAGAAGAAAGTTTAGTGAAGAAGGTGTTGTGACCAGTCTGATGGGGCTTGTCTTAACTGAAGCTGTGCTGTGTCAGCAGGGTTGGGGTATTGGAAGTTGTGCAGTTCTGAGAAGTTTTATGCAGTGTAAACCATGTAAAGTGCTGTGCTGGTTTGACTGAAAATGGGTTAATTTTCTTCATGCAGTTAGAAACCTTTACTTTTCATAGCCAGCACGCTCATTATTTGGGCTTAATTTGAGAACAAGAACATAACACCCCAGCACAGAGTTAGTGTTTTTAATTGCCCTGGTCTGACAGCCAAGGACATTCTGAGCGCTCTGCCCACAAGTGTGAGGCATCGAGGAAGTGGGGCAGAGATAGGGCAGAGCTTGACTGACATCCAGACTGATCAATAAGAGTATTCCATCCCATTGGCGTCATGTTTCGTATTTAAGCAGAGTTGGGAGTTGAGACCTTCCAGGGACTCTTTCACTGGCTTCTTGGTCACTTTCTCTTGTGCACATTTTTTCCTTCGCTCTTTTTTGTCAAAGCTGGAGGAGTTTTTCGTGCGGGACATTTAATCTGGCTTTTGCTGTTTTGCAGATGCCTCTGGGCTTTTCTGCCTTTTTCCTCTCTTTTCTCTCTCTGGGAACAGCTGCGGGATCAGGTGCCATTTCCTGGGACTGGCTGCTCAGCATGTTCATGAGGAATTGCCTTGAGTATCTTTTATTTCTATTTTATATATATCTATTAGTAGTGTATTAGTATTTTCTTATTTTATTAAACTGTGGAAAGGAAAAAAATTGAATTAATCTAAAGGACTGTGCATCTTGGGCCTGATTTTCACTTTCCACTTGTTCTGGTGGGAAGAAAGATAGTGCGACTCGTAGTTGGCTCAGTATAATATTGGATTCTGTTCCACTCAACAGTTTTCAGCAGGCAAGAGGAGCACTTGCAGGTAAATGCTTTTGCTTCCCCACACATCACGCCTCTTAGGGCGCAACACACAGTCACGCAGTGGGAATGATGCCTGGAATATCTGATTGGCTTAGAGAAACTGAGAAAGGAAGAAACATACTTAGAGCAGATGGTGTCTCTGGAAACTGCCAGCAGGTAACAAATCTCTGCTGACCATACTGAGATTTTTCGAAGTCTTCTCGTTTGGTCAAATTTGGGTGGATTTCCATGGGATTAAAAAAAGTCATATCCCTGACACCAGGTAGATTAGTATCAAATGTCAAGTCAGTGCTTCAATGTACAGAGCAGCTTGATGTTTTCAGTAAAGAGTCACGAATTTTAAAAACCTTAGAAGTGTAATATATTTCCTCTAGCTACAGCAATAGTTCAATCCTTTTAATGGAAACTTTCCCAAGAAAATCCAGCCTGAGGCAGGACCTGATATGAAACTTTTGAATCGGAAGAGTTATAATTTGACAAGGAGAAAATCAGCTGAAAAAATAACATACCAAACTATGGGATTCACTATCTGTAGCATCTGAAAAAAATATTCCATAACGTTTTTGAAATGTGTAATTGTGCATTTTATTTTGTTGGGAAAATGAAGATACTTGAGCATTTGAGAAAACAGTTAAAATATTAGAAAACAACTGCTGAAGTTGTATGTGGATTAGCAAATACTGATGAGTTTATTACTGTTAGATTCCCTTCTTCAGCTAATTATTTCAGCCAGGAGTGAGATCTGAAATACCCAGTAGTAACAAAAAAGAATGGTGGAGGCTCACACTTCCAATATTCTTGCACACAAACATCTACTACGGTAAATAATAGGAAAAAGAAGTTCATAGAATAAAAAAGGCTCAGTTTCATGTCATTTTCAGAGTTCTTGATTGTTTTTCACTTATGATTTTATTAGGTTAATCTTAGTTAACTCTTTGGAATTATATTATATTCCAAAGTTAGCAAGAACAATTTCTGATAAGTATCAATAAAGAGAATAAACTAATGGTTTGATTTAATTAAGAAGCAATATGTCTACCTACACCACCTGCAGAGCATGCTGTTTCCTAACTGAAATGTCTCTGTCTCTCATCTCTTCAAGGTTTTCCTTTTATTGGCTGTTGGTTATATGACCTCTGGTAATAAAGTATTTAATAGTATTATTTCCATCTGCCCACCTGGCTCAGTCTGTGATAACACATTGGAATTTGTGGGGTTTTTTGGACACAATTTAAATAATGACCTAATTGTTCATACAGTGTATGCTACATTTTGTATCTATTGGGAAATCTCAAACATAATTTAAATCATGTATCTTATTTCTTTTATTAAAATTCAGCATAAGGTCATAAGCACTTTGGTAGCATTTTTGCTTTCTTATCTTAACAGAGGGGTTGTAAAGATCAGAATAAGGATGAACTTTTTTTTTTTTACTTCCTTACTGCAAATTTCTGAATTATTCAGAGAAGAACCAAAGCTCCTGAGTGATTCTGGATCACTACAAATTCAGAGCTACAATGAGCCTCAAAAGGTGATCTATCTCATCTTTCTTCCCCAAGGACAGCTGAGTTATCTATAAATTAGTGGCAGGCAGATGATCATGTGGCATTTTTTTAAAATTATTGATAATGACAATTCTGCAAGGAATAATTTTTGTGTTTTACCACCCCCAAAATTGGAATTTTTTTTCTCATGTTTTATCTGAATTCATTGATTCATATGCATTGGTAACTTGTGGCACTGTGAGCCCTTATTCCACTAGCATGGGCAATTTCTATTTGTTTGTTTGTTTGTTTCCATTAATATATTTGATAGAAGATAGTCCTCATAATAGTAAAAAGGATTTGCAGAGTTTTCTTCTCACATACTTTTCTTGGAAAAGGATCTTTTTTAGTGGGTTTGAACTTCATAAGTTTTGATCTATTAAACAGTTTGCCCTGTGTTGCTATGATAAAAGTAGTACTTGTTTGTCAGATGATTACACAGGTCAAGCAACAATTCTGAATTCTGGCAACTAACTGGGTGCCAGTCATGTACAAATCTTTGCTTGGCTGTCCTATGTTTGTCTGGTGACCTGCAAGAAGCAGTTGTCACTTAATCAAGGCAAGGTCTCTGATTAAAGTTAATCTGATGATAGAATGAAACTTAATTTTTTTCTGTATTGATGTGAGAAATTTCATTTCTGATGCTATAATTACGATTGGTTTGATTTCTCATTTTTACATTATTTATGAATATAAAATAAGACTAATCAAAGCATCATTTTTATTTCACACACTTGCCATTTTCTGGTGTTTTTTGCCGTTAAACACCTGTTGAATTTCCATAACAATAGGGTTGCTCTGGTAGTTGGAAAGTTTGCCTGATCCTAGCAATTTCTCATTAACAATTTGCATGTGTCTTATTGGCTTCTTAACCTAGGAACTATTATTATTGTGATTAGGAGACTCTGGGCTTCTTGGCAGCGTTAATCAAAGGAAACTATGTCTGGGGTCATAGAACAAAGCTTATATATCCCCAGTGGAGTGCCAGAGTGGGCAAAGTATTTTCCAAATACAGGAATAAACACAGCTCTAAGGAGCTCACATCCTCAGCTAATACAAGAGATGATAAACAAGACACTGCAAACTTCTATTGGATGAGCAAAAGTGAATCGGTTTGAAAAGGCTGTGGTTATATAAAAGGAGTGGTGGACTGAAAGGGGACAACAAATTGACTCAGAAAATGCAAAATTAATCATTATGCTGGAAAACAGTAGAAATATGAAGTGTGAGCTGCTGTCTGAGGTGAAGTTTCAGAAATTAAATCCCACTTGCTTGTTCTCAAAACAAATAAATGATGCCCTTGAATGTGTGGGAAGAGAATTACCAAGGCCGTTTTATATTTCCTCCGAATTTATTGTTATGTCCTTAAAACTCTAGTCTGTAGGAGATGATTTGACAACAGGACTCTAAAGCTCTGCCAGTGATTCAGAAACCAGGGGATGATTTTCTCTAACCAGCAGACTATGGAGCTCCTGCAGACTGATAGCAATTCATTTAACGATCAGAATCTAGTACAGTTGCTCTGTGCAAGCAATGTCATTTCAAAAAATGTAACACAGTAATGGTTTGTAAAGAAGTCAATAGTTTGCTTGTTTTCCCTTGATGCTTGAAAGGTAAAAAAGAATGATGGGTTGAAAGACATATGTAAAATAAATAAACTCAAACCACCAGTTTAACGACATTTAAGAACACATCTCCTGTTCTTTGTACATCTCTGGGAGAAACCAGAAATAATTAATTCAAGTGAAGTATGAGAGTATCATAAATTATCCAACATTTCACAACAGTAACTTACTTTCTGTTAACAACAGCTAATAAAATTCTTCTCATGAGGAATCAGGGTTGGGACTATCTGATAAAAGGCTGAAAAATGTTTTTTGAGATAATAGATTGCAGTTAACTAATGTGATGTTTTTCACCAGCTTTTACACTATAGATTATGTGGAGTCAGTCCCAAGTCAATGAATGGGACTTTGCATACTAAAGAGATCTGTGGCCACAATCCTTAGGAAAAGATCAGGTCAGAATAACAGTAACCAGGAATGTGCTCTATGTATTTTTGTATGGACTGAGCTTTCTTTAGCACAACAGATCTCATAGCTGACCTTGCTTTGAACAAGTGGTTGGATTACAGATCTCCTGAAATCCCTTCTCACCTGAATGGTCTTAGAACTGATGAACCCAAGATGTTCAAGAATAGCTCTTTCCATTTGTGCTACTTCGTATCAAACAGAAATGTAGTCTTACATTACTTTGAAAAGTCATTTTACAATACGATTCACATTGCAAATGGTTAATTCTCAGCTACTGTTCATTTTTAACCAATTGCAAATAAATGTAAACATGTACAAAATGTTGTGGATTATGACCAAGACTGACTGGCCAATATATTGCTTCCATATAGCACTATTAAATATTAAACTAATGCCAACAATACAATCTACTTATGTTATTACATCTTTTAATTAATATTTATGTTTATAAGAAAATCACAAATAAAGTATGAAAGTTTCAGTCTCCGTGAATGGTTCTCTGGGATGATGTAACCCAGAGAAAAATGACAATACAGATACCCAGACACTATGCTGTTTTTTATTGAACTTTACTTGCATGTTGGCTATTTCTGTAAAATTTGTAACTTGGCAAGTACTACTTGTCACTCAAACATAACACCTTGGAGAGTGTTCAGAATTATTATTGTTATTGTAATATGTTTAAACTCAAACCCAAAACAGTTGCCGGGAAGCTTGATTTCTATCTCTTTGCTGCTTAAATCCCACAACTCCAAAAAGTCTGGAAGAGCTATGAGCCCTGGCAGCTTAACAGTATAATTTCGCCTTTTCTGCATTATCTTATCTGATCTTCCATTCTGCCTTGAGAGAATGCCACTTCTGACTCACAGACTATCTTGAAAGTGTAGCTGCTTTTGCTTTTGTGATACCTGTAGTCACTGACTCTAACTGGAATTACAACTTGTTTCTTACAGCAAAGATTTCAGCTTTTTCATTCCATGCCTTCTTCAGTTCCTAACAGTGACATATATGTACAACACCACTTTTTGGCTGCAGAGAACTAACCTAATTGCCACTAACTGAAACTTTAATCCTTCAAAAGCTAACTGAGTTCAGTTATTTTATTACAATTCGATTTATGTAAAATCAACAACTGGTATGAGAATTGTTGAGAAATGAAATCAACCACAGCAATACATAATTACAGTTGCTTAACTACATAAATGACATATTACCCAATTATTTTTAATGCTGCCTGTCTTTAGAACTTCCCTTTACATAAAAACATCTAAAAAGAATAATCCAAAATTAAGAAATAACAAATATATTAAAAATCAGAAAATGTTGTGGCAGGCATTTTCTGAGTGAGGAATCCTTATGAAATGGAAGAATTTCTATGTGAGAGATGCTCCAGGCTCGTATTTGTTGAACCAGCTTTTGATTATTTAATTTCTCTTATGTGGTACAAAAAGCAAAAGAGCAGAAGTAGACGTTTTCTTATATGGATTTCTCTTCAAGAGCTACTCCACTTGGCATAGACTTGGGGGAAAAAATCTATACAAAGGAACTGCAAAGGCACCTGAGAAGCTTTTGTGATCCATCCTACTGCTGCTCCAAGGAGAGAAACTGTGAATCTCAAAAGTTTTCAGCTTCTGGGGGGCCAGCAAGCCTTCAAATTTATGCAACTGATTCTTGCATGTAAACAGAAGTCAGCTTTGAAGCAAAATCCAAGCTATAGCTTGAGCTAACAGCAAAGCAGAAACAATCTCTATCAAGGTGTTGGTTTCGTTGGTTTCCTGTAGCCTTAATTCTGTTTTCATGTTCTAAAATATTCAATAACAATTATATGACTTTTAAAGGCATTTTCTATCACAATTCAGGTCACATTATAGATGACAACTGGTGCTAGTGAGACACAGATTAAGGAGTAAAATAAGTCAGACAGCTTCTGCTATACTGTGTGCAAGTGACATCTGTCATTTTAGCAATATATGTTTGTCTACAATTTTATGGCAGTTTCAATGCTTAAGGGAAAAAAATCTTAGAAGCAAGAGTTGCCTTTTACAGGTTACAAAAAAACCCAAACCAAACCAAACGAAACCAAAAAAGCCTCTTTAACACACATACACAAAAAGCAGAGTGAGAAAGAAGGAAATATCATAGGAAGAAAACCTGAAAGATAATAGGGTCATATAATTAAATCACGGAGCACTGGATAACCCTTCCCTGGAGAGACCTCAGGCTCTGAAAGCACAGGGTCATGCTTTTGATGGGAACCAGTAAGTCCTCAATTCTATTCCGCACTTTTATTGACTCAGCTTTGTTGGAAGGCTGATAACTCCACTTTTTTCCTACTGCAGAATAATTTTGGTCTGGGTGCTAAAAGCACTTGAACAGAATGGTGAAACGTAGCTTGAAATTCCCCCAGAGAGAGAAAAGAAATTACTCTGGTCTACACTGTTCCAGGAAGTTTGCTACAAACAACAGGCTATTGTATAAAAGAAAATGACAAATAGCTCACTATTTTTAAAATGTATTATTTATATGCACTCATCTATTATAAATATATTTTATATTTTTGTATTTAATACATTCAAAGTAGACTGAGTTCAGTTTGACTCTTGAAAAGAATGGACCGACCCCTTTTTGAAGAGATTTGCGGTTGTGAATATTAAAAGGACAGAAGTGCTTCTTCCTTGAACTGCAGGACTTGTCTGTATCGCCATTGTCCCTAACATCATCTGGGCTCTACACAGTTATTTTAAATCATCTTTCTTATGGCTCAGGCTACTGGATGTTTGAGATCTTATTCTGAGCTAACTTTCTCACACCAAACCATGTTCTGTAGCAAAATCTCTAAGGTGGGCTCCTGTCTTTGGACATTATAATAGATATTGTAGTGTTTGACCTAGAAAGCTCTTTGTTCTTAAGTGAAAGATCTAAGGGAACTTGGAAGACTGTCCACAGGGATATGGAACAGGCAGGAAATGAGAATAAAATTAATTATGGCTGTGTCCAATTGCTGTATGACACTGCAAGAGGTGGAGTGCTGAATTAGAATACACAGTACAGCCTCATCTGTTTCTATAACTGTTATCTATTGAATTGTTTGAAACTGAACTGGCATAAAATGAAATCATATGATCTCTCCTATTTTGTATGTGCCTTTATACATGTTCAAAGACTAAAGCAGCCAGTAGGATTCCCTGGGCTGAGAAACAATCAGGGTCTGCAAGAGAGTTTTTCAGAGAAAGGAAAAAGTTCTGTACATAAGACTCTAATTTTATCACATATCCAGCTGGGGAAGGGTGGAGGGACTAACCTGAATCATCCTCAAAGAACAATTTCTTTTTAAGAAGAGAGAGAATAAAATGTAAGAAGAAAAAGCCAACGGTTACGTTTGCAATGTTAGAAACTTTTTTTTTTTTCTGTACTATTTCAGAAGAGACAGTTTCTTCCCTCATCAAAGATCCCTCTGGAAGGAGCTTGGCACAGTCAAAAATACTGTTTTGCGGATGCTGAGACATGATTATATTTGCTGAAGCATCATTTCTTTTTTGCCTGGAACAGCCTTGCTTGCTGGCCCAATGGAAGATGCTATGGTTATGTGGAAGTGTGGCTTTGTTCACCTGCTTCTCAGGGAGCCCCAGGGCAAAGCAGAGCTTTTCAGCAGACTGCCATTTGTTTCATAATTTCGCTTCACAGTGCAAAGAGGCATCTTGCTGACCAAAACAGATCTGGCTGCCTAACTGACTGACTGAGTAGCTGCCTGTTGTTACTGGAAGGATAACAGACTTTGTGACAGGGTAATGGTGCTGCTTTTCTTCCCAGCAAAACAAACGATTTTGAAGGAAAAGCTAACATCTGTACTGCGATATTGATTGCAGTTGTGGTTCCATAACTGTGTCCAAAAGTAAGCACCTTCACATTACTGGAAAAGCTTCTAGCCCCACCTATTGTCAGCATTGCTTGGTATTTCTTTTTGTAAGACTGCATTCGGATGTTTATAATTTAGCCAAACTTTTCCGTGGGTTGAAGTTTCCTATATTGAATGACTGCTCAGGCTGATCATCTTTTCTTTTAAATTTCAGTCAGAATATTTCAGCTATTTTTAGGGATTTACACCGTAGAAAATCTGAGGTTTAGCGCAACTGAAAAAAAAGAAGTTCGAGCTTCTCTCTGTCTTGGAACCAAGATGTAAGATATGGCAGAGCATTAGCTGCTTTGAAGATCTTTCAACCAGCTCTAGGGTTGAGCTGAAACTGCAAATAGAGATACAGGGACTTATGCTGTATAAAAATGTAATTCTTCTTACATGTTGTGATAGCAGCTTTGAGATATGTTGAACTGGGTACTCTGAGTCAGTTGATAATTTTCATTTTGATCTCTGTGTCACAGGTCTTCGTTGTTTTTGGGATAGGATAACTGTGCTGACTGGACCCTTTCATCCATTGTATAAGGATATCTGGAGTCTCTCATCTCTTGAGGCTTTTTTTGAAGATCCGGCTGTTCCTGGAGCAGAAAAGAGAAGAGGAGAGGAGAGATGTGTTCACATCTTTATGTTGTCAAACGTAAGCATGAGCACAGTGGCGCAAATTTTAATCCTGGTATTTCTTCAGCTTTCAATAACTTTGATTTGCAAAGTTAATAATGTGATTTCAGTGTATTGTTTAACGAGTTTTGTGCAGACAAACCTAGAGCATCACAGGAACTATCTAAGCACATGCGAGGACAGCAGCAATGCTCAATAAACCTCATACCTCCACAAGGCCCAAAGGAGTGCAGTGACTGATGAAAAGGTAGGGAAATGCCTGTATTAGGGGAGAAAAAGTGGAGTGTTCACCTTTAAGGAATGGTAAATTTTCTGCCAAGGATAAATCAAATAAAATTATTTGCTCCCTATATTGTTTCCTTAATAATTAACTTTCAATTGTGGATTAATATGAAAAATGTCATGAAAGTGTCAAAGACAGAAACTTCAACAGATAGAAATAGTACAGATGCACTTCTAATAAAGTGGCTTGAGGCAGCCACCAGGTAAATTTTGGAGGTTTGAACTGGGAGATACATAGTGGATCTGGGCTCCTATTCAATCAGCTCTGAAGGGTTGCTTCACTGAAAGCAGATTGTCTCTCCAGAGGATGCTGTGGCTTACTCATAGCTTGAGTCTGATTCCACACTCTGCCATACCAAACCTCTCAAACAAGAGTTTCGAACTGTCTGCCTCCTTGGAGGAGGTTTCTTCCATGGCCCATTGATTTATCACTGAAAGACCACATGCCCTCAAACAGATCAGCTGCACTTCCTGCTCCAGACCTGGCTGAATGTGCAAACCTTCAACAAGTATCAGACAATTTTCTTTTACTTCTAAAGGCTTCAAAGATGATGTGTATCATAGTGCTATCATTAGTGTAGAGCATCAGATAAGCTGTCACAAAGGCAAACGCTACTGTAATTTTCACCATGTCTATAGTGAAATGCTTTTCTGTGTGTACATATATATATAAACTTTTTTCTTACATTTAAGTGGTCATATTAATTATGTCACAATGTTTGCACTGGTGTCCTCCTAAGCTATCGGCTCCTGGTGCACACTGCATCACAAAGCTATTCTGGGTGATCAAAACAGGTTTGCAGAACCGTCCCTCTGATCCCAGCACCTCTGTCAGGCAGCCTGAGGCTGCACTTCTATATTGTCACTTCAATATAGAGGCTTTTCAGTGTTATAGCTCAGCTCAGTAATTCTGTTTCTGCCTCCTACTGCACCGTTTCTCTTTCTGCTTGTTTTGCCTCTGAACTGTCTGAGCAGTCTGAACTCCTGATTATACAAAACCATCGTTGTTACACAGCACTTAATTGGTCTCCCATTAATCTACCCTGTTGGTTCTACAAAAGAGATAGATGTCTTTCCCTCCCTACTTCTCTCCCCATTGCTGGTGAGGGCATTGGGGCAGAGTTTCTCGCTTCTAGGTTTATGGTAATCTGGATCTTTCTTTTTCAGGGGGCCCGGTGCCTTCAGCTGGCACAACTCTAGTCTGAATTACTGTGAGATTTAATCAAATAAGAGATTTACATATCAAGGGGGAAGTGTAGGAGAAAGAAATTCTGAAGAGGTATGTGGATGTATCGGAAGACAGAAATTACTCCAAAGGTGAAACCTATTACAAACAGCCAGAAAAGTTAGTTACCTCTCACACAGCCATGGTTTTAGGGTTATGTTTCCAGAATTTATAGTATGATTTATGTCACTAACCCAGACTGTTTTGAACTTAAGGGAGCAATGAGAGCTGGTCTTGGTTTGCTGATAGATTTTCATTGGGGAACCTAACTTCTGCTGTTGATTGTCCCAGGTACTCAGCCTTTATTTTCAACTAGATATTACACAGTCTCTTCAGCACGGCTGAACTATAGCACCATTTGCAGACTGCTTGTCAGATAAAAATCCCTTAAGATCACTGAAACTTTCCTTCAAAACACAGCCATAGTTAGTCCTGGAAGATATGGTGTCTACAGGGAGTTGTCTGCCCCAAAAAACAGACCTGCTCTGCTACTGGAGTGACTCTGTTAAGTCAGTTGTATAGTTATTTGCATAAAACACCTTTCGCATAAACTGTTCCAGGATACTCTGCAGAATTAAATGGTACAATTACATATGAGGAAGCTCTGCTGTCAGACAGTCCTGTGAACCAGGTGTTGTTGTCACTAGTGAACAGTTTGCAGTCCTTCCCTAAAACACTCAGCCAAGGTTCAGAATCCAAAGATAATCAATATGTAAGCAAGTTAAAAACACAAACAGCACAGAGGTTTGGTGTCTGCTTACAAGCTGGAAATCTGAATGTTTCATAAACCCAGTGTTACAAAATAAAGACATAGCTTGCTGCCAACAAGTTTTAGCAGTGTACATTCCAGATTATCACTAATTTCTGTAGGTCTTGTTCAATTCAGTGCAGTTGTCTCTTCCATCCGTCAGTATAATCATAGTATACCAGTACTTCAAAATTCTTACATTTGGTTAACTCTTCACCTTCATTTCTCTCACTTCCTCTGTTAAATTACAATTTCTTTCCATTTCCTGCAAAGGTCTGCTATGTTCAGAGCTCTCAGCTCTTATTCGTGCTACTCAGGCTTATGCTATGTAAGCCTGTTTACTAAGTGACCTTTTTGTAGTGTTTTCATAACCTTACCATTGAGATGTTCCCTGTACTGCTTTTTAGAATAACTGAAATTACTTATTAGGTAGGGCTAGCCGGTTTGAAAAATGCTTTTCTGTGAAGCATCCTTAATATCTAGCATCCTGGAAAATGCATTCCGAACGATGAAAGCTCAGTAACTTGCAAACGTGTTCAAACCAAGAATGCAAGCAGTCTAACTTCAGGGATCAAACCTGGGCAGCAGAATTTACGATCCTCACCCCTCTATACAGCAACCAAAACTTCCAGGGGTGCTTCTGAGTCCTCAGTGGTTCCATGGGGAAATGTTATTGAGTAATCCTCTATGGCTTGTAAGTACTTCCACAGGAAACAGTCCACATGTTTACAGTCTACGGGGGAATTTTTTGATGTCTGAGAAAGAACACCGCAGAGATCCTAATTCTGCTTATGACTCTGCCATACACACCTCATTTAGCCTCCTATTCCTTGAATTTCCTGTGAGTGCAATAGTGATTTAGAAAAGTGCTTTAAAAATAAATTCATTCATGTATGTGAATGAATAGGTCCTAGAATGAAAGGAGTCATAAATCAACTAGATTGATAGCTATTGATTGGTTTACAGACAGAAATTGAAGACTATTCTGCCTGTTGTGATGTTATCTCCTTTTAATCAGTACTGTTGCAGGACCATCTATAGTAATGTGAAGAATTTAAAGGGACCACTTAAGTTACTGAATACTCAAAATCAAATAGTAAAGCAGAAAGGTTTTGTTAAAATCTGTTGTCTGATATTATTATTATTATAACTGTCTATAACAAGGAGTTCATAATTAAGAAGATGCAACTGTTTTTCCAGTGTGACAGCATTATAATGACCAGCATTAGAGCCAGTGTCATCTAACAGCAACTTGTTATATCCCAAGCATAACATTTACAAAAAAAGAAGCAATGCCAAATACAAAATAAACTAACCAAATTTCATAGAGTTCTGCACAAAATAATAAACTGATGGGTAGAGTATCATTAGGTAGATTAAATTTAGAAAAACTAATACAACCACCACTCAAGACTAAGGAAAAGCAGAAGTTTTCAACTTTCAGCCTATCTTAAAAAATAACTGATTGTCACTCTGTAATTTTCTTTCTCTTCCTGGAAGGACATTGAATTATTTCTCCAATTAAAGATCCAGCTGGTAAAAGTAGAACTTAATTGGTGAAGGTGTGCTGTAGGGCGCTTTAGGTAAGAATGTTTTTGGAGGGGTTTTATGGGAACATATAACAGGAAGTTATTTGCCTTGCCTGTTCTGAAATTGTGTAGATTGAGCCTTTTATCCAGGCTTAGTGTCACCTTTATTAAGGAAATATAAAACTCTACTGGGAGTATATTGTTCAGCTTTGGGATTTCATAGCATTTCTGGAAATGTCAATGGATTTTCAAAGATATTAAAGAGATCTGGCAGTTCTTCAAGAAAACACTGCTAAAGGCAGAAGTGCAAGCTGTCCCGATGCAAAATGATGAAAAAAATCTAGTAAGAGATCAGGTTGGTTAAATTGTGAACTCTTCATTGACCTCATGCCCAAGAACAGAGAATACAGAAAGTGGAAAGTACGGGGTGTTTCAAAAAGCTGGACCCAATTTCAAAGCAGTATATTATATGAATGAAACATGTTACAATTACACAAAAATTTATGTCTAGTGGTAAACATTCAAAACTCTGTGCCCCGCGCTGTTCAGTGGTACGAGTTTCATGCATGGGTGGTTCATGGTTGCAGAGGTATTTTGATTTCAAATTGGGTCCATCTTTTTGAAACACCCTGCAGACCAGATCTCTAAGAATGGATATAAAGAGACAAACTGAGCAAGGAGGAACAACATCAGGACAAAGCATAAGTGAAACACAGTTTTGAGAAAATATGATTGATGATAAGAAATCCTCAGTATCTTCACTCAATATATTAGAAGCAAAAGGAAGACCAAAGCCCATACTTTTCTGCTAAATAATGGACAGGAAGAGTGACTAACAGAAGACATCAAGGAGGCAAATTGCGTATGTGTTTTTTGAGGCTGTCTTAATAAAAAGTGTCAGCTGTGACTTAACAGAGTTATGGACAACAACAAAGGGGTGAGATCTTAGATTGGAATATGGAAAGAACAAATTAGAGAGTAGATTAGGTATATTAAATATTTTCAACTCACCTGAGTCTGACAAACTTTACCTTAAGATGCTGAAGACCTGAAGGAAGCCTCCTGGGACCATTAACAAGTTTGTGCCCCTGGGGAGAATGGATTATTTCCCAGGACCTGTCCTTAGTGAAGGGTGGAAAAAGGGATCCAAGAGATCTTACAGTAACTGTTCTATAGTCAGTTTAACTTCAATCCCTGGAAAACAAACAAACAAACAAGCAAACACCCCCTCAAACCAAAACCAAAACAAACGAAAAAACCCAAAACAAACCAAAGGAAAACAAACAAACAAACAAAAACCCCACAAAATCCCACCCACATACAAAAAAAAAAAAACACCACAAAAACCAAACAAATCCTAGAAAATCAAACTATTGGAAGCTTTGGCAAAACTATGGGATGGGTAGCAGCAGCAGACTTGGATTTCTTCCAAGCAAATCTTGTCAGACTAGTCTTGTTCTCGTCTGTGGTAATGTAGCTGGTGTTTGAATAGAGAAGTAAAAATAAATTCAAATATTTAGGCTGCTGTGTGAAAGTTAAGAAAGTTAATGATATCTGTCTCTTGTTACAGAAACTGACAGACTTAACAGATTTGTATGGTCTTTTATAGTTAATTTATGCAGTTCTTTGAAAAGCAGCTGTTTGTCCATTTGATTTTCTTGGGCTGTCAATGTTGTGCACAGAGCAAAAAACACACTATCAATTTGAACTCATAAAAGTGGTGATCTGAAAGCCTTGAAAGAATTTAAAGAACTAAATGCACATTTCAAAACAATTACAGGCAATGGGACTGAGGCTAGCTTCATAGGCTGTGCAACAGGTGAAGGAGCTCAGGATTGCACTTGAGAAATACTGAACATACCACCAAAATCACACTATCTTATAGCAGATTTTCTCACTTTAAAGTAACAGGGACCAATGCTGTTGTGCTTACCAAAATATACATGTAACAACAAATCATAAGCTAGAACGAAAATCTCAGATGAAACAGATTTTTTTTATTGGTATCACTGGCCACGCAGAAGTATGGACCCCAGTCTATGGGTGCTTCAAACAACAGACAGCTAAATATGAACACTTATTTAATGAGCATGGAACTGCAAACAAAAAATGCATGAGTGTTAGTTTCTGCAAGGCAAATGCAGAATTTGTCTTAAAATAGAACCTAAAATATTAACTGTGGCAGAAAATTAAAATTTTTCCTTCTGAAGGAACAAAGCCTCCTCACTACCCTGCTTGCCTGGTTTCGAGATGCACAGTTTTGCCCTTTAAGGTCATTTCCGTTTTTAAGCCTTATTGCTTGGTGTTACCATGGTTACCGATCATGAACTGAAATTGCTGTGTAATATAGTTTATTTCCAGCCATAATTGTGCTGAGGCTCTAGCACTCAGCTTTGAGAAATTAAAGGAGACAGGCTCTAAGGTGGACTTGACAAAAGTCGCTAATCCTATGGGTGATAAAAACCGCTTGGATTTGTGGGCTGCTTGTTTTTTACTTACAATGTTCATTGGTATATACAGTGTCATTACAGATGTAGCCCAACGTGTGGTAAGTAAGTCTTGTTTTAAATGTCATCAGTTTATGAAGTTAAATTTGGTGTTTGAGAAGACAGAGGGCAGAGAACCAACCCCCATCCTTGAAATACTCACCCCTCTCAGTCCTGAAAAAAGTAACTCTTCTGTTTCCTGTTTTCCCAAGTCCATCCTTGTTGAAGTCCTTCACCTGTCTGGGCATTCAAACACAGTATCTTTTGCTTCCTCAGGTATTAAATCTAATCAGCACACACAAGTTGCACCTTCCCCAGTGAATGGTACCAGGGCAATAAGAAACTGAGAAACAATGGGAACCAACACCCTGTCAGCCAAGTAATTTCAACATTTGAAGGAGGCAGGACTTCATCTTTAATTGCAATTCTTCGACATTATACAGGTCTAACTTATATCACTTCTTTTACCTAGTATGTTGTTTGCAGTGATGTGGGTAGGACCTGCTTCAACTTGAAATCGGGAACATGTTATTACTCAGTGGTGCCCTATGACTTCAAAGACCGTTAACATTTTCTTGTTTGCCTTTGTTTTGGTGATAATAGCCCCATGCAAAAGGCTTCACTGAAATAAGTCTGCTGAGAAACATCACTCAGTGATGTTTCTTCTGGGTAAGAAATGAGTCAAGGCCCTGCCATGACTTCTTAACACAGTGGGAGATGCTGCCCTCCTAGTGTGATAAAATGCCCAGGAGCATTGCTTATTAAAAAAGGCAGGGTGCTACCTGCCTGGCAGAGTGCTGATGTGGGTGACATGCATAAACTCCTGCTCAGGTGATTGCATTTTAGAGACATCTTCTTGTGTCTGTAGTGACTACAGCATCAGTTTCTGTTTCCTGGGGTCACTGTGTCCTACCACAGAGTAGCCTTGGTTCAGTGGAGGTAAAATAGCTTCTGCTTGAGACTTTCTTCTCTTCAGAGAGCTGCTGTGCCACCTGAGAAGACAATGTTTATAAGAAATGTGAAGATTTTAAACCAAAAGATAGATTGTTTTTCATATTTCCTAATGGTTTTATAGTTTTTTTCCAGCACTCACATTTGTGGCTGCTAGAGTTTTTGCAGCTGATTGAAGAGATTTTGCGCTCTAGTATAGATGATGGTAAACAGAAAAGCTAATTCACAGAATTAACTAGGCTCATACCTGTGAGTAATCTGACTGTGAGGAACTGATTAAAACAGTCAAATTCACACTGTATAAATTAGATGAACTCTAGATTTCTAAGCTCCAGTAAGCTAAATTTCAATACCACTAACCTACTGCTTTCCTAAAACAAGAGGGACCTCTGGGCATCCTGAAATTCACACAGGTGCTCAAGATAAGGTACAGGATAGGTCCGATGAAAACTGGGAATGTTATTGGTCCCTGTTGCTGTCTTAACCTGGAAGTAGGAGACACAGCTTCTAGGCTCTTCTCTTTTCTCTCATTTTTTAAAATTTTTTTCTTTCTCTCCTGTGCAGTCTAGCTACCTACCCTACTAATTAGAGATCTAATTGCAACCCTCAAACACTCCCCTAAAGTCAAGCTCAGACTGACTGTTGTGTTTCCTACTGACTGTTTTAGGCATTGCTTCAAGCAAGAACTATGCATTTTGGTTTATTAGTCAGGGAAGATGTGTTCATCCACGAGCTGTAGAGAGTGTCTGTGTATTAAAGCAAGTTGTCTGGATCCCTGCTCTGATACTAAGAGCATACAAGTTGGCTACTGCAACACCTGATTTATGCACTTAATCTAGCAGTCTGGATTTTTTCCCAAAGACTCCACTAAACATTAGGAGAAAACACCTGATATCTGTTTCAAAAGTGTAATTAGGATGACCTTTCTTGGTTTCTTTTTAAAGCCTTTGTTTCTTGTTACTGGGATAATTTATGATGCTGGTTTATTGTATCCTATCAGTTTTTTGTTTATTACTTTGAAGTGCTGTGTAGTGTCTTGAATGCCTCTGGAGACGAACCATGAGAACTTAAACCACTGCATCTAATTCAGTGACATTATCCTGGCTGTGACTCAGGTGCTTTATGTTGAAGCGTGTGATTTGAAGGATGTCACTAGTGTTGCAGTGAAACAGGATCAGGAACTCCTGTTTTGGCAGGTTTCCTGTATTTCTTCCATATCCATCTCAGTGCATCCACACTACTGTATGTTTAACTCCCATAGTAAGTACAGCAACCTCATGATTTCAGTACTTGAAAGGCAGACAATTCAGACTACTGCTACACCCCATCCTTTCGGAGACAGTCTTGTAGACAGATTATCTATGCAATACTGAACCTGTTACATCACCTTAAGGCTGGGAATGTATACTGGTATGGGTGTCTAATATGTACTAATGTAAGCATCTAAAAGTTGGATGTCTAACTATCAGCTAGTTACTCTAGATTCCATTTAGGGTTTCTGCAGATAGAAAGTTGCTTGTTGAGCTGATGCACTCCAAGGAAGGTGTCTAAGGCTGAGATCTGTTAAGCAACTGAATTGATTTACTGTCTCAGTGACTGAGTCAGTCACCCAGCTCCCTACATAGAGCTCTCTTTTCATTCTCCATCTCTCCTGGACCTGTGCTGTCTATTTGCTTTTCTGCGCTGGCTCTGACCCTCAGCAGGTGAATCCTCTGTGAGTTACTTGAATTTGGTCACCCAGGAATAGATGTTCTCTGCCGGGATAAGTCAAAAGGGCTCATGGAAAGGACTCACAAGTGCTGAGGTCAGAGCAACACAAACAGTGCGAGCATAAGGGTAGATGTGTGAGGGGAAGAGACCCTATTGGTAGAGCACAGTTAGTGTGACTCCCTGCATTTTAAACAGACAGGTGTTGGGCCCATGTTAAGGAGAAGATCAAACTTTTTTCTGTCACATCCTCAAATTGGCCTAAAGCCTATATCTATGTACAAACTTGTGACCAAATACTGAAAGGTTTAGGCTTTCATCTCAGTCCTGCACTCAGAACATGATGATATTCCCTATTTTCACTTACCACTGACTGCAGTTCTCCTGGGAAACAGGCCACCTGAAGAGGACTTATTTAACTTCTTCAAGCAGTCCTCAGAGAACTGCTGGAAATCCAAAGTAATTCATTTAGTTTGTCCTTCCCCTGTTCTGAAACTCCAGTACTTGTCTCTGTGAACCTTCTTCCCTGTTCCTCTGTGCTGTGATCATACAAGATATTTCCAAACTGGTTATAAAAAGCATATATTTTTGAATATGCAGGCATTCTTCCTCTGTAGTTTTCCAAAAAGTCTTCAAAGTCTGTTTTGAAGTGTCTTCTACATCACCGGTTCTCTGCACGTCTTTTTCTGTTTCTGAGCACTTTTACAAGCCTCATTTTGTAACTTTTCACTCCTGCAAAAACAACACTGACATAAGATTAACTGGCTGTCTACAAAACCAGTGAAGGGAAAATGGACTAAACTACTGCTGCCATTCTCAGTTCACTGCTAAGAGGTCTGCAGAGGGCCTTCTGGTAGACCTGGAAGCTTCTTGCTCTCATACCTCACTGACCACCCACCTACCCATCTCCTAGGACCCACTGTGCATGTATTCAGAATTGAAATTAACCCAATGCTTTGCTTGAAATTACCCTGAACCAAATGCTATGTTCATCCACCCTCACGTAAGTCTAAAGCAACTTTAGTAAATAAAGAACACATTTTTTTTCTAACTTATAGACAGCAAAATTCTCCTCCTTCATTGAAAAAAAGTGTGTGTCCACTGAATCTTTTTTAAGAGCTATGAAAGAAACAGCTAATTCTACACACTAGAGAACCTAGTTATAGTAAAGGTTCCTGCCTTTCTAGTTACCCCATAGTAATGTAGTCAAGTTCAGTTCAAGTCCGTGGCTAGCTTTCTTGTCAAAGACGGACTAAAAGGTAATTTCTCGGCTTTTTTTTTGTTTCCCTGGCCATTTTAACATTGCAATTTTAAAGTGAATTACTTGATGGCAGGGATCAAAGGCAAATCAGTAAAGTCACTTTCCAAAGGCAATTTTTTATAGTTGCCTTTTCTAGGTTCTTCTCTGATTATAAATACATTTGATTATCTAAAGACAAAGGTGTCGGAAAGGTATTTTAATGCAGAATTTTTTTGTTAATGTAGATTAAAGATAATTATGGAAAATATTTTTTAAAATTTTACAGAAAAGATCCTAGACAGACTACAGATAACGTATCACTAATGCCAATCTAGGCAACTGCCAGTCTTCCTTCTCTGGACTAAAAGCAACCTTTTATGCCCAGAGTGATATGTCATTCCCCATCCAAGTAGAAGCCTTAACATAATAATCACAGGGTCATAGAATAATTGAGTCTGGATGGGACCTCTGGAGGTCATTTGTTTGATCCCGTGCTCAAAGCAGCAGCAAGGGTCTTGTCCAGCAGAACTCTGAATGTCTCCGAACTTGGAGATTCCACAGCCTCTCTGGGCAACCCATTCCAGAGCTGAACTGCCTACATGGAGAAAATATTTTTCTCGTATCTAACTGGAATTACTGTTGTTGGAACCTGTGCCTGTTGCCCCTTTTGCTTTTGCTGCTTACCTTTGAGAAGAGTCAGGTTAATTTTCTTTGTGGCAAAGATGGAAGTTACTTTCACAGGACAGATGGTCCATGTCACTATTCTGAAGAGGACCAAGAATGCTGCCACTTTCCCTGGCAAATATTTCCTGACATGATCTTTAAAACCTCCAGTAATAAGGATGCCACAGTTTAGGTAGCTTATTAGTGCTTATTGTTCTTTGTGGTTAGGAACACATTCCAAAATACCTACAGAAAGTGAATTATTATTATTTTCTTTTACTCCCTGGAAATGAAAAGTCATATCACAACCCTTTCAACTATCTTTTAAATACTGGAATTTTATCATGTTCTCCCATACTTCTTTTTTTATCTCAAAAATAAACTGAATTACCTCTGCATTGATGGATAGATCACATTTTCTGAAGTCTCTCAGCATTCCTGTTATTCTTCTTAGTGTAAGTGCATCTCTCGTAAAGTTTAGTGCCTCAAGCTATATGGAGACAAAAAGATTAATTGCTTCATAAGTTCTGCAGATGACACTCCTGTTCATTTGGGATGGTGATTTGCTTTGTTTGTAACACATTGCATTGTAGTCCTGTCACACAGTTTGTGGTCTGCAACGAACTTTAATGCCTCTCCTCCAAGGTACTGTTTCATTCATGTGTCTTCTTTTTGTCTTTTTTTTTTTCTTTTTAATATATTTTTGCAGTTATGTTTTTCTTTCCCTGAGTTGGTCTTTGTTGTTTACAATTTTTTTGTTGTTGTTGTTCTTATTTTCAAACCCTTTTTTTCCAGTCTCAGGTAATTATCCTGAATTCTAATCCTGTCCTCAGTGGTGTTTACAGTCTGCTTTGTGCATTGATGTCTACACATTTTGTAAGAGCCTCTGTTCCATCAGCCTACCCATTAATCAAAATGTTCATTGACACTCAGGAGCTCAAGCAAGTGCCCTGTTAAATCTCATTTGAAATGCTGTGCTAATTTGGCGTGATCTACTAATATTTACTCTGGAATAATTTGCTGCAAAGCCACCTTTTGGCAGTTTTATCTAGACCACTTTTCTCCTGTTTCCATGAAACAATGTTGAAGAGTGTGGGTACTTAAAGCAATATTGTGGGGAAACTGAGAAACTGAGCTCCAAAACATCAATGTAAATAGCTCACTTTACTTATACTCTGAGGCTACAATATCCGCTATCACCTAGACCCTCCCATCTTCAAATGCTTACACTGCATAGCTGAGAGAAGTCTCCTACCAAAATCACCTGAAACTAGACATAGGTATTCCTGCTTTCTCACAGGCCTGTTGAGACAGGAGAAACCCAAACACACATTGACAAAATCTTACCCCAAGGCATTTTTCTTTTTTATTTTTGTCTGTGTAACTATATTCTTTCTCTGTACAACAGCTTTGTGATAAACACTCTTTGTTAAGCCTCCCTGTGTCTTCGCCGTGGATTTTGCCAATAGAGCCGAGTCAACTCTGTGGGCGATTTTCTTACACCTCTAGACAATACAAGTCTGCCAGCAAAATCCTGTGGCGGGGGCCTGGCTTCAATGCTTCAGGTCCAAACAATGTGTTTGCTTTTAAAAGCCTCCTCCCTTCCCCTAGGCACTAAATTTACACTTGTCATTTGAGTGGTGACTCATACCCTTCTGACTCAGCCGCATCTAATCAGTGGCCTATTGAAAAACATTATTTTTCCCGGACTTTTAAGAGCCATGTGTCAGTTTGCACACTAACCACCAATTCATACACTAACAACCAACATGAAGAATAATCTAGATCAGACAGTCAGCTCCACATCTGGACTTCAAATAAACCAGTGCCCAAACTGCATATTTGCTCTGAGCTTGTCCAATTCAAGCAGTTTTGCAGCCCTGAAAAGAGTTTGTTTTGTCCTCCAATGGCAGCAGGAAAAATAATGTAGACATTTTTCCTGTTCAGAGCTTCCTCCATGACAGGCTAACAGATGCAAAGAAGCACTCATGAAATGTAGACCTGGGAGTGAAGTCCTGCCCAGACATTGACGATCTCTTATCTAGTTGTGAGCAGGTTGGTTCCAATCAGAACTGGGTATTTTAAATTTACCCTCTTCTACTTCCCATGTTTTACTTCACATCACAAAGAAGACAGACACTGGATTCCTTTTTTCTAAAACCAGAATGGAAGATAAAATCTAGATGTTTCACTGCAGCTGCTAATGAGTGTCCACTCCAGTGAAGCAAGTTAGAGTGCCCCTGAAACACATGCAGTGTGGACAGTGGGTTGTTCATACAAAGTGTTTCTCTCAACAGATCCATTTATGTCAGGTCACAGTACTCGCTAATGCAGATATGGGCTTTGTCCATCACATAGATCCCTTCCCACCCAGCTCCAAGTTCCTCAGGCATGCCTCCTCCCTTGTCCCCAGCAGTGTGCTTCTGCTGTTTTACTGCAAATGCATTGGTGCCTTGTGGAGTGAGTCCTTTCCAGAAGCTAAGTCATGGAAACGTTACTTGCTATTCTGGGAGAGTGATTTTCTGTAATTATTGTATACCACTATGTCAAGGCTAATCACTGTCTTGAGGTCCTCTGTATTCTCTCTGGCTTTTTGGTCTCACATTGAAGGGGTCTGGTCTCTTCTTAAGAAGTCAAATAGCTCAAATGGTTCTCCAAAACAGCTAACTCTTCAGTCTCTGCCCAGTTACAAGCTTTGTGTGTTTTCACTTTCCTTGTGAAGTTTGTGCAAATGTGTCCCTCTCATATGTTGCTTCTTTAGGTGGAGTTCAGGTGTCTTCAGCATCAGTTATAGAGATTCATAGTCAACTCTTCCTGAAAGAAACAGACCTAATGAGAAACCACATATTGGTAGAAGAAAAACCATCTTCTTGCTGACTTCGTATTCTCAAACTGATCATCTTTTATTCAGGATGAAATGCTTGTAACATTCTCATGTTATCCCCCATTCCAGATAGTTACAGTTATGGTGTGGCTTTTCCTTGTTCTATTTATTTTTACATTGAAAACCAAGCAATGTCTAATAATGACTGAGATTTGCTCTCACTCGCTGTCTAAATCCCAAACACTCGGCCTTGTATAATGGAAGAAAACTCTACCATTCATTCAGCTTTGGCAACTCTTTAGTTCAGATACTGATTTTGTCCAGAACTTTACACCTAACTTAATCTATACAATGCTTCAGGAGCTGAGGCACCTAACTCAGAGCAGTGGATTTCAAACCACAGGCTGCTAGATTTCTGTCCGCTCAGGAACATCTGGAAGAGAACTAAAACTTGAAACTTGACCACTTGATTCTCCTAAAAGTGCTTGAAACACAAAATTCCTCCTCTTGGGCCAATAAAGGAGAGGAAAATAACTGTTCTTGTTTGATGCCAAATAATAATTAAAAAGAGATTGTGCATCCTTTTTCTTAGGGAGAATAATACGAAATACACATCACAGCTTTACAAAAAAAAAAAAAGTTTTAAATTAGCAGAAAAGAAGTTGCTTCACTGAAATATCTATTTCAGAGTGTCTCCATTAAAAAGGCAGATATTGTGACAGTTTTTATACCTGCATGGAAATATATCACAGTCACCAGAATTAATTTAAACTTCATCCTTCATTATAAAAAGTGGCCAACCATGGCTGCCTTTTGCCATATTCATGATTTCACAATGCTTACAGATTGCTGTAATGCAACTGTGTGGAGTTTATGAATGTGACAAGAGAGATGGGATTCATTGTCCTGGTAAAAAGGAGCCCATTCAATGCGGGTATGTCAATCAGATTATAAAACAGTGAGAGAACAATTTATTTTCTGCCTAAGGAGGGTGGCAGCATAAATCTCTAGAAATTCAGTAGGCACTTGACTTGACAGCATCAGGATTTCCTGCTCACAAAAAATGTAATGAACTGAAGAAAGGCAGTGATAACGTCAATCACAAACAGTGACCTTGATATAATTTCAATATGTCACCATCAGCGCACTGTAAAATGCAGCAGGCTTAAAATAATTGAATAGTTCTCAAAAATTCAAACCAATAAACTAAATGGTTGCCAGAGGAAAACAAAAGACTATTTACATCTGTTTTTTTCCTGATAAAAGCTGCTTGAATTAAAAGTCTGAGATTGTTTGTCATCTTTTTACTTAATGGCTTACTTAAAAGACTAGTAGAAACAAACAAACAAAAAATCAGAAAATGAATATCATACAAAGTAAGATTCTCCAATGAATTTGGATTCAAAAGGATGAATCCCAGAATTTAAAATCCTTCTGGAAGTTCATAATTATTTTATCCAGTAGAAAAAGTCTTTTCACAAGTTATTATTATTCTCTGAAAATAATAATAATAATAATAACAACAACAATAATAATAACAATAATAATAATAATAACAAGAAAAACAAGAAAAATAATAAAAATAAGGAAGTTAGGACATCAGGAGAGATTAATTAGACACACAGAGCAATGTCTCACAGTTTCACAGTTCTATTTTTATGAATAACACTAATTTGTTTAGAATTTTACATTTCAAAAGACTTTATGCAGGTAAGTTTGGTGTTGAGCTTTGAAATCACCAATTTTTTTCCAATAGTTCAGTTTGGTTTTGGTCTTTTTATTTTGAAAACTGAAAACTTTTTCTGCCTATAATGCCTCCAGGACTAGTATGGTGAATGGAAATTTTGACTCCTATTCTTACGAATGTGCACGTATTTTTGTTTCTCTAATAATATTATTGCTATTTAATCAATTTCCATGCTTTCAAAAAAATATTTTATTGCCAGTATATAACAGTCGCTGGCTAGTACTGAGTCACAAAGAACATCAAGAAAATGATTCTTTTCACCTCTCTTGTGGGAAACACAGAAACTGCAGCAAAGAGCGATACGCTTATGAAGTCTACTAGGGACTAAGAATGGGTTTTCAGTCTTTGAAACACTTCAAAATTTGTTGGTTGAGATGATCTCTGGAGGCCTGTTCAAACTTCACTTATTGTAATATTTATGTTGTGGTTTTTTTTTTTTTTTTTTTTCCTAAAGGAGGAAAATGCTAAAAAATATGTTTTCCCTTCTTAGGCTGGAGCAAGCTCTGGAGACTAAGCAAACCTCATTAGGAGACAAATAAGTTTTGCCATTGGCTTCTTACCTATCAGCATGTCATAGTGGCATGCAACTCACACTGCTCATTTCATTGGGAGCCTCAGTTCATAATTTGGCTTATAATAAAGTACAAATAAAGCTATAACCCTACTTCACATAGGTTTTATGAGGATTAACAGACTGCAAGTTATGAGGTAACATAGCAATAAGGTTGGCTCAATAACCATAGTAATTCCATGGCATATCCTGAGTTGCTACAATAAAACCATGCCTACCTGGTTTCTCAGACTTCTTCTAAGGTATAATCCCAGGTGCAGTAGGAACTGCATCTCACATGTCATGGGCATCTTCCCAGCAATGGGCTCACTTCCTTCACCTGTCCACAGGCAGAATTCCATGATTTGACTACTGAGAAAAGATAAATTGGTTATTTCGGTTTTCTGTCATGTGAAATGATCCAAGACAGTTTTTTTCACACAATTCTCCTTTGCTCAGTCAAAGATATGTAGCAGCATGAAACAGGGTAGTGCACGGCCTATGTGCCTGAGTTTTATGCTGAAAACTTCTTCAACTCAAGGTGGGGACTGATCCAGCTGCCTAAGCCATCCTTTACAGCCTACATCTCAATCAGTCTGTTCTTCCCAAACAGGCCTATGGGCTAATTCTCTTATCTGCCTTCCAGGAGAAGTCCATTAGCTCTTTAATATTCTTTTTGTATTAGGTCTTGACAAGCCATATTACTTTCCCTAGCATCTGGTAAAAAAAAAGCTTTCCCATGAATGTTCAACCTGTGGTTCTCTTTCTCTCTTGGAACTGTTTACCTTATGACTATAATTTCTCTTCTTTTTGTTTGCTTTAGAGCTCCCTTGCTTTGACATTCATATGAGAGAATAATATCAAGTGATGGTCTAAATTCAGTTATACATATTATTCATAGAAATGATATAGGTATAAGACTCAAGTGTGCAATTGTTTCTTGGGTGATGAGAGGGCATGCTGTGGTTAAAACCTAATGCACTGATAAATAAATTGCAACTGTCATACTTTGATGCCGTGCAGATATTGGCAGCATCTTCCAAAAGTGAGAGTAGAGCTATTTTCAACAAGATATTGAAGTGGGACGATTTTAATGGATCACTGCAAATCAGATAGAAAAGATGGAAATTGATTCAGTCGATTCAAATCTAGATGGTATGATAACAAAGTGTGCATTATAGGCACTTCAATCAGATAATCAGCCTTTACATCAAAGTGCAGAATATACTAAAAACTCACATCAAGCCCAGAATTTCTAAAGGTAGACAGTAAAGCTGAGAAAATTATGGTGTAGCACAAAGGACAGTGGACAGGATCACATCGCAGAGACACTTATTAGTGGGGTCTGTAGCTGATGATATATGTCCACTCTAATAGTGCAAGTTACTTCTTGAGAAAATAAAACATAAGGGGAAAAGAGAGGAAGAGGAGAGGAAGAGGAGAGGAGAGGAGAGGAGAGGAGAGGAGAGGAGAGGAGAGGAGAGGAGAGGAGAGGAGAGGAGAGGAGAGGAGGGGAGGGGAGGGGAGGGGAGGGGAGGGGAGGGGAGGGGAGGGGAGGGGAGGGGAGGGGAGGGGAGGGGAGAGGAGAGGAGAGGAGAGGAGAGGAGAGGAGAGGAGAGGAGAGGAGAGGAGAGGAGAGGAGAGGAGAGGAGAGGAGAGGAGAGGAGAGGAGAGGAGAGGAGAGGAGAGGAGAGGAGAGGAGAGGAGAGGAGAGGAGAGGAGAGGAGAGGAGAGGAGAGGAGAGGAGAGGAGAGGAGAGGAGAGGAGAGGAGAGGAGAGGGAGAGGAGAGGAGAGGAGAGGAGAGGAGAGGAGAGGAGAGGAGAGGAGAGGAGAGGAGAGGAGAGGAGAGGAGAGGAGAGGAGAGGAGAGGAGAGGAGAGGAGAGGAGAGGAGAGGAGAGGAGAGGAGAGGAGAGGAGAGGAGAAGGAAATAGGGAAACTTCTTCCCTGTGTCCAACCAGGAAGAGTAGAGATATAGTCCCAGGCAACCATCCTCCTCTGGGGAGGTACTGACTGGGCTGTAAGTAAGGATGAAGATGAGGAAAATAACGATGATTTTTGTCATGTGTTTTAAGTGGCACGAGATACTTTTCATTGTGAGGTATTTACTCTCTCTATTGTTTCCACTTATAACACTGTTAGTGCTGACCGAAGCACACTAACTGGGTGCAAATTTTGAACATTGGCTATTTGTTAAACTTTTGTGCACACAAATTATTGCATAATATTGGTTGAATACTGAAGTTATGACTCTGTTCTTTGCTATTCAATATGCCTCTTTTTTTCCACTATGAGCTAAGATCTACAAAACAAGACGTGAGGAAAGAGGGACAAAGTGGTAGCTCCTTCCCATGAGAACTTGCCCTGACAACACTATTGAGGTTTCCAGATGCAGGGCCACGAGGACAATGCAGGAATAAATGCAGAAAATGCCACTACTGAGACTCTTAAAAATGTGCATAAATGGGTACACAGCTGAGAATAGCATAAGGCACTGTGCAATAGTACGTGCCATTTTGTTTCATACGCTTTTCACATGCTTGTTTAGGAAATATCAGCTAACTCAATAAAAATTCCTATTTCAACTTTACCTGGACTTTAATGTGTCCTTATCACTTGGCAGCTATCTATAGCAGGTCCCCTAAATGGCCATTTCAGCTCCAGTTGAATGCACAATCTCATATTTGCTATGGTGCTTATTAAAAAATCACAAACATATTACTTCCACAGCATTTTTTACTGAGTTGTTTTGACTAGTTAGTTCCTAGAGATTGTGTGTCTGCTGTAACCTGTTGCTGTTGGGATTTTTCTAAACTTAGAAAGCCTTTAAGACAAGGAATATCCTTTTACTGTATATTTGCAGAGTACAAGCACATCGGAGGAAGCACGCAGTACCACAGTATAAACAACAAATAATAAAAATAAAACGTTTGACTGATTCTCACAACATTTATGAAAGTTAATGCAAAGCAGTCCAGGTTTACATGGTTGAGTATATCCCCTATGTAAGCATCTCTGACAGTCTTCTCAGCCATTCTATGTACTCTTTGTTATCATGAGTCACATATAGGCATTGATGAAACTGATGGGTCTGCTCTGCACAGTGCAAGAGCAGAGTGCTCCACCAAAGCACAATAAATGCCTTTGAGTACTTTGTGGGCCGTTATTTGGTCATGTCAAATAACCACCGATGAAAACTGTGGTCAGTAGACACAGTAGCTTTTGTGAGAATTATAGTGCTGAAAACTGATGTGAAAACTGTAATTTTAAGAAAAAAACCATACTTTAAGTTCTCCCTGAGATTCCTCTTGAAAGGGATAAGACTTCTGTATAGCTTGTCATTCCATGCCAGTCCTGAAATGTTGAATATAATTTTCACAGAAAGGCAACCTTTTGTGACAAGATTTTTAGAGTTTGACATTTGGAAAAGAATGAGGTTCAAGCGGAAAGTGGTGAAAATGGCCACAAATGAGTATTTCTAAAAGGTTTTACCTTAATGGACTGTAATGAATGTAAAGATATGCAAAACTATTAGGTGAATGAATCCAGAAGAGACAAATTAGAATGAATTAAAATATTGCTCAACAATATAATTAGCCCTTCAAAATTGCAAAAGAGTTATCACTTAGTTTGATAAAATCTGACTCTAACCCTGAAAAACAGCAAGAGCCAAATTTTACACTCAATTAAAGTTTTGCAAATTTCATAAATTTGGAGGAATTCCTCTGACTTAGCACTATCCACATGGAAACTGGTGTAGGAATCTCACTGACTCTGTTTCTTCCCTGTATTCCTTCTAGTGCAGTTTCTATAACTACAGAAACAGCCCACATCTTCCTGTTTATGCTTTTGGGTTTCGGTTTTTTTTGGGGTGGTTTTCTTTTTTTTTTTTTTTTTTTTTTGGTGGGTGTGTTTGTTTGTGGGGTTTTTTTGTGTTTGTTTGTTTGTTTGGTTTGTTTTTTGTTTTTTGTTTTCTTTTTTTCCATAAAACCCAGTTGTTTAAAAGCTTAATCATTTTCTGAGCTGGTTGTTGCTACCAGTAACAGAATTACATGTTTGCTGTGATTAAAAGCAGAAAATCCAAACCTAGCCATCTTTCATAACTAGTTCTTTAGACAGAAAAAAAACTGTCTTGCACTCTGTAATCAGGACTGAATATTATAAAAAGACTAGGTATTTCCACAAAGTAAGGATTAAAGCATCTTAAAAGGATTCATCTGATGAGACTGGTGAGGAGAATTCACGTATATACATCTGGGGTGGGGGCAGGGAGGAAGATGTGTATTAACTTCAAAACAGCATGTTAAAGTAATTAGTTGCTGAATCACATCAGACAGCTCAGGTTTGCTGTGATGTTGTCACTTGGTCTCTTTCTACATCCACATTTGGGTGCAGTCTGTCCCATGCCCCCCCAAACCTCCCCAGGCCACAGCCTTATTACTCTCTTTCATTCCCCTGCACCGGATTTTTTCCTACTTCATCATCTGACTCCTGCAATGTTTTCCTTGTGAGGGATATATCGCTTAGCTGTGGTCAAGTAAGGCTTTTTCCTCTTCTTCCCACCCATGGCACCATCAGTTAGAGCCTTGCAAGCCTGTAGAAGACCTGTTCTCTGTGGATGGGTTTTGTATCACAGTGCCCCAAGCAACAAATGTTGCCTAAGTTTTATTCAGTGCCTGGACCCAGAGATGCTGTGTGCTCCTTACAGGAAGTGCCTGCAGAATTTGCATATTAATCAAATTCCAGCCAAGTTCTATTGATTCCTGGCAACTTCAGTGTTTTCTCAATTTCTGGTGAAAACAGGAAGACAACTGACAGCAAAAGACTTCTCCTATAAAGACATTTACAATTTCTGCTCCAAAGCTAGAAAAGATCTATTAAGGAGTGGAAATATTTCTTCACTCACAGTATCATAGTCTTGGTGGGGTTGGAAGAGGGCTCTAAAGATCATCTAGTTCAAACCCTGTGCTCAAGCAGGATCAACTAGAGCAGTTTGTCCAGAAATATGTCCAGCTGAGTTTTGAATATCTTTATAAATGGAGATTCCACAACATCTCTCACCATAAATAAATGTTTTCATTGGTTCAGATGAACTTTCATCTTTCAGTTTTGTGCCCGTTGGTTTCTTGTCCTGTCAGTGGGCGCTAGTGAGAATAGTTTGACTCATTCTTCCTCATTCCCTTCCATCTGATATGTATACACAGGGATAAGATCTACTCTGAACCTTCTCTTTCCCCAGCTGAATAGTTCCATCTCTCTCAGCCTATTCTTGTATGCAAGGTACTCCCTTAGTCATCTTGGTGGCCTTTCTTTGGACTTGCTTCAGTAAGTTCATGTCTTTCATACTGGGGAGCCCAGGACTAGACCTGGCTCTCCAGATGTGTCTTGTTAGTGCTGAACAGAGATGAAGGGCCACCTGGCTCCACCTGCTGGCAACACACCTTCTAACGCAGCCCAGGATGCCTTTGGATGTCTTTGCTGCAAGGACACGTTGCTGACTCATAGTCAGTTTGTTGTCCACTGGGATGCCAAGGTCCTTGTCTGCAGAGCTGCTTCCCAGTCAGTCAGCCCCTCAGCCTCTTATGGTACCTGGGGTTACTCCTCCCCAGATGCAGGACTTTGCATTTTCTTTTATTGTACTTCATTAGATTCCTGTCAGCTTGTTTCTCCAGCCTGTTCAGGTCTTTCTGAATGGCAGCACACTCCTCCCAGTTTTGTTTTTAGTCGTTCCTTAGGAGCCAGACAGGAAACTTCTCCATCAGAAATAGCCAGGCTATGTTAGGTGAAACTTAAAAGAAGAGCTCATCCTGAAGCAGAAAGCTTGGAAAACTTTAATCCAAACCATTAACAGTCTACAGAGTTTTAAGCAGCTGAAAATACAACAGGAAGCATGAGGGTCACCTTTACTACCACTAGAGCTATAAGCTACATTCATCACCTCCCAATCATCACCACTGGCAGAGGCAGCCAAACCACAACTCAGCACACCACCTCATCGTGTTCCACCAGTCACTTATCACAGAACCTGAATAAAAAAGGAATGACATAGTAATTGTGCAGCATCTTGGAACAGATCGTCTTTTTGTCCAGACATTTATCTTTGGTAGTTTTCCCTCTTCCCTCACTATCTATTTTTTGCCGCAGAAGGCAACAAGAAATATGAAAATTTAATGCAATATTATGACATACCATGTACAGAGAGCCTCAAAATATTAAAAGGACACATTCACTCACATTCATCAGCTGTGCCTTGCTAATTTTAAGTCTTCAATCAATGAGGTAATTATCCTTCCCTGTAGAGGCTGCTGTAACAAGAAACTTTCAGAATCACAGAACCATCTTGATTGGAAAAGACCTTTAGGATCACTGAGTCCAACTGTTAACCTGACACTGCCTCTAAACCATGTCCGTAAGAACCTCATCTACACGTTTTTTAAAGACCTCCAGGGTTGGTGACTCAACCACTTTCCTGGGCAACCTGTTCCAATGCTTGAAAACCTTTTCTGTGAAGAATTTTTTCCTAATACCCAATCTAAACTTCC
The DNA here is from genome assembly GCF_037038585.1 of Patagioenas fasciata. Lineage (NCBI taxonomy): Eukaryota > Metazoa > Chordata > Aves > Columbiformes > Columbidae > Patagioenas > Patagioenas fasciata. The sequence continues at coordinate 27,812,027 of NC_092521.1, forward strand.
ACTGGTGCAACTTGAGGCCATTTTCTCTCGTCCTATGCCTCTGTGTTCAGAAAGCTGGGCAACGAGGACATTTTTAATAAAAGGCGGATGCACTTCATTCAGCAGCTGAATTTTAAACAAAACACACCAGAAGGTTGGTGAAGATGGGCTAGAAACTTAAAGGAGTGCTGAGTTGGCTTCGAGATGTGGTTAAAATGGAGTAATGGCACCAGAGCTGATAAGACTGCATCACTCCACGCTGCTGTCTTATGTTGGAGGAGATGCCCAGGAAACTTCTGCCTGAAGCACAGTCAAATACAGGGCAGAACATTTTCTTCAAAATGCTTGAAGTTTATTACGCTTTTAAGAGAAATCTCCTATTTTGCTGTCAGACATACAAACCTTGCAAACAAACAAACACAAAACATATTGAACTTTAAATCACTTTTCACCAGCTCCCAAATAGGCTCTTAAAATCTGCTGGTGAACATCAAAGGGATAAATTAATTTGTTATTCTTAGCAAGTACGGTGTCTGGGGCCAGTGTTTTGCAAAGGAGTCACAGCTGAAGCATGGCAAATTATGAGGAAATCATGACTCTCACGCAGCTCTGATTATTTGTGTTTCTGTGTGTCTGCTGCTTCTCCCCTCCATCAACTGGTCTGAGAGCATTTTGTCTGCCCCTTCATCTGTCTTATGAAACACAGCAAAACTCTGTTTCATCTGCAAGAATTAGAGTATGTCTGTCCCTTGGCAAGTCTGCCAGCAACAGTGGTAGAGAGGTAGAGATACAAACTCAGGAATGCCAGGTCTGTTTTCTCCCAAAAGATCATCAGGGAAGTACAAAAATTCTGTGAGAGTGGAAAAAGAGAAAAATAACAATGGGAAACCTTGAGCTACACCAGTGTCTATCTGCTACCTGTTCCAGGAGAGGTAAAACTGCTTACAAGACAGTGCCCTGGGAGAAGGCTGAAGTAACTTTACTTACTCCACAATAAATAGTGAGAGTCACAACTATAGGTCTTTTGTTTGCCGCACACAACTATGAAATAATGGAGTCCTAACTTCCTTGCTTGACTAAAATGTCTTAAAAATTATTTTCCTTGACATAGGTAGTTTCATCTAACAGTGCCATTAATAAAGTAAGGATGTTAGAGGTTGGACACTATATTGACAAAACCGAGACTGCAGGGTTGGAATTCTACTAGTGGGAAGATGAAATCATTTCCATGGTAACAGTGAATAAATTGTTCCATTAAAAAGAAAGAGAGAAAAGAGTGTGACTCAAACCAAAGCTGCTCGATGCATCGCCTAAGTGAGAGAAAACAAAAACAAAAATCAAAGAACATTTTAAGCAGGAGAAGACAGAAATGTAACATACGTAAAGTGTCCTAATAACTTCCTTCCACAAATAGTACTCCTTTTGTGCGGTTGTAACAGTGAATTATTTTATTTGTTAGGGAACAATGGGAGCTTGGGGGCTCCTAGTTTCATATTTGTGGGGAAATGATGTTCCCCTAAACCTTCTTGTTTGTAATCAGAACATTATTCGTACATTTGGTAGGCCACTATTTTGTACTACTACCCCTCAGGACAGCAGTATCACTAGATAGGTGATAAACATGCAATTTATCTAGCCATGACTGAAGGAAAGATCACTTTAACTTGAGCTGGAATTTTTGCATCCTTCAATTGCAATGAGATTTGAAACTTTATTTCCAGTCACCGCATTTCACTTCTTTAAGTGGGTTTCATTATAGAGGCTTTTTTTCTTAAAATATCTGTGCACATGGTCATTTACGTTGTTCTTTCACAAATGTGACCTTTTAAGTCAGCTAGATATCATGTTACCATTACCCAAAGGATTATAAAATACTTTTCCTAAGTGAATCTTTGCACTTAGCAGCAGAGATTTGTCCATGGGACAATTTAGAATAAAAGGTCTGGAAATCTACTTATAATCTTCCTATAATTTTCAGCAACCACCATTTATTCCACCTTGAAGAGTTATGATTCAAGGTCATATACCCTGGGGTGAAAAGCATTAATTCTCTAAATCTGCAAAGCAATAATATGAAGCAGGTTTTCATCTTAGATGACCCAGACTGGGGGCGGGGCGGGGGGGAGAAAAGGTGCTTGTTATGAACCTGAGGTGGAAGAAGACAATGAAGAAACTAGAAGTTCACCTACTTCTGCCTGCGGCTTTGGGAGCTGCAGGGAGCTGTTAATGGGGTAGATGCACTCTAGAACTGCCTTTGTGGCCACATGCAGTGTGATAGTCCCATATATTAGGACTTTCATTCAAAATAATGTTGCACTTGGCTTTCGCAATGTTTTGCAGAAGTGGAAGTAGAGGACAATGCACAGAAATGACATCTAAGTGTTCATGGACATTGTACCCAAGCTACAGTAAGCTTTGGCATCAATGGATTGAATGATGCTGAGAGCAGCTTTATTACTGAACATGTAAATTTACTCTAGGACTGAGTCTGACAAACGCTAGCGTTTTATCTTTTGTGTTGCCGTGTTTTGCGAAGTGAATCTATCCAAAACATGGTGGGTTTTGTTTGTTTGTTTGTTTGGTTGGTTGATCGGTTGTTTTCTTTTTGTTAATTACACATGACCTAGAATTCAGACAAAATCTAAAGGCTCTTATACAGTACACTGTAGGACCATGAACAGTTAAAAAAACCCACCCAAAACCCAAGATGATACTTCAGAATTCTAAAGATGGAAAGTTACGGCAGATCAATAGCTAAGAAAAATGAATGTATCTTGTATAACGATAAGCAGCAGCTGGAGACTTCTTTGGGTACATCAGTCATCTTTGTGCTTCTTCTCTGTTTGTTTATTTGTTTGTTTCAAAGGAATATCCTAGCCTGGGGCCCTAAGTAAGGTATATTTCACATTTCATTTGCTTTAAAAATACAATCATCCAAACCAAACACCTTGTAACACTAGTACTGACCCATTGCTCTGGCCAGCTAAGCTGTCTCACGGCAGTGGTCACTTCAGCTGCCCCTGAAGTTGTTTTACTTGGCAGTGTTCAACACTGCCACGAAGAGGAACAAATGGAGAGAAAAACAAAAGTATTAATTTTGCCTTTTTAAAGATAAACTTTCACTTAGACCCACAAAACATACAGATTTTGTCCCTGCTGGCCTGTTCTTACTGTTTTATTTTCTCTCAAACATAGTGGTTTTGGAAGAATAGGAATGGTCAAGTGTTTTCCCAGTATCAACTGAAATGTTAGAAAGAAAAGGAAAATTAAGTTTAAACTTTCTATATACTTTTTAGATGCTAATTATGTTCAAGTATGGTGGGGGTAGAGAGAGATGCAAGACAGTGCATGTATCATTTCTTCTTCCAAAGTTCACTACTTTACCCTAAAACCTGTGTTCTCACATACAGCTAAATAGCAACTTCATAAATAGCTTTCTTTCCTCAGATGTGTCTGGCCTGGCCTGAATTTCCAAATGAGTTCATGTACAACAGCAGGGCCATGGTGCCACATGGTGCCTCACAGCCTGTCAGCCTGGATGGATGAATTTCTTCGTCTGTGATGTGAACAATTCATCCAGGTTTAGTATCAATGAGTGCATGAATGTGTTTGTTTTAGGTGAAAGTCATAATTTCGGTATTGATTACACAGTCTAATCCTCCAGTCTGCATACTTTTCCCTGTAGGGCTCTGTCTGAGTTCATCTTAACACTATAGTGAACATGCTATCATATATTTTAATTTGGTGCTGCTTTGTTGGAGCTTTGTGTGTTCACTAAGATACTGTAACCTACATTGCATGTTTGGCATTCAGTTTGCCTTTGTGTGAATGCTGTTGCTTTGTCTTTGTACCTGGTGCCAACCTGGTTTTACCAGCCATTTATTTTTATTTAGTAGTACATTATTTTGAAGCTTTTTTTTGCTTGCTTCCTCGGTATGGTATATTTTCGCTTGGCTTTTCTTTTCTGCAAACTTTGGCATAATGATTTTCCCTAGCCATAGTTATTGCAAATGACTCAATATATTGAGCATTAACTATTATAATGTTTTTCTCCAAAAGTCTTCCTATACTTTTAATTTCCTGGTTTGTATTTGTGCATTTTGCACATACTTGGTGCTATCTTTCCTTGTAAATATTTGATCTTTGCTACTTGGAGAATTATTTTTCTTTACATCTGTATGAAAGTTTATTCACTAAGTTTGCTCAACTCTGTAGCCTTGGAGAGTCCGTGTACATTCTCCATGCTTTCACATACAAACTTCTTGTCACTTATTCCTAGTCGCTTGTGATCTATTTCATCTCTTACGACCTAGCAGCTGCATGACCTGGTGACTAGTGTGATTTCGTAATGTGAGGATATAGTGTTTCTACAGAGTTTTCATTGTGTATGTCAATGCAGTTGAGCACTTCTAATATTTTTCTGGGTCCTTACTTTGTTAGCCATATAGTGCCTTGTAAGTAGACCCTGTGACAAGGAAATTGCTCTTACTCTATTTTCTTTTATCTTGATTTTATCCCATTTCCATTTGTATTTTAAATTGTGTGTTATTTCTAATTATATCCCTGTTGAGGCTCATCTGATCATCATACGCCAACATGATCATTATTTATATCTTTCTTTGTTTTTGTATTTTTGTATATTTTTTCCCTCCCCTTTTAGTCTTTGTAGGACTTGAAAGTCCTGTCACACTGATAATTTTCAGGATTTTAATTCTGTAAGCACAGAAAGACGTGTGACATTGAGCCCTTGTGCAACAGTCTAGATGTGCTTTCTCAGTAAGCAGATGCCTCAAGCACTTACTGCTCAGTGCTGCTAAATTAAGACACAAACCACAAACACCCTGGCAGATCTTAAGATCCATAAACCTGGCAAGAACTCCTAGGGCTCAAGTACTCTTGAATCTTTCTTCCTGGAGCTTACATAACTATAGCATACCTCAACCTTATAAAGGATACAAGCTTAGTTACAGCCTCTGTCTAAAAACTTCAGGCCCACCATGCCTTTAGAGGCACAAGGCTCCTGAAATGGTCTGCACAAACCGCAGTCTGGGTCTCACTACACAAACTGGTATACAGACTTGCATAGTTGAAAAATTAAGGCTTCAGAGCACAGGGGTCCTGTTGTGGAGGAGTGAAGGAGCTCCCTTCCTCTTCCACAGGTTACAAGGGAGAGAAAGTGGATTGCCATTTTAAAAGACATTTTATTCCATCAAAAGTTGAAATTATGGGGAATAACTTGATATTCCCTACTGGGAGATTTATCTGAAATTTATGAAACTGTTTTGGTGAGGAAATGTATTTCTTTTTGGAGCTCAAGTTGAAACAAAACCTCATATTTCAGTTAACTTTTCAAATTATCAGATTATTCAACATATTATTTTAAGCTGCTGCAGTGCTGTACAAGGGCCATTGATTTAAAAGTTTTTCAGAAGCAGCTGTGATTTCCCAAAGGATCAGACAATTTGGGAGCTTGAATCCCACTTTCAGAAGCAACAGGTATATAGGAGCCTTACTGATTTACAAGACCATTGTGGTTTGCTACGTAAACAATCCTTGGGAAAAAAGCTTAAGCTCTTACATCTTTAGAGGCTATTACAGTAAATCATTGTGTACATGCTTTTCGCTGAGTTGCTGGGTGTCCTGGAAGGACCCTTTAACTTTCTACAAGTTTGGCAACTGGTCAGAGATACTTGCTGCTGCCCATATAGAAGAACAGGTACCTTAAACAGGTAATTCATCTCTCCCATCTGAGATGTGTTCTGATGAAAGCACAGATCAGATTTTGGAGAGCCGTGTCTCTCCATTAACTGAGGCTGCATCCCAAATAACTAGTTTAGAACAAATGACTTTTAGAAGGTTAGGTTAAGTAAGATGAATTTCACCATCGGTCATTTCCTTCTAATTGTCTGCCACCAAAGTCCAGGGATCTTACCTAACCTGTGGGGGCTGGTGTCCCTTCATTTATCAATATTCTTCCATGGATTTGGTTATTTTTTAATGCCTGCTTTCTCTAGATTTAACCATGGGGGCTTACAAGAAACAAGATGTATCATGTCGTCTGGGCAGAGCCTGACAGTGTGTGACTTGCTTTGCCGTAAAGAGCAGGGGAAGGAAAAGCCAACCGCAAGTCAAAATAATTGCTCAGAAGGGCATGACAACGTGTGGCAATGGTCTCCTGTTTGGGTATTGACTTTTGTGCTACCTGTGAAAGCACATAAAGCGCTTGGAGAATGAAACAGGCATTGATTAGCTTTCTAGGGCTCAGTAGGTTGTCCACGCAGCTATTCATCTTGTTTGGCAAGTGATTTGAAAGGGCTGTAGCAGGAAGCTTTGGGGCCAACCTTGCAACATTAAGCCTGAACACAGCTGAAAGGTACCAGCAAGAAACATTAAATTGGACAGTTGTGTTTATTGATCTTAAATATCAACTGGTGTGGGAGAAACAGATGGGACGCTGTACCTATTTCCTGCTCCTTCCCAGTCAAGAGCTCAGAGAGTCCTTGGACCTAGTTGAGAGCTCTGGGATGGCTGTGCGTTACTCCCTTGGGTGCTGTGTAGCAGAAAGATATGAATCAAATCCCTCATGTTTGCAATGGCATCATCAAACCCTCACACAGCAATAGTTTCAGGGTGTCAGGCAAACAAGTCTTGGCTGGGCTGGTAATAGAGCTTGTGTGTGCTTTTCTCTATCACATTCCTGCCTCCTCTCCTTTGCAGGTCCCAGTTTCCCTCAGAGAGACATCTGAGCAGACCACATGGCTGCATCCATCCCGCCCTATTTACAGCCCAGCGTATTATAATATTGCAGTTAAGCTAAAGAACAGAGATAAAACCGCCAGTGGCTAGGGGTGGGTATAGAGTCCTCTCAAACATCCCTGCTGTGGAGCTGGCAGTGCCTAGGGGAGGGGTGGGCAGGGTGGCTGATGACTGAGGTAACTCTTTCTGACATCTCAATGTATCTGCTGCTGCTGCACAGGATGGCATTGCTTGGAGCAAATATGTACCGTTATCTTAACATAAAACTCCTGGGGAGTCAAAATTCCCTATGTAGACAGACAGACACGCAGATATACACACATATAAACAGTCCTCTGCTCACCAGAAACTAAAACTGACAACACAATTTTAAAATGACTGTTTTCCTTACAACATTACTCAAGATCTTGACCCAAGAAATGACTGGTGATATATAGGCTGAACACCTCACATGAGGTTACAAAATGCATCAGAACACAGTATATGCTTCTAGCAATTTGTACACCCTCCAACGAGCTTCCCTGTCTTGTTTTAGATGCTATTAAGATATATAGCAATGTACTTACATGCCTTAGCCCAGAATTTGAAATGTACTGGTGAATAAGTTTATTTGGACCCCTCTTTCACCTAGGAGAGTTCTTGTTGTTGTTGTTGTTGTGTAATGAATAAAATCTCAACAGTTTGAAGTTCAACTTACAAAGTTCAGCTTCTGCACTTGCATTCCCCAAGGTACATGGGGAGGGGTGTGTATCACATCAGATCTCCAAGTTCCTGTCCAGCTCCAGATGTAACCTTTAAAAAAATGCCTTAAGGTGCAATTAGCTGCTATACAGTTTGGTTTGGTTTTGTTCTAAGTTGCCTGAGACTTCAGACTGTAATAGATCTTCATACTATGGGTGTGCATTGGGAACAAGTTCTGTGACCTTTCCTTCTTGTAAATCACTTAATGGAACAGGCTTTTTGAACTTCTTTAAAACACCAACATGATGCTGTGCCTGTTCTAAATGTGCCTGTTCTAAAGTTTCGCACTATTATTTAAATATCCATCAGACATGATTTAAAATTACTTTAAACTACAACATATAGTGTCTTTAAAGGAAACCTGCAGTACAACATAAAATCTCTTAACCACTAGAAAATAATATAAGAACACATTATTGATAGGTTTCTCTGGAGAAAGGGAGAGGATGAATCTGCACATAAAAAGGAATCAGCAATTAATAGCCACACAAGAATTTAGTGCCTTTGTAGGAATGGGTAGGCAAAGGCAGATGTCAACAGGGAATCGAGGTAGAGATTGTTCACAACACATAACTCTGAAAGAATATTCTACTACTGTTTGGTGTCATATATGTCTTCTTTTAACTGTTCCTATTAACCTTTCTTACCCAGGAGGTTACCAGTAATTGAGATTGCTCCATCATGGCTTCAGTGCAGTTAATCTTATGTGGTCATCATGATACTAAGGATTTGTAGAGCTCAGAAGAGGATTTTGCAGAGATCAAAAACTGAATCCTGCTGTAAGAGAGGCCACTAAAAAAGTAACAAAAGTTATTGGTAATTCCAAGTACCCAGCATAGTCTGCTTGTTTTAATAGAGGTCATTAACCTTTCCTGACAGTCATCTTGTACCTTTTTTGTATCACTTGAACAAGGATTGGAGCCCCTACATTAGGATGAAATTCACCCCTCAGCAAAGGTGATCCTTTGCTGCAATTGTCAAAGGTGATCCTTTACAGCAATAACCAGATCTGCACCTACGACAGCTTGAAAAAGAGAATATAAAGGTGGCCTTTATGGCCCTTTAGCCTTGATTCACTCCATGTCTAAGGCTTCTGCACTAAAATTAAACTTTTATTTGCCCTCTGTTCAGAGCTGAATTTCCCATCAGGTGACAGATCTCTAGGGATAGTGTCATATGACACGGATGGCCTGGTTTACCTCTTCTAGATAGGAAATTTTTTGTCTGTATTTCTGTATTTCAACTTTCTCTGCATTTTAATTATCCCTTTAGATAATCACTGTAGAAAGACACTATGCCTTGCCTTTAGCCATTCCTCCAATCTGTGAATATGAGGTGATATTAAGATTAGCAAATATTAGCATCAATGGCTTGTACTGAGATTCAAACATTTGAAGTTAGTTCTAGAAGTTATTAAAGAATAATAACAATGTTGTTTATGGAGGTAACCAAGATGACATTTGGGTATCTTCAATTTTAAACTGAATTCTTACAAGAAAATGAAGGAAAATTTCTAGTCATCAAAAAGTTCAAAGAGTCACTCTGCACTGACCTAAGAAAATAACTGTGCCAGAGCTGTAATTATGTCATCTAATTTCATTCCATGCAGGCTGATGAAGAACTTTAATGTTATATTACCAATTTTTTTAGATTTGCTATCACTTATTTTGTTTGCAAAAAAAATTCTACCTCACTTCCCATCCCACAGACACCTGGGTTTCCGCAGGAGCAGAGCCACTGCCCTGCAGTGGTCCGTTTTGGTCGTATCTGTGGACATTGTCCACCATATTGCTAGGTGCATTTAGCAGAAAACACTTTTTTTTGTGTTCTTGCCTGAATTTACAACAGTTTTGAAGCTTTTGCAACAACACAGTCTGATTTTGGGCCCTGTCCCGAAGCTTGTGTGCCTGAGGTGCTATAGTGGTTTGTCGTCTGCAATGAATATTTGAGGAGGAAAAAAACCCAAACAAACATCAAAAACCAACAAACTAGCATGATGCTCTGCTACTTTCAAGTTGAGGAACAGATGGCAGGGTAGTGAGATTATCCAATTTTAATTCTTCACATTTAATTTGTAGGCCCAATGAATATTGAGCATTGTTGGCTTGAATAAGATGCAATGAATATGCTTAATGGGAAAGACTGCTTGCAGGCAGTAAATACAGCTAACAGAACCACGGATCTCAAAGCTGCAATATTACACATCTAGACAGCATATCTGTCTGTAAACTTCCTCTTTTTATCTATATATGCTTCAAGCATTTGAGAAGCAACAAATTATGTTTCATATACCGATCAGTGTATTCCGTTTGAGGGACGATTATCTATGTACATTATATAAATGTCTGTATATGGACAACTGATAGAAGAAACCTTCCACATTTCCCTTCTCTCAGTAGCCCTCATACACCATTCTGTCATTTTGTGAATATGGTAAAATATGCCTTCTAATTTAGAATTGCAAGTTGAAGCATCATGTGGAGAATGAACACTGCCATACACCGCTTGCTGGCTGTAGTACCTGGGCACCACTTGAGTCAGACAGGAGCAGGGAGCAGATTCAGATCAGCTTCTTGACACCAGCATGGCCACTGAGCTGACTTCAGAGGGAACTGGGGTCAGCTACTAATTACATCTTAGCCATAATTCCTGTCACACTTTTAATATGTGAAGTTCTTTCATATGTATGCAGTATCTTCCATTCACGTGCTGCCAGGTCCACTGTGCATAGGTTGCCCTCAGCAGCCTGAAGCTTTATCTCCTGAAACCAAAGACAGGGAATGACAGAGGCCTTGGTGCAGCTCACAGCCTCAGCCACTCTCTGTGAGGCTGGTTCCCTGGAGTGCTGCCTGTGACCATCACAGCCCTTGACACAACCATCAACAAGAAATAAGTACGGTGATGTATTTCCCACACTCCATGGGCACATCAGGGCTGGCTTTGGAGACTTAAAAAATCTCCTTGCACTGGACTAATGCTTTTGCCACCAGCTACAATGAAGTTCATGTAGCTATCATCAGTATATTGCTTCAGAGAGTCTGGCACAGGGCGGGTTTCATCATGCTAGCCTATAACTTCAGTATATAGAAAAAAGCAGTTGTCTGGGAATACTTCTAGAGGTGATGGAAAGAGATGAGTACCTCCAAGAGGTGATTCTCTACACTAAAGTAGAAATGTCATCATGCCAAACTGTTGTCCTGCCTGCAATCACCTCTCTCCCCACAGCTGTGGAAGGCTCTGGACAGTTTGCTGGACACACAATTTTTCAGATGACTACAGCGAGGTGAGAAGTAGACAGTAAACAGCACCTCGGGAATTGCTTCATTGGTTCACTCACTACTGAACATGCAGGTATGACGCTGACTGAGCACATTATGATACCAAAACATAGGTGTCTGTTGGTGGGTGTTTGCCTGCACAGTCAGTGCTTCATTGCTCACTGTAGTCCATGGAGATCTAGAGTCCTGGAGGTGATGCATCTTCTCCTTCCATGGACACTTAGTAGGTGACCATCTGCACCACTCACTGGTCTCCTGTCAGCTGGTGACAAGTTTCATTCATTGTAGCAAGAGCTTAGACATCTACTGTGGATGCAGACATGGAAATTTAGCATGAGCTCATGAGCTCGGTCTCACCCCACATATGTACAATATTACTTGCCTAACCTTGAACTTTGTTAAAAAAATTAGTGTTATTATACTTAGGGGAAAAGTCAGGTTTTAGGGGTGCTGCATGGTAACATCTCATCCAGACAATGGACTCAGGAAAAAAGGTCATACTGCCCTTTCCCTCGCATCAGGTCAGTCTATAGGATAACTTCTACAGCAGTTCTAGAAAAAAAAACGTACTTTCAAAACCATCAGTGCCGTATTCTGCCAAAACAGGAGTATTTTGTCTACTTTCCTGCTTTTTCATTCTTGCTGTGGTTTCCTGTGGCTTATTTTATGAGCTCAGGTTAAAGGACAGCCAGAGAAAACACAGCTTAGCTGAAGGTGATGGTAACTTTAAATAGCTTAACAAAATCACCTGCAGTGAAAGAGCATCTCTGTCTATTACTAAAAGTAACTTTACTAATAGTTACTAAAAGTAACTATTACTAAAAGTAACTTTTGTATTCATGTCATTTGTAAAAAGATGAGAAAGTTTTCATATGTAAGTTTTGTACAAACATCTAAATTCAGCCAGTTTTTCCCCCCTCACCCCTTGTTTCCTATATGATGGCCGTCATACTGAAGGACATCAGTTTTTCAAGATCAGGATAATTCCATACCATGCCAGCTTTATTTCTATTAGATCATTATACTCTAAACAAGGTGACAGATCATATTACTTTTCCTGGAATGACACAACATGACTAAATTACCAATGATTGCTCCTCCTGAGAAACTTAAAGTAATATATATTATTTCCAGATGGAAAAGCCACTGTGGATTCATATAGCAATTTTCACAGTGGGAAAACAACAGCAAAATAGCATGGACTAATGAGAGCAAATACATGTAGTCAGCACTGCCGGGCAAAGCCTACCTGTTTTCTAGTGTCCGACTAATCGGGAACCATTCACTGACATATCTATTTTTTTACAGTGTAGGTTTGTTTTATGCAGTTTGGGTCTGAGGTAAGTTAGATACTAGGGTTTGAGGTTTGTGTTTATTTTTGGTTTAGTTTATTTTTGTATTTTTTAAATCAGTGAAAGCATCTTTGCAAACACTAAAAGCAACAGGATGCTACAGATCGTAGGACAATGGATTTACCAGGGAGCATGTCTGCAAGTAGCAATTATCTCCACTAAGCTGTTGGAAGTAGAAAGGAGCAGGAGAAGTGAGCCCTTGCAGACTGGAACTAATCCCTTTGTGTTTGCAGTCCTGGCATTTCCTTTGCCCCACTGAAGTTTGTGTCACACTTGAGAGACAAAAGTCCAGCTAGGCATGGTTCAGATAAATCTGCTCTCAGGTACCTCATGTTGCCAGTGTTACCAGTAGAAAGTAATTAAAGTAATTTACTTGCAAGGACTCAGGCTTTCTGCATCATTGACTGAGTTGGAGGTGGTAACTCTTAGTGGTGGAAATGATGCAACTGGGTGTTCCTGTGAGACATGGGTTGAATATGGGTCACAGCAGGTTACTTCAACAGAGGAAAAACAAGTTGGTGCTGCCATCCTGCAAGGAGTGCCCAGAAGAACCATCAGCCTTTAGGAGGTTTCATTTCATTCACTATAGGCTCAGAGCTTCGATCTTCAGACAAAAGCTAGTGCTTTCAGGAAAAGCTCTCAGCTAGGGCAAGGAGCTTCTTTAATGTTACATGATCCTTTCTATTCAAGGGAAAAAAAGTTAGCTTTTGCAGTACATGCAGCTCAGTTCCTAGAACGTAGTTACCTTGTAAAGTGTTTCATGCACAGTGTGGTTGGTAATTACAGGGATTAGTGCCTTTACTGTCAAACTTCAAATGGAGATTCAGTGCCAGCTGGCATTTGGCCATTGGCATTTTCTGGAGCCCTTTCTAAACTCAGTCTTTCTGCAACCTGTTCTCTTGCTTCTCGGTCATTTGCCTTGCAATTATCTGAATTCACCAATGCTGATCTTTGGTAACTTTTGGGGCTCTCAAATGGAGACCTAACAGGCTGTGAGGCTACCCCATCTGTTGAGGAGGAGTGACACAGGTTTTATGGGTACATCCTTGTGTGCTTGGAGCCAGTCAGCGCTTCCAAGCACTCCTGCCAAGGACCAGTCTGAAACCAGCACTGAGTACCTAGCAGCATGGTTCAGAAAAAAAATTTAGACTATTTAAGAGAGCAACACGCTGCTCTGGCTACTGAACATCTCTCAGGACTTATCCATGTTTGTAACCACGTACTGTTTCCTTAATTGAAAGTTCAGCGGAAGTGTTACCAGTAAATGAAGTCTTTTGCCCATTTTATAGCTGTGTAGAAATAATTTGTTTTCACCACTGTATTCAAATATTTAACACATTTTAACTAATGTGTAACTCTGATTTAATGTTATTAATGAAGAATCACATTGCAAGGAATGTACTTCTAAGACAAAATGTAAAAATTGAAGGAATTATATTGTTCAGATTTTCTATCTATATGAAATCCATGTTTATTTTGCTAGTAAAGTGAATGGTTTATGCCAGGGATAGAAATATTGGTGAGTTTTTGTTTCTGGTTTTTGTTTTCCTTCCATATAGAACTTCTAGCAGTATGAATGCTTCAGCATAGAATAGATGCTATTGCAATGTACATTTACAGATACTGGGAAGAAAAAATTATTGCCTATTATATCATAAAGGCCATAATGAAGAAAAAGCACTTTGGTAGAATAAAGACCTAAAATTTTGTGGCCGTTTGTGCTTTATTCTGAGGTTAAGTCAGGAATGTCAGTTGCAGTATTAAACACACCTCAATAATAAGTTTAGATCAACTAAGTAAATATCTGTCATGGCAAGTGGAAAAAGGATCCCAACCTTAACAGAAAAAATTGGGATTTTTTTTTTTAATTTTGCTATCAGATGAAACCGTGCTAAAAATAAGGCTACTTATAATCATTATAGTTATTGAAAGTCAGTGTCATTGGAAAGAGGGTGAATACACTTGAAGTATGTTTTTTATGAGGAATTTATTTGTTGATAAAAGAGCTTCCTGCAGTGTGATCTTAAGATCATTTGGCTATAAAAGCAACACTTTATACCAGAAGATTGTACCTTTACCTTGTGCAAAGTTTTGTGATTGTAGACCAGTGTTCAAGCTCTTCTATGGTGGAGCCATCCCGCAATGTGAGCCATGATGTGGGATTACATACCCTGCCTGGGGAGAACTGGATGCTGACTGCCAAAGGGTATATTCGCAGGCAGATTTCTGAATAAGTGATACAAGGTGAATAGTAGTTGTATGAAAAAGAAAAAAAAAAGACATTCATATCAAGGAAGCAGTCTTCGACAAGGACAGCTCTAATCGCTACTTTCACACTAAATATTTTCTTGTCATTTAAAAACAATGGAACAATGGAAAGAAGTCCAGGCCTCTTCCCTCCCTGCTCTCTATTTATATCTAGTGTTCTTTCTGGGCAAGTACTTTAGTTTCTGTGGTTATCATCTTCTGGATAGCTAAACTGCATGACACGTGAAAGTGGTTTGCTCAGAAAGAAATAGGTATGTGTCCAGCCATGCAACCTTTCATAACAGATTAAACTGGGGAAGGAAGACCATTGTTAACTTAAACACTGGACTTCACTTCCTAAAGCTGGTGAGGTACCTGGCTGCCCTTGCGCAAGCTGAAAAATTAACAGATTCTGGTATTTTTAGTACTCCCATTTTAAGAGCTTGCCTTATCCAGCTATTGATTCAGGAAAAACAGTGAACATTAGAAGGGAGCATTTCTCATCCCCACCCTCGCAGTGGTACCTACGCAGTGGCAGAGACAGCGATCTCGGCTCTCAGGGCTCCCGCAGAAGGGGAAGATGCTGGTTCCCATGGAGACCGACTGCATCTCAGTACAAGATGAGCCAAACCTGGGAGGGATGGGGACAGAAGCACCACGAAGGGGCACAGAACCTGCCTTTTTTGTCCTCCCACTGCCCTGTGGTTGTGTCCTCTTTGTGCACCATCACATCTCTAAGGTAAAGCAAAATGGGGGGTCTGACTGTCGCTCCCCGAGACTGTGCTGGATTTACCTGAGTGCACATTCTCTGAAGGTGTGCTTAGTTGGGGTTGTTTATGCTCAGTCCTGGTTTTCCTAGTTACTATGAACCTCATTGAGAAATACATTTATGTACTAAATCTGGGAATAAACTTTCATAACAATTAATGTATGAGTTCCAGGTGTCATCACAAGACTTCACTAAGGGCTTCAATGAACACTAATGAAGGACTATTTAAGATTCCTCATTTTCTTTGCTTTAATTATCCATCTTTAATTCATGAACAGCTTCTATTAAAATGAATTAATTTATTGAATTATTGTTTTAAATTCAGCAGTCTATGTGTCTTTCACATTTCCTCTCTTTAATTAGTATACAACAGATTTAAGGATATAAAACAGTAAAATAGAAATTATATTTACGTGAAGTATTTTGAAAATAACTTTGCTATAGTTGGAAATTTGAGAGTCTAAAGTTCTACTACAAAGAGTGTTTATTTTAAGTGTTTTTAATTTTAATGGTTAGGTGGTTGACTCAGCATAGCCTGAGGACTTCATTTTACAGTAAAGGAAATCTAAACATTGTCAGTGTCAGACTGTGTTTCACGGAACCACAGAATGTTAGGGATTGGAAGGGACCTCGAAAGATCATCTAGTCCAATCCCCTTGCTGGAGCAGGAACGCCTAGATGCCACAGTTTGTGGCATGCAAAAAATTTACCTGGACTATGAAAGTTTGAAACTTGGTTACAAAGCTTAACTAATTTAACTCTAGTTAGGAAAGTAAAGCTGGAAGAGACAGTATAAGTTTAGCTTACTAGACTGAGGTAGAACCAGATCCTTTGTGTAAGGTGTTATCATCTGTCTGAAAGTGTTCAGTGAAGGAGATTCTGCACCCTTGGTAGCCTCTGCAAGTGTTTCAATGCATTTATCTTCAGGAGATATCTATATGTTGTGTAACTTCCAGGCTGCAAATCTGCTCATAATTAAACCCACCTTAACAACACTACCAGAATTTTTTATTAGTCACTGAACAGAGCTCATGAGAAGAAACCTGACTTCAAACAATTATAATTTCTATTGTTTTTCCCAGTATGTACTATCTTGCTTTTTGCTCTTAAAAGTAACTTCACAAATGTTGTTTCAAAAAGCAAGTTGGATACTTGGCTTTAAATGAGGGTATTGCTAGAACATGCAGCTCAAAAGCTTGTTGAAAGGAAGATAATCAAAGGAATACCTAACGGCATAATTCTGTGACCCAAACCACATACGGTTGCCAGATGAAAGATTGTGAGGCTGAAGAAAAATTCAAGTCAAGTATCACACAATCACACAATCACAGAATGTTAGGGATTGGAAGAGATCTCAAAAGATCATCTAGTCCAATCCCCCTGACAGAGCAGGAACACCTGGATGAGATTACACAAGAATGTGTCCGGGTGGGTTTTGAATGTCTCCAGAGAAGGAGACTCCACAACCTCCCTCAGCAGCCTGTTCCAGTGCTCTGTCACCCTCAGTGAGAAGAAGTTTCTTCTCAAATTTAAATGGAACCTCTTGTGTTCCACTTTGAACCCATTACCCCTTGTTCTACCATTGGTTTTCATTGAGAAAAGCCTGGCTCCATCCTCGTGACACTCACCCTTTATATATTTGTAAACATTAATAAGGTCACCCCTCAGTCTCCTCTTCTCCAAACTAAAGAGACCCAGCTCCCTCAGCCTTTCCTCATACAGAAGATGCTCCACTTCCTTAATCATCTTTGTTGCCCTGCGCTGGACTCTCTCCAGCAGTTCCCTGTCTACTTGAACTGAGAGGACCAGAACTGGACACAATATTCCAGATGTGGTCTCACCAGGGCAGAGTAGAGGGGAAGGAGAACCTCTCTTGACCTGCTAACCACCCCGCTTCTTACACCCCAGGATGCCATTGGGCTTCCTGGCCACAAGGGCACAGTGCTGGCTCATGGTCATTCTGCTGTCCACCAGGACCCCCAGATCCCTTTCCCCTACACTGCTCTCCAACAGGTCATTCCCCAACTTATACTGGAACCTGGGGTTGTTCCTGCCCAGATTCAAGACTCTACACTTTCCCTTGTTATATTTCATCAAATTTTTCCCCGCCCAACTCTCCAGCCTGTCCAGGTCCCGCTGGATGGCAGCACAGCCTTCTGGCGTGTCAGCCACTCCTCCCAGCTTGGTGTCATCAGCAAACCTGCTGATAGTACACTCTATTCCCTCAAGTAATGTGAATACTGTGGAAATCTGAATGTTTTCTCAAAAGCACTTTGCCTAAATAGGCTGAGTATGGTATCTACAATGCTGTTCACCCAACCAAAATGGTGACAACAAACAGTACAAAGGGTAAGGGAAATTTGAGAGATTGTGAGAGCTAAAGACAAATGTTAAGAAGAGCCATAAAAAAAAACCCAAAAAACCAACAAACAAACAAATAAAACACCTCTCTTTTTAGACATCTTCAGTGATGGTATCATGAAGAAGCTAGGCAGAAGGTCTACAAGAGGAGAAGCACTTTCTGGTATACTCCCAAGGGATGCAGATTTATCTGGTTCAAGAGGTAGTAGCTGTAAACTAGGCTCACCTTATCACAGTGACCATCTTTGTACGAAAGACAAAACCAAAATTATCTGACATAGGCAGGTCTTAAAAAAAGCGATCTGAATAAAATTGAAGGCATGTTTTGAAAGAAAATTACCAAGAATAGTGAAGAGAAGAAAAACAGTTGAAGGAACCATGAAGACCATTCAATGAGACCACGATTGTGCTTCAGAGCATACACACACGCTTAAAATCAGAATTTCCTAAAGACTAAATACCCGCAGAAAAACAACACAAATGAGAAAATAAAGATATTGGGTGTTAAAAAGCACCTTGCAATAAGCACTACTAATTATAAAAGATAATTAGTTATGTACACAATTGATATATACAATCGCAATATGATAAGCCAGAGATTTCCAGAAACAATTTGCTAAATGAATATAAAAAGTAATAAAGCTTTAAAAACATCTAAAGAAGAAAGTCTTCCAGAGTCAATGAGGCCAGTAGAAGATGGAAATGTAAAGTAGGGCTGAAAAATTAGAAAATAGCCATTGTGTTTTAAGGCAAATTTCATAACTGAACCAACAGAAATGAGACCTGTAATTTTGCAGGAGTTCAGACTCCTTAATATTGCACTAACTTCAGGCTCCTTAATGTTGCACTAACTTAAGTGTATACATACAATTGCTGCTTTGGAGATTCAGAATCTCTACCCTTTCAGGTTACAGTGACCTTATTTTTATTTTTCAAACAGCCATTAGTTTGCAAGGTGATTGTTTTAAAATGCAACATCACAAGAAGGTACATAAGAGATACTTCCGCAGAAACATGACAGGATTATTCCAATGGAAGTGATAGCACTGAGTTTAAGTTTGCTTTCAGAGTTTTCAGCCTCCTAGATGTAAACAAGAAGGTATACATGCACACATAGGCACACACATTTCTCCTCATAGTTCCTGCTGCTTCATTTATGAGGAGAGCTAATGGAAACTGCATTTGGATAAGGCTAATCAAAGGAGCCAGTATTCTTGACATTTTATTTGCACCTGCTAGATTATTTATTCAACCAGTTATAGAACGGCACATCTACTTTTAATTTAGCTTTTTCTAAGCATCTCGTAAGTAATATCAGCAGTCAAAAAAAAAGCATAATGGCTGTTTGGATAGGATGAAAGGGTCAATAAAAATAAAAATAGTAATAGTGCTGCCTGAAAAAGACATGCAGCTAATTACAGTTCTAGGAAGAAGAGCATGACTGTAGAATAAGTACCTGCTACATTAGCACTCTCATTTCACATCCATCATGCAGGGTCCTTACACAGCTGAGCAAGAGTACTTCAGACTGAATTGGTTGGCATTTGCTGAGAAGGACCCTGCTTTAATACAAGCTCCCTCCCTATCACTACATCTAACCCTTGCTTGTCTGTTTTCCCTACATGCATTCTGTTTCCTTCCATAGGTTTACAAGATGTGATAAAAGCTTTTATGTTTGGTGTTATTTATCATTGTTATCTGACCTTAACTTTGATGAGAGAGAAAAAAGTGATTCTGTGATCTGCAAAATACAGGCAGAAGGCACAAATTTATTTTAAAAATCAATAGGACTGGGATTTTGCTCTCAGGAAGGACTCTGTCTGCTCACATCCTACTGTCAGAAGTAAAATTAGTCTCATGGAGGGATTATTGTCTCTGCTTTTGTTTCTAAGTGCTTCTGTGACATCAAAACTTAAAGACTTCAAGCCCTAGAGCCCATTTGAGACATCATGGGTCAACCATTGCTCTCCCAAACTATTCCTGGGCAGTTTTAGGAGTTCACATGTGTAAGAACATCTCTTAACAGCAGGTCAGTTGCAGTCAGAGATGGATTGTGAAGAGAATGCAGAGGCCTAAACAGAAGGACATGTCAGATGTCATGCCAGGGTGAGGAGAGGGGGATCCCATCTATGGATGGCAATATGTTCTGTGCACTGAGAAATGAGTTTTACTCGGTATAGCTCATCCAATTTGTATACCAAGTGTCAGAAAATACTGCAACTCTAATAAAATGCACACAAATATTACATATGTCCTCAAATTATAAAATCAGGTTTAAAGGAGTGAAATTTAACCACCACTCCTCCTCCAACCCCAATAATTCATCTTTGTTTTGCTCTTAGCTTCTGATTTCAAAGTTATAGGTTTTACCTCCTGTAGATTTTTTCTCTAATCACAAAGGATAGAAACTTGTTTATGCAACTCATAAATGCAAGTTGAGACTCTCAGATAATTACAGGTCTCCAAACAATATGCATACAGGAGCCGGCAAGGCTATGTTGGATAACAAGTTTTAAGCCTTTGAAACAAGCAGAAAATCTCATTATGAAACTGTATAAACCAATGGCTCAGCCACATCTTGAACTGTTGTGTGCAGTTCTCATCCTCCAGTCTCCAAAATGTAGAGTATACCTGGGTGATAGGTATGTTCAAAATATGGAACTATTTTTTAAAAATGCGAAACAGTTTCTGTAGGAAGAGTAACTAAGTAAACACTAGCTTAGCAAAGAGAGAAACTGGAGTGGGGAGTAGGGAGAGGAGGCAGGTTTAGAAAAAATGCACAGATAGGTACATCAGGAATGGCTGCTCACAGGATCTGCCAAAGCAAGAGCTACAGGATAACAGAAGAAGTAAGCCAGTGGCAGACTCATAGCAAATGGAAGGAATTAATTCTTCACATGGTGCAAGTAAGCTACAGGTTTTTTGAGGTGCAAAATACCTGTATGAGTTCAAAAGATAACTGAAAAAAAATACCAAAAACAAAAAACAATCTGGGCTATTAATTACAAAGACACCATCTCTAACTGAAGGGGTCCCTGAATCTGGAAAAGTATTCTAGGGAACCATTGTTATATTTTTGACCTGTTCTTTTTCTCTTCTCTAGGTGTCTGCTTTTGTCTACATGGTGGCAGGATATGGAGAAAAGTGGATACAAACATCCCGTGCTCTGAATCCAAAATCTTTAGTTTGTGTTTCAGAGCTGTAAATCAGCAAGTAATCAGAAGTAATTGAAAGACCCATCAAGGTTTTTTTTTTCCTCTGGATAACAACTCACGAAGATATGATGTAGAATTTGATTCCGTTTCCCTCAGTTATTTCTGTGAAATTCACAAATTTGCCTCCTGGGCTCCCTTTTCCCCAGGAAGCTCCAAGTGTTGCTAGGGGACCTTTAAGTGACTGAGCACGCCCAAGTGTACAATGAGATGTAAAGCTGCTTAACAGTATTTCACCAGCATTTTTATGAGAGAAAAGGAAGGCTGAATTGATACTACTTGGGCCAGCATGGAGAAAGGGAAGAACAAGGTCTGCCTCTGGAGAAATGGACTCTGGGAACAACCTCAGAGGTGAAGCACATGTTTGGCGAAGTTAACAGTTATTATGAATGAGGAGAGACACCGAGACATGCGCTCACACTGAGAGGTGTAAAATTAAGAAGCAGCATAAAATTTCTCATTTCTCGCTTTAATCGAAAGACTGCTTCATAACATTGAGAAGGCAATCAACCTACAAATTGTGTCTCTGAAGAAATAACCACGCATTGTTCATGATAACAAGGGCATTTTCTGTGAAGGATTGAAACAGTAATCAATTAGCACACAAATATCTCTTCTGTTATTTGTAGAGGAAAGTTACAGAGTTAAGGCAATGTGTAGTATACCTGACATAAAAATTGGAAGTTTTCTCAAAATATGTAACCTCTGTCTGGGAGTGAGTAGGTAGATAATCTGGTGCTTAGCAGTGATCTCTGTTCCAATACTTCCTCTATCACTTTGCAATGCATCACTTTGCTTTTATTCTAGAGATACATATTGCTTCATCTAAAATTGAGTCCCCTGATTGTCTCAGTGGGTATCTCAGGCAATATTTGCAGTAATTATGTCATTTTGAAAGCAGCATAGGAAAACAATATTGTGCCGTTTTATTTCTCTTCACAGCTACCCAAACAACATTAAAATGAATCAGAAGTGCATTGCATTCAGACTAACAACATAAATATCAAATCTCTCCGGCACAGCAAGTACCGTCAAACAATTAGCAGCAGTATTCCTGACTAAACAAATATATTTTGCACTTCTGGAACAATCTAATGGGAATCCACACCACTGAGGGAAAAACTAGCAATCTTTAATAGTGTTAACAAGTCATATAGTAGAGATCACTCCGTAATTACTTCAAAAGCTATTTTTACAGAAGAGAAGAGTGTTCATAAAAATTAGTACTTCCAGTGTCATCTTTCTAGGCCTGCACAGAAAATCATTCATGCTTACTTTAATTTTTTTAACTGGTATTTACCATCTTTATTCCTTCATTTTCCTCTGGCATGCTCCTTGCTCCATACTCAGCTTCAGAGAAGTACCACTGCCAAAGGTGTGACTGGAGCCTCAGCCCAGACTACTGCTAAATCTGCGTTTAACAAAATTAGTGAGATTCAGAATCAAATGTCAGTGGGTCATGGTTTGTCTATGACACAGATAACCAAATGAAAATGAATTAAACCAAATTCTAAGACATTTGCCTCATGCCTCATTCAAAATATCTAAGTAGCATTTTTGCTGTAAGATAACATCCTATGATCAAGATGTGGTAATGAATATGTTCCCATTTTATCCATCAATATTTTACGTGTTTTTTTAATGCTTAATTCTCCCTGTACTTTGTTTAATCAGGTAGAAAAATTTACGTATCTAATTTATTTCCTACTGTGTCTATGGCTTTGTTTTCAGCAGAAGCCGGTTGCTCATGTTGGAGGTTGGACTTCAAATCTACTAATTGAAGCTTTCAGAGCGAGTCTAATATGCATAATGTGGTCTTGTGAAAAATGCAGGTATAGCTATCACCTGGTGACTGGCACTGCTTAGCATTCATTTGGTGCAACAGAAGAATGGTTCAAAATTTGGATGTACAACATTTATCAACATGATGAATAAAATGTAAACACCTTCTCTTTTTTCTGTGCCTTGTGAAGAAAGGACGACTCCTAATCTTACTACAGAAGTAAATTCAGAGACAATTTTCCCATGAGATGGGCTATTATTCACAAGGCGCTTTCAGGAGTCAGCTGAGAGATAGGAACAGGAGTTCTTATTTTGCTTCCCTGTTGCAATGGGCAGGGCACTTCTGTGCCCTCTTTTCTCCATCCATAAAATATGGATAGAGCAATAATCAGTTCTTAGGTTTAATGATTCAATTAATGTTCTCATAACATTTTAAAATATCAGGAGTAACATAAAAAATAATAACAACTGGATATACTATAGCAAACACAAATACCTTTAATTCCAGTATGTTCTCTTGTATTGCTTCTATATTTTATTGAAATATAATTGTGATGTTTGTGTAATGAGAAATACATTACTAGGTAACATTCTAAGTAAAAATGTGGCATGAAACACTGTAAAACAATAATTTCTATCCCAGGAGAAACTAAGGTACTTAAAAGAGGCTTTTACAATAAAAATAAACCATTAAAAAGTCGGCAGGGATTCTCCGGGCATAATTGCAACTCTGCTTCTTTCAAAATGCCTATTAAATGTGATTCACCAGTACTGTACTACTGGTGTGCCTCTGCCTAGGGGAATAGTTTGGGCAATAATTTAAACTACTTTAAATTGAAAATTTAAAGCTATTATAATTAATTGTGAATCATTAGAAACAACTCAGCAAAAATAATTTAAAACAAAACAAAACAAAACAGCAATGAAACAAAACAAGATTGTTTATAACACAACAGATAATTAGCAAACTGCTGGAGAATCCAAAGATTTGCCAGAATACATGTGGTACAAGAAAAACATAAAAAGACATATTGCAGATAG
This sequence comes from Patagioenas fasciata, assembly GCF_037038585.1. NCBI lineage: Eukaryota > Metazoa > Chordata > Aves > Columbiformes > Columbidae > Patagioenas > Patagioenas fasciata. The sequence continues at coordinate 27,835,545 of NC_092521.1, forward strand.
AACAATGCTTTTACATCAAAACTCAAATCTGCTATCTTGTCCTCCAGCACTGAGTGTCCCATGGGGTTTAGTGCAGACCTTCCCTTCCTGGGTTTTAACACTCAGTCAAGTCTTTGTGAGTGTTACCTACCCTTGGAACAGGAGATTTGGAGAGTCCCAACACCCTGGCTGCCCTCTGATTTGGTTTGTGAGGAGTGATAGGATTGGCTTTGGGAGCTGGCGTGATAAGGATGTAAATACAGTCAGTATACCTATGTTCAACCTTCTTTTGTATGATGAAGTCATTTTTATCATTAAATAAGGGGTGTTTGTGTGTCTTGGGGTTGATAAGCAGGCTTAGCACGTCACAGCTTTCTCATGCACCCATGTGCATACACATGGACCCTCAGAAATGCGTTGATGTCTGTCGCGGTCTCACAGGGATGGCACATGGCGACTGGAAAGGGGCGTAGTGGAGAATATTAAAGGGTCATTTGTAGAGTAATGGTCACGTTTTCTGTTTTCCAACATATAAAAACTGAATGCTGCTATCTTCTTGGTATTATCCTGATAACTATAACTTAATTATACTGGTGTTTTGTATGGTCTTATTCTCCTAAAGCCCTACTACATTACAAATGTGCACATACACACATCTAAGAGAAAATTTTCTTTTGAGATTCCCATCAGCTAAAGAAATATTAGATGCCGTAGGTATCCTCCATCATGTCACTGGAATTTGTACAGGAGAAAGGGAAAATTTCAAAGTATATCTATGGGTATCTAGCAGAAAAAATTTACTCTTGGAAAGCCTGAATATTCAGCATTGATATGACAGAGGATTTACTTAAGATCAGAGCTGGCAAAAAAGAAGTTCAGTCATACTGTCCATATACCTTGAAATCAGAATGTTTATGGAGCCTGCAGAATCTGAATCTATATATTTAGTAGATATCTAATGACATATGGGCTTCTTGGCCAGCTTTGCAGTCGTGTATTCATTCATCACAATCACATTATAATTTAAGATTTTAAAAAGGTGGGAATCATTCAGCTAGAACAAACTAATGCCTTAACATTCTGCATCCCATTGTCAACAGTGACTTCCAACAGGAGTTTTGCAAGAAAGCAGAAAGAACAAGTAAAAGTCCCCAATTTCCTGGTTTTGTAATTTTCTCCCGTTACATAAAAAGCATCTCCAGCATTGGTTGTGAACAGCCACTGTGCTGGAGCAGCAAGGCAGCAAGGCTTATGGCTATTCTGTTCATAGCACAGTTTCTGCAATTTAAAAGAGAGCAATAGACTGAAGAGGAAAGTACAGTCAAACTGTGGCCAGCTGAAATGAATAGACTCTGTCTGAATGGCAATTTAGAGAAACCTTAGCATTGACTTTAAATGTGCTTCAGAAAGTGCTTTTCATAAGGAGGAGATGTGATTAAATTAAATTCCTCTCCAACAATAATTTACAACTGCCTATTATAAGCTTGTGAAAAGTGTCAGTGGAGATACTGAACACATCTCTTGCCAATTGAACTTCTCTTAAAAATCAAAATTTCTATACATTTGCACAATATCATTCTGTCTCTGTCTAGTGGTTCTTTCTAGTCTATTCTAGAGGAACTGCGTTCTATTATTCGTGGTTAATTTTCATTACTACATCCATAATTTCAGCCACATCCTAATTTACCACATTGATTGTCCATTGAGATCCTGTGAACTGTAAACTGTTATTTCCATCTCTTCCTCAGCAATCATGTCAGTTATTTGGTCAGTCTTCCCACCACAGAGTTTTCTATTCAGAGATAAAGTTGGTTGATTATTTATTTTTACAGTATAGTGTCCAAAACAGTTAATGTTCAGTTTACTGCACATTGTCCTCATTAGAACAGTTCTGGTTTCGAGCTGTGCTGTGTAAAACTGAAAGTTTGTACAGTGAGAGAGAAACTCGGTCTCTATTCTCATTCCTCTGCTTGCAAAAATATGCTATTTTTGACTGCACAGTAACTTATGCTCACAGTCATGATCCTGGTACAGCCAGTTAGTCTCAGAACCAAAGGCTACACATGGACATGTAAGTCCTCGGCAAACACACTCACTTTTAAGCATATTGCAGAAAAATTCAGGGATTAAAACTGCTTGTTATTGATGGCCGGGAAGGAGGACCATACCTGTGGGAGATATGGGCTTCTGCCTGTTTCTTCTACCATTCCTACCTGCCCAAAGCTTACCGCTCACCTCTGCTGGTCTCTGGCCATGACGGTGTCCCACAGGCTGGAAGAAAGGACATGTCCACAAGCAGAAGGGGTGTTGTGCAGGATCCCTCCAAGCAGCACAGCAGGGGCTGCAGGAACTCACATGGGACCAGACCTCTCCTGCCTGCCCATCCAGCCATGGTCTCAGCTCCAGGAGTTATTCTTTCCTCCTCTTACACCCCAGGCCTTAGCAAACCTGGCTCCCTCTTTCACTGCAGAATGGACACACACACTATCAAGGCACCATTTCACCCATTTTGTTCATCCTTGAGAAATAGGTTTGTCTTTCTTTTACCTTATGCTTTCTACCTTTTCAACAAAGTTGCAGCTGCCAAAATTACGGTAATATTTCCCTACACATTCCTCTAACCCTGATGGATGTATGAAATCCTTATAACCTGCTCCCCTTTCTTCCCATCCCAGGATCTGCTCTTGACTTATAAACCTCATTTGTTCCTACTTTCTTAGGCTTAACCTTAGTTTTTGTCTTGGTCTCCTTTCCCAATGCTAAACTTTTTCAGATAAACCTAATTGCGGGAACAGCTTTCCATGTACTATCCACCCAGTTCCATCCTTCCACATGATTGTTCTTAGGAGCTCTCAGCATACAGCTTATTGAATCCTCATTGCCTTTAGACTGTGGATAAATCAGTGTTGAGGACACAGTCTGGGCTTGGCATGCTTCACCTGAAATGCAGCATTAGCTCTGGAAACTATTTTTCTATCTCACTACAGGCAAGTCATATGTATTTAAAGAACTTTCATTTATCATTTGAAAAATGGGGATAATTTGAATTTTTTTCTTTCCCTTTCCATCTACCCTTTATTATGAAGCCATTTCAACAATTTTAGAGCTGGGGGCTACAGGTTCTGATGAGCTGATGGGGCTAATGGCACTTTGTATTTCGAAATGTCTGCATGAGTGCAGGGGATAGTGTTTCTCCCTGTCCTTATCTCTACTTAAAGGCAGATGCAGAACTACCTTTGAAGCAAAGGCCAGACAATATCATAATGTAGATAGGATGCGGGCCACGGTCATCAGCTGAACTACCTGTTTGGGCTGACATTGCATTAATGTAGGATCTGGCTGTGCCTCTGCCTGTGTCTCTGCCTTTCCCTCCTCCCGACCTCAACCCACCAACAGGTCTGTGAAAGATCCAGCCAGGGTGAGTCCTGCTGGGTGCTGATACTCACCTAGCATAGAAAATAAAAAGCATTTGTATTTTTCTAGTGGTGTAAGTAATTTTAAATTTCTATACGAGTGCACTAAGAAGTCAGTTTTGTCTGCCTAATAATCTTGCTTTTTCTTTATCTTTTGAATGGACTTCAGTATTTTTAGGCAAAATATATATAAATTCTTCCCCTATACTCCTTTAATGACAGCAAAATGTAATATGCTAAAGTAGAAATAATGTCATTTAGGTAGAGGTGCAACTGAAACCAAGCAAAGGAAATGAATGTGAAGCACAGAAAGACCAACTAAAACTTCTTCAATTTTCCTGCTGTGAGGTGGTTCTCCTCCTGATGCTCCTGATCCTGGAGCTACAGAATCAGGGGATGAGATTTCTTTGATTTTTCAGTTCCCGACTCACTACCCTTCAGTGTTTATTATGAATGAATAACTACATAAGGCTTTTACTAATTCTTTTTGGGACACTGACAAGTATTGAAGGTTTAGATAGTGAAACAGATTTCAAATGTTTGCAGATGCACCATCTGTGGCTATCAAAACCCTCTGCAGTACCATATGTGAAACCAATTCAGATACACTATAAACCCAAACTGGTACAGAGGGCATAAATTTTTGGAAGCAAATATTTATCTGAAGACAAATTAATCGCAAAAATGGCACTTAATGGGAAACATTACCATTTTATTTATTTGGAAAATGAAGAGCCATACTTTTCTGGACTGGATGATTACCAGTATCTACAGCTTTCTGGCTATCAACAGGAAGCCAGGCATTTTGGTTATTATGAAAAGTCGACTGTATTTGTCTCAAGATTTTGATGCCGACTTCCATCATGCAATTACTTGGTTTTCAGATGGGTTTTGTTGTGTCCGCATGCTGTGTTTCACATCTGTGAATGTTTTCCATAAGCACCCGAAGAGCTACAGCATGAGACCACCAAGGAACTTCCCTGACTGACATGAGAGAAGTGACTTGGGTGATTTACTCTTTACCTAGTTGCAAGAAATGCCTATATGGAGAAATCATCATTTTCTGTAGATGGACAGGTCTGTTTTGTGTCCAGCTGCAGGTACAGTTTGTCAGTACATACCTAATATTTACTGTCTTCCTCCCAGCTTCGTAAGATTAAGTTTAAAGCCATTGTCACCCCTGCCTGACACGGTTCTCTCCCTCCTTCTCTCCTAAGGAGGGACTGTTGTCCCACTGCTACTCCTGAACCCATAGGGTCACTCACTGGGCTGGGAGCCCTTGGCTGACTGGGCTATTTGGACATGTAATGTAGGGCTCTGCCAGGTAAACTGTTTTCATTTTTGACTAGGGTATATAGTCAGGAAAAGTGTCCAAAAATGTCAGATGCCAGCATGTGCACATGCCTCTCGATACAATTGCATTCATAACATAGAGAAAAAGTCTTTTAGTGAAAATGTCAGCAAGTCTGATGCGGAGGAGCAGGAGAGACATTTTTCTTCTTTTCTTTCAGTAAAGATAGAAAAAAAGATATTGGGGAAGTGGAAAACAGTGGTGTGGGACAGTATCAATGAAAAAAATTAAAAACCGCTATAAAATGTTTGAGTCAGTGGGAAGTGAGGCCTAATTTGGATTTTAAATGGAAAAATATATTTTAAAGTTAAAACTTAAGAGCCCTGTTTTTTCAGAAAGCAGTCTAACTGCTTTTCAAAATCTGAATAATCTATGACACATCTTCAAACAATGGGATGTCCTGATGCAGTGACTGAGAACTACAGGGCAAACAAAATGCCAGTGGGTCACAGTAATAGTAATTAACTTATTAACAGAGATAAGAGCAGAAGGGATTCTCACATTCAGGAGCAGTGTTGATAACTACAAATCACGGGAACCTCGATTTACAGATGGGAACTATTCAGAGCTCTTCATCAAGAACATGGGGTGAGGTAAGTAATGGCCATTAAGTAATGGACATCTTGCCCTAAAAATACAACCCTGGCATAAAATGAAGATCCATTCTTTGTCTTGGTAGACATGAGATTCATGAGTAGGAAAGCAGAACAAGGATTGCTAAAATGATTACTCCTTAGCAACCCTGCTGCCACATCCCTGAGGCTAGGCAGGAGAGTCTGGAGCTTTTGTGCTGATCTGAAAGGAGAAACAGCATCTACTTGACAGCAGGATTAAGGGGATGATTGAGGGCAATCCTGATGTGATTGTTAGAAGCTCTGACCACACTCCCCTGCAGGAGGAAAGGTTGCCCACCAAGCCGTCCTTATGCCAGGAAATGATCAAAACATCTCCTGTGCAGACCAGTTTGTGGGAAGAAAGGATTTTGTCCTTTGTGGAACAGCTCTTCCAGAATTTCTCAGAATAAGAGGGACTGCACATATCAGAGAACCCTGCAAAAACTGTTCACCCCCAGACCCTGGCAAAATTAACAGTCTAGATCAAGAAACTTCATAACCTTTGCAATTATAAATTACTCTCAGAAATTACTGGTCATCTCTAAATGTTTATGCTGCTTCTCCTTATTTGACAGATTATCCGGATTGGTGGTCATAACATATTACAATGTATTGCTACTATAATGTTTAGTCTTGTTATCAGTACATTTGAACTGAAAGCAATATTAGTTCTTATAAATATCATTCTAGAGACTGATGAAAGGATTTCTTGCCCTACTATACTGCTTAGTCACCTTTGCATAAAAAGCATAGCTAGAAATTAAATAGTGCAAGTGCTTTCTGAGTGAATTGTTGACTAACAATGCAAGAACCTTAACCTTTCCAGGTCACCAGCATCTTAAATTTAGGGGACTGTCACTATAAATGCCTTAATTGTGTCAGGTCCACAGAATGAGCCGAGAAATAAGAGTTTGCTATATTAGGTCCTTTGGACAAGGACATCCACTACACCTACATCTACACTTTGCCTAAATTTGGCAGAATTTAAGCAACTCTGCCAAGGAACAAGAAAACCTTCTCACTTGCAGGAAAGCCTGACTCACAAGAGTCCTGAAACTCTCTAGTTAACTCCAAAGTCATCCCAGACCCCTGGTGCCTAAACTGCTTCCCACATATTTTAGAAGCTCCTTGGTCTGAAGGTCTATGAGATTTTCTTCTTCCAGTGAAAGCCAAAGGTTCATTGGAGAGATGATTAAGGTTTCATCCAGTAAAAATTCTGTAAGCATAGATAAAATTTTCTGATATGCTCATTTAAAAAGCTTACTGGAGCGGGTCCAGTATATCTTTCTGCTAGTACCCAAAAGGCTAGAGCACTTGTTTTAGCCAAAAGAAACTCAGTCAGGATTTTCCCTGTTGGAGGTATTTGAATCTAAAGCATGCACAATGACCACAGTCACTTAAAGAAAGGCACCTTCTGTAACATCCCGTGAAGCTGAGCCTCTACACAGCTAGTAAAGCAAGAGGCATGCAATGTGGCTGTATTATCTAGTGGTGAGGTATTTAGCCTGGGCGATGCAGTTCAAAGATCTCTTCCTCCTGGATTTTTGTATACATATTACACTAGATAGTCACTGAATTAAATGACAAGTAACAAGAGCTCAAATATATTGCATCATCATCTGAAACTGCTTTTCTGATATCCCACTGTCTTAATCAATAGTTTCTACCACAAAGTAATCCAAATGAAATAAAATGGCATGTTTAAAGAAGAGTTAATATCTACTTCAGTCATGAAATTGTTGCTTATCCTCTTTTGCCAGTGTATTTGAATGTTCAGTCTCTGTCCCAGCATCTCAGAGGGAACCCATAGGGATACACGTGATGCCTGATAGCTCTTGGAGTCCTGGTGAGGTTGTACAGGAGAGCTCTACAGCCTGAGCTGTTCCTGGAGCCTTGCAGTCAGGCAACAGTCAAACTTTGCAATCTCCTGCAAAAATGAGAGAACCTAATGAATTTTTCACCTACAGCTGAACTTATGGTAAACAGCATGATGGTTAATTCAGAAGAAAGAAACCCTGGGCTTCTAGTTTGGGGCAAGGTAGAACAAATGGTGACTTTCATATTTAGACACCTGTAAAAAATGTGAAGATTTCAAACAAATCAAAACCATTGGCTTCTGTGACATGTACATGCAGATCAATAATTACATCTGGAAGCAGATAGGAAGGAGATAAACAGGCAATAAGAATATAACAATATTTCCAGTTCAGGTGTAGATACTTATGGACATCTGTCAAGGAGAAGAAATCATAAATGATTCAAGTGAAATCCCCATCCCAGTTCCCCTCAGTAAATGAAATCCTTAGAAATTAATTCTGTCTATGTAGTTTATTGTGAAGACATGACCCCTAATTAAGCATCTGCAGTAACGAGACACACTGAATTATACAAGTGGTCAGATGTGGTCTTTTAACAGATACACCACTGGGGGTAAAAGACTGAAAAGGAGGTCAATAGTGAGCATCCCAGTGCAATTAGCAGGATGAGAACTGAAATCCTGCAAAATGTAATTAATAATCATGTTGTCAGCTTAGGACTGAGCACAAATAATTAAGCAAAGCACACTCATGGTGCTTAACTAGTCTCAGCAGCACACGGTCTAAGAAGTGATAAGAGCTTCTTGGCATTTTTTACTCAAACAGCAGGATGACTCAGACATTAAGTTACCACAAATAAGAATATGGGACCTAATGCAGATAATTAGAGAGCTGGGCCACTGTCAACAAACTTGACTATGAAGTGTATCAAGAAAACAAGGTAAGGAACGCCTGTGTAACTGCATATACAACGAGAAAAGGTTTATAGGAACAGAAATAAATATATATATAGAGAGAGGTAAATCTAGCTAAAAAGTTGGGAGAAGTCAGAAGGGCTTTTACAAATACTACATGGAAACATTTTAAACATCATAGAGGTCTACGGGTAAATAAGAAGACAAAACTGATGGCAACCTGGATACTGACCTTTAAAGACAGCAGTTTGATAAATCATGAAGAATTAAAGGCTTGGGTAAACCAAGTATTAATATAATGAAGTCTAGATGTCATCAGTGGAATAAATATTAAGAGAAAAAATCTGAATGTGTAAGTATGTTGGATTTATAAATAATAAACAGCATAATCGGATATTGAACAGCTGGTGCTCTAAGACTGTTGTAAAATTAGTGGGTTATGCAAAGACTGGAGATGAAGTAGGTAGATTTTAGTCACTCATTTGATATAGCATCCCATGAACACCTGAAAATATTAAAAAACAATTGGATAAAATTATCGCTAAATAGTCTGAAGGATGAATAATGCTGTGATAAATGGTAACTGGCCTAATTACTGGAGGGTGCACATTGTTTGCTTAAGATCATTATCAACAACCTGACTCCTTTTGAGAAGAAAGGGTTTGTAAGAAAAAGCCTGTATTTCAACATTACTTCAAAACCGAAGGAGATAAACTAAAGCCAATTCTGTGCCATATGTATGGAGTCTGAAATATCAGTTGCAATACGAATGGGTCAGTGTTCAGTGCAGACTGATGAAAGCAAGCCTGTATACATTTATACAGTAAAAAATGTTCCTTCAGAGTATCAGTAGATAGCCCATCATTCACTGACATAGCGGTCCACACAGACTGGTTACAATGCAGATTATGCATCACATGGAAAAATGATGGCCAACAAGATCAGCAGAGGCAGAGAATAATGAGAATACTAGCCTGGGTGGCGGAAGAACTTATTACACTGAAAGCAAGACAGAGATGCATGAAATGGGATGAGAACTGACTTGGAGATTCATAAAAACACTGCTGTGTGCAGGATTCAGGTACACTGCACAAACAGTGTGAATACTGCTGCTTAAAGGCATGTGCAGTCTGCAATAAAATTCTGGAAGAACATGCCTGTAGGCATATTTAGAAATTTGCTATCCAGTTGGGCTTCCTTCACTGTAGCTTACCCACAGATCTCCGTGCTTTCGTCTTCCCTCTTTTCCCTCTTCATATTTTATGATCTTAAATGAACTTAGCTGCTCTTTCCATCAATATAATTTATAGATCTAGTGTTTTAATGTACATTGGTTAAAAACTCCACCTATGTCTCTGGCATATCCCTCCAGATAACTAGATGTCTTGTCAAAGCCAACACAGCTGAGAGACACCTCAATTTCCTTTCCCCATGTTTTTTATTATTTTCTTGTGGGATCCCTACAGACACCACCACTCACCCTGATTGTTTCTCACAGTGAAAATTTGCCTTGGCCCTAACTCATCTCTCCTTTTTAGACTGTATCCGAGGTTCTTTCTCTAAAGCTCTCAGTCTCTTTCATGTCTCACCCACATGGCTGTAATTCTTCCCTAGACTTTTGGTGTCAGATTAATTCACAATACCTTTTTCTCTAGTGGCACTGGCAGAGGCAATCCCAGCCTCCTCACAGCCACTCCCCATGGTCACCACCTTAGCCTGATATCTTGCAGGTGCATTCCTCTGCAGCTCACATTTCCTGATGGTGTCACACATCAACATCTGACTTTCAAGATCGCAGGGTGTGGTCTTGTTAGGTCTCCCTCTCATGGTACCCATAAATACATCAGATCCACTTAATGCACCTCCTTTGTCTCTCTTCTTTAAGTTCCTTTTTGGGTTGATTATTTCAAAGAAAACAAAATCCTTGACAATAGCAAAGATTTTTGCCTATTACTCCTTATAATGCTCTCACTATTCCCATATTCTTCACTGTATGTACCCTTTGTGTAAAAATTACTCATTGTGTGACTTTTAAGTTGCAGACTCTCTTTGGGGTGTGTATTTGTATAGCACTTCTCACAAGGAGCCCTCCCCACTAACCTCGTTCCTAAAATCCACAGTTAAAAAAACCCATACATTGTGAATGCAACCAGGAGGATAAGAGATAACTGAGCAAGTAGAAAAGCACATTGACTCAGTCTGCAATGGATCCCATATTTCTGGAGGAACAACATACATCACTATACAAAATAGCACCAAATTTGTCAATCTATGAGTCTACGGTTTTGTTCTTCCCTCTTCACAATGGTATGTAAGTGTGCACTTATTTAACTTTTTCCTTTCACTACTGGACCACCAGGGTGCTCCCTAATTAAATTTTCTATCCTATAGCTTTATGTTAAAGATACGCACTAACCATTTTCTCAGGAGTGTCTGTACTGTGGTAGGTTTGCATTTGTTCTGGGTTTTTTGTATGTTTCCACTCAGCAGGAAGCAAATATAAGTGCTTTAAAACCAGGCTGTAATTATTTTTCCCTTGGTGTTCCTAAAATTTACTGTACAGTTTTGAAAGGGATGGTTGTAAACCTAAAGGGGTAACTCTCACTGATGCTGAGAATGTACTTTCTCCGACACATAATTTTAAAAGGTTGGTCTAGTGTATGAGTATTTTAAACACAGAGATGCAAATAAATAATCTTTTTTGTCTCTGATACCTGAACGACCAAAGCTGATTTTCTGATGTGTAAACCTACAGCAGCTGTCTGATCTTTTAATCTGTTACATATGCTCTGTCTGTTGCCCTCCTTGTAGGGGAACACAAAACTGCTGTAGACATCATTACACCTCTTGACCTGCAAATTCAAGACCTGCAGCCTTTTGTATTCCCAAAGCGACAAGTAATATCCAAGAGGGATCTTAGCCAAAGCTACTGAGTTGCTGGGGGATTTAGAAAATGTTCTGTCTACATTCTTCTGGCCACTGAGCTGTAGGATTTTGGAAGCAGCTCACTCTTTCTCCGCTTATCATTTTAATCAATTAAAAGGGTTGTCCATCCTGTGCTAATCTCCCTTCAGCCCTTACTAGATCAAAAGACTCCAGCTGATTATCATTGCAGATTAACAGGATGCCAGACACATGTTAATTTGTATGTTACAAAGTCACTGTCACCATTCATTGTACATCTCTAAGGCCTGCAGAATGGAGACAAATATGATTAAAAAAGGAAAAGGAAGAAAGCTTGAGGTATGGTTATGTTTGTCTTCTCCAAATTACAGAAAGACATGCAAGGTTGTCCCTACAGCTCTTCTCAGGGAGCAGAGATGGGAAAGAAGTGTTTATATTTTACTTGTTCATACCCTGACAACAGAAAAAAAACAACCAACAAACAAACAAACAAAAACAACAACAACAAAACCCACCACAAGTATTTTCTCCTCTTTTCCTGTCACACACCATCTAGGAGTCAAAAAATACCTACAAAACTAGGATGTTAAAGGTTAGATTATAAGAAAGAGCAATATGAAGTCTGAATGTTCTTGCAGAGTGCCCCAAAGGCTATTCAGAGCACACCTTATGTGAATAAATTCCAGTTCTGTCTTTTAGGGACAAAAATATCCAACACTGTCCCACAGGGTGTAGGAGTGAAAAAGAAGTCTATCATGTCAAACTGCACAGGAGCTTGGTGGTGCAGTTGTTCATTCTGAGAAGTGGTAGCTGATGGTTTTCTGGTAGTACCAGAGAACTTGCACTCAGAAGATGCAATCTAATCTGAGTGATACATTATGATCAATAATTTCAACACCCTGTTAGCTCTGTTTCCATTCCCATCTGCACAGCCTTAGCTCTGCCTGATTACGGTCCTGGTGGACACCACTTAAACATGACCACCCCATGTGAGGCTCTAGCTAAGAAACACTTGACTCTACCAGCAGGGCAAACTCTTGTAAGACTATGGGGATGGTTTCACATTTATGTAATGCCAGTAACAGGACCAATACTGATGTGCTGTCCACTTGTGGTGACCCTGCATTGCAGAGATAATAGTGAAAATTATAAATGTTTAAAAAAGAGTTAGAAAATTGTTTCCCATATGGCATACATGCCTGAGAGAGAAAGAATTACAATGTTTATCCAAGAGAAATTAAGTTACTTGCTTTCTGTCTGCAGATATCTATATGGGGAATAAACCTTTGATAGTAAAGAGGTCTTCTGTCCAGGAAGGTAAGAAGCAGTGAAATTAACTGTTTGGAAGAGACATATAAATGAGTGAATTCTAGAAACATTGTCTATGTTTTTTCCCTCTACAAAGACAACTAACGGCTGCTGTGGTCTCCATTATCGGAAGGCTTAATTCAGGGTTGAATATATTTCTAAAAGTTATATCATAGCTCATTCAGAAATTATGGGTTTGATGCTGAGATGAGTACACTGTTACGGAATATGAATCTTAGAATCATTGAATGGTTTGAGTTGGAAGGGACCTTAAAGATCATCTAGTCCCAGCCCTCCAGCTATGGACAGGGACACCATCCACTAGACCAGCTCCTCAAAGCCCCATCCCATGTGGCCTTCAATGATTCCAGGGATGGCGCGTCCACAGCATCTCTGGGCAGCCTGTTTCAGTGTCTCACCACCCTCATGGTGAAGAATTTCTTCCTTATGTCTAATCTAAATCTGCCCTCTTTCAGTTTAAAGCCATTACCCCTTGTCCTACCACCACACAGTCTTGTTAAAGGTCCCTCTACAGCTTTCTTGTAGGCCCCCTTTAGGTACCGTAAGGCTGTTAAAATGTCTCCCAGGAGACGCCTCTTCTCCAGGCTAAGTAATCACAACTCTCTCAGACTGTCTTCATAGGAGAGGTGCTCCAGCTCTTTTATCATCTTTGTGGCTCTCTTGTGGACCCTCTCCAACAGGTCCATGTCCTTCCTATATTTGGGACAGCAGAGGTGGATGCAGTACTCCAGGTGGGGTCTCATGAGAGCAGAATAGAGGGGAAGAATCACCTTCCTCAACCTGCTGATCACAATTTTCTTGATGCAGGCTGGGATACAGTTTGTTTTCTGGTCTGCAAGTGCACACTGCCAAGTCATGTTGAGCTTCTTATCGACCAACACCCCCAAGCCCTTTCCCTCAGGGCTGCTCTCAATCTATTCTCCACCCAGCCGGTATTTGTGCCTGGGATTGCCACGACCCAGTGCAGGACCTTGCACTCGGCCCCTTTGAACTTCATGACATTCACACAAGCCCACCTCTCAAGCCTGTCAAAGCCCCTCTGGATGGCATCCCTTCACTCCAGCATGCTGATTGCACCACACAGCTTAGTGTCATTGGCAAATTTGCTGAGGGTGCACTCAGTCGCACTGTCCATGTCACTGACAAAGACGATAAACAAGGCTGGTCTCAATACTGAACTCTGAGGAACGGTACTTGTCACTGATCTCCAGCTGAAAATTGAGCCATTGACTGCAACTCTTTAAGTTCAAGCATCCATCCAATTCCTTATCCACTAAGTGGTCCATAAGTCAAATCCTTGTCTTTCCAATTTAGAGACAAGAATGTCATGTGGGACAATGTCAAACGCTTTGCACAATTCCAGGTAGATGTCATCAGTTGCTCTTCCCTTATCTACCAACACTCTAACCCCATCCTAGAAGGCCACCAAATTTGTCAGGCATGATTTGATCTTAGTGAAGACATGCTGGATGTCACCAATCACCTTCTTATTTTCCATGTGCCTTGGCATAGTTTCCAGGAAGATCTGCTCCATGATTTTGACAGGCACAGAAGTGAGACTGACTACATGATTTTCAGCATGTATTCAGCATAATATCAGATTAGTTCACTGCAATGATGCATTCTTGCTTTTAAATCTATTATTCAAATGTAAGATCTATAAGGCATAGATTTGCTCTTACTGTGACTGCTAGTCACAACAGAGTGTACTCACATTTGCAGTGAGGATTTCAAGCCCATGTCCTGTGTACAATGTATAAATACAATCTGCTTTTGATAACTAATCAAAATTATATTTGGCTCTTGCTCTCTAGACAGAAGCTGTTGCATAGCTCACTGCAGAACTCTGCTGCTTCCAGAACACTCCGTCTCATTGTTCATGAAAACTATGTTGATACCATGTCAGAAAATAGTTCACAGAACTTTGTTACCAGAGATACTCATACATAACTTCTTGAGAATACTTTAAGCATTTCTTTCTACATCTGTTTTTGCAATGTCCAAGGCATGGACTTTTTGTTGAAACTGATGTTTTATGCAGTACTTTTGCACGTCAGCAGAATATAAAGAATAACTTGAGCCAGGCACAAGATCCAAACAAACTAGCTTCCTGCATCCCACAGGAGCCACTACTTTGGAATTCACTTTTCAGTGTTCAAAACGTGAAAGGAGGTATGTACGAGGAAATCTGAATCATTACATCACATTTTGCCTAACTTGTGGCAGGCTTTGGTTTAATTTGTAGAGAAGTACAGGTCCATATATGCTGTGTAGCCTATGTTATTTTATAATATATAACACAATTCTATAAAGTTTATAAATAATATTATTATCTCTGATAATTTTTATCAATCCATAAATAAATATCTAAATATATATTTTAGCTAAATATCTCAGTATATTTTCTGTACCTTTTAAATGTGCCCTTCCTACAATTCAAAGAAGTACCTTCTGTATCTTCATATTATAAGACAGAAATGAAAGATATTTTTACTCTCCTTTCTAAATAATTCATTATATAGACCAGTATTGTAACATTAGTGTGCAAGGTTTGAAATAAGCAAAAGCTCTGTGCAATCCCACTGTGATCAAATTCTTTCAATAAATGCCACATCAGAGCAAGAAGTGACAATGAATACACATAACCAGTATGTCTGTATCTCTGTTTATTTAAGGAGTTCTGGAAGTTCTTTAATTCTGGACTATGTTACAAGGGAGACATTCACCACAAGTATGCAGTCCAGAAGCTGGCAATCAGAGGTAGTGGTCATGGTACCATCCTACTGTTTGGTGGATTTTTTTACTTGCTTTAATGATAGACTCCGAATGTCAGGGTAATCTGTCTCTCTTGAAACAAATTATAGTTCTCCCATGTGGTGACAGGACTTTCTTTCATATAGAAGCAGGGCATGCATATTTGTGCAATTTACAAGCGTGCTTTTGTAACATGAAGAGTGTTTCTGCTGGAGGTGTGTACACATCCAGTGTGCAGATGGCTCAGTGAAGTCCCTGACAGAAATACCCAGGTCTTTTTGGGAACAGGGACTGCAGCAGAAGACGTGGCCCTGTAATCTCCTGATTCTGCAACCCTGACAAAACTGTCTCAATCACTGGGGCAGGGAGACTGTCCCCTAGCCCCGACATGCCAGAATAACATTATTTAGCCTTAAATTACTCTAAAGAGTCATTACACTAGAAATTGAGATCTACCTTAGAGGAGTATGTAAAGGCACAAGAAGTGGCTGCCCTGGCAGGAGGACGTGGTCTTGCCCACGTCAGCGAAGCAGAGTTGTGGCAGATGCGAAGGGCAGTATTGGTCATGCTGCTCATCTCCTGCTCATTCTGCCTGTGCAGCCACATACACCTCTTCAGTCTTAGTTTTGTCTGAATTTCAGACCCATGGAGATTGAGAAGGATAATTTGGTGGGTTCAATGCATATTAAGGTTTGCTTCTTCACAGTACCAGGACATGGCTGGGGGCAGACAGGACAGAGAGGAGATCTTCCTGAGTCCTGCAGTTTTGCCATACCTAGAAACACAGGATTTAAAAATTAAAATCTCCTTTCCACTATGCTCATGTGGCTGCTAGGACTTTTTGACTGAGGTTGAAAATGTTTGGTCTAATCACATTTTTGCTATTGTGCTAAGGCCTTTAATACTTTCATTATCCAGCTGTGATCTCCTCTTTTTGATTCCTTGAAAGAAACAGACCTAAACTCAGAAGACTAACACTATGGTGAGACAGCTAAGCTTTAAGGCTTGCTAACCTTAAGAGTTTCAGAGCTCTTAAGTTTGTATTAAAACCAAATCTATTACCAAGTGAGCTCTCAAGCCCATTAAGAATTATTTGACTTAACTTTTCAGTTATTGTATGATGGATTCTCCAACCTGAAATGCACACTCCTCCTACACACCTAACTGCTAATAACATTATCTTTTCTGCATGTTACAAGTCAAAATGCTAAAAATTCAAAATTAAGCTAACAATATACTTCCTCATTTAAATTCAGTCACAAGGATCTCTTTAAACTAAGTTATTGAGAGATGCTCATCTAAGCTGTATGCAAACAACTATTAATCAACACCTATTGATAGCAATACACGATCAGGTGAAATACCTACTGTCCTTCCTCCTCATTCCTCCCCAGAGAAGCAGGTACCAAGAGACTCCAGTCACAGCCGGTTCTGTACATTGTGATAATCATTATTGTTAAAGTTCTGACCAACTTTCTGCTTTCAAATGATGAACTGGAGCAGGCTTGGCATGGCCTCATTTCTGTGACCACATATCCATATATCCCTGGAGACAGGTGCCTCGTAGTAACACGCTTGTAAAGGTTTTCTTAGTCAGCCATTTTTCCTCTTCTTCATTTTCTCTTTCTCTCCACTACAGGAGTTAGGTTCCCTCAATAAGCCCATCAAGTCACTTGGCATGTACCCAGGAGAGCTGCCACATCCTCTTTAACCTAACAAGTTTTCCTTCTTCTGTATTTTTTTTTTTTTTGCTATCACTACTTGTTGAAATTGCGTTACCCTTAGCAGAGGAGGGAGAGGCTCTTCACATGCATATCAGAAATGCAGGCAATCACCTGCAAGTAAGGATGGTGTTAATTCAAGATTGAAGATTCAGGCTGCTGCAATTTCTCCACAAGATTTCAATAAGCCATCAGAAGGGATAATACTGGGTCATATCATTTCCCTGCACGTGTTCTTCACGTGGGTTACCAGACTTTACAGACCTGCCAGACAACCCTTACTCCAGATGAGGAGATGCAAATTTTAATTCCTTCTTTTGGTTAACCTGGGGGAAGATTTCTTAGTCTGACATTAAAAAAAAAAAAAAAAAAAAAAAAAATTAAAAAAAATTCCAAAGTTGACTTATTTCAGAAACCAAGTTTGACTGCTTTCACAAACTGGCTGCCTCTGAATTCAAACAGGCCTCTTTATGTCTTTCATTGATTTTTCCCTACACCTTTCATTACCTAAGTCAGAAGCTAGGTATAATATAATATAATTGTATACTCGATAATATTATGCTGCTCAGCATTTACTGTGATTTGAAAAGCATAATAGAAATACAGTTTACATCTATAATCAATCATTTAGTACAGTTTTGTATTGTGAAAAGTCACCAAAACACACAAGCTGGAGTTACGATATTACTTACAAGTGGTAGGCTTTGCTCTTCTGGTAAGTGATGCAAAAGTTCAGGCTGGGGGAAAGGAGAGCACCTAGTGGCTTAGAATAATGGACTTTAGCACAGGCAGGGTCAGCTGTGATAATCTAATTGAGCTTCTGTGTATCACAGGCCACAGATTTCCACACACCAATGGCAAGACAGGACGTCCTCCCAGCCAGCAAGGTTTTGGAGTGAAAAAAGGTGATGAGTCACAGTGGACACAGTGTGTGTGGCACATGGCAAGAGCAGAAGACTACAGGCACCTCAATGTGCTCCTGGTAAGCGAGTGCCCTGCATGGGCCAGCCCTAACACAGCACACTCCTTTTTGTCAGAAGATCAGCTATTCCATTCAAAGCTTCCTTGTGTCTTCTGTAGTTGTTTAGAGCAGTACAAAACAGGGATTTGCAAAAGCTGTCAGTCGGTTCTTCTGATGTGGCATCACAGGCAACCCTCACATTCACGTGAGGGCTGGGGTGTGTGAAGAGGTTTCGTTAGAAGGAGATATGTTGTTGAATTAGTCAGGCCCAAAGGAATCTCAAGGCCACTTCGAGAAGCTGAGAACAGAATCTGCTGTGAGAAAGAGGGGCGTTTCTTCATTAACAGGGCCTCAGCATGGCGTGAGTCGTCAGACCTATCATCGGTGGGGCTCCAGCGTGTGGACTGCCCGTGATACTCATTTAGCGAATCCATGCTTGGAGCATGGATTCGTGATTAGAGAATAGTTGCGTATATAAGGAGACATGCTTCTGTAATAAATGGCTTTTGCGTGATTCACATTGAATCGGAGTGCTGAGTCCTTTATCGTTCTAACAGGGGTGATGCCAGGACAATGCAGCATCGGTCCCAAGAAGTAAAGTGAGGGGTAGCCATGGTGACTGCTATCTGCTGGAAGAGATGGACAAAATTTTCACCAGTAAGCACCTAATCCATCATTAGGCTGCTTAGTAACAGACTGATTTTTAGCATGTTTAATATTCTGTGAAGAGACATCCAGAGATGTGACAGAGGAGGGATTTGTGATTCCTAAAGGCTAAGGTCAGATATGATAATCATGATAAACTGACTTGTACTCCTGGGCATCACAGGTCAGAGACCTTCTCAAAGTGCAGAACAATGTGCGGTGGACACTTACGTACCTCTGCAAATCACCAAGTTATGTTTACACCTGGCCAGTAGCTTCCTGTGGAGTCACAGCACATATGAAAGGTTTCCATCAGAGTGTGATGCATTCAGATGCGGCCGTGAATCCAAGACCCACTTCAGTCAGCTGTTCCAGTGCTTTATTTAACTTTCCTTAAAAATGGCCCCTGGGTTGTGGTCTGAATTCTTCAAACTGCTGGGACTCTATTTGTTTTGGTTTCTTGTTTCAGGTGCATTCCTGGTTCTGCCTTAGATTTTCCCATATGAACCTGGGCTACTCCTTTAATATCTTCTTACCTCAATTCATCTTTACAAGGAGGAGATTACACCACTTCCCTTCTCTAACTTTTCCATTGTGTCAAGATCAAAGACTCTCTTGGGCATTGTTCTTTTCCACATCTTGACACACTTTCTCAAGTGAAAGTACCATTATTTCAGCTATGGCTTGTACAGCTATGCTGCACTAGAGCCTAAAAAACTTTTATTCTTTGCATTAAACATATCAGCATCTTTTCACCCTTCACATTATTTATGTTGCAAATTAAGAAACAAAGTAGGTAGCTGCACCAGATCTTGATTACTGCAATAACTTTTCTTCTCCCAGCACACACCCCAGGACTCACCCAGCTGTCCACAGCGGCTTCACATTGTCAAGAATCAATATTTTAACATCTTCCTCCACCATCACATCTGAGCAGAGCTGCTTAGATCTGGGAATTGCTGAAGACCATCCTTTCCAGGGGAAGCAATGGAGCAGCTGTTAATAAAAGGGCTGCAACCTCGCCATTTTTTTCATCTAGATGCTGGGGTCCTGTTTGCTGCTGTGATGAAATGGCTAGATAATCCATCGTTTCACCTCACAGCATAGCAGAATCCTACCCCAAATATTTAACTCATTTTTGAGGTAGTTATGTAAACAAACAGACAGACAGAGAACCTCTGGTGGTAGCCTGGGATCTTTGCCATCACTTAGTTTCTTAATGTCCCACTTTATCTTTTATTTCATTGTTTTTCTACCTACATGGCCAGTAATAAAAATTTTTATCAAAATCCCCTCAGACTTTTTTGATCTATCAGACACATTAATCAAAGAAAAGTTTTATTATAGGGGTAGAATTAAAAACAAACAAGAAAACCAAAGAATTTACAAGATAAAACGGCATCATTATTAATAATTCCAGTAAAGTACTACGGAGATTTTTATAGGACTTTCATGGAGGTGTTGTGACACACATGAGGCTATAAGGACCTAAGGGATATTTTGCATCTGATTAGGCCATTTTACAGAGCTCCAAAAAGAGTCCAGTTTTAGGAGACACAAGCCCTGATGTTTTAAATCCTACAGCAACTATAGGTCTATCCCCTTTAACTGGAGGAATGCAGAATGCACTGTCCTGATGGTTTACCCCTAGATGGCACTGCCTGGCAGCCTGGCTTCAGCTCGCCTCCCATCTTTTACCTTGGTTTCATAGCCAAGGTTTCTACTTTACTCAAGACTGGATGGAGAACAGGACACAAAGGTGAGGGATTTAAAATTCTGCCACTCTTGGTTGCATTGGCAAATATTCTCTTGTCTGATACTTGTAAGTAAAAGAGCAAATAAGTCTTCAACTGAAGTGTTATAAAGCATGAAGTCCTATATTTGTGGGTTTGGATAGTGTCTATTTATTTGTGCAGGCAGCAAGTATTTATTCTGACAGGGCTCCCTGCTGTTAAAGCCAATGTCCCAGAGGCATTAGGATGGGAAGATTCATTGTTATGAATTTGTGAGCTATTTGATTCTCCTGTAACCCAAGGGAGCAATGGTTGATGGGACAAATTTTTCCAAATTAACTAACTCATCATGTTACAGCTTACAGCTTGCTTTTGTGTGCTCATTGCTTTAAATTATTTATCAATATTTTAGTTCATTTTATACTGCATATCAGAAACTCATTATGAAAATCCTGACAACAAAGTGATATCTGAATATTTAGCTGTTTGGATCAGTTTTAACTGGATGCATTCCTCACGAAACAAGCATAGTTCTTCAAGCTTACGTGAATAGTTGACTTAAAGTTTCCAAGTTGCATTTCAACGATAATCCTATGTATTCTATTTTTTTAAGTTCTGTAGTTATTTCAGCTATAAATTTTTTTTTTGCTTACACATTTACAAACAAAATATGAGCAGGAAAGAAAAATACTAGTTTTAGGAGATCACATTAAATATTGCCGAACTGCCAGTAATATTTTCTGCAATCCTTTCCTAATGTATCCCTAGGTTTCCTTTTTAGTCCAGAGAACATGCTGTCAGAGTAGACGTAGGCACATGTGGCTACAGCTTCTGTAAGGAAACGTCCTTTACATCTTGTAGAAGCCAGTCAGATATTCCTCCTCGTGGTTAGAGATGGTAGCAGAAGGTCCACCATTCTCATATTTTTAAAAATTATATTTAAAAAAACCAACACATTACTTTTCTCCACAAATGAGTCCGCCTATAACTGGACAGTTTTGCAGAAAATGCTGACTCATGTCTCTCTGCCAGTGATTTGCCTTTCTCTATACCTCAGCTTATCACAGCCCACTACAAAATAATGAGCTCATGCCAATAATCCAGCTACAGGAATAGTCTTTTGGGGTTTTAAGCTACTTCCACTACCACTTTGCTGTTACCAAAAGGGTAACAAACTGCATGCAAATTATAGGCTAGTCTTCCACCTTTTTGCAGCTCTACTCCCACAAGTATGTTTTGATGACTCTGAATTGCGTGGAGGCAATAAGGCACCCAGGCTGCCTCCTGAGGACAGTCAACGAGCTACTGAAGAAGCCCATGGAGATCCCATGTGTGTATGGCAATCAAGTTAATTATTAATGAATTAATAAAAATAGACTGTTCAAAAATGTTCTGTTGTCAAATCTGTGTTTAAATCATTTGCGCAGCACCCTCTGATTTTAATACAGTTCAGACAGCTCAGACGTGACACTGGACTTTGAACTGTGATAGGAAACAGCTAGGACAGAGTCTGTGTTGATACTGGTAAGTGCACAACTGTTTTTTTTCTCATCTTCCAAAATGCAGCTCTATTCCTTGTCTATCAACCTACTCGGTAATGTTTCATGCTTGGGAATCTTTTTCAACCTTTATTGTAGGAGTTCAGTGTGATACCAAATATAGACTTGTAACACTTGGATACGGGCTGTAGTTCTTCCATAATCTTCTTCGGTGGTGAACTGCAAGCCAAAGGATTATAAGGCTTAGTAAATAAAGCAGCAGCCTTTCACCTGCCAGACAGATTGCTGTCTCAGTTTAACCTTGCTTTATGTTTTGTCTTTGATTTTAATACGTTTCTAAGCAGATATGATTTTGTGCAACCAGAAACTGTTGTACTACATCTTGGATAAAAGGAGAAGCTTGGTTCTGGAGTCTGAAAATTCAGGTCAATATTTAAAATCCAACACATTTTTAAAGAATAGATTATATGTAGGACAGGATTCACACAGGTACCTATGTGCACTTCAGATACTCCTTCAAATGAAACTATTTTATTTGTGTATATCAAAGGTGAATTTTAAGTATGAGGTCCAGAAAATATTTTCAAGTTCTGAATACGACTTTCTCAGAAGCCCTTTGCCCAGTGTTGCACTAAGATACTTGAGTACTTCCCTGTCATACCCCAGGGATGGCATCCACATATCCTCTCAGTTACAGGGATGTAAGTACCTGAGTTTGCTTGTGAATCCTAATGTTAGTGTCTTAAAATGCATCAGGATTGAATGATACGGCTTTGGGGTCGTGATGTTTGCCCACAGGACCATATGCTAAATTTCTCTTTGATTCTGTGCCCTGAGAGGTAGGAAACTGATGTCTGCTACCCACCCAGGTTTCTAGCCAAAGCAATGAACTTCGCACAACCAACACTGTACCAAAGTGTATTCACCTCTTTTTTTTTTTCATTGTCCATTGAAATGTGTGTAAAAGAGTGCATTAATGATGAGGTTTCCAATTAAAACGTCGAGAAGGTGCTAGTGATCGAAATTTTGGTGTCTGGTAATGATTGTAGCATGTTACCGTAACTTCAGATACTATATTTTTACTTGGTTTGGTCAATAAACACCTCCACAGTATACTGTCATGAAAACAGCAGCAGTATCATGGTTTATGGGACAAGGAGCAGCTTTTCTGTAATGAGGAGAGAGCTGCAGTTCTCACGGTAAACAGCTGTGGACTAACGTGCTCATGGGAGAAACCCAAGTCAGGCAGTATCTTTTTGTGGAGACTGAAGACTCATAGCTACAGCACTGGTAACCACCATGCCTGATGTTACCAGAGATGACTTATTTTCTCTTCAGCACACAGATTTTAACTAATGCCATAGCATCCCTGAAGGAGAATTAACCTGAGTATTATTTTG
This sequence comes from Patagioenas fasciata, assembly GCF_037038585.1. Taxonomy (NCBI): domain Eukaryota; kingdom Metazoa; phylum Chordata; class Aves; order Columbiformes; family Columbidae; genus Patagioenas; species Patagioenas fasciata. Next base: position 27,858,579 of record NC_092521.1, read on the forward strand.
GTCAGCTTCTCCTATTTTACTTCCAAAATTAAATTTACTTGCTGAATAAGACAAAATGTGAAGTTGCTAAGTCCCGTTCAAAGCCAGAGAGTTTTTGTTTGTGTGAATTTGGTGAGGCTGTGACAACGTAATTTTTAAAGTTATTTACTGAACATTTTGGTTGCTTGAAAACACAATATGTAAATTACTGGCATGGTATATTTCACTAATTTGAATATTTGTAGAACTCACGTTTAGTATCACCTTATTAGTCATAGATCTACTGGTTGAGGGAAAAAAAATAACTGAAATATTTGTTAAGTCCTCTCCCTGTTCCAGAGGCATCCCCAGCCTTCCTAAAGTAGACTGAAGAGATAAAATGCAATAGGTCAATAAGCTAGGGATCAGATGTACTTCAGCTTACTGAGATGAGGTGGTGCCATCCCCACCAGCTGCTCAGTGCTCAGTTCCTCCTGCTGAGAACCTACCTGCAGAGCCCACCACTGGATGCTGCACTTCCTTCCACACAGGTCTCATCCCAGCTGTGTCTGACACCTCCGCAAACAGCTTGACATCTGGTCAGAAGCTTTAAATAGCACTGGAATACTTACCTTTAAGATGAGGAAGAAAATAAAGAAGAAAATAGAATTCAATGGTGTTTTTTAAGAAATAATGACGATAATGCAGTAAAAAGCAATGTCCCAAGGAAGAAGTTGTTGAGAGGCACTAGTAAGATGGGACTTACAGATAACATTGTGGCTTGCAGTGAATCCAGAATAAAGCATCTAATACATTTATACCCTAGTGGCTGATATTTAATAGCTCATTTCTGCTCATTCTGCAAAATGCTTATGGGGATATTAGCTGCTTAATAGAATTGCTGACAGTGATCAAAAAATAAAAAATAAAGGCAAACAGAGAATCAGAGGCAGAGAAAAAAATTCTGTGGGTTTAGCTCATGTTTTGGAGAACACAAAAGTGCAGGGATGACTTCTTGCTTTCTCTTAGGACTGGTCCTGTGCTAACACCAAAGGCAGGCTCAGGAGGTGTTTCAGAAAGGGCTGGTTGGCCCAGGCCAAAATCACAGTGAGGGCCAGGGCAGGCATCAATGTCCTCAGAGCACTCTCGTTGCTGTTAATTTACTGATATAGATACAGCCTTCGTGCCAGTCCCCTTCTCTTGTCAAATCAGCATAAGGGGAAGACCTGAGGCTGGTTTTACCATAATATGATTAAAGGAAGCTCTTCTCAGAGACAGTAGAATGGAAAAACTTTCTGTATGAGCTTCCACTTGCTTGATGTTACACTGCTTTCACTTCCTGTCCCCACGTAATATTAGGAAATTTATGGGTGAAGTGGGGCAGCAATTTCTGCTGGAGACGCAGTCACAGAGGCAGCCCCACTTTAGCTTCTCGTATTGTTTCATTTTGCTCATCAGTGAGGGGTGCTAATTTGCTTAAACTTTCCATGGGATCCATGATGGGGGAAATGGCCTTACATCCTCTCTGTCTGTATTAGTCTCCAAGACCCCTTCCGTAACTCCATCACCTTCTCCTCCCCACATTCACATCACTGTCTGTCCCAGAAAAAGGTTGCTAATTTACTTTCAGAAACAGAAGCTCCACAGAAAACACCAACACACAACACGTCACTGGAAACATTTTCCTCCTTCACATAAATTCCTGGGACCAGCTTCACCCTGGAACACTTGAGAAATGGACAAAATTAATGACAACAATTCTTTTTCCGTAAAGTGCTTGATAAATTCACCCAGAATCTAAGTCTTCAAATTCAAAACTTTTTGTCATGGACTACAGAAATCCAGGTTACAACAAAAATGTTGTTCTTATTTTTGAAACTAACACCTTTCCAGATATTGGCAATACTAAAAGAGTTTGTTCATTTTCTTTTGTAAGTTGTTTGCACCTTCTCTGTCTTTAAAATCCTGAAAATTCTTATTTAAGACTTGTAAGGGATCTGGCAAATCAACTTCTAACAAACAAAATCAAAAATATGGAAAGTTTATCAGTATTCGTCTGAAGAGTTCCATGGCAAATCTTCTTTGTTTATAATTCAGGCTCAAGTTGTGTATGTCTCTGGGGATCTGACTGTTTCATGCCTCTTTTGAGTGACCAGGGGAACAGTGAGGGTTTGGGTGGCTGTGGGAGGCTCATGGTTCAAACCATGAGCTGTGCAGCTGCCAAATGCACCAACAAATGTTTGGGTCCATCAGATGCCCATTAAAAGTGGGTGGGTGGCCAACCCCAGCCCTCAACATGCTTGTCAGTGGCTGTTTTTGAGTATTAACTCTTAAGACCTCTGGGATTAGAAGGATAATTTTCACATTTTGTCTGAGGAAGAAATGAGGGAATGGCATTAGTGAGCAATCTCCAGGGTTTCATTTGAAATCTTTTACCCTTCTGAGAGAGGTACCAATCGACGCAGAATTTTTCATCTGCATTAAAAGATTATTTGCCTCCAGGCTCAACATAGTGTTATATGTATCATAAACATTTCAGGTTTAAAATATCTTTTGTACAACACATTTATAGGCATATATAGAATGTCTATAAATACATGCCAAATCTATTCCAGACACATGTAAGAGTGCCGAACAGCACTTGAGAAAATTCTATTCATCTCTTATGAAAGAGGGATTAATTTTGTGATAAATATCTAGAATACTTTTTTTGCCCTCATGGCAAGAGTCACACAATTGTTAATTTGCTGGTGACAATTTCAAAGGGCTATTTATTCATGGCTATTTATACACTATTGCTAAACAGAACTGTATAAAGCTAAGAAACTAAAAGTATTACCCAGTGGTCTTCCACATGGCAAGGGCTGAATTTTAGTTTACATCATAAAAATATTGCCAGCTAGGACTGCTTCACTCATTGCATAATCCTGTAATCTACAGTCAAAGTGTCAACCGTGCTGGCTCCTGTGCAGTGGAGCTTTGCCCACTTCAGCCGTAATCCGGAAAAACGCTCTAGACAGAGGATTTGCAATGCCAGGTCATCGAGGGATCTCTTGCTGTTGTCTACCTTGGAAAGTCATCAGCCTAATGAACTACAACACCTTGCTCTTCACATGACTTGTCCACAAAGGAAGATGTGCAGCAGCAGCTGCAGCAATTGTAGCAAGGTGCTGGCCACCAAAATGCTCCTTCAGAAGAGAGCAATCCCCACATCTTGCTTTTAAACTTATTCATCTGTTCCAAATAGCTATAGATGAATATGAATTTAGCTGAAATCTTCAGGTAAATAATGTTTGTGAGAAAAGGTGGAAAGGGCTCACTTCTCCAAAGAGATGTTGTAGGAGACCCTCATCCCACCTGGTGATGCCTCAGATGTCCCAGAACTGCCCAGGACATAGCAGAAGAGTAAAAGGTTCAGTGCTCTCCTGTCATTTTTCACCTCATAGTGGGTACCCTGACAAGACTCTCTGCAAGTCGCTGGTGCAACTCTTACCAGTTATTCATGCAACTGCTCTGTGCAGCACAGGTAATTAAATATCTAGAAGAATAAGACCCATCATGTCAGTAACTCAGTACTAAAGGTTTACACCTAGTAGGGAAATAGACAACTTGTAGGCATTCCTTAAGCTGGAGGGAGGCATGAATACCAGGCAGCCACTGAAACCCAGCCTAGAGCACTATATGTTTTCATTATTAAAAGTTTCTGAAAAATCAGAGCTATATACACATGAAGAAGTCCCATTATTACTGTTATGTTAAAAATAAATCTGTTACTTTACAAAATAAGACAAAATAATTTTTAGTGGTTAAAAAAGCACAGAATAGAATATTATTCTCTGTGAAAGCACTTGTTGTAACTGTAATGCTTACGTTTGCAAAGCCGGTGTATTTATAGAAGTCTAATACGAAATAGAAAGTTAAGCCTAGGCTTGATTCCTGAGGTCAGAAAATTGCAGTGTCAGTCACAAGGGATGCCTGAGAAGGTGACCAACAACAGCACTCACACAGCTCCCATCTTCTGGACTGAGTTGTCCTCAGCCCTCAAGATCTCTCACAGGCTGCTGGGCTCTCTAATCACCAAACTTTTAACTGAAAATGTGATAAGCTACCGCAGCTCTGTGGGACAGCTACAGGCAGTTAGGGGATCTCCTGAGACAAGTACTCATTTGTGCACCAGCTCCGGGAATCACCGAGTACTATATGAGGCTTTCCTTGAGCAAGAGCTTCACTCAATGATGTGGCCTGCTGCCTGCAAAAAGTAAACACCTGCAAGAGAAATTCAGTAAATGAGGAGAAAAGAAAAAATGAAATGGGGAAAAACCTGTAGTGTGGGTGAAGCTAACTACTCAACCACAGGATGAAAACTAACAAGGAGAATAAAAATAAATCACCTCAATAACTTTCATATTGCTGCCTGTGGCTGAGACTTTCAGATCTGTCAAGAGTTTTAATCATCCTACAGAACACTGACATTTATAGATTTGAAATAATTGTCTGTGGCTGAGTAAAGAAGTAAACTGATTATGATCCAGATTGATTTTGGGCTGGGAATGTTCATGAGTATATAAAGTGGGTATCCAGAAGGTCTGACATAATTTTTTTCCTTTAACACATCACTGATTTTCAGTAGAAGGAGCTTTAGAAAGCTAACAGAAATAACTCTTGATAAGTCTTGCACTGGATCATTTTTTAAAAGGAAGGTTTAATGGCAGATGTTCCTTAATCCTGGTATTTAATGAGAAGCAGGAGTGTCAAGCAGCAAATATTTGCACAAAGGGATTACCGCAGCAGCTGCTTAAATACAATGGACTGAATATAGTCAAAATAGTGATGTGCTATTAGACAAATACTGATATGTTTCTAGAAGGAATAGTTTGCACAAGAGTGTGTTACTACTTGTGTGTAAAAACATCCCTAAATAACTTTTCACTGAACACTTGGAATAACAGCATGTGAAGACACTTGGGAGCCAGGCTGCATTAGACCTGTTGAGTTACTCCTGCTCCCAGAAATGTTGCATGGATTTCAGTGGGAGCAGGAGTTACAATTTTTCATTATAGAAAACCTTGTCACAACCTTTTCTGGGATGCATTCTCTACAGTTCAATTCTTTGCACACTTAAGAACACCTGAACTGGATTCAGACAAGGAGTGTATTCCTTGTTCCTAAGTACTGATTATTTATAGAGTATAAGACAAGTGATATTTATTTATTTACCTTCTCTGCTCACAGAAAGCTGCAGATCAAAGGTTTCCTGAGCAAGACATGACACCTGCATCTTTATACTCTGAAGCTTTAATGGATTTTTATTCTCTATTTTCATCTAATCTGCTTTCAAACTTACTTATACTTTGCTATTTAAAATGGTTTTTGGCAATGAATTTATTTGGTGTGTGGTTTGACAAAGTTTGACTTGCTTTGTTTTGAACTTGTTGCAGAATAATTATATTTGGTGTGCTGTGGTTTAAGCTCATCTGTTTTGAAAGCCATGCCATAACTCCGATCATTCTTCTTGCTCTTGTTTCTGTCTTTTCTGTATCATAGAGGTGAGACAATCAAAAGCCAGAACACAGAAAAGTAATTGACTTTAGGTGTTATTATAATGACATTTAAAGGCTGACTCTCTACTGCTTGATAGTACTTAATCTTCTGCTTTCAGTTTGAATCACAGTGAGTATTGAGATGACATTTTCATGAAACAACCCACAATAAATCTAAGATCCATCTTTTGACTAAGTAATAGTTGATGTCAGGGTTATTTTTCTCAGGTGCATTTCTCTGCAGATGTCAACAGTTGTTTGCTATCACAATATAATTCTGCAGCTCTTTGTGATCGGTTTTATTTCTAACTACCCTTAGTAATTTTGTAAAGTCAGAAAAATTGCATGTACTTATAGTTTACAATCAACTTATGTAACCAGTTTCCTGGCTCATGTATGAATATACCCAGCAGTACAAATCCCATCATAACTCTTTTGAGACTGATAATTCCTTCTTGTTCTCCTTCCTATCTTTCAGCTACCTATTGCTCTTAGAGACGGTCTTCCCTCTTACCCCATAGCAACCTACTTTGTCTAAAGGCTTTTAGAAAGCTATATTATCAAAAGCCTTTCTGAAATCCAAGCCCAGTAAATAAACCAGCTTAGTGATAAGCCAATGTTTAAGGAGTCCTCCATGTGCAGAAACATGTTTGAGAACCATTACTTCTTCCTATAAAACCTATGTTAATTCTCTCCTATTAAATCATACTAATTAATGTATACTACCACTTATGTTATTTATTATAGTTCCTACTATAATGCTCAGTACAAAAGTAAAAGTTACTAGTCTGTAGTTTCTCAGATTTCACAGTAGTCCTTATTAAACATCATCACTGTATTTGCTTTCTTCCTTTCCTTTTGTAGCAAGGCCAATTTAAGTGATAGGTTATACACCACGGTTGAGAGCACAACCATTTCAGAACTGTATTATCCAAGACCCACTGGGCAAATGCTATCAGCACTGACAATGCTCTATTGATTTTTTAAAATTGTCCTAAAATGTCTTTTGCTGACAGTTCTGACTGAGATGCTTCCCCTACTCTCTCCCCTGCAAAGAAAGGCTGAGGGGCAAAACCAGATCCAAGATTTGACATACTGACTGCCCACGCAAATATTGCACTTAGCGTTCTGTGCCTACGAGTTTTCTAACAGGTATGCCATTTCTGATATACCTGGAAAAGATTTGTTCATGTGTTAGACTAGCTGTTTCTTGAACTCATTGTGGCCTGCCTTGCTATACTTTTACATTCAGCATGCCAGAGTATATGATATTCGTAATTTTCAAAGCTGGAGAATGTTTTCATATTTTGTAGGGTAGCTCCTTACTCTCAGAAAAGTCACTGCTCTGCTGCATGACCTCAAAGTCTTCCTTGACCTTTTAAACTTCTTTTGGGTAGGAATATATTTAGTATGAGCTTCTAATCTAATGCCTTTATGCAACCTCCCTGCCACCTGCAATCATTTTATTCTCTCACTGGAACTTTTTCATTTCCTTTGAAGAAACTGTATCATTTTTTGCCATTCCTTGTTTCTAAGCTGAGAGATACTGTAGTGTGGGGCTAGCGGATTTTTTCCTGTCTTTTGGGGAGGCTTTTCTCAGTTCTACATGGCTGCTGAATATGAGTATGTTGCAGTCAGCATTAGAAGGTAGTTGTTTAATAATGCTTCAGACTAGGACCTGTGAGCTAATCCCATGAGAAGTACTTCAAATCATGCTTCTCTGCTTTTGGGTTTTCTAACCTGCTGCACCAAGACACAGTAGCTTTAAAACACGAGGTTCAAAAATGTAGCCTCAGAATAATGTCCTGTCTGGGCATATACATCGGCATGGAAGTGCAGGAGGAAGCTGGGAAGAATAAGACTTGTCTTTTATTGATATATTTTCTACCTTTGTGGCTTCTCTAATAGTCCCCTTAGCAGTGACAGTCTGACTGGTCTGTTTCCTGGGTGATTGATTATAGAAGAGCTTCACAGTGTGACCTTCATATAGGTCTGAAGTTGCAGCTACTGGGGATCTCGTTGCAATCACCAGGAATGCACTGATAAAGAATATTGTATGTTGATCAAATTCACTTATTTCTCTCCGGAAAAGTCTAATGTATAGCACCTCTCCACTGCTGGAACCATCCATTCTTAAATTCCTATTCTCTCACATAATTTATATACTGTTATTTCAGTTTTCCAATGTTATCTTCCTTCTATCGGGTCTCTGAAGTGTGTTTCAATAGCCACACACCCTTGATATGTCTCTGTATTGGTATATACACTTCCTTAGTATATAGACTTGCTTATATACATGAAGAAGTTTGGGTCTGTTTAGTAAGCACAGTGCTGTTTGGAGCTGGGGTACACCAGCAGCAGTTTTTAATCTTTTCTCCCAGAAGATAGTTCAGTGTCAGTGGCATTCCCCACTGCATAAGCAAGACTGCCCACTCATGCCTACAGACAAAGCCTCTCCTTTTAATGAAAAGAAAATCGTAACCCTTGTGTGCTCAGCATATATCCAGTTCTGAATGCTTACTGTCCTTCTGTGAGACAAAGGATATTTTACTTCCTCAGCTTCTAAACTAAATTATCCTTGACTTCTGTACCACCGTGTTTTATAAAACTGTGCTTGAAATGAACTTACAGTATAAGGTCTTCAAGAGAAACAAATGTAGTCAAAACATTCAGGGAAGAAGGTGGTAGTATATTGTCCCAGTAAAAAGAATACAGAGAAAGCAAGAACTGGGTTTAGAATTAAAGGGACAAAGATTTCTGAGTGGGTTAAATATAGAATTATAAGCATAAGAGATATTAAATTAAGTTGTGTAAGTGTGAGATGGAGAGCCAATCAAGGGTGAGGGAAGAAAGAGAAAGTGAGAGCTAATATATAATTGCAGATTTTACCTATTTGAGGTGTAGAAATGCCAGTCTAGCACGCTGAAGGATGGGGAGTCGCTGGAAGGTCTCAGAGACAGCATGAGGAATAGCATCAGTGCTACCAAAAGCACAGAGGACTTCGAGAGCTTTATTTTCCAAAGGAAAGAAGTACATAATAAGGAAGTCATGAAGGTAAATATTTACTGCTGTTTCAAATAATTTTATTAGTTTCATCCACTACAAAGCATGATATGAGAAAAACAAACTTAACATTAGAAGGTACTCAATGAAAACAAGAAATGACCAAAGCATAGAGAAAAACAATGATTGTTTTCATTCCTTGAATTGTTGCTGAAGGGCCTTGCAGAGATCTTAATGAGAAAGATATTGACTATTTGGTGGAAGGTAAGAGCTTCTGGTAGGAGATATAAAAGAAAAGCATCAGGGAAAGACTTGTAAGATTCAGTCTCCACGGTCTTGAAGGTGGGAATAAGAGTCGTAAGAGAAAGAGCTGAAAATGAGAAGAGTTGTACTCAGATGTGAGACTAAAGGGTACAGAGATATGTCAGAAGGAAAACAGGTTAGCCTGAGTGAATACAAAGAGGTGTTTTGTAGAGTTTAGTAGGCAGTTACACTCAGCTGCCTGCTAGAAAAACAGAACTCTGTATGATGTACAGTCCTTTTTGGGACTGGGCTGCGACCATGGGTATGGGCATACTGAAGATGTAGGAGGAAAAGAAACACTGATATTTCATAATGGAATACAGCATATGTCTGTATATACCTTTACACAGTCTCATATCACTATGTGCTCTTGTGTTGCATCCCTGGCAGATGCCTGAATCCCCAGGACACCAGCAAGAGGCTTGGTCATGAAGGAGAGGGAGTTCTTCTCCTGGCTACCTTTTAGCATGCACAGCAAAGCTTGACTTGGATGGAGGGTTTTGACATATCTCTTTCACTATCTCAGTTTTCCAGACGTCTTTTACTCAATTACTTGGCTGAGATGAACTTGGAAATCTGCTGGGGACCAGCAGTGTCCCCAGCCTCCCTGACCACCACATGAGCTGAGAGAGTGGGGCTATCAGATGCACCTCTGCTTCAAACAACCAGCTGAGAAAGTAGCAAGCTTTCATCCTGAGGCAAGAAATCAGATAAGTAATAGGTCAGAAGAAATACAAACTTAACGGACTAGTTTGACCTGTGCAGGGTTCAAAACAAGAAAACAATCCAAAACTGCATCCTGTAGTTGACATCACCTTTTTTTTAAGAGATTATAAAACTCTCTTGTGCAGTTCACAAATGAAGACAGGGCAGTTATTTCCTCAGTGGTGATTATATTCCAACCTGTCATTTTGTCTAATCTCTTTATGACTTGATCTGTTATGTCTGTACCAAAGAAACGAAAGATATGCCAGTATCTTTTTGCTAATGTACTTTTCAATGGGTAAAAAAAGTTAATTCTGAAAATCATCTTAAATAATGCATGTTTATTTTTAGGTGTATGTTTTGATAAAGAAAATCTAGTTGTCAAGGCAGAAAATACTTCTTTTACGAACATTCACTGAATAGTATTGGTAGATTGTTTTTAAAGGCTTGGTAAATATGGTGAAATCTATAGCTCTAACTCAGACATCCTTTCTAATGTGCCAAAACTGTTGTTTTATGCCTGATCTTGAGAATTGCTTAATATCACAATTTCCATTGAAACCTCAGGGCACTGACCACACCAGAAACCCACCACTATGGCAAGGTGCATTTGCCAGGAGAACTTGGATGCCAATGTGCAAAAGGGAGATCAGTCATGACAGAAAGATCCTACAAAGGCATCTTTCCAGGGGGAGAACTGGCATCTAGGCAAATCTAGACAAATGATAACAAAAAATCTACTGAAAAGCAATGACTAGCTGCTGAGCTAGGAAATCTGACATTAGAGAAAAAATTGACTTGTCCCATACTCCCAGCAAAAAGATTAGCTGGCTTGTGAGCAATGAGCTAAAGAAAAACAAAACAAAAAACAACCAACCAAACAAATGAAAACAAACAAACAAAATGAAACACAAATCCAACCAACCAAACAACAAAAAAAGTCCCAAACACCAATACCCTCTTATCTTACTCATTTCTGTCTTGTTGGGAATGACAAATAGGTAGCAGAATTTGGCTAACATTATTGTTAGGAATTAGATAAAGGTTACTCCTAAAATGCCACAATTTTATCTTATAATGTAGAAATAGAGGCTGGTAGGAAGAATGTTTTTGTCAAAAAACCAACTCATTATGCGTACTATGGTTATAATCTGCTGACACATCTTAAGTCAGAGGAAGCTGTCACATGCCTTCGCAATATTTCTGCTACCATGCAGTCATTTTCAAGAGAAAAGCTGACATTGTAAGTCTTTAGTTAGTAAAGGCAGTGGAAGCTTGACATGAGGAAAGTCTGAGTGTAATCTTCCACTGTACCCATAGCTAGTAGTCACTGGATTTGAATGTGTTAGTTCTCTTTCTGAAAACAGCACAGAATATTTCATTTTGGCTTCTCCAGCCTGAGATTTATCTCATGGGGACGATTTATTTCTGGATCAGTATTTTGTTTAGTCTATCTGTACAGTCATAAAATGCATGCAAATAAGAAAAGAAAAGCTTTGAATGCTGGATCAAATACTCTGGATATAAAAAGTAAATATCACAACGGTTTTTTCACTTTAGAATTCACAATGAAACATTATCCTGCTAAAATAAGTACTTCTGTCTGCAAACCAGGCTCATCTGAGTTATGTTCTCAGTGAACCGTGATGACACACATCATCAATGACAGCAGATGAGATACGTGAAGGCATGTTTTTGTCCAGTTGCACTATATAAAGTCTTTTTTCAGTGAAGAACATCATCACTGTTGGGTGCCCTGTGAGCAAGGGCTGCAGGGAAGTCTCTGGAAAGTGGGATCAGTGCTTTTTTCTACTGTAGCTAACTCAAATGGATACCCCTTGAAAAATTACTTACCTTCTCTTGTCTCAGGTTTCCTCAGCTACAAAATAAAGATAGCAACCTTGCTATATGTCACATAAATGTTTTGATGTTTAGAATAATAGAAAATTGTGATATCCTGATAACTTCACAATAGGTCATGTCAATGCATAAGGTAGATGCTGGAGCAACAGAACCTTTTCAGTCCTGTGAGTTGCTATCGTTGTGCTAACAGTAAAACAGCCAACCTCTTCATCAGCAGGAGAGAGAGCGCTATCAAGAAATGTCATTTTCCTGCTGTAACAAGAATATGAAGCTGTCAAATCAGAGCATGTTCATGTCGAGTTTGAAACTGAAACATGAGATAACAGCTTCCGAGCTGAAACACAGGAGGTTCCCTCTTGAGCATCAGGAAGCACTTTTTCACTGTGGGAGTGATCAAGTGCTGGCACAGGTTTCTCAAAAAGGTTGTGCAGTCTCCATCCTTGGAGATATTCAAAAGCCATCTGGACACAGTCCTGCGCAATCGGCTCTAGGTGGTCCTGCTTGAGCAGGGGTGGTTGGACCAGGTGATCTCCGGGGGTCCCTGTGAGCCTCAGCCATTCTGTGATTCTGTGAGATTTCAGTAACAGATAAGAAAATACAGCAGCAGATTTCCAGCAGTCTTCAGTTAATACACTTAACTGATGGAAAACCCTGTTTGTAGTTTTCCTTCAAGCAAAAATAATCTTGAGAGATGAGGTGTGGTATTGGCTGGAGAATCCTGGCAGTTCTGATATCAGAAGTAGGATTTTAAAAGGTTGTTCTATATTTACCAAGAAACAGAGACATGCAGACTTAACCGGGATTTAGGAGATTTTATGAGTCTTCTGCAGTTAGTGTACTCTAAAAGCAGATGAACATTTCATACCCTTTGGAAATGAACTACTGGTCTCATTATCATTGCAGAGCTAATCACCGTTCTGCTCTGTCTGTATAGAAATCTTTTCCAGGAAAAATTATAATGTTTTCTGCAATTTAAATGATTTAAGATACTGACAAAAGGCTTTTCTTGGATTTCACTTTACCTCATAATTTTCTGTTAATATTACAAGTCCTGTAATGCAATGGTTTGTAGGTGTAAATAATTGAAGAGTTATATGTCCTCATGAAATGATAAAAACAGAGAGCTCTTACTGCTGTTGAGTATCACACTTCATACGCATGAAATATGAATGCTATCTCTTTGACAGCAAAGAGTAATATTATGTGAAGAGTAAATTTAATCTTGGCTTAATGATTGCCAACAATGTGTCATTGACACAACAATAAGCTAAATATAATAAGTATTGATATTTGACAATTAAAATGTTGATTACATCCCACAGAATAATAATTTTTAAAATGCAGGCAACAAAACCTCCACCTGACTGATAATTCTAGGGGCAAAGTATTGAAAAAAAATAGAAAGAACCAAAAGGAAGTACATGGTTTGCCAGCAGAAAGACTATGCCTTTATTGTATGAGAAGTTGATAAGGATGCAGTCCCTTCGGGAAAAGCACTAGTCAGCTTGTCCTGGATATTAAGGTGCGTTGGATGTTATGATTACTTTGGTTGAGGGAATAAGATTAAGAAAGGACAATGTCCATGGAGAGGGGAAACTTTTCCTTGTTTTAATACTTTCCCATTGTCTCATAGGTTCATAAGGACACAAAATATTTTGTTGCAGAGAAACTATTTGGTGATAACAGAATGTACATTATATTACATTACATTACTGCAGTGTGGCAGTCCACAGATGAGGCTGTTGCAGTCCCTAATTGTTCACACTCACTGTACATCAGTTCCATCCCTTTCTCTCTTTCAGAGTGACATGAGTATCGGGGCACCAGTGGTCTCCAGGGGCTGCTCCCTGCAGTTGTGCTTTGCTCCATGGTGCATGTCCATCTTACTCCAGGGCATAAAAGACATATAACAAATGTAATAGCATGGTGCAGATTCCAGCTACTTATTTTAAAGACCTATTAAACATCTTAATTTCATAGGTTGCTTGGAACCCTTAATGTTATTATGAACACACAGCTGACTTGCAGCACACTATGACTCTGGCCCATCTGCTCTTGTGTGATGAGCAAACACGTCCTGGGCACTACGTTCTGGCAAAGAGGCATGGGAGTTTGCCCACCCGCAGGTAACATTTCCAAATATCACTCACTAAGGTGTGCTGAACAGTTTAAAATAGAAGGAGGGAATTTATTAATTGCAGGTGTGTAGGAAGGGATTTATCCAGGATGTGGGGAAGGTGCTTTATGTCATGCAACATGAGAGAGGCTGTGATGCTGTGATGCATGGTTAGCGTCACCAAAATCACTGCACAGGAACCCTTTGAGGAGGGGTCTGGTGTCAGAGCATCATTTGGGCCCACCAAAATAATGTCATGGTTTAATGGTTTAGGAAACTGAGCCTTATGGAAAGTCACTGAACTTGAGCTCTTAAGTTGATTATGTACTACTGGCCTGCTCTGCAGATTGCTTAGTCCAGTCGTCTGATGTTAGTCCCACTTACTTGCATATATTGCAATCTCACACCATAATTAAAAAGATCTACTTTTATTGTTAAAACTTATCTGAAAATAACCTGTTTCAGATCAGAGGCACTGTAGTGTACTGTAAATGGCCAGAGATATCCTACTTTGAGGGTTTTTTTTTTTAATCTGAGCATTTAATAGAGAATGAATTTTTCTTACAGTTGGTGACTGTCCAGAGGACAGGCTTTCTATATATGTGACACAACTATTCCATAACCATGCAGCTAATATATACTTATTATCTAGGGGGTTGGATATATGCACCTAACTCTTTGTAACAGTAATTGCTCTGTTGTAGGTTGCAAGGTAAATCCTCTGTGAATAGTGAAGAAAACAGCTTTCTCACTACCTTCAAATCAGTTGAACACAAGATTAAATTTATGCAGAGAAAAACTCTTTCTTGGTCGTATAGGGCTAAAATATAACTTCAAGGCTCAATTCAAAGAGAGTGTAATGCAGAACAATCTGTCCCAAAGGGAGAACCATGAGGCATTCTGCTTCTTGGAAACAGTTGTAAGCATTTCAATGTCTGAAACTCTCCTTATACAAGAAGAATATACCCACATACAACAGGTAGACAGTCCATGCCTTACTACCTGCCATCTTTGTTTTGTAACCTGGCATATCTGATTAAAGAGAGCCTATGTACCCTCCAGTGGCACTAAAATATTGGGAAACATCCACTGTAGGGCATTAGGCGACAGAGCAGGAGTGGTGAGTGTCTTTCTTCGACCACAGTTGGCCTTTGCAAGAGTCTCCTATTGCCTCCTCTCCCTTTCCATCCTCTCCCTTTGCATCCCCATGTAAGGATCAGGTAGACTTCAGCTTACAGAGATGCTCATGTATTCACAACCTTCTTAAAAAGCAGTAGTAAAACAAACAGCCCCTCCTACAGCATACAGGACAGTGGAAGTGACAGAAATTAGAAAATAATCCACATTTCCCTTGGACTCTTTGGGGATCCGTAGTCAGCTTTGTCTCTTCCACATCATGTCCACACACAGAGCTTTACAGAGAGAGAAAGAGGGAGTGTAAAATAAAAAAGACAAACTATTCCTTCTTCACTTCCTTTTAATTTCATACTATGCTACAGGGACTCATGTCATAAAAAAAGCCAAAATCTACATTTTTAGTTTGATTTTAGAGTACAAAAATGTTCGATATTCTTAACATGTCTTTTTTTTTTTTTTCAGGAAGTCAAAGAATAAGAACTTTTTGAGATGATTCAACACTTGCTGCTCTGTGTAGGGAGTTACTGCAAGTCAATTAAAATAATTGGTTAAAAATAGCTTTCCCTTGATAAAGGAGAGATTTCTCTCATTAGGACACATTGCTACATTCTATAACCTTACAAGGAAACAGCGCTATCAGCTTAACTGCCCCGGTTTACTTTCTTTTGTCTAATTCTGTAACACCCACGTGTCTTGCACGGGAGCCAACTATGGTAGGTAGGATGGAGTGTTTTACCAGTAGTTGTCCTGAGACAATGTAGATGAAGGTAAAGAAGTTGTATTCCAACTGAGGGGAAAATGAGTGAATTACCTGTTTAGAAAAAAAGGCTTATGCTGTTTTAGGGCAAAAATCAAATGTCATAACTCTGCAGAGAGGAAGGACATAGCCCATGTAAAACAATGGAATTAGAAGAAAGTAACTAATGTGAACTAATATGATTACATGAAAACTTGGGGAGCTACAGCCTTTGAGTGCAATCCCTGAGCTGTGTCCCTGGAGAGCTGTCCTGAAGACTTCTCAGTAAAGGAGTCCTGCATTTAGAATGGCTCCAGGATGCACGAATGAAATGGGAATATAGGCATATGGACCTGCAAGAGTCCTTGCGTCATCAGACACACTCACCTGCTCCTTCAGACAACCAAGTTATACCTCTCTGTTCATCAGTTTATAAAAACCCATTTTACAGCTAATCAGACTACTGGACCCTGCTAATGGGTCTGAGATTTCTGTGCAGAACCACTGCACAGAACAATGGCCAGGTCTGGTACCCACCACTCTGCAGGGGTTTCCCACTGCACCCACGTGTGACTGCTGTGGGCTCTGTCACATTGTGCTATAGATGGAGAAGATGCTGCTGGTCTTAGATTTATAGTTTGGGCTAAGTTATCAGGGTGCCTGAAGTTGTAATTTATATTTTGTCACAGTAAAACCTGCTAGTGGATCGATTTATTTTCCAATAAAGTCACAAAATTTAAAGCATTAATACTCATGGGGGTTGTTAAAAGTGAGACTTTATGGTGTAAACACTAATTGATATTTGATTTTGTACTGAATTGAGCAAAATAAATTGTCCCATTTCTGGATGAGATTGCTATAGAAATTTTGAAATACTTCATTTTGACTTTACTGAATATTGACATGCATCCTATTTAAGCCATAGCAGTATTTCATTAGACTTTTAGTTATAAGCACCTCACAATCCCATGGTGGGACTCCTTCAGTGGACATTTGACATAATATATCACACATAAGCAATTCAGAGGCAGATAATTGCTCGGCTGACATGAGCCATTCACATAGCATTTCAGCTCAAACCAAAAAGACCCAAATCCTTTCTGGTAACACTTAGCACTCAGTTTATTATTGTTCAGGCTACCCAGGCATAGCTTGCATGTGAGCAAACGCTTCAGGATGGGCATGCAAAAGGAGCCCTCCAACAGCTACTGCAGCTCCTCCTGCAGCGTCACCCTTGACTAGACCCTCTACAGACTACAGTCCCTGCTGCTGCACCATGGACACCAGAGTCAGCTTTAGAAAAGACTGTGGGGAAGCAAGATCGTCATTACTTTGTCTTTCCACCATCAACCAACAGAAGGCACAGGGCTAGGAGCAGATCACAGCCCCCTGAGTACTAGCAGGACATTGTCATATTCCCCAGGAGCTCATAAGAAAATCTTGCTGTACCTTGAGCTATGTTGTCAAAGTATCTGCACACATTCTCACCTGTGGCTGACAGAGAGCTTTGTAGACATGTCACATAAACAAGATGATTCTTTGACCCATACAGGTTTTCTGTCTTCTCCTGTATGCATGGAGATTTTGCTGTAGAGCACATGAAAAAGCATTATGCTTCTGCCCATCAAACAACCAAGAGTAAGTATCTACCTTTCTTATTGTTACAGAATATTGCCATGTTTTCATGTGAAGAAAACAAATATATATTTCATCTCTTAAAAATATAATGATTTTATAATTCCCCAGTTCCTCTTTACACAGCTCTTGTCAGAGTATAGGAACACATTTATTTCCAGTCTGTGCAAAGTCTTGCAAAAGAGTCACACAAGAATTTTTACTATCTAGAATTATGATTCCAGAGCCAGGATGTTTTTCCCTGCTTCATGAGAACACAGCAGCTATAAAGCTGTCTTCACCACCCTGCTCCTGGGGATTTCTCTTACATGAATCCACAGTTTGACATAATTGTTCTGCATAATAAAGCATGCTGATCCCCAAAGAATCAATTCCTGCAGCCTCACTCAGAGGCATGCCCTGTGCTGTTTACTTCTTACCATATCATCAATTCATGTTTCGCGTAGATTCCAGTGCTGAGTATTTCAACAGCTTTGTACCAGTTTTTAGTTTTCGGAGGATATCAGCAAATAACTGCATTCTCCTTCCAGCAGCAGAAGACGTCTGGGCAGTTCTGATGCATGTCAGCTTATATAGCAGTTCACCAAGAAGCTTATAACAAATTTTTTCCAGGGCTGTCCTTCTGGGTCAGCAGTTTGTAAACAAATTTTCAGACACAATTAAAATGTTTTATTTCCCAATAGGACTGAGGATAATAAATGAAAGAATCCCTGTACTCAGTATGTATCTCCTTCAGGAATTCTTCATGTTTTTCAGGCTTGAAATGAAATCCATTGCAAGACTCAGTCCTCCATTTCTTTCCAAAGTGGAAGAAATTACCCATGCCTAGGCATAATTTTAATGAGATGGTTGAATTATCAGTGCCATGGCAGCTTTCTGTACTCAAACAAGTGCATCATAACAAAACAAAAGTGGGCAAAAGTGCTCTGAGTCTTTTCAAACACTCAAATTCTTCTTTGACCTTCAAATCCACTAATTAAATAGACATCTACCAACTGTGAATGCAAGCCATTTGTTTTCAAAAATTACCAGTTATAAACAATGGGCCAATTGTAGTTTATAAGATCATTAACAATGGCATTTAATAAATGAAGTGGTACAACTGCCATATCAGATCACAAAGATCCAGCTTTGTCTCAAGATGGCCACATGACAAGGCAACACATTTCTGTCCAAGCAGTGGTGGTTGTTTACAAGGCACTCCTCAAATGTCCAAACCCATTGTCTTCCTTTTCCTAACTCTGCTTATATCAAAAAGCTTATATCAGAAAGTGTGTGTCTTGTTTCAAAGATATATGCAAAGCAATCCCTTCTTTCAATGGATTAGAGCATGATGGTTTTCCTTACAAAATTCCCTTCCTTATCCTCTCTCTCAGGCACTAATACTGGCATTGAAGTTAAAAAAGGTATGATTTTATCAATTGTCAGCCATTTAAGTCCAGTCCTTTTTCTGATCCACCAAATCCAGCAGAAGTTTAGGCAGGAGGCTGTGGTATGTTGTAGCCTCAAGAGAATCTAGGAAATATAAGTATAGAATTTTGATAACTACCATTAACATTGTCAGAATAAGATAGATGTTAATACATTAAGAGCACATAGCTAGAAATCTGCTATATATAGATATAAAATTATTACCTATATGCACACACACACATCCACATATACACTTTTTACTATTGGTATACAATTTAAATTAATAGAGCCTGAGAAATCTGGGTATTCTAAAGTAAGATTTTATAAGCTATCAAGTATATAGTAAAGCTATCTTGAACCACATTTGGAAATACATCAGTATTAACTTATCATGCCTAGAACGAACATCAGTCTGCAGGCTGAAAACATACCCCAGTGGATACTCTAGAGGAAGGACAGCTTACCTAAAAATATACATTGATGGGTAGTCTGCAGAATGAATGTGTTATCACATTGAAGAAAACAGGAATGATCATCTGAATTGACCAGCTTATAGTATAGGTCAAGCTGCCTCTAGGTTGGATGTATAAGACAGTAACAAACCCCACTGAGAACCACAGATGCTCCTTATCTTTGGAACTTCTTCCACAAAATTTCTCATCTTGATATCTTAGACAGTTAAGTATGTGAATTTGCCTTACTACCATTAAAAGAAGTTGTATTTCATTATTTGGTCTAAGGTTTAGTTGGTCATGTTTGGTCGGGTTACTGTCCCTGAAGGCTGACCTGGTTGTTATAGTGAGATCATGAAATTGGTCAATAATATGACCAACCTCTGATCCTACGTGGACAACCTTGACCAACAGATTCATGATAGTGGGATTAACTTGGGAGACCATGAAAAAGAACAGAGAGTAGATCTGTTTGTTTGCATACACAAAAGCACAAGTCACAGAATGGTTTGAGTTTGGAGAGACCTCAAAGATCGTCAAATTCCACTCCCTTTGCCATGGACAGGAATGAATGCATGAATGATTTAATTCTATTTCCCAATGTCTCTTAAAATCTCCCTTTTATAAACCACTGACATCTTATTTTATGTTTACTAGATGCAAGTCACTGTAGTAAATATACTTTGTCCTTGTAATACTCTGTAGGCATTAAGTGATGACATAGTACATTACTTCTAGTTATTTGATGACAATTTAGGTTTATTTTTTTAAGTGGCTTGCAAACAGTGGTTTCCCAATAAAGAGAAAGAAATGAAACATTTTATCTTATGCATACATATACTGCACACCAAGAATCTTGTGTTGTACGTTTTCCCTTAGTATTAGTGTTATGAGTACAGAATGAAAATTACTCTCTGGGGTGTGGTCTGAGACACTTTATTTAAAGTTTAGTATTAGAACTTGTGTTGTCATGATTTAACCCCAGCTGTCAACTAAGCACCACGCAGCTGCTCACTCATCCCCATTGGGATGGGGAAGAGAATCAGATGAGAAAAACTGAGAAAACTAGTGGGTTGAGAAAAAGGAAGTTTAATAGGTAAAGCAAAAGCCACACACACAAGCAAAGGAAAACTAGGAATTCATTCACCACTTTCCATGGGCAGGCACATGTTCAACCATCTCCATAAAAGCCGGGCTGCATCATGCATAATGGTTACTTGGGAAGACAAACAGCATCACTCCCAACATCCCTCCAGCTTTTATACTGAGCATGACGTCATACGGAGTGGAATATCCCTGTGGACAGTTTGGGTCAGCTGCCTCAGCTGTGCCCCCTCACAGCTTCTTGTGCACCTGGCATGGTGTAAGAAGCTGAAATGTCCTTGACTGCTTAGCAACTATTAAAACATCAATGTGCTATCAACCTTATTCCCATTCTACATCCAAAACAAAGCACTCTGTCAGCCACTAGGAAGAAAATTAACTCTATCACAGCCAAACCCAGGACAGCTTTCTAAATGTTTTAAGGAACCATTTAGTTCATGCATTCAGCAATTAGATGAAATTTAGTCTCAGAAAGGTGGAGTTTATGCCTGATAGAAAATCCATGAGTAAATAAATAAATAAATTGTATTCTTGCAAATATGAATACACATTCAGATGTTGTTTCTGTAAATCAGAGAACAAGGTCCTATTTTTTGAAGTTATTTGAACTACGAGTGAGTTCAAGGAAATTAAGCCCCCTGGTGCTAAAAGCCATTTGAATAGAAGGCTTTTGTAGAAATAGCTACAATGTCTGCTGTCTGTTTCCCACAATGTTTCAGGGAACAGCAAATTAACTAAAATGCCTTTAAATTTTAAATAGCAAGATATCAAAATGAATAAAACACTACTGAATCCCAGTTGCCCAGCTTAGATCCCCTGCAGCAGAAAAAGACCCAAAAAGAGTTGATTTCTTCATATCTTTGATGTGAGAGAAGGCATAATGTGCTCAGCAGCATTACTTTCTAAGGAGAGATGTGCAGAAATTAGCTCCATTTTGCTTAACAAACTGTTAAACAAAAATGTTTTGGATGTTAGGCTTGGTGGAGGTGAGGATTTACATCTTTTTATGCTTCTGCTCTTTGAGCTGTGCTTAGTTGAATAAAATAGAACTCAAGTCTGAATTAATGGGGTTTTCTTCTTTTCAAGATCTTACTCTGTAAAGATTATATTAGATCTAGTCAACATATGTTCAATTAAAATTAGTCTTCAATTACAATTGAAATTTTTCAAGTAATTTTTCATTTTGGAAAGTGTTTTTATAGTCTGGTGCTGATAAGCAGACAGAATGGCTCAGAGAATTTCCTGCCATTTTCATATAAAATGTAACTTTTGGTGCTTCGTAAGGTTTTTGTGTTTGGGAGTTTAATAGCAACATTTTCACCATGAACCTTATCCTTTTTAAACAAACCATTGTGGGTTTTGGTGTAATTTTATAATGCAGAAACTAAATATTTGGAAATCTAAAAAGTATACAAATCAAATGGTATTTAAGTAGTTTAACTACTTGATTCCCCACACCTGAACAAGTGAAGAGATATTCCCTCATTCAGACTTGCTTTTGAGGATGGACAACTTGAGTCACTTCCATAGTGAAGACGACCTCCCTCATGGTGGATGCCCACACTTGCTGTCAGGACCTGTAGGGCAGCAAGGTCAGCGGGGATGATGGATTTTCTCCCAGTGCATAGGTTCACCCAATCTTCCCAGCCCCAAATGGCAAAGAATTGCATGCTGCCAGGAGACCTGCTTTTAACCCAGTCCTTTAACCACAGTGAGGGGTTTTTTATGAGGAAAAGCTTGGGTATCTCAGTGCCACACTGCAGGCGGCAGTGCTGGCACACTCTGCATCCTTCTAGAAATTTCTGCATCATTTTCAGGTACCTTCAGTTCAAGTAACTAATGCAACAACTGACAGGGATAACTTTAACTCAAGAATAATCATTAGATATAGAGTTGAAAAGGTTCCTTTCTTTAGTCTGTTCCATTGCTTAAGCCTGTTCAGTCATCAGGTTATACTTTTTATTTGTTCACATATTAACTTTGCTGTGGGTAAATGGGTTCAGTTAGGTGTATCTACAGCTGCATACATATCCCTAGATGAGTGCTAACTATGTGCTTAACACTGAGCTTAGCACTGAGCAGGCACTGAGGAAGCCCTATGCCCTGTTCTAGCAGTCATTTCTGCATGGAGCTGCCCAGAGAGATTTCTCCCCAAATCCCTGGTGATGTTAAAGAACACCAGGCAGCCCATGGCAGAGCTGTGACATTGCAAAGAGAGGTAACAGATGCTGAACTGTGTCTGGCATCTCAGCCTGCACCTTGCTTGTAGGGTCTGATTGCTTTACTTGGCATTCACCCCACTTAGGAGCTGGAGGAAAATTTAAAAGCAGAGATATTTACCACATCAGCCAATGTTTCAAATAACACACACCTCTAAAGCTTGTACAATTCCTTCTGAGATATGTCATTCCAGGTCTAATTATCTGCCATTGTCGTTCTCCCCAGTCTTCTCTGTAAATAAATAAATAAATAAATAAATAAATAAATAAATAACCTTTTAGACCCATGGAACAACAAGTGATGCCTTTTCTTTTAATGACTACATTTTTCCAAGTCAGTGGAAGAAAATTTGCTGTGTTCTAGTCTCTCCGGCTCATTAACTCCTGAAATCTGATAATGGTTTTAATGCAAAAGAATAACGTTAGGTCTTAAATGGGAACAAAATAAAACATGCACAGGAATAAATTAACCTGTTACTTCCCTCAAATGATTACTTGTGCTTATTTGGAATTTGCATAGACAGGTAGCTTACAAACAAGTATACAAACTCCTTGCTCGGGTTTGAATGGGAAATTCTTTCCCTATAGATTGATCCTATGTTAGGTGTCTTCTGATTT
Organism: Patagioenas fasciata; assembly: GCF_037038585.1. Lineage (NCBI taxonomy): Eukaryota > Metazoa > Chordata > Aves > Columbiformes > Columbidae > Patagioenas > Patagioenas fasciata. The sequence goes on from NC_092521.1 coordinate 27,881,381, forward strand.
TGCGGTTTCTCATAGCATTTTCAAACTCAGAGAAATGCACAGTAGCTGCAGGTGGTTCAACAGGGCACAGCAGGGTTCAGCAAGGCACAAAAGCACATCTATTGCTTGGAGCATCAAATGCAAAGGAAAACAACTCTAAGGCTTTTCTTAAATAGGGACAGTCACAGATGTTATTTCCACTCCAACATTTAAAGCAAAACTTAGTCATGAAATCTTGTGTTCTAATATATGCTTTGAGCTCCATTTTGAGGGTAAATATGTGCTAGAAGAACAAAGTCCAGCCTCCTGATTGAAAGATGATAGTAACACATTAGCCCTTAAATGTAATGAAAGTTGTGAATCCACAAACTCCTCATCTTCAGAGTTGCTTTGGAGAAGCTTCAACCACAATGATTAAGGGCAGATATGGAAGATTGCAGGAAATCTTTCAAAGAGGAAGGACAAAAACCTTCTAGGGATTCACATAAGCAGCTTGACAGTTTGAATTGCAGTCCAACCAACTAAGAAGTCAAGATGCAATGAGCACAAAGTGAAACACAGCAGGATCCATTTGAACATCAGGAAAACACTTTTTCACTGTGAGTGTGACCAAACACTGGCACAGGTTGCCCAGAAAGGTTATGGAGTTTCCATCCTTGGATATATTCAAAAGGTGTCTGGACATGACCCTGGGCTGGAGGTGGCCCTCTTTGAGCATGGGGGTTAGACCAGATGACCTCCAGAGGTTCCTGACTACCTCAACTGTTCTGTGATTCTGTGAGATGCAGCAATCAGAACAACTAGAAAAGAGCTAATGTAATGATTACTAGTTTACATCACCTAATAGGTATGCATTTGCAATGCACATGAGGAAATTTCCCACTGACCTTCAAATGTAACCTCAGCAAAAGAATAATTATAGGTCAGCAGCAGAACTTTAAAATTGGAAAGTTACCAGTTGTGTGGGGAAGGTGGAATTTAAAAGAAATCGTCTAGCACTACAAAGATTGGAAACATATCTTCTGGATCCTCAAAAAAACCCAACCCTGTATATTCAAGAAATCATTAGCTAATTATGGTTTTATCCGAAACACAGTTCCTACAGAGGGCTGGGGAAACAAATTTTTCTCTACTGTTCAGACTTCATAAAACTGAACTCTACTGTCAGCTCTGCAAGAAGAGCATAGCTGTCCAAATACCTTCAAAACTTTTCTGTTATAACCTTTTAAGCATAATGAACAAGAAAAAGAAACTATGCATGTATCTGAGAGAAGAGTAATGCTCATTAAAGTCTCAGCAAGGACCAAACAAAATAGTTAATCTGTTCATCTACTCTCCATCCTTGGCAAGGTCTAAGTATATCTCACAGTGCAATGAGCTCCTGGGTGATATATGGGCAGCAGCAGAACAGTTTCCACTCCTGGGGAAAGGAACAAGACTCCTGCATTTATGTGGTTTCTTCAGGCCTGGAGATTATTGAGGACTTCAGAGGACGTTTTGCCAGAAATGTTCCAGAAATAAAGATGGCTAGAGGGATG